>NC_069657.1:171998586-172634548 GCF_027244095.1 Hemicordylus capensis
GGGCAACTGAGTGTGATTATGACCTGTGCCAGGTGCTTTAGAGACAGAGCGGGGAGTCGAGAAAGAAATATGTGGGATGGGAATATGTTAAGTTGTGCATTGAAATGTTTCTGCTAATGCATATTTGCATAAATATACCTCTTTTATGTTCTTACATTCTTGTGAGTTCAGTTGCTTCTTTGTGCCCTCAGGAACCCATGTGTTAAAAATACTGTATTTGTCATGGAGTGTGTGTGTGTAGGGGGATGATGCATAACTTGCAGCGTGGGGGGCCTCTAAGCGGGGGCCCTCCAAAGGCCTTTAGGTCCAGGCTCTAAAATTACCTAAGTGCATCTCTGGTTATAGCAGCAATCAATTGCATAGTCCGCTCTGTGCAGAGAAAAGAGAACTGCAAAATCAAACCTCCTTTTCTCTCCTGATGTAAGGAGAGGCACCAAGCAAGGAGAAGAAAACCAGAAAACCAAACTTTCCTGGGAGAAAACTGCAGTGGCTTGTATCCATGTGTGTGGGTAAAAGTGTACCTACCATGGCCTCAGGTTGGCTGGACCTGCATGTCATGGCACCAGTCCACCACATCATTCGTCATGGCTGAGAGTGTCTGTGCTTCTATCATGGCCAGCTTGGGATAACCCGGCAGGGGGAGGTTGGGCTTCAGGAAGACCAGCTGCTTAACCAACTCAGCATCCAACTGTGAATGATGTGGTGTCATCACACCCCAGCCATGGAGAACAACCTCTCACTTTGGACACTGGTCAGTGGGCACGAGAGGAACCAGCCAGCAACCATTGCCAAGTCCAGCCAGACTTGATGATGCCGTGCCCAAGACTGGCTCAGCTGCGTCTCCCAGCCTGCCACCAGCTCCTGCAAGTACCGCAGAACAGACTGCTCAGCACCACTGCAGGGCTGCTTGGGCTCCTCCCATCCGCCGGGCAAAGTGCTGGAATGCAGAGGCAGAATTGCTAGCTTGGTTGACACTGCCAGGGACACCACGTTGATGGACCCAGAAATGGTGGTGATGGTACTGCTGCTGGGGGTGGACTGCACACTCCTAGGTGCTCCTGCCCCCTCTTCCTGGTTGTGCCCCAACCTCATTTCCTCAGCTGGCCTTACATGTCCAACCAGGAGTCCTTCCACCTGGGCAGGGGTGGCAGCTTTGCCCTTCATCCTTGGGTCACATAGGCAGGGCAGAACAACCCATGGCAGTGCACCTAAGGGGCTGCTGAGCAGATCACCACTCCAGTCCTCAGCCAACCTGCCAGGGCAATTGCTTCCCCAGTGGTCGGCATGGACTGGAGCTCGCCAATCATCTTCTCGAGGAGATGAGTGGCGGGCAAAGCCTGGCTCAGTGTCACTGTCTCAGCACACAAGCTGTATGTGGCAACAAAGAGCAGCTCGAGTGTCGAGACAACCTCAGAAATGAGCTTCCAGTCCACGTTGAGCAGGTCGCACACATCCAAGCCACACCACCTTGTCAGCTGTGGATGGCCAACTCTTGCTCTTGCAGGTGCTGAAGCAAGAGAAAGGTGGAGTTCTCCTGAGTTGGAACATCATGAGGGATCAGGTGTTCAGGCTGGCCCAGCTCAAGCCTCCTCTACTTGAGCATACTCCTAGCCTTGTTGCTCTGGTGGAAATGGCAGGCTTTCTTGTGGCACTTCTGCACAAGCGCAGCCATGGGAGCAGCAGGGCTTGTGTGGGTGAGCCCCTTTATTGTGCCTTACCTTCACCTCCTGGAGGCCAAGTGCATCTTGCACAACCAGGTTCAAAGTGTGCACCACACAACCGATGTGCACAAATTTGACTCTGCTTGGCTGCACTGGCTAGGTTAGCAGCCTTATCAGTGACCGTGAAGCCTCGCTGAACGGTTGGCTCCTTGGGAAGCCAAACATCCACCTGCCGGTCTGTGGCTGCTGGCAGCTCATCTGATGTGTGATCTGTGCCCATAGCCTCCACATGCAGCACAGCCCACTGGGGCTTTGTGGTATGAGAGGTGCTGTCCATGATGCCCCCCCTCTCTCTCTTTCCCCCACCAGTGTGCAGGGAGGGACAAGAAGGCAGTGTACAGCCCACTGCGGCTGGTCCACAGATCTGCAGTGAAGTACACACTGTGTTGGGCCCTGCTGCATGCAGCAGCCCCAACACAGTGTCCTGGTACAGGGCACCACCTGCCTGCTGAAGGTGGTGTATGAGGGGACCTTGTAGTTGGGGCCCAGCAGCTGGAGCAGCCAGCATAAGCCAGCATTCTCTACCATCTGGAATGGCTTATAATTCAAAGCCATCATCTCCCCAATGGCCTGGGTAAGGAGATGTGGTTTGGGGCAATCAGACTGCTTGCCCAGCGACTGCACCCACCGCACAGTCAACTTCTCCTGCTTGGGAGCAGGAGCAGCTTCCTTGCTGCTGCTAGCTGAGGGTACGCCAGGCCTATTGTTGCCAGCAGGAGAAAGGACCCTTGGGTGATGCTGTCACAGGTGCATCAGCATCACCATCATCCCACAAGGTAGTGGTGTGTGTGTAGTTAGTGGGGTTCACCAGTCAAAGTCTTTTCCTTTCACCAATCTTCAGCTGGAGTCTCTGATCAGCAGCTGCAGGCAATCGGGCCAAGCAGCACACACTGGCACTCAACAGCCAGAGGGGTGGGTAGCTGGGCATCATGGGGCGGGCACCCAGCCACCCTAAACAATCAGAAAATAAAAAGCTGGGGGGAGGGGGTGGGAAGCCAAGCCAGCAGATAAGGAAAATAATTTTTTGAAAAACCACAGCACCCAGCCACTATGTGCTGGCTTTATTTTTAAATGGTACAGCAGTTACTACTGCTAAAAGAAAACAAAAGTGTGTGTGGGGGGGGGATACAGATAGGCACAGTGTATAGGCTCTGCCTCTCCAGCAGTCCACACAGACCTAGCACAGCAGGCCAGGCACCCAGGCAGTGTGCTGCAGGGATCTCAGCTCCGTGATTCAGCAGCAGTGATTTCTCAGCAAGAATCCTCTGAGCAGGCAGCAGTCTGAATCCCACACAGGCATCGATCCTTCTTCTGCCTCCCCCACAGCAATGGGGGCACTGTTGCTCATGCCAACAATGGATCTGAATCATAACTAGCCAACTAAGAAGCAAGGAGATCGCCAGCTAATTGGAAGCCAGTGCCAGAAAAACAAATAGAATGCATAAATGCAGGCAAAGTGGCGACTGAATCATCAAATTGATTCTATTCAAATCAGCCTCAATTCGACTTGACCCCAAAAGCACCATGGAGATGAATGGCGATGTTTCAAATCACACACTAGCTCATAAGGCTTGTTGGCTCCGTCCAGCTTACTCTTCACCCAATCCTGGCAGCTCGTCATTGCTAAGCTAGTTTATTTGAACATAGTTCCTTCTGATGGGGAGGGGGGAAGTTGTTCTAGAATAAAAATGTCAGGGGGGGGAGGCATGGGTTATGGGCCTCATGTGATTTCCCCAGATCTAGATGTCTTTAACAAATGAACCAAACCATATTCAGTGGCTGACGTCACTGGGGGGTCCTTGCACAACTCCCCACATTCTGCACATTAGCTATTGCACCCCAGGGCCAACACATCCTTGTGCTCCAGAAGCACTCTTTTAGAGCAGCATGTTTACAATCTTTCAGTGTGCTTCTGGAGTGCAAGCAGCACCTGGACATGTTAGCCCTGGAGTGCAACTGTGTGCACACAGAATTACGGAAGTTGCACAAGGGCTCCTGGTGAATCTCCACAGAGCCTCCTTATATGCACACTTTGTTAGGACATCAGCCAGTGCTGCTCATAAGTCTGCTCTAGAAAGGTAGGAATTCCTTCCTATCTCTGCGTAAGCAGATAAATTAGATTTACATCCACGTTTCTCTGAAAAGGGCAAAGGCATAGCTAGATTTTTTTTAAAAAAATGATTCAATGTTAGGAGAGAATAAAATGACATTTGTAAAGAAAAGCAATAAAACAGAATGATACTCAATTTTGCTTTGCCATCCAGCAGCTTGGAACGAGAACAAGAGAGATCCTATTATATGAACAGAGGTATGGGTAAGGTGTACATTTTTTAAAAAAAACAACAACCCCAAAGCAGATAACTGAAAAATATGAATAAGACCAAAGCATCTCACCATAAAACTTGATTAAGCATTATTTATTGAGATAACAAGTGGACGCACTTTAGGCCAGCTCTGGACACAACTAGTCCACTTCCTTCTGCTGCCTTTGCTAGTTTAGCAGAGCAGGCATAGTGGTGGAGGAGGAGGCCTGACTTGAGCAGCTCTTTGCTGAATAGTGCAGCATCACTCAGTAAAAAGCTGCTTTGGTGGCAGTGGGCAAAGACAGGTGAGCCTGCGGGATGGTGGGAGGCATTTTGCCACCACACTGGTACTCCAAAATCTGCAACACTAGGCAGCCACCTACCTTGCCTCAGAGAAGGGCCACCCCTACTGACAATGCAAATCTGTAAATGCCATGTGCACAATGGTGCAAAATGCTGGGGGGGAAATAATGCTCTCTTATTCTGCATAGCAGTAGGTTGAAGGGAGAAGGACTGCATGTTCACAAAGAGCCATCGACATCCCAGTAGTAAAGGCTTTTTGCACAGCAGAGCAGGTGCAGCTTCCAGAAATGTGTCAGTGAGGGCCCAATGTATGTCCCTGAGGGTTTGCCCAACCCCAGAGACATATTTTCATGGGGCATCAGAAGTAGTGGGGGAGGGGGATAGGCAGAAATGAGTGTGAATCTAATGCAAGGGCAACATCAGTTTGAATGGTACCCAATATTAGCATCCACCATAGCAGCATAGGAAGCTGCTTAATATCATCAGCCCATGGTTCTTCTAGATCAATATTGTCTACCCTGACTGGCAGTAGGTCTCCAAGGTTTCAGGCAGGAGTCACTCCCAGTCCTACCTGGAAATGCCAGGCATTTCTTCTTTCCTTCTTGCCACTTCATCTCTCAATGGAAGTAAAGCCCTATATCCTACAGCAGTCAGAAACGTGCGACTCGTAGGAACATAGGAAGCTGCCATATACTGAGTCAGACCATAGGTCCGTCTAGCTCAGTATTGTCTACACAGACTGGCAGCGGCTTCTTCAAGGTTGCAGGCAGGAGTCTCTCAGATCCCTCTCTTGGATATGGCAGGGAGGGAACTTGGAACCTTCAGTCTGCAAGCATGAAGATGTTCTTCCCAGCGAGGCCTCATCCCCTGAGGGGAGTATCTGAACAGTGCTCACAGGTAGTCTCCCACTCAAATGCAAATTAGAATGGACCCGGTATAGAAAAGGGGCAATTCATGCTTGTTACCACAAGACCAGCTCTCCCTTTCTAGCCATTGCACTAATGTCATGACCTCCACTTTAAGAAAACCTGAATCTTAATTGTTTATCTGCTTGTTACCAATATGGCATGTAACATTTGCATCCACTCTGCTGGCATCCACACCTCTCTAAACCCCTTCAATCTGAGAGAAAACTGCGTTAAGTGCACCTATGTGAAAGTTAAAGTAATTTCACACACTATTGGTTCTTTACAGAAAACACTAATCCTGTATGTGTTAAAGTCAATACCATCACAATTGCAGAGATACTGCCTGAAAATGCGTCTGCAAAAAGTTAACCTTCCATTTCCGTTACCTTTCCCACTTCTCCCCCTTCAACCCACATCAACACATTCATCTCAGGAACTTCTTTATTCCTCATTGCCTTTATACATTCTACTTCAGAGGCCCTGTTTTTCAAAGTAATGTTTTGCTATGCAGGCTTTGGGTGGTGATTCTGATCCTTTGTGTGCATACTGTGTGCGAGGACCAATGCTGCACAATCCTGTTCAGGTTTACTTGGAAGCAAGTCCCGCTGTGTTCAGTGGGGCTTACTCCCAGATGGGTGTATTTAGAACTTTAGTCCTCATTTGCTCATAAGAGCAACTTTGGACTCTATGGCCTGATCTTTGCTGCTACACTACTGCCAGTTGCAAGGTTGTAACTATTCACTTACACTGAAGTTTTTAGATCCCATAAAGCTGCCATAGTGGCTACCCTCAAGGTAGCAAACTTCATGACAAAAACACTCTAATGCCAAAAGCCAGGATGTAATGTAATGTAATGTAATTTTATTTACAGTCATTGACCAAACAGAGAGTAAAAACCGGTAAACATTAAAATATGTATATACATATATACAGTTTAAGATTGGGGTGATATCCCATTATACCTTTTAAAAGCAATATAACTAAACTTAGCTACAGGAATAGAAATTAAAGCATCTTTATCTGAAAGCAGATGTTTTACAAGGTTAGCATCGGATTGATCTGCCAGTTTACATATTAGAGGAGCAATAAGGCGTTCCCTGGGATACAAATGGAGATTACAGTGGAGAAGAATATGTGCGACAGCTTCTATATCTCCTGACCCACAACGGCAGTGTCGTTCTTCTAAAGGCACACCTTGAAACCTCCCAGCTAGAAGTGCGGATGGAAAGGAATTAACCCTTACTCTCGTGAATATCCATCGAAACTTAGAGAAAGTAATTGTCGACAGATATTTTGCGGGGAAAAGATCCATATTATAGCTCTATCAAACTCTGGAAGCGCAGCCCAGTTTTCTTGGATCTCAATATCAACAAAGCGTTGTCTCACTACTCTTTTCGCCTTCACTAGACCCAATTCCAGCAGTTGGGCTGGGTCTAAGCCTAGAGAGGTGAGCTTCGTACTTACTGTAGTACACCATAATGGCCGGGGACTAACTGAAAGAAACTCAGGAATTAAACCAACTGGTCGCAGATGTATTTTCAACAAGAAATAAATAATCAAAAGCCAGGCCCGAGATTCAATTTTTATGAAGCCAGCCTCTGTCATTAAAGTCACATTTGCTGTACATTTTGGTGTACAAATAAATTCCTTATTTGTACATTTGGTGTACATTTATTTGTACATTTGGTGTACAAATAAATTCCATTTTGGTGTACAAATAAATTTATTTGGTGTACCAAATAAATTCCTCAAGAACCCTGATTGGGTTCTTTCCAAAGTGTCAAACCTTGAGTATGGACCTAGCTGTATGCCATACAATAATTGCAGAATGACCTTTGCAGTATAAAGCTTTAAGGCAGCTGGTATGAAGCCTGCACCCTGAGTTCTGAAAAATCTTAAGATTGCTGCTGTGCTGCGTTTTGCCGAGTCTGTGACCATACTAAGATGTGCTGATTTCCCAGCATTATGTTGAAAAATTACCCCCAGGTATTTTATTTGATTTACCTGTTCTAGTCGGTGTCCATCTAGCATCCATACAAATGTTTTAACTTTATTGGTGAAACACATGATTTTAGATTTGTCGTAATTATTCTGTAGATGCTCATCTCTGCAGTAAAGTGCTAAGGCATCTAACGCTCTTTTGAGCCCAACCCTAAGCCAGGATGTACATGTTCAGAGAATCAGCCATGCAAGTGAGCTGGGAGGGGGGCAGAAAATGAACCACAGCTGCATTACTTTTTATCATTCTTACCCCTCCGAGGCTGCCTATCTCTCCCTCTGTGCTCACCCGGACCTGAATTGCATGGGCTGTCATTTGCCCATTTGGGGATAGAAATCCCCAACTATGTGATCGAAATCCCTAGTCGTATGGCTGGGGATAACATAAGAACAGCCCAGCTGGATCAGGCCCAAGGACTATCTAGTCCAGCATCCTGTTTCACACAGTGGCCCACCAGATGCCTTTGAGAAGCTCACAGGCAAGAGGTAAGGGCATGCCCTCTCTCCTGTTGCATCCTTACAAGTGGTATTTAGAGGCATCTTGCCTCAGAGGCTGGAGGTGGCCTAAAGCCACCAGACTAGTAGCAATAGATAGACCTGTCCTCCATGAATTTGTCCAAGCCCCTTTTAAAGCCAGCCAATCTAGTGGTCATCACCACGCTCCGTGGCACAGAATTTCATAGCTTAATTGTGTGCTGTGTGGAAAAGTACTTCCTTTTGTTGGTCCTAAATATCCTAGCCTTTAGTTTCATGGGATGAAACTACTGTTGTGAGGGGAAGAAAAAGTTCTGTCCACCTCTCCACTCCATGCATGATTTTATACACCTCAATCATGTCTCCCCTTAGTCACCTCCTTTCCAAGGCAAAGATCCCCAGATGCTGTAGCCTAGCCCCATAAGGAAGGTGCTCCAGGCCCCTGATCATCTTGGTTGCCCTCTTCTGTACTTTTCCCAGTTCTACAATGTCTTTCTTAAGATACGGTAACCAGGACTGTACGCAGTACGCCAGATGGTGATAGCACATCCATAGCAATTAAATGACTGTGCCATAGATTTGTATAAGGCAGGGCTGCTCAACTTCAGCCCTCCTGCAGATGTTGGCCTACAGCTCCCATAATTCCCAGCTATTGGCAACTGTGACTGGGGATAATGAGAGTTGTAGTCCAAAAAAAGCTGGGGAGGGGGCAAAGTTGAGCAGGCCTGGTATAAGGGCATTATAATATTAGCATTTTTATTTTGAATCCCCTTCCTAATTATTTCTAGCATGGAATTTGCCTTTTTCCACAGCATCTGCCCATTGTCAACACTTTCAATGAACTGTCTGCCAGAACCCCAAAATCTCTCTCCTGGCCAGTCACCTATCAGGAGCTTAGACCCCATGAGTGTACAGTATATGTGAAGCTGGGTTTTGTTTTTGTTTTTTTGCCCCAATATGCATCACTTAACACTTGCTCACATTGAATTTCATTTGCCATTTTGCCACCCTCCCCCAGTTTCAAGAGATCCTGTTGGATCTCCTCACAATATGTTGTGGATTTCACTACCCTAAATAGTTTAGTGTCATCTGCAAATTTGGCCACTTTGCTGCTTACCCCAACTTCTAGATCATTTATGAACAAGTTAAAGATCATTGGTCCCAGTACTGATCCCTGGGGCCCTCACTTCTTACTTCCCTTCATTGTTAAAACTGTCCATTTATTCCTAACTTCTGTTTCCTGTCCAACTAGTTAACAATCCCCACATGAACCTGTCCCCTTATCCATGACTGTTAAGTCTCCTCAAGAGCCTTTGGTGGGAAACTTTGTCAAAAGCTTTTTTGAAATCCAAGTATAGTATTTCAACTGGATCACCTTTATCCACATGTCCATTGACACTCTCAAAGAACTCCAAAAGGTTAGTGAGGCAAGACTTTCCCTTGCAGAAGCCATGCTGGTTCTCCTTCAACAAGGCCTGTTCTTCTATATTTTTAACAATTTTGTCCTTAAGTATTCTTTCCATCAATTTACCTGGCACGGAAGTTAAGTTAACCAGCCTGTAATTTCCCAAATCCCCCCTGGATCCCTTTTTGAAAATTGGAGTTACATTGACTACTTTCCAGTCCTCTGGTACAGAGCCTGATTATAGGGACAAGTTACATATTTTTTGCTGGGAGATCAGAAATTTCACATTTGATTTCCTTTAGAAGTCCTTGGTGGATGCCATCTCTCCTTGACAATGTGTTAGTTTTTTCTCAAGACAGTTTAGAACATCCTCTCTCATTACCTCAAACTGGCCCAGTTCTTCCACTTCCAAGCCTGAGAAGCTCAGTTCTAGGGCAGGTATATGGTCAGCAATGTTCCCTGTAACAGGGATTCCCAGATGTCATTTACTGCGACTCCCATGTCATTGTAGCTGGGGATGCTTGGAGTTGTAGTCAACAACATCTGGGGATCCTTGTTACAGGGAACACTGATGTTTGGTATCCTCCACCAAGAAGACAGATGCAAATAACTCATTCAACTTCTTTGCAATCTCCTTATCCTCCTTAAGAATCACGTTCACACCTTCTTTGTCATACCTGGGCAGATTGGGTATAGCAGGAAAAACACTGTGGGAGCAAGCAAGGTAAAGTCAAATAAGCAGGAGATCGGGAGCCAAAGATCAGTCCATTGGGGGGTGGGTTGGGGTGGGCAGGGTTGAAGTCCAAAAAACAAGCCAGGGGCAGGAAAGCACATCTTCATAACAAAGTTACTTCAGTAAAATGATGGAGGCAAACTGTGGCCTTAAATACAGAGCCAGCACTTCAGCCCTACCCAAGCCTGGAAATTCTTAAAGGGGCTGCATCCTATTTCTTAAGCATTGGCCATGGTGTAGCTGGGTGGCTGCTGGTGTGGATCGGGATGCTTTGGGTTCATCCTCTTACTCAGAGGACACAGGAAGGGGTGTATTGAGGGGGGTCAGTAGATGCTGGCATTTACATTGGTGGGGGTGAGGGCCCATCGAAGCTTGCCTCATCCTGTGAGTCTTCTCAGTCAGTCAGGCTCAGGGGTCACATAACCAAGGCACCACTCAGGGCACCACTCAAGCGCCCCTGGTGTCCAGCTCAGGGGCCAGAATGCCTTCATCCTGGGAGTCCTCCATGTCAGACTCAGGATTCATAACATTCATCATCTAAGGTAGGGGTGTGCATGGAACCAGCTGGCCCAGTTTGGTCTGAGTCTGAAACGGACCCAAACCAGACCAGGCCAGTTTGGTCAGGCCCCCTCGAACCCCCGACCCCGGTTTGGCTAGGTCCATGGGAGGGTTCGCAATTCTCCCCCCCCCTTTTTAAAAATCACTTACCTCCTCCAGGGCATTTCCTGTAAGTTGTGGGGGTCACGGGGGTTCCCCCTTCCCCGACGGTCTCCTTGCCACCCTAACCAACCCATTCGGGCTTTCCCCTTCCAGCACAGTGGCCATTTTGGAGGCCACCATGCCTGAGCAATAGGCCACTGCATGGCCGGTGGGGGAGGGGGAACCCCTGTGGACCCCCTCCCTCCACCTCCTAGAGGAAGTCCCTCAGCGAGGGTAAGTAATTGAAAAATGGGGGGGGGGATCACGAATCCCCAGTCGGGTTTGGTCCAAAGTCAGACTGAACGGGGGTGGTTCGGTTTGACCCTGAATGGTCAACGTTGAACCTGTTCGCACACCACTAATCTAAGGTTCTGACTGCCTCCCAGGCAGGTTTTCTGCTTCTGATATATTTAAAGAAGTTTTTGTTATTCCCGCTGACATTTCTAGTTATATGCTCCTCAAAATCTCTTTTTGCATCCCTTATTGTCTCCTTGCATTTCTTTTGCCAGAGTTTATGATCCTTTCTGTTCTCTTCACTTAAGCAGGACTTCCATTTTCTGAAGGAAGTCTTCTTCCTTTTTATAGCTTCCCTGGCTCTATTTGTTAACCATGCTGGTGTTCTCCTGAACTTGGTGGTACCTTTCCTCCTTTTTGGTATACATCCCAACTGAACTTCTATTATTGTGGTATTAAATAAGTTCCATGCTCTCTGGTGTGATTCGACCCTCCTGACATTCCCTTTCAGCTTCCTTTTTACCAGTTCCCTCATCTTCGAGAAGTTTCCTCTTCTGATGTCCAGCGCATCTGTGTTGGACTTCCTTGGCAATGCTCTACTCGCATATAAGCTGAATTGGATCACACTATGGTCACTGTTCCCCCGTGGTTCTAAAATGGTCACTGTTCCCCAATGGTTCTACAACTCTGACATCTCACACCAGGTGCTGGGCACCACTCAAGATTCAGTCCAAGGTCACCTGGTTGGTTCAGTGACCAACTGTTCTAAGGAACAATCATTTAATTACTAGGGACGTGCTATCGCCATTTAGTCACGTAGCATGTCTAGAAATCTGGCCTCTCTGTCAATACCTACATGTGAATTTTCCCAGTCTATATTACAGTAATGGAAGTCACCCATTATTACAGTGCTGTCTCTCTTTGACACCTCTCTGATTTGCTTCTCCAACTCCAGGTTACTCAATATTTGATCCAGAGGGTGACAGCACATCCCACCCCCAACTGGGCAAATGACAGTCCATACAGCATGGAGTGGGGTGAGCACAGAAGAAGAGATAGGCTGCCTAGGCAAGGCAGGAAAGGTAAACAAGCAACACACCTGTGGCTTGTTTTCCGCCTCATCAGCTCATCTGCAGTGGTTGCCCCTGCATGTTCATCAGCTGACAACTATAACATTTGCTGATGATTGGCATATGCAAAACACCATCATTGGTCAAAGATTAGAGACAGAATGTTTATGTCACCTAACAGCACTTTGAGTTCAAATCCCCATTCAGCCATGAAAACTAGCTGGGTGACTCTGGGCCAGTCACTTCTCTCTCAGCCTAACCTACTTCACAGGGTTGTTGTGAGGAGAAACTTAAGTATGTAGTACACCACTCTAGGCTCCTTGGAGGAAGAGTGGGAGAGATAGGTAGGTAGGTATTCACAGTTCAGCTGCAAGGAAACTGAACATCTGAAAAAGAAAACAAGGAGCAAACATTAATAGTTACAAACCAATCCATGCTGACCCAAGAGATTTTGCTGTCTGGAATAGAATACAAAATGGTGCCTTCCTTTGTTGTTCAGAGTGGCGTGTGAATCCTCCTCCAAGCCTGTTATGTAAGTATGCCTGTGGGTAAGGTGAGTATTGCAGTTCTTTTGATTGGTAAAATGAGAAATGTAGGCCTGGTTTGCCTCTCACTTTACATTGTGGTTCCTAAAATGCTGCTAAACCACCAATGTGCCTCTACCTCCTGTTTTCCTTTCAGACCAACATGAGAATCTGGACAGGCACTTTCTGCAGGAGGCTCTGCTGGGCAGGAAAGGCATAGTGGAGCCCACAGCCATGCATGCTCTTGCTGCTTGCAACTGTGAGCCATGGGGAGGATGGCTGTTCTGCCCCTAACATGGAGAAGGACCATCACTCAGTGGAAGAGGATCTGCTTTGCATGCAGAAGGTCCCAGGTACAATCCCTGGTACCTCCAGGTAGGGCTGGGGAAAACCCCTGCCTGAAACCTTCAAGAGTTGCTGCCATTTAGTGCAGACAATACTGACATAGATGGACCAATGGAATAAGGTGGTTTCCTAGATTTCTTGATGCGGCCCAAAATCCACACCTGGATTGCTAGGGGTCAAAGTTGGAACCTTCTCCATGCAAAGGAGATGTTTTTCCAGGGTCATATAGGAAATAAAGCTTTTCCAAAGGAAGCTTGAAGGATGTTACTACACTCAAGAGCAAGACTCTTCAACAAAGATCTTCTTCCACAAAATCCAACAAATGGGATTGAATTAAATAAGTACTTTGTATGCGCTTTCTTTTTGAATCTAGGACCTAGAATGTTGGACAGAGACATTTCAAATGTTAGTGAAAAGAGCAGTAAAACCAGTTATGACTGAATTTCCTGTCCAATTAATGTCACTCATGACTTTTAATTTTTTTCCTCTCTGTTGGTAATTTCAGAGGTAATGCTGTGTGCTACATTTACATTAAAATTCAGCTGTATTTCTTGTTAAAATATGTAAATTCACTAGGCTCAGTCACAGATTTATGTGAGAACTTTTTTTACTATATATTTGAAACTCCAAATAAGGGAGTATGCAAAATTGTTATGAACCATTTCTGGGGAGGGGGGAGTAGACTGAAATTAGCATTTATCCATCCAAGTGAAGTTTTTCTTGGTATGCAAAAATGTCACACTATTTTGCCTCCGACATGCCAACTTAGCTACAGTGGAGGCAATTCAAAATGTTGGTGCTGGCTTCTGAGAGTGCCATAATTTTTAAAATAAGAAATAAATCTGTGCAATGTTTCAGCTAAGAATGGGTGAAGCTGAATAATCTGCATATCGCCCCTGGCCCCATGTACAAATGGCCATTCCCACTGCTCACTTCGATTCAGAGCAGTGCTGTGTACAGTGCCAGGGAGGGCCCTTAACAGGAGTCTGAGCTCCATGAGAAACAGGCTGGGAAGGCCTATACTTCCTCCCCATGTAGCTGCCCAGATATCATGGGATTTCCCACAACTCTGGTCCCCTCTAAGGACCTTCCCCAACATTGTGCACAGCACTGCTTTGCATGGAGGTGAGCAGTGGGAATGGCCACCTTTATGTGGGTCTGGGGTGATGTGCACATCATTTGACGTTGAATATTTAGATCAGTGCACAGGACTAACAAACAGACGGATTGGATGAAGAGATGCCTTATTTTCTAAGACAGAAAGATAAGTCTGGTATGTTTGATGCATCTTCCTATCCTGATTGCTACTACACTGGCTTACTAATACTCTCTGCATCAATGTATTCATACTTTAAGAGCCTTTCATTCATCCTTCTGTCTTGTCCACTCAGTTCTGCTGGAAAATGATAAATCTGTTTTTGAAAGCCTCTCTGTTCCTGGCTCACTGTTCCTTTGCCTCTCCATTCCGGGCTTTTTCCTCCTTTTTCCTTTCTTTTGAAACCCCTTCTTATTCCTTTATTCCCCACAGGCTCATTGGGTAATTACAGCCGTCATGATTCCTATTTTCCTCTCTGCACCTTTTTCTGGGATTGGTCCCTAATCTACCTGGGACAGCTCCCCACTGTGGGGAGCTTTCTGTTCATTTTCTTCATCTCCAGGAACCAGCTTATCTGTTCATCCCTCTGAACCACTCTCGCCTTGCCTTCAGCTCTGCTGCCAGTTCAGCACTTATGAGAAGTTTCCGCTTCTGAAGTCCAACACATCTGTATTTGACTTCCTTGGCAGTGCTCCACTCGCATATAAGCTGAATTGGATCACACTATGGTCACTGTTGTGTGATCCGATTCAGCTTAAATGCGACTATGGTCACTGTTCACCTTAAGTGGCTCAGTGGGGAAATACTTGACTAACAAGCAGAAGGCTACCAGTTCAAATCCCTGCTGCTACTATGGTCACTGTTGATCTTAAGTGGCAGAGCAGGGAAATGCTTGATTAACAAGCAGAAGGTTGCTGGTTTGAATCCCCACTGCTACTATATTGGGCAGCAGCGATATAGGAAGATGCTGAAAGGCATCATTCCATACTGCATGGGAGGAAGCAATGGTAAACCCCTCCTGTATTCTGCCAAAGAAAACCACAGGGCTCTGTGGGCGTCAGGAGTCAAAATCGATTTGAAGGCACACTTTACCTTTATGGTCACTGTTCTCCAATGGTTCTAAAACTCTGACATCTCACACCAAGTCCTGGGTACCACTAAGGATTAAGTCCAAGATCGCCTTCGCTCTGGTTAGGTTGGCAACCAACTGTTTTAAGACACAGGCTGTATTGGCATGTAACTCAGAACTGTGGGTCCAATGAACCCAAGGTTCTGCTCCCCACCCCACGCTCCGCCTGTTCACGTTTGGATAAAACAGACAGGAGGCTCTCCTCAGTCAGGCACACTGCAGAGAGGAGGGGAAACTGGCTGTTTGGACTTCCTTCTTACATGAAGGACAGCCCACACAGCCATTCGTGGCCTAAGAGAGGGAGGAGCTTCCTCCCTCAACTCCGGTTTCAGCCAGCCCAGCCTGCAGTTCCACATTTGTACTGCAGGCAGCTGGAAATCTTGGGTATAAGCAGAAAAACCCACTACAGCCCAAGGTTTCAAACTGGTTTGGTGAGCAAAACCTCAGGTCGCTTTCTGTATGGGACTGGAGCTGTTTGCATTTGGACATTCATGTTTTGCAACCTCTGGTCTCTTCAACTCCAGGTTCCTATTACATGCAAATGGGGCCACAGTCATTTCTAAAGATCTGGCCACTCTGTCAATACCCACACGCGAATTTGCCCAGTCTATGTGAAGGTAATTGAAGCCACCCATTATTACAGCTCTGTCTCAATTTGACACCTCTCTGATTTATTTTCCAGCTCCAAGTCACTCTCTGTGTTTTGATCCGGAGGGTGATAGAATGCTTCTAGTAACATATTTCCTTTCAGTCCTCATATTGTCACCCATAATGTGTCTGTGGAGGACTCCAGTCCTCCTATGTTTTCTAGCTTGTTGGATTCTTCCCCTTCTTTAATATACAGTGCTACTCCACCCCCAAATCTCCCCTCCTTGTCCTTTCTGTAAAGTTTTTATCCAGAATAGCATTGCCCCTCTGGTTCTCACCGTTCATCAGGATTCCATTATGTCCACTTCATCTATGTTTTCATGAGCAACCAAGCACTCCAGCTTGCCCATCTTGCCTCAGAGGCTTCTGGCATTTGTGTATAAACACTTATATGCTGACGCTCTTACCTGGCATTGACTTGTGCTATCTCCCTTACTGTCATTTGACCTCTTTGACCAGCTGTCATGTGTTTCCATCTGCTCTACTCCTGCATCTACTCTGTGCCCTTCTGGTTCATCTGAAAAGTTTGCACCCTTGCACCTCAGGGGATTTTGCTTGCCAAAACCAGATACTACTCAGTTCCTTTTGGCAATCCCACGGGCGTCATTTTAAAAACTGCTCTGCAACCTTTTTGATGTGCCAGCAGTCTAGTTACATCTTGGTCCAAGTGGAGCCCATCTTCTCTCTTACTCCCTTTTCTCTTCTTGGACTACTTTGATGTCCTTGATCAACAACTAGAGTGTAGTAGAAGTAAACACCTCAAGCAAGAAGAAACAGCAGCAGAAGGCAGCATATAGCTCAGCTGCAACAGAAGGCTGCAGAGAAGCCAACCGAGTCTCAGCAGAGCCAGTGAGACAGGCCAGATAGCTCGCTCCAGTTAATTGGTGCTCTATTTTAAATCTGAGATCAAGCATTAGTTCATTAATCACACAGATTAATTGATCAGTGCTTTCAGCCTTAATTTTTTCAGCTCCATTTAAATTGAAACATTTATTTGCTCTATCCCACTTGGTGACTAGTTTGCTCTCCTCCTATCGGTTTTTCTACCAAGCACTCATCATTTCATAGCCAGGTGCTTAGAGATATGTAGTAACACCTCTTCTTGTAGCAACGGAAATCAAGTTGCTGGCATTAGGTGTTTACACAGTTCATTACCTCCTAGTGGAGCCAAGAATGCTGAACAGATTAATTAATGACTGACACTCCATCTCAAAGCCCGATGGTTAGAAGATGGCCAATATTTTGGCAACAACAAACTCAGATTTGCTCCAAACCAAATTTGCAGTGCTCCTAATGATTCTAATCTTTGTAGGTGTAGACACATCACGGCATCTAAATATCCTTTCCAAAGCCTTCATTGCAACCCTAATAAGTGCTAGTCTGCGGCGTATTTCTTAATTGCTGGATCCTTGACTGTTGATGGTCAATCCTAAAAGGCAGAAGCTATCCACCACTTCAATGTCTTCATTATCATTTCTGAGGCTGGTTGCTGTACCCGTTGTCATTAGTTTAGCCTTCTTTACATTCAGTCTTTACATTCAGTGTTGAGGATTAGTTATAAGATTGCAATGACTGAGTGCACAAAATGACAAAGATCCTGGGGAAAATGTTAATCAGAATTAGTGAGCCCTGTGGAACTGACTGCAAGAACCCAGAATTTCAGGACAATCCTGGTCAAACCGCTCTGGTTAACCAGCAATTATCTATCCTGATAAATCAGCATTTATCTAACCTGCTAAACCAGCATTAGGAACACAGGAACAGAGGAAGCTGCCATATACTGCATCAGACCATAGGTCCATCTAGCTCAGTCTTGTCTTCACAGACTGGCAGTGGCATCTCCAAGGTTACAGGCAGGAATCTCTCTCAGCCTTATCTTGGAGAAGCCAGGGAGGGAACTTGAAACCTTCTGCTCTTACTAGAGCAGCTCCATGAGGGGAATATCTTACAGTGCTCACACTTCTAGTCTGTGATTCATATGCAACCAGGGCAGATCCTGCTTAGCTAAGGGGACAAGTCATGCTTGCTACCACAAGAGAGCTGTGGGAAGCTCTACCATCGAGCTCTACCATGGGAAGAGAGCTGATCTTGTGGTAGCAAGCATGACTTGTCCCCTTAGCTAAGCAGGGTCTGCCCTGGTTGCATATGAATGGGAGACTTGATGTGTGAGCACTATAAGATATTCCCCTTCGGGGATGGAGCTGCTCTGGGAAGAGCATCTAGGTTCCAAGTTCCCTCCCTGGCATCTCCAAGATAGTGCTGAGAGAGATTCCTGCCTGCAGCCTTGGAGAAGCTGCCGCCAGTCTGTGAAGACAATACTGAGCTAGATGGACCAATGGTCTGACTCAGTATATGGCAGCTTCCTATGTCCATATGTAAGATCAGCTCACCACAAGACCAGCTCTCCTCCTTTTAACCTGTATCTATCCTGGTTAAATGCTGGTTAACCAGAACGGTTTGATCAGGATTGTCCTGGAATTCTGGGTTCTCGCAATTCTGAGTTTTCATTGGCTTCACAGGACTCACTAATCCTCATTCACTATTTAACCAGGATCCTTGTGATTATGTAGTAGTAGTAGTAGTAGTAGTAGTAGTAGTAAAGAGTTACATACTAAGGCGTTTCATATGTGTGTGCAAAACCAGGCTAAGAGTGCCCAGCCTGGTTTTGCACGCATGTAAGAACTACCAGGATTGCGCCCGGTCCTGGCGACACTAGGCAGCCAACTGGCTTGTGGAGCCACCCTTCTAAACAGGGTTAGGAGCGCAAGTGCTCTCCTAGCCCCATTTATCTGATTATGTGTCAGCTGTAGCTTCTTGCAGGAGGGGAGTGGGGATCCCCTTAATGCACCACACACCCATGTGGTGCATTATTGGAGCTCCAGGGGGTGGGGTGGCATGAGGCAACCTGCCTTGGCACTCCGACACTCAGAGCTACCAGCAGGAGCCAGTGCTTGTCTGGGCGGGCAATCTGCCCACCCAAGAAGGAAGAACTGCTTGTCTGCAGGGAAGGTCCATTAAACCAGCCCTCCCCACAGCCCACTGTAGCCCTTCTCACTGCTCGTGAGAAGAGTCGCAAGGAGATGCTTAGTCTGGATTCAAGATTATTTCAGTGGCATAAATGACCGGTAATATTGCTGACCCATCTGAGCAGAGACAGCAGAAGATCCCTTTTTGTGACATTGCATTGGCATAACTGTTAACATGCCACAACAAAATAACCACTTGTAGGTTAGTGCAATACTTATTAAGGTTTGAGGCTGCAAGTCCTGGAGGCCTAACTTCTTTAATGTTCTTGCAAATCACTGGAAGGCCAGCATATGACGTTTTATCTAAAATCAACATAACAGTTATTCAAACAGAGCAGCTCATTCTCAACACAGTCATGGAGCAGTAACATGGAAAATACAGGATAATGAAGAAATGGCCTAGGAACAAAGTGATTTCTAGCACTTTTATGACTGTTTTGCCAGTGTAATGGTCTGAAAGAAAGAAAGAAAACAAGGATCATTAACAGTTTCATAAGCTAACTGTGATCAAAAGATAACAAGTGCTACTTAGGAGATAAGGGGTAAACATTCAACTCCAAAATTAAATTAATCAAAAATTAGTGGCATTATCATTTACTAGGGTTGTGTGTTTTGGGTTTTTTTCTGTTTTATTTTTAGCCTGAATCCAAAACACCCCCATTTTGTTCTTTGTTTGAAATCAGCCAATCTGAAACACCCCAATATTGTTCTTTGTTCAAAATTGCAAAATCCAAATCCGAAACATTTTGGATTTTAAAAAATGGCCCTGGGGAAAAACTAGTGGGTGTGGGTGGTAGTGCCCAATGGGTGGAAACTACCACCCAAATATCAGAGGAATTGGGCAAAGGGCTGATCTTTGGTGAATTTTTGAAGTATAGGATTTTTCCCATAGGGAAGAATGGAGGTTTCAGCAAAAGTATAGCTTCATGTTGGGGGGGAAAGGGGTGGCCCAGAGCAGAGTAGGGTGGGTGGTAGTGCACAGTGGGGGCAAGGAAGCTGCCAGAATTATTTCAAAGGAATTGGGCAGAAGGCTGATTTTTAAAGATGTAATGGAGTTTGCGTGTCTGTAAAGTTCTTCCCCATAGGGAATGATGGACCTCCATAATTCCTGCCCCATAACTGCACTTGGGGGGCACCAGGGTGACCCAGAGCGAGTGGTGGTGTAGAGCACATAGGGTGCCAACCACCCCCATGGGTTGCTAACCCATGGGGTACTGGGTTCTGTTGTTTCTGAGATGTTTTAAGTGTAGATTCAGATTCTCTGGTAGCATATGAGAGTGGATTCATGGTTTGTCGTTGAAAATCTCATATGCTACCAGAGAATCTACACTCAGAACACTTCAGAAACAACAGAACCCAGCACCCCATAGGTTAGCAACCCATGGGGGTGGTTGGCACCCTATGTGCACTACACCACCACTTGCTCCTGGCCACCCCAGTGCTCCCCAGGTGGAGTTATGGGTCTGCTGAAACCTCCATTATTCCCTGGGGGGGGAACCTTAAAGAAGCATAAACTTCAACAATTCCTAAGAAATTAGCCCTTTGCCCTATTCCTTTGGAATCTGGGTTGTGGCAGGCACCCCTTGGGGCACTGCCATCCAACCCACTGTTTTGCCCCTCAGGTCCCATTTCTGTCCCATATCTGCCCCAAAGAATGTCAACTTCAGAAATCCTTTAAAAATCAGCCCTTTTTCCAATTCCTTTGGAATCTGGGTGGCAGCAGGCACCCATTGGGGCACTACCTCCTGAACCACTCTTCTGCCCCCAAAGCCCCCTTTCTGCCCCAAATCCACCCCAAATAACATCAACATCACACATCAACAACAGCAGAGCTCTGGCCAGTGAGGGTAAATGCACACTGCCCCACTAGCCAATGAGGTTAAAAATTACCCTTAAATTTGCTTAAAAGGAATAAGGAAGCAATTGCCAGCAGATCAGCCCATGCTTTCGCTGGCCAGTCTGTGGGCTGGAAGGGCTGGAAGTTCAAACAGTTGTCAAAACTCAAAATGGAGACTGAAGGAGAAAGACTTTTTGCGATTGCAAAATGGAGTTCCAAAACAGCCGAAACAACAAAACATTTTGTATCCGAAACAGGGACATTTTGTTTTGGCTACAAAATTTTCTGTTTTGAGCATTGGGTGTTTTGGCCTGTTTTGTGCACAAAACGTTTTGTATCTGAAACGAAACGCACGTCCCTATCATTTACCACTTTAAGAACAAGATAATAAGTAATGGTTGCATTTCTTATAGCATAAGAAATACAAAATACAAGGTGCTGGTTATAACCTATCAAGCCCTAAATGGCTTGGGCCCTGGATATTTAAGGGAATTTCTTCTTCATCATGAACCCCATCGCCCATTAAGATCATCAGGAGAGGTCCGTTTGCATTAACCACCGGCTCATCTGGTGACTACTCGGGGACGGGCCTTCTCCGTTGCTGCCCCGAAGCTTTGGAATGTGCTCCCTGTTGAAATTAGAGCCTCCCCATCTTTGACAAGACACATCTGTTTACCCAGGCTTTTAATTAATACTGTTTTAATAGTTTTAACATAGTTTTAAAACATTGTTTTAAATTTTTAAATTGTTGTAAGGTTTTAACTTTTTTGCAGTTATTTATCTTAACAAATGTTTTAATTTTTCTGTTGTCATTTATTTTGTTTTGTTGTAAACCACCCAAAGACATACATTTTGGGAGGTATAAAAATATGTTGAATTAATGAATGTTCTCTCTTTTAGTGTAGCATATCTCCCATAAGTTTATTCCCCAATTCCTTATCTACAGAAAATATTCTGCTCTGCATACCATATTTTATATGAATGGGATTGGTAAGTATTATCCATAAAGACACCCACATTGTGGAAAGCTCTTTCTAATGAGATTCCCTGATTACTTATCTAATAATGTGTCATCAACAGATGAAAACATTTTAAATGTCTGAAGGCATTTTCTGCTGAGTGACTTGGCTTGAGATGTCCCTCTGAAATTTTCTGATATTGGTACACTGTTTCATTGATTCATATCTTTTGTTATTTTAGAATATTATGCGTTATATATATAAAACATGCATAATATATCTAGTCGCTTTTATGGATGTTCTATTGTGAGTTCCGTTTGTAATTTAGAGATTTGAGTATGGCAGAGAATGCAACTTACAGTAACTTAACATGCAATAATACAATTGCTTAAGAAAATGTAACAATTCAAGAAAAAACTTACAACTTTCTCATAATACACCAGAAGTGAATGCCCAGCAAGTTCCAAGTTCTGACCTTGTTTAAAAGGGTGATAAATTATATTCCGGACCTTTGTACTTTTATGCAAAGGGGAGCAGAAATATGAGTACAGAAGCATGTTTTTAAACTCTCTCTCTCTCTCTCTCTCTCACACACACACACACACACACACACACACACACACACACACACACAGAAACATGAACCCAAATAAATCAGTTTTACTTTGAAAGGCTTAACAGAATGCCAACATTAAAGCAGCTTACTTTCCTTGGAGCTGATTTCATATAGCAAGATATCTGACATCAGAGTACGACAGAAGAAATGAGCTTCCTAATGAAATGACTAAAATGGTGCAAAAATTACAGTAAACTATATATTATTGAATAGTAATTCAAGCAATATGGTGAATGATGACACATTGTCCTAGAAGCAAGGTTGTTTCCCCATCCTGGTGGTGGCTTATCCATGAGGCGATAGCCTCAGGTGGCAGTGCCCCCCCCCCCCCACTGGCCCTGGGCATTACCTCACCTGCCTGCTCCTGCTGCTTTTCCCTGGCTCTTTGTTGTCCTCCCTTCCTGTTGTTAGTGGATGTTATTATTAACATAATGTTGTTATTGGGTGCTGTAATGTTGAACATTTTCAGTTGTTCACCCATGGCTTTCATACAACCACTGATAAATCTACTGTGTCCATAAATTTGCCTGCCCGTCCCTATCTTGAGTTTGTTTGCATGGTTTTGATTTGCATACTCTTTTAATAAAAGAGGGGTGGGGTTTGTTTTTTTAAGTCATTTATCTTAGTAATGACCCCAACATTCTTGACCAATGAATTCCAAATGCTAATTGTGCATTCAGTGAAGGATCAGGGGCTTATCTTAAACCTGGTTCTACATTCTTCTGAACAAAAGGGGGAAACCAGCAAGGAACAGCAATAACATTGCAGGGCCAGTGAGAACAGTGTAGAGTATTTAGAGCAGAAGTGAATGTGGGAGTAGCTTAAAGCCGTTTGAAAAGGCAGATGTGAAGGCAAAGTGTCACTGCCAGGATTTATTCAGAACACTCTTTAACACAGCTGGGAACATCATCACTAATGAAGAGTTACCTTGATGGAAACCAATTTAGCACATTGCTACAGAAGGCAAAGTGGATTTCACAGCAGTGATTTTAATACAGACAATAATAGTTGCTTGCCTAGATCTATTCCTTACTTTAGAAAACAATCATGGACTTGTCCCTACAATTCTCTGAAGTATGACAGGTCAGAAGGAGCCATGCTATGGCCAGACATTAGAGCAGCTGTATGGATATGGATGACTCCCAAATGTTCTGTTGTGTTTACTTCATTGGGCACCATTGACCAAATGCGGGCTCTGGTCATAAGGAAGAACATGTGATAATGAGCTTGTTGCAGTTACTCTGGACCTATGGAACTCAATGCACACCCAGATGACTAAGGAATTGTATATGAAAATTCCCTTTGGTAGGGGAAGGGGATATTCTCCTCTAGCCTCTTCTGTTCTCCCCCCTCCCTCCTTTTGCCCTTTTGAAAGATTGCTACAGTACAGGGGGAATTAATGCCTTCAGGTTGCTGTGCACTAAATTGAGGCACACAGTATCGATTTACAGCTGTTGTATCCTAACTGTTGGGTTGTATCCTAACTATTGCTGCAGAGCTGCTCAATTGCCACAAGTCCTCACATAAAGAGAAGAGTTTTTTAAAATTTATTTTTACATGTATAGCCTGCTATTTCTCTGAGGAGTGCAGAACAGTGTACGTGGTTATGTTTATCCTCACAACAACCCTGTGAGGTAGGTTAGGCTGAGAGAGATAAGTGACTGACCCAGTGCTACCCAGTGAGTTGTGTGACATTGTCCTAGTCCAACACTCTAACCACTGCACCACACGGGGTAAGGGGTCCTTGCATGAGCATAGCTCTCCTTCCATTCACAGAAGGAGCTTGAGGCTATGAAGTTCTTCCACAGCAATGGTTAGCGTACAACCCACTGTTGACGGTGGACACTATTTTCCTATTTCAGGCTAGCTTTGCACTGCATAATTCCATGGTTTACGTCTAGAAATACAAATTAAACTATGCAGGCCATGGTTGAAAAGAAAATGAGCAACAGATATGGGCCTGGTTCATATGAAACATGAAACTGAACATTGGTGAACCTGCATTTTCCATTTTATACTGTAAATCATGCCACAGACATTCATCAAACTACAGCCTGACAACCTCCAGTTCCAGAAAGGAGCCCCTCCCTGCTCTGTGGCCTCCGATGCTGATCCCAGCAAACTCCATGGACAGACTGAGGGCAAAGCATCAGCACATCAGCAGAGTGGCCACGATTTACCATGATCTGAAAGGGGGCGTGCTGAGTGTGATCATGCATTTTTGGAATGCATCACGCACCCTTGGCAGAAAAAAGGCATTTAAATCCCTTTAAATGCCATGCCATGCCATGCCATGCCATGCCAGCGCTTCTTCTGGCAGTGATGGCACTGGCAGCCCCCAAAGAGGCCTGCATCCTGATAGTCCTGCACAAGCACAAATTCGAGGGGTGGGGGAGTGGGGACTGAGAGGGTATTTCCCTGTTACTCTGGGTGGGGAGGGAAACACTGAGACTTCCTAGGAGGAGATATGTGGATGAGGGAGGGCAAAGTTTGCGGAGGAGTCTGTCCCACTGTAACCTAGGATGGTGTTGTGAGCGGTTACCCTGCCTAAACAGTCCATCCAGACCCCCAAAACATCCTTCTCAACTGGCAGCTTGCTACCAGCAGGCTTGCCCTCTCATGAGAGGGTCAGTCTTCTGGGGAGAACATGTAGCTGTGAGGGCACTGGTCAACCTATGGACTGCATGCTCATGAGTTGAGCCAACCCACCTAAGGGCCCCCCGCTTGTGTGGGGACCCCAACTCTCCATGGTAAAAGATAGAACAGAATCTACACACACACACCAATTCCCTATGAAGCCCGGCATGCACCCAAAGGAGATTTTAATGCTTCATAGCCTGGCCACATGCGTGGATGAGGGAGACACTGGGATGGACCTTTAAACCCATTCAGAATTCCAGAGTCTGGTCTGGCATGGCACCATATGCAGATCTGCCCATGGGAATCATGGGACAGGGGAGACCACTTTTTCAAGTGACCCTGGGACAGTGGGATTGGCATTTTGGGGTGCTGGTAAGGGTGCACATGTCCACATGGGGGAGGGGCTGGCAGGGAACACGCTTTGACAGCAACTTGGCAGCAGTCACCAAGACAAGAAAAGCAGTATTGGGAACCCCTCTCCATGGGCGGAACTGGGGTGGGCCAGCCAGGGCATGTGCCCTAGGTGCCACTGAGGGGAGGGTGCCACACCAGTTCCTGCCACCCCCACCCCATTGCCCACTTGCCCAGCCCCAGGGCCCCTCAGCCACTTGCCATCCTGCTTGCCTTCTGCTAGGCCTAGGATCGGGCCCTGCGGGGCCTGCAAACTGCGGAGCAGCTCTTCTCTCCCTGCCTCTCAGCTGATCGGTGGGTGGCGGGGCTTACAGAGAGGTCTCGGAGTAAGCCTCCCTGAAGCCTGAACTCGGCAGGCCCCAAGGAAGCCCAGAAGAAGAAAGCAGGCAGAGTTCTCTGCAGCAGCAGACCCTCTGCCCAGACCATCCAGCACAGCTTTTGCCAGGTAGACTGTGAATTCCTTTTTGTGATTTACCACACACACACACACCCCCATATAGGGATCTGCTTGCCATAGGGCTTTGATATGGGGGGTGGGGAGACTGAGAAGTCTGAATATTTAATTTAAAACAGAGTGGAAACTTTGCTGGCTTTAAAAACAAAAGCTGTCTTGAAAGGCCTATAAGTGGTTTGTTTCATGGAAAAAAATTACAAAAACTTCTGGAACAATATTATATTATATTAACTAATTTATTTATTCATTCATTCATAAATGCACTTATGTTCAAGTTGTTTTGCAACCCAGAAGGTCTGAGTGAGAACTGTGAAGCATGTGTTGTGCTTTTGTTTTATTTTAGTTTATTTTTCTTATGTGTGAACTGCTCCCCAATAACTCGCAGGGACTTCAGGGTAAATCTGGCCAACATGTGAATGCAGCTCCTCCATTCCAGAGGAGATGTGTGTTATAGGGCTTTAAAAGCTTCGTGTGAAAAACCTCCTGGAATCAAACTTTATTAAATTTGTTCAGAATTCTGAGAAAACAAATATAGGCTCACCCTGCATGGTTGAAAGTCTCCTTTGCTAATCTGCCATTTTAATAATTAGTGTTTCTAGTGTGTTCTAGGCATTAAAAGTAGCACACATATATAGTACTCAATGTATATCACTATATATTGTGAAGTGTGTGTGTGTGTATTCAGTGAAATGTATTTCCAGGCAGCATACTTATTTTGAAATATCAGACTTAAATCCTTGAGAGCCTGGGGTGTGTGGACGCCCTGGACTTTGAGGGGCTGGGGGCCCATTTTAAAATCTCATCTCTGGGCCCATTCCAACCTTGCTATGCCCCTAGCGGAATAGATACATATGTATTGATCACTACACATGGGTTTCTGCACAACACCTGCACAGAAGAAACTCCCATGTAGAAAATGTGTCTCTTGTAAATTGACCCTGAATTTTCCATCCATGACTGGGATAACTGAGAGTTAGAGTCAATAATAAAAGAACAGCACACTGCTTGTGACAGGAAGGGGAAAATTACAATGATTTCTTAGTCTGGCAGCGGCTGGTTTTGGCCCTTGCAGAACTTGGCTGTCTGCTCCTGTTGCAAATGCCTCTGTCTAGTGTGGCAAACTAATGTATCCTCCTCCCTCCTGGTGTCAAAGTAAGCACTAGTGTGGTGAATGCACATACACCCCATCATGAGCCAACAGTCATCACAAGACAAAGGCTGGCAGGAATCATTCACTGGTTTATAGATTCTCCCCCTCTCCCCCTGCCACCTTCTTCTTTCCCTATTTCGCTAGTGGCTATTTGGGCAGGTGATCCTCTAGGACAAAGTCATGTTTTTTAAAAAGCATGAGATGAGACAGAGAAAATGACACTTGGAATCCTCACATAACTCCTGACTGTTGTTCTAAGTCTTTTACAGAGATGTCTCATGTTTTCAGGTTTTGATCAACAACCATGTCTAGATGGTACAGTGTTCCTTTTAACAGGGATTTCCAGATATTGTTTACCACAAGTCCCAGCATTCCTGTTTGGACAGGGGCACAATTTCACTGCTTGCCCTAGGCGATATTTTCCCCAGATACGCCTCTGCCCCTCTCCATGGCTTTCCTCCACACAGCAACCTGGCTCAATATAGAGCTCCAGTGGCTTGTCAGTCTCCTGAGAGCGTGGTCTGTGGCAGAAGGGGATGTTTTGCGTCAGGCATCATTAGAAATTTTGCTCAGCAATTCTCTCCCCTCCACTCTGATGGTCCTTCTCATGAGTTGTAAGGGGGTGTCCCCATGGCCTGGAACTCTCGTGAGTGAGTGGTCCATCCTGGGTCGACTGACTCTGTCTTCACAGCAGTTGTGCACTCTCCTAAGACTAGAGCACTACTGATCCTAGGGAGTGCAAATGCCTCAAAGAGGAAAGGGCTGGGGCCCCCTTCCCCAACCTTTCAGGGGGAAAGATAGAATTGGGCTGCTCCAGAATCCCTCCTTGGGACTGCCTTTAAAACCTGGCCAGGAGCATTTGCTCCACTCCCAGCCCCAGGACAGCGGGGCAGCTGTTTGGGGGCACCGGCAGAGGCGCACATGTCCACATGGACGGACATGCTGACAGGGTGCGCAGTTTAACAGCTACTTGGTGGCAGTAACCAAGACTGTGACAGCACTCACCGAAGTCCCCGTCCCCATGGCTTTCCTCCATAGAGCATCCTTGCTCGATACCGAGCCCCGATGGGCTGGCACTCTCATGAGAGAGCGGTCCATGGGATAATGTGTGGCACACACTAGAGTATCATCTAGTACATTTGAAATGTTTGCTCACAGATGGCCCTTCTCATGAGCAAGCCTAGGAACTGTTAACCCCCAAGGGGTGTGTGGAAAAAATAGAACCCAGCTGCTCCATAATCCCTGTTTGGAGCTTCCTTTTGGACCTGACCCCCAGCACTACCACCCCAGCCATTTGTTCCCCTCCTGGTGCTGTGATGGGGTGCCCTGCGTATGTTGCTTGTGCTTGTGTTTGTGCTTGTGCTTGTGAACAGACATCACTGACACATCCTTCTCTGAGAGCAAAGCACTTAGTGCCCATCCTGTCATCCTGTCCCCTTTCCCTCCTGCTTGCCCAGCAGGGGGAAGCCTGGGACAGAGTGGGAAGAGGGAACGCCCCTGTGTGTCTGTGCTGCTTGTGTAGATGACAAGCCCACAATGGGATGTGGTGCCATCCCTGTTGCCAGGCAACTCCATAGCTGCATAGATGACAGGATGGGTGGGGCTGTTTCTCTGAGAGGCGACCAGTGAAAACCACGGTGTGCATAGAACAGCCACATCCCGGGGCAGGTTTGTGCTGCCGCTTCTATGACTGCAGTTTGAAAACTGGTATGAAACTTCAGCTATTGTGGCATCTGGAGTTGGATGTAACACTTCAGTGGCCAAGCTAGAAGTCTTGGCAGCGAACCGTTGTACTAACTGAAGGTTCAAATTGGAGTTTGGCAAGCCAAACTGCTGGTCACTTCCAGCTCAAAACCATGGTTTCATGCATTCGGATGTAATGGAGTTCCAACCTGTGCCCCATTTAACTCTGGTTTGGCATTACATATGAACCAGGCCATAGACTGGCATAGGTCAGTCATCATAGTCTTCAGGTTGAAGTAAAATTGGAGATGTGCATGAGTTAAAGAAAAGACAAACACTACTAGTTTTGCCAGGGTAGTTGCAGTTATATCATGGTTAAAAGCTCTAAAGATTCTTAAAGATCCCTTGCAGTTTCTGCAAAAAGCACTGACAATTTAGCTATACAATGCAGTCCACTGCTAGCATCAATTGAGGTGCTTTGTTGTTTACTAACAATCAGTCTCCTCATATGCGGAAGTTCCCATCACAGAAGTATCATCATCATCAATCATCATCATCATCACAATCTTCTAGTCCCTTTGATGTAGCCAGCTGATTTGAAAGAAGTTAGTATATTTTCCAAAAGGCAGAAAAAAAATGTAAATTCCATTTTATATTAATTTTACCCATTTACCCTGTTCTTCTTTAGTTTTAAGATCAAACTACGTATTGAGGCTGTTCTCACGTGCAGCCTAACCAGGCTATGGAAGCTCATCCTGAGTTAGGCTGCACAGGAGAACAGTCAGGATTGGGCCTGATCCCAGCAGGGCAGGGCAGCCTAGCCCGGCTTTTTAACCCAGCTTTTAGCCAAGGTTAAGAGAATGAGTGCTCCTTTAACCCAGTCTTCTGCTCATGTGAGAGCTCAGGCTACATACAGCGATGGGTGCCTAGAGTGCCTGTCTACTGAAGGACTCTCAAAATGCACTGCACTCACTCAGCAGTGCAATGGAGGATTCCTGGAGGCCAGGATGCATTGTCCCAGCTCTCCAACAATGGATCATGTGGGAGCACAGTTGGTTCTCCCACCAACATTTTGCCCATTGTCTGGGGGCGGTGGAGGTGAGTGAAGCCAAGCCTTCCCCTTCCACCTGCCTGGTCATGTGAACAACCTTATTATGTGATTTAGTTGTTTAATGACAGCTCCATGCCACCTTTCCTTCACAAAGTTCCAGGCAGTGTACACGGTTCTTTTAAACATTTCTTTTTAAGAAAAGCAGCTATTGAGGACTGGAGTTTGATGGGGAAGTCTGGTTGGGGAGCTGCTTAATCCTTTGATTGCCCAACCACTTCCCCATGTGTGGTTCCTGTATTTTCACTCCTGCAATATCAGTTCAGTTTATGCAATGGTGTATACAATGTGCTCAGATACTGATGACTACTTTAAAGTAATCATTTATTACATTTCCATCCTATTCTTTTCCCAAGGAGCTCAGGGCAGCATACCAGGTTCATCTTCTCTCCACTTTCATTCTCACAACAATCCTGAGAAGTAGGCTTAGCTGAGAGAGCAAGCTCAGGCTTAGCTGGCCCAAGGTTACCCAAAGAGGGCCAGGGCTCAGTGGAGAACTGAAGCGGAGTCTCCCCGCTCCTTGTCTGACACTCAAACCACTACACCACACTGGCTCTCATATATGGCTCCCAAATGATGCACCAATGTCTTAGGATCCACAAAGAGATAATATTGAAGCAATACATGTATCCATCTTGGACAGAAGACTGTGAAGAGGCACATGTCTTCCAAACGCTCCAGAGACCATGCATCCTTCCTCTGCATTATAGTTTCCACAGACCTTTAGACAGGAAAGCAACTCCCAGAAGTGTATCTGTATATTCTCAGAAGTACAAGAACATAGGAAACTGCCATATACTGAGTCAGACCATTGGTCTATCTAGTTCAGTATTGTCTTCACAGACTGGCAGCAGCTTCTCCAAGGTTGCAGGCAGGAATCTCTCTCAGCCCTATCTGGGAGATGCTGCCAGGGAGGGAACTTGGAACCTTCTGCTCTTCCCAGAGCGGCTTCATCCTCTGAGGGGAATATCTTGCAGTGCTCACACATCAAGTCTCCCATTCAGATGCAACCAGGACAGACCCTGCTTAGCTATGTGGACAAGTCATGTTTGCTAACACAAGACCAGCTCTCCATGCAATCCCTGAGCATGTTTGCTGAGAAGCAAGATCCACCAAGGTTAGCAAGACTTACACGCAAGTCATTGTGCAGCATGGGAAGGCCTGACAAGTTTCAATTCGGCAGACACAGACTGACTTTCTAGAGTTCTACCAAGGGTAATATCTGCTGCCTAGTTAAGGACAATGTATGAAGCTTTCTGTTGTTAATGTTTTATTGAACCAAACAGCAGATTTACAAAGACTTCAATGGTACTAACAGAGTCAACAAAAGGTAGAGGTTTTGACATCCGCTGCTTGATGATGCTCTCCTCTCCGATATCCCTGCCTAATCAATATTCCTCAGTGAATCACAGTCAATTTGGGAAAGGATAAAAAGTGTTTTAACAGAATGAGGAAATATAAGAGGGCACAAAGAAGAAAAGGGAATGTAATGGGGTCGGGGGGTGGGCTTTTCCCACATGGGCAAGATTCCAGTGAAAGAGTAATGTTCAATTAGATTAATGTTCAGTTGCAGAAAAGGCAGCCAATTGCACAGAATTTCTCTGATTTATCTCTCCTGTATTACATGAGTTGTTCTTTAATGGACAAGTCTAAGAGGTCTTCAACCCCATTTGCAATTATGGGCAGGGAATTTCCAGAACTGTAAAATCATACGCTTTGCTACAAGTGATACTTGGGCAATCCTGACTATAGCAGTTGAGCTTCCAGATTGCAAGGAGGTGGTTTCTACCCCTGGACCAAGGAAGGATGTATCTTAGAAGAAATTAAATGAGAGTCTTAGCTTTAATAATAGGTATTCATTGTTGGTGCGAATAGCACTTTGGAAGGGAGGGAATTTTCATCAAGATCGTGATATGAGGGAAGTACCCCTCACCTCACACCACAGGCCTGATCCTGATCAGTTGCTATTTAACCTTAGGCTGGGGGTGGGGGGAGGAAGCTCAAATAACATGTTTAGCATAGCATCAGATATGATCCTGAATTAAGCCTTTCAGTGACATATCTGGGAATTTTCATATCATATCATATAGCATCCTTACATCCATGAGAACCACTACATCTCCAGCATTAATTTTGTTTCTTAAAACTGCTGTATCAAAAAATTGTTTTGGGGGGTGGTGGGGGATGAATGAGAACAAAACCAATTTTTGTTTAATAAGCATTCATTTAAAGTCAACAGATGATGAAGTCAATGATTTAAGAGCAGCCTTCCCTTGAGATTGTGCAGTGTTGTATCCTGAGTCCTTCTGAACCCATTCAGTTCTTAAATAGTCAATATTGTTTGAGGCCATCTAAAATGAATGTACATATATAACTATAGCTGATCTTAAGAAAAAGGAAAGACCTTTCAGAGGCTTAGCATTTATGGATATTCAGAGACACCTAGCACATCAGGGTCAAATTTCAGGATACATTTATTTATGCCTTCTGTCTGTCTATCTATCTATCTATCTATCTATCTATCTATCTATCTATCTATCTATCTATCTATCTATCCATCTCACTCCCCATCCCCACTGCCCATGAACCTCCCAAAGTGGCCTACATTAGTGGTTCCCTTTTCTTTTATGTGGTCCACTTCGTAAGCAAGTTGTTTTAAACGTTTTTAACATAGCCTGTGCCTGACAGGAGTAAAACATATATCAAGGGGTATTAAAAACACATCTATTTCTAATAATTTATTATGCTCACTCACAAACATACCACACTCATCACAGTACATGTACCTGCAGTAGGCTTATCAATGGGGAAAAGATAACACTTATCTAATAAGAAGGCTGATGATTATTATTACATTTCCCCCACCCATGGATCACCTGCAGTACCCTTGCAGATCATCAGTAGTCCATGGACAACAGGTTGGGAACTACCAGTTTACATTTTAAAAAGGAATATGCATAATTGCATTTGATTCTACTGACACAGTTAGCCAAGATCCATTAGAAATCTGTGGTAAAAATTTACTTCAGGCACCCAGATCATCTCACCTCTAATACCACTATCATATAATCTACTATGTGGCATTTTGTTTTGTTTTTTAATGTCTCATTAAAATAGACTTCTTGAAGATGATAAAAGTTTGTCCTCATTTTGGGCTGCCGTTAGTAATTCAAGAGCTAGTTTAGAGCCTTCTAGTGATGGTATAGTTCCCTTGTAAGTGTTTGTGTTGAATATCTGCTAGAAAGATGGCAATTTTAAAAACCTATCCTCATTTTTAATTGCAATAGCTACCCCATTCCCTTACTGCTATTCCTGAGTGACTGGAGGCTGTGAAGATTCTTCATATCAATTACAGTTCCCTTATTAGCTAAAATCTGTTAGAAGCATCCTGCAGCATAAGCCATTAAGAACTAAAGAGCACAATGGAAGTAAATTATTCAGAAGCTTGGGCAAGGATGAATAATGATTGTTTATTCACAATAGATGCCAATTCTTTCTGGCCCATTTGTATTCACCTTTCACTTTATATCATCCCCAACATCTCTTGATAACTGCAGAGCACAGATTGCACAGAGTATCTGGTTGCCAGGTCTTCACCTGGATAGAGAGGCCTGGGCACTTTAAATTCTCAGCCAAGAGAGTATGCCACTGTCAGCCTGCCTCCTAGCAGAGTTTCTCCAACTGTTTTCCTCCCTTGCTTGCTGTAGCATGCAAGACTCTCCTCCTTTACGTACACTTTAAAGTTATACCCATTTTATACACATTGAGGTCATTCACACAATCAAAAACTGTGTTCTACTCAGGTCTGGGAGCTGTGTGTGCTCCCAATTTTCAGCTGGGTGGAAGCAAATTGGAAGGAAAACCTGGGTAGAAGTGACTGTGTGCAGAGGGGCACTAACCCCTGGACCTTGGGGACCGGGTCCAGTCCTCCAAGGTCTGTGCAGGGGGGCCCTCAAAATGACCCGGGCCAGGGGCCTCCGGCAGCTGCCCCATGCTCTGCACCCACCAAAGCTCCATTTTTAAAAAAATTCTTACCACAGCCGAGGGGTGGCTGCAGGGTGTGAGAGTGGAGCAGTCCTTCTCCCTCCCCACTTCCCCTGGTGGCGACAACCAAGAGAGACACCAGACCCATCCATTCAGGCCAGTGTCTTTAAGAAACTGTGAGGCGTGCCTGTGCAGAGGAGATCATTGCAAGCCCGTGAAGTTACCTTGCTTCCACACAACAAAAAATTGGGAGCACACACAGCTCCCAACCCCAGGTAGAACACCGATTTTGATTGTGTGAATGACCTCTTTAACTGCCATGACTCTCCTCAAAGAATCTTAAGGACAGGAGCTGACATCCTGACTATATTTACTTAAGGAAGGCCCACTGAAGTTAAAATGACCAGTTAATGCACACAAATCTCACCAACCCACCGTGCCATTCCATCCCCACACAGTCCAGTGAGGGAATCCGTTGTCCAAAATGTCCCAGGGTTACCCAAGAAGAATAACTGATAAACTAATGCAAGTCTGTAGTTTAGAGAAGCCCTCCATTTTGTTCCAGGGAGAAATGGACAAACCAGTGGAGAAGCAGAGCAAGAAGAGCAGAGGCTGTAAATTCTTTTGGTAGATAGAGCTTGTAAAGGGGTGCGGAAGCAGGAAGCAAATTCCTTGTATGAGAGGGAGCATGCAAGGGGGCAGTTCATTCACCGGTCCCTACTCCACACTGCTTCGCAGCTTCAAACTGCTTCTGTCTCAAGCAAGTGGTGGCGGGGGGTGGGCTTTGTACCCCAAGGGGAGGAGGTGGCAGAAACAGAGCTGCCAGCTGTGTGGCCATAACATACCAACTTTCTGGTTCATTCACATGTGTGTTAAAAATGGAGCTCAAAGCACACCAATGATGACACTTTCAGATAGTTTTTGATGTGTGTCTCACTTGTCCCTTAACCGGATTTCCAGTAATCTTCATCACAAGCCAAAGTCCCTCTAAAAGATCAGCAATGCATCTTACACAAGTCATATGCGAGTGCCTTGTATTCTATCCAGTATCCTTTATGTGGGGATCCCAGTGGGGATCCTCTGTGTTTGGGGTGGGGGGTTGAGTCAGGAAGAAAAAGGAGAAAATTGAGTTGTTTCTGAATAAACTCTTAGTTAAATCTGTGTAAGATTACTTTGTGTTTGTGAGAGAAGCAGCTATAAAACATCCCTCTTGTGAGTCAACATGTATATAAACATTCTCTGGCTTCTTGGTGCTTAAAGAAATGAACTATGCCTCGCCAGACAGACAGTTTCATGGGCTATCCTTTTTGCACTTGAGCACTAAATGGCCCGCAAGAAAAAGCAGTCACCTTTATTTGTGGGGCACCTGTGTGCAGACATCATGAAGCCCATCATGCAGGGGGCCTCTATTACACAAGTCCTATAAGCTGTAAGACAGCATAGCCTCTGTTTACTGTTTGCTCAGAAGTCTAATAAACAGGCCTTACTCGACGGCACAACTTTAATTTACTTACTGCCATCTAAGAGTGCTGTGGATTGCAGCCAGGGTGACCAGATAAAAGGAGGACATCTGCGCAGAAGAGGGAATTTTGGCAGGTGTAGTTTTTCTTGTCCCTGCAGAACATCAAAGTACCATTAAAGGTACTGGGTCTGTAGTGTTGAACTCATGGCACGAAACTACCTGCAATTCCCTTCTCTGACCAGTGTGGCATGCAGTACTCATGTTTGATCTGCAGGGCTCCATGTTCAAGCCTCATAGTACCTAACACCCAGTCATCAAGGTCATGCTTGAACTGATTCTAACTCTGAATGTGTGATTAACAGAGAGGACAGGAACATTTTAACCAATGTATTTAAGGCTGCAAAATCTCAAATGACTGAATTATTTTATTTATTTATTTATTTATTTGATTTCTATACCGCTCTTCCAAAAATGGCTCAGGACGGTTTACACAGAGAAATGACAAATAAATAAGATAAATAAAATAGATCCCTGTCCCCAAAGGGCTCACAATCTAAAAAGAAACATAAGATAGACACCAGCAACTGTCACTGGAAGTACTGTGCTGGGGGTGGATAGGGTGTTACTCTCCCCCTGCTAAATAAAGAGAATCACCATGTTAAAAGGTGCCTCTTTGCCAAGTTAGCAGGGGTTAACCCTGCCAAGTTAACCCTTAACCCCAGACATAGGTTTTATAGCTGAGGATGAAGGGAGTTGTAGTCCAACAACATCTAAACTCAAGTATGTAGTACACTGCTCTGGGCTCCTTGGAGGAAGAGCGGGATATAAATGTAAATCATCATCATCATCATCATCATCTGGGGGCCCAAGGTTAAGAAACCCTGGAATAATGGCTTTAAAAGAGCAGCACACTGCAAGGTGAAATTGCAGGGGTCAGTAGCATGTTTTGCTACAGGCTTACTTGTTTGCAGTTTCTGAATCATTAAATGCATTATTGACTGATTTAGTGGATCTGTAGGAGGATCCTCTCTGTACTATCCCTGTTCAATATGGCAGAGCAGGGTTTCTTTGTTTTGTTTTTTGCTTTTGTGTTAGTAATTTCTCTGAAAGTATTACCATCCCATGATGAGTACATATATGTATTTATATTACTTAATACTGCCATTGATTGCAATCTACAAACTGAGCTTTTTTTAAAAAAAGTAGTGGGGAATGATGAGGAAGTGCTCTGCTTGATTCCAGGATATGATGAGGTAACTAAGTGCATATGGAAACAGAATTTCTAGCCTACCCAGTGATGTAGTTGCAAATTCGGAAGTGTAGGCACTCTCCATGACAGCCCCCATGGCCATGCCCACCCCAATAGCCAGAGAAGCTGAGGAGTACCGGCACTCCAACCCTGTGTGTCCCCCCTCCACTACACCCCTGGGCCTATCAAGCTTCAGAATCAGCATATTTATGTGCTGGTTTGTTTTTTTAAAGATGGACTAATGAGATATGGTAAAGAACATGGTCTACTGAAAGAAGACTTTTTTTCTCTAGGAAGAGGACTCTGAGCATCATTGAGAACTGCGAGTGCTAGATACATTATCGAGCTTAACGTATGCAGGCCTAGAGCTAAAAGCGGAAGCCATGGTTGGTAGAGTTACCAGCATTTTCCTGGCCCAGGCCGGTGCTGTTAAAGACGGATTACTGCAGAGGCAATTGCCTACGGCGGTGAATCCTGGAGGAGCGGCAAGTTAAGCCTTAAAAAAAAAACCTTTTTAAAAACTTTTAAAACTGCCACTGTGTGGTAGTGAGAGCTCCTAGTGGGCCCACCCACCTCCCAAATCCTGTTGGGTGGACCAGGCACAGGGTGCTGCCTGCCTAGATGGCAGCGAGAGACCTCTTCACATGGAGGAGAATAGTAGAGAGGCAGCAAGAGACCTCCTCACACGGGCCTGCCTTCCTCCCAAATGACAGGGGTTGGGCCGATTTTGGCCCTCTGTGCACGCATGCCTGTGTGCAGAGGGCTGAAATCAGCCCAACCTTATCATTTGGGAGGAAGGCAGGCCCGTGTGAGCAGGTCTCTTGCCGCCGTCTCCACCACCCACACCCAGCAGCAACTGCGCCTGGCCCAACAGGATTCAGGAGGTGGGTGCAACTAGGGGCTCTTGCTACTGTCCCTGCTGAGCCACAGCAGTGTACTGGCAGTTTGCCCAGTGGCAAGTCTTGGCTGCCCATGGGCGGCAAAAAGCTGAATCCACCCCTGGCTGCTAAAGCAGGTTTAATGTAGCAGGCAAGATTTCTGTAACCATGAGGATAAAGTGATAGGAAAAGCTTCACTTGCTTAATTCCTGTGCGTCCAGCTCTTGTTAAAGGCAGTACAAGATGACAACAACTCTGATGACAGTGATTTGAACACAACAATGCAGCAATGATAGGCTATATGCTGTAGTCTGGTGTTTTCATTAGCTGCAAATACAACATAGTCATTATGTCATTTGGACACAGGCCAAATCTGTAAACTCCTTAATCTCATAAGAGATCAGGAGTGAACAAAATGCTCATGCTAAAGATGCCTGGGGAATATCCTTAAAGATTTATCATACAGTTATAAAACCTTACCTTAATTTGTCACAGAAGTACAGAGACTACTAATACTATCCTGCCAAAAAAACAAAAAAAAAAGGTATGTCCAAAAAGTATCTCATATCAGGGCAGCTTCATAACAAACATGCGATATTACTCAAATTTATTTATTTATTTTATTTTATTAAGCCCTACACTAACATTTCTCCCCTTACATACCCTGGAGGTATGGAGGAAGAATGGGGTGATGCCTGCTGGCCATGCCACCACATCCACGCAGTCAATGTGTACGTGAAAGGGGCCCTATGTAACATCTGCATGTTCAGCATGCACACATTGGCATAGCCAGTGGGTGCAATCCTATTCCTCCCATATGCTTGGGAGGGGAATATGAATATAGGTCTATGAATGTAAGCCAAATGGGATATCATATGAAAAGAAGGCCAAGGGAAAGCAAGAAATTTTCAGGTTACGACCCCCGGAACATTCCTTTTTAAAAATCTCCCACTGGGATGGGAAATAATGCATAAAATCTCCCACTCCCAGTGGGAGATAATGCAGCCACATCTTCTCCTCAGTACTGTCACCCGCTTCCTTCCTCTGTCTGGGAGTTATTCACACATGGCTTCATGCTGCTGGGTAAATGTTGAGCGAAGCCACTTTGAATCACATTTGCAGCATTGAGGGAAGCAGCTCCTCCCCTCTGCTCTCAGGTGTGCTTTTGGTGCAATTTCACATGGCATGGCTCCGTGTTTTCCTTCTAGCCAATGTGGGGGGATGGGGGAGAGAGCTTTCTAAAGAGCTGTATCTGCATTTCTAAAGAGAGTATCCCTCTTATGATGCTAATGATTCTACATCAGTGCCTCTCCCTATTTGCTCCCACATTTTCAGAAAAAGTAGTTTTAAACTAGCATTTTAAAAACCCATAAATACACCAAGAATTCGCAAGACAAAGCCCGATTTGTGTGTGGAGTGGGTCCAAGGATCTCGAAGGGTCTTTGGGGTAAGTTTGGCTGGTGTGTGAACACACATACTCTCTTCCAAAGGAGATTTGGGGTAACAGCTCTGTCTGTAAAGCCTCTTTCTGTGATGCACAAGTTATCCACAACAGGTGGGAGGGGAGGGGTAATAGGTCTGGGAAGGAATGGAGAGGAGAAGCCTCAGCTCTTGTGTATCCTCTTGCATTGGGGGATTAGAAGTATAGGGAAATCCCCCAGGTTGCAACCTGGTAACCCTTAAGGGAGCTTTTCAGATAGAAAGGAAAGCATTCAGTTCAACTGACTAAAAATGGGAGAAAATGCTTTGCAAGAGAAGTAGCATATATTGAAAAGTGAATTGCTACTACCATTATTACTGTAGAGGGTTTGTCAAATGGTCACTATGTAAATAACTGGTCACTCCAAACCATCCCAAATGTTGGCCTACTTACAATTCAGCCAGTCAAAATAAAACAGGAATGCTTTACTAGGTATGAGGATTGTTCTGGTAGGCGTGATGGCAGGCTAAGTTTCTGCATCTTCCAGGTAGATTACGCAGACTGAATTGAGTATGTTCAGAAAATGAGTTGGGCATTATTTCTGCATTAGTATGATAACTGTACAAACAGATCCAGATGCCCACTTTTCATCTCATGCTGGAGGCATGCCTCATTGGTTGATCATTGCATGGAAAACAAAGATAAGCATTAACTATAATTGCAGAGAGGTGTTTACTCTGCTACAATTAGGGGACTGTCACTGTTTCTATTAACCTTTATGTTGCTGGTATTTTCCATTTGTTCTGTCTGTATGAACAACAGTGGAGGGGGGGGGAATCAGTTGCCTTAGTGTATACAAAAGGGGCTCTTGAATCAAACAGAAATATAGGGTGGGTGATTAAAGTGTAGGGACCTCTGCTGTCAGGGTCATTGCAATCCTGGGCTGAAGAAATGTTTGCAGAATTTTGACATAAACTAGTATGGAAACGTGTGTGCATGTATGCATAATATGATTTATATAAATTATATTAAATTATAGAATTTAAAAGGTTTACCTTCTTCCAACTCTCTTAATCGCATGTGACATTTGAGGTGTAAACAGCTTTCGAAACATAAATGATCAGATTGGTACTTCCAAAATTTCAACCAATTGGTATATTTTATTTTAGGTTGTCACAATATAAAGACAAAAAAGCCCTTAAAAATCAAAATAAAACAATAAAAACATTCCAGGGGACACTAGCAATTCAGTTGTATTGCTTATAAATAATCAGTAGTGGTTGTTAATTATCCCCTTGGCAATGAATACTATCCTAGTCCTTTAAGAATTTTTCTTTTCAAATAGAAATATAAAGTGTGTATAGCTACTTACAATTTGAACTATTATATGAATTTAGTCCATTTCTTGGAAATGACCAATAAACCTTTCATCTCAAAAGAGGGATCAAATATCTTTTTCTTAGTAGAAATGCACGAGAGAACATGCAATGGCTCACATCCTCAGCTTCCCCATGTCCACAGAGACACTTACCACTGGAATAGGGTACTACCTTCCCCTTAAAATGCTATTTGGTAATTACTGGAGTGTTACCACATTTGCCCAGGCACACGTATGCTATCATGCCCTGTGCCTATGCTTCTGCTGAGTGATGAGAATTTTCTCTAATTGGATACAAATGTGCATACAGCAACACAGTTTTTGTTTTTTTTTAATTGGTAGTCATGAATAAAGGCAATCTCTGTGTTAAGGTGTCCCACAGAAGAGTAATGGGCTCAAGACAAGGTTCTTCAAAAACAGAAACATGTTTATTAGAAGTACACAAAAGCAGAGTGGGCAACCTCTCAGAGGGCCAGGACTGGAGCTGGCAAATGGAAAAGAGGGCAGGTCTTCTATACTTCTAAGGAATGCACAGAAGGGGGAATTTCAGCTTGTTATGCAGGGGAGAGAAAGTCTGTGCACCTGCTGAAATTCCTGCTTCTGTGCATCTATTAAAGGTACAGGAAACCTGTCCTCTTTTACATATGAATGAAGATAGATAGATGAAAATATGGTAGCTCTAGTCACGACAGAAGCACCAAATTGCAAGATGCTGGTCCTTAAGCAGAGCACCAAATTCCAATGGTTGCAAGCTTGAGAGGAGCCCAGCATAGAGGGAGATGACAGACAAAGCAAAAAGAGAGTCTATATACCTGTCTGTGCTGTATTGGTTAATCTATTCCTTGATCCAGGCTAGCTTTTGAATGAGGCTTTAGTTACTTGTATTCCCTTCCTAGTAGGGGCATACTAGGGTAGGGGCAGGGCTAACAAACAGCCAGCAGAAAGAGCACTGAAGGCAGACTGCACTTGTATCTCTGTATATAATATCTATTTAATAAAACTATTAATATTCCCCTCCACTGCCTTGTCCTTGATATCACAACTCTTTCCCTTGATTTCTACACTGTCCTAGATTCCTTGTGTCTGGCGAGCATTGATTTCAAGACTGGTGCTTGTCTCTCTCTGAGTAGAAGGAAGATAGCCCTTGCTGTGAGGAAGATAACAACTGTAGGTTTAGATCCTGGGCAGTTCAGATCCAAGTTTCTGGACTCACGCTGACCCACTTCAGGAGGATCTCTTTCTCAATGGAAGCTGTGGGGAAAGAAAAGGAGATCAAATCAGCAAGAACTCTGGTACAGTGGAAGGTAGCTTAGGGCCACCAGTCCCCAAGCGAGGGAATGGGGGGGGGGACAATTCAAGGGAGGGAACCCAGGAATCATCTGACCAGAGTTTTTAGCTGGACTTGGTGTCCACACAGAACCAAGGAAAAGCATGTATTTTGTGCAGGCTGGTACACATGAACTGCTGGTTAGCATTAAAGGGAAAGAGGAAGCCCTTTATACGAATTCTTTGCCCTAGGAATAGTTAGGCAGATGCCCATTGCTTTATTTGGACAGCTAATGTTCAGACATTCTCAAACAATTGCCCTGGGAGGTGCCAACTTCTGGGTAGGGAGGTGGTACGCTGACCTTGACAGCTTGCAGAAAACCTCAGTCACTCTCATTGTTGCTGGATCAGGACACTCCTTCAGGCAGAGAGGTGGCGCTGATAAGGTGTCAATACCATTATTAGTTCAGGGTGGCTCTGAGTTTTTGTTATGACTGTACACTGTACCCTTTACGGTTCTTGCTTCTTTGGGGGGTGGGGTGGGGTGCTAGGCATGCCAAACGATCATGATTACTCTCCCCTGCCCAGAGCCAATCATGGGCACAGTGGAAATCCTGGAGAGAGAGAGAGAGAGAGAGAGAGAGAGAGAGAGAGAGAGAGAGAGAATTTGTAGGCGTGTGGGCTCAGGCTGACTGCCCTAAACAGGAGTCTAGCCAATGTGGACACTTTTCTTAGGGGAAATTTGTCTCATGGTTTGTAGACGCTTGTCTGGTGTGAAGGAGTCCTAACTCAACTGAAGTCAGAAGAATACTTAATTGGTTTATGGGGGCAAATTTAGTCCTTTTGAAAAAGCTGTCCATTATCTCAAAAAAAAAAGTTGATTGCCCTTTGTATTCAAAATACAAAACTTTCAAGAGGCAATGAAAGCCACACCTGTGTATGTTTGCTTCCTTTCTGTTCTTCCACAGTCTTTTGACTACATAGTTATTTTTAGAAGTGGCAGTTTCTGTGTTCTTCACCTTCAGAGGCAAAAGGCCATCTTCATTTTTATTTACCTGTTTTTAATACAAAAACAGGTAAATAAATATTCCAAATCTGTCAATTTTCTATTATATTACTACCCATCTCTCTCTTTTTGCTATTGCCAACTAGAAGGGAAACTTTTCTTATATATACTGAATCAATTGCTTCTAAATAACAAAAATGGTGTGTGCACATATAGTCTTGAATACTGTCTGTTGTCTGTTTATGAATGTTTCCAAATGGAAATGTATTTTCAGATGTAGTTAGTGAAAATATTTCCCATGGATGTGGAACATGAGATTATTTTTTTATTGATTGATTAAGTGTCGTCAAGTCAGTGTCAACTCTTAGCAACCACGTAGACAGATTCTCTCCACCACGAGCTGTCTTCAACTTGGCCTTTAAGGTCTCTCAGTCGTGCATTCATTGTTGTCATAATAGAGTCCATCCACCTTGCTGCTGGTCATCGTCTTCTTTCCTTTCCTTCAACTTTTCCCAACATTATGGACTTCTCAAAGGAGCTGGATCTTCACATAATATGTCTGAAGTATGATAGCTTGAGCCTGGTCATTTGTCTCTCGAGTAAAAATTCTGGATTGATTTGTTCCAGGATCCATTTCTTTGTTTTCCTGGCTGTCCATGGTATCCTCAAAAGTCTTCTCCAGCACCAAAGTTCAAAAGTGTCCATGCTTTTTCTATCTTGCTTCTTCAAAGTCCAGCTTTCTCATCCATAGAGTGTCGTGGGGAAAAACATGGTCTGAACAGTTCTAATCTTTGTAGTGTAGTCATGTCATGACATCTAAATATCCTTTCCAAGGCCTTCATTGCAACCCTACCAAGTGCTAGTATGTGGTGTATTTCTTGACTGCTGGATCCTTTACTGTTGACAGTCAATCCTAAAAGGCAGATGCTATCCACCATGTCAATGTCTTCATTGTCAATTCTGAGGCTGGTTGCTGTACCCATTATCATTAGTTTAGCCTTTTTTACATTTAGTTGTAGTCCCATTTTTCACTGTGCTCCTTGACTTTCATTACTAGATCTTGCAGATAATCTGCATTCTCAGCTACCAGAGCGTTGTCTTTAGCGTAGCACAGGTTAATGATGTTTCTTCCTCCAACTTTTAAACCACGCTCATCTTCTTCCAATCCAACTTCTCTCAGTATATGTTCAGCATGTAAATTGAATAAAGAAGGAGAAAGTATACAGCCTTGTCTTACTCCTTTGCTGATCTGGAACCAGTCTGTTTCACCATGTTCCTTCTGGACTATGGCTTCCTACCCTGTGTATAGGTTTCTCATGAGAACAATGAGATGTTCTGGGATGCCCATTTTCCTAAAGATATTCCAAAACTTGACATGGTTGATGCAATCGAAGGCTTTTATGTCATCAATAAAGCACATATTGACTTCTTTCTGGTATTCTTTGACTTTCTCAGTTTTCCAGCATGCAACAGCATCAGATTATTTTTAAACCCATGATATTATTTTAATAAAGGATGGTATATAAATTGAACAATAAACAAACAAACAAACAAACAAACAAACAAAGAAGTCCAATACAGAATCTCTCCTGTTCTTGCTCTCTCTGTCCAAAAGTTGAGGGGCCTAGGTTTCTTCCTCTAATGTAGGTCTTCCTATTTAGGTGCAAAACCAAGAAATCCTGCAGTGATGTAATAAAAATTCTATTTACTGTGGTGAATTGAAAGATCGATGCTACTATATCCAACAACACAATACATCCCATCACCTCAAACTACTTGAAAGAAAAGAAATAAGGGATGTTTTATTAAAGAAAAGGTCCCCCCCCTCCTTTCTAATAGAGTGCTGGCAAAATACCAACAATCTTCTATGTTCCTTCATCATCATCATCATTCAATATTATTATTCAGTCTTAAACGTTAAGGGTTGATTTTTTTTCTTTTAGAAAACAAACATCACAGTTTGGGGATCAAGTGGCCTGATAAGCAGAATGATGATTCCCAAACTAGTCAGGTCCATAGTGAGAGACACTAATAAAGGCAGGATGGACAGCATATAAGGGAACATACATGGACTGTGCTGTTTCAAGGACCGTAGGAACAATGGGAAAGCATGGTTAGACTAGATGAGGTTCTCAATGTCCTCCACAGCCAGTAGGACTGAAGAGTACAGGAGATGGGCCAGCCTGCCCACATTCAGAAGTGCCATTTTAATCTTTAGACTCGAGACAGGGGAGGGTTTTCCAGGAGGCTTTGCAGACAGGGCTTCTACCCCGAATCGCCTTCAGAAGAGAGTGTGTGCATTCACACACCAGCCAAATGTACCCCGAAATCCCTTCGAGATCCATGGACCCACTCCACACACAAATCGGGCTTTGTCTTGTGAAGTGTAACTTATCTCGATGTATTTCCGAGTTTTTAAAATGCTGGATTTAAGCTGCTTTTTCTGAAAATGCCAGAGCAAATAGGGAGAGGCACTGATGAAGAATCATTAGCATGATAAGAGATAAACTCTCTTTAGAAATGCAGATACAGCTCTTTAGTAATTTTTTTCCGGCCCCACCATCAGCTAGAAGGAAAACATGGAGGCATGAGATGCGAACTTGCAAAAACAAAAACTGAGAGCAGAGGGGAGGGGCTGCTTCCTCAGTGCCTGCTTCCCTCAGTGTAATTTGAAGTGGCTTCGTTCAACATTTACCCCGTAGCATGAAGCCATGTGCAAAAAACTTCCAGGTGAGGGAGATTTTCTCACGGTCGAAACATCTAGAATCAACATTAAATGGTAAAAAAGCAACATATTTTAAGAGAATTTGTACTGGCTACCCTTTAATAAATTTGTTCTGGTTACCTTTTTGCAGGGGAGCAAAAGTTTAGCTGGAGGTTGTTTGTCAAACTTAACTGATGAAAGTGGACCAATTCCGCTCATCTATTAGAAAACAGAGCCACTTAATGGATCAGCAGGGAAGTGACTTGCCTAGGGAGCAAGAGGTTGTTAGTTCGAATCCCTCCTAGTATGTTTCCTAGACTTTGAGAAACTCCTATATTGGGCAGCAATGATATAGGAAGGTGCTGAATGGCATCATCTCATTCTGCGCGGTAGGAGGCAATCCCTCCTGTATTCTAGCAAGAAAACCACATGACTCTGTGGTTGCCAGGAGTCAGCACCAAATCAATGGCATGATCTTTCCATTTCCTATTAGAAAAGACCAACTTGCACTTGGACCCTAGTGACCTTTTTTGCATGCAGAGCCTCTGTATCTGCCCTCTACTTGTCCATTACTGAGAAAGAGATAATACTTCCAGAACATGTATTCGGGACCTTGGTGCCGCTGGGATTGTGCCCGATCCCAGCACCTTACATGCACATGCAAAACCAGGCTAGGCTCCCCTAGCCCAGTTTTACATGCATATGTGAATAGCCTCAATCACTTCTACCTAAGTTTTCCTCTTACCTTGCTTCCACACAGAGGTGTATCTAGGGAAAATAGCGCCTAGTGCAAGCACTGAAATTGCGCCCCCTGTCCAAACATCTGACACCCATCTTTCAGATAACTTTACTATACTATCAGCTGAAAAATATAAGTCAAGCTCGTTAATCTTTTAAAATTTCAAAACCTATTTAGCAGTGGATGTACCCAGACTAAAAAATGCTAGAAAACTACAAATTTCAGTATGCTGGGGCTCATGAAATACCCAAATACTATGTGGAGGTGTACTTGGAAAACTAAACAGAAGTGCCTATCTAATTCTTTACTATGCATTGTAGCATCACTATTACATAAGTTTTAAAAATAAATGGAGAATTTGGCTTTTCCCAGATACTCTGAAAATAATTAAAGGATATGCAGAGTAAACTGTGTCACTGCTTGGAATATATTCTAGTATTTCAGAAAGATAGTTAAAATGAGAGACAGAGCAAGAAACTCCCAGTGGGCCTTAATACTAAGGATTTAACACTGATTCAAAGACAAACTCACCATTAATAGCCATATTATTAACACACCACATTTAACTCACTTATCATAAGAAGCAAAGTAAGAGCAAATGAATACAATCTTAGCTCATAAGCTTCAGCTCAGTATTCACAAGCCCTGATTCTCTGTACATAGTGCTAAACTGAATATGTGTACAGTGACTTATATTATATTAAATTATTATTTTTTTACCTGTAGCCCCTTTGGGGTGCTTCCTATAGGCCATGGGAGGGGGCGTCTGCAAAGGTTACCCCTCCCACCACTGGCCTCTAGGGCCTCGCAGAGACCATTTGAGCATGTGCAGTGGCCATTTTTAAAAATATTTTTTTTAAATGACCGCTGAAAACAAAATGCCCACCGTGCATGCTCAAATGGCCTCTGTGAGGCCTGGCATGGCCTAGGGCCTCACAGAGGCCATTTGAGCATGTGCAGTGGCCATTTTGTTTTTGGTGGCTTTTAAAAAATAATAATAATAATTTTAGGAATTTGCGCCCCCTTCAAGTGGCGCCCAGGACACGTGCCCTGCCTGCCCTACCCTAGATACGCCCCTGCTTCCACACAACCAAAAATTGGGAGCGCACACAGCTCCCAAACCCAGATAGAACACAGTTTTTAATTGTGTGAATGACCTCATAGTCTCCCCCTAGACTCCTTTCACCATCCTGCCCCCCACCCTCCTACAAACCATATGATCTATACTACTTGCATACCAACTGGGTGTTTTTGTGCTGCCAGACTGAAGGAATACACATCACACATCCTGAAATTAATTGAAAATGAAAGGCTTCCAGTTAAAGGCAAATTGTTTAATGAAACAAATGGTTTTCTAAAGCACAGCTTCTGGGCTGAAACCTTGGATAACAAGTTGCAGCCCAGAGTGAAATTTTATGCTCGAGTTGTAAACCTCTGATAGTGGAGGGTTTAATGAAAATTCAAACAGACTATTAATTGTAACGGTGCCACTATATTAAGAAGAACAAGAAGATTAAGAAAGTGTTTAGACTAAGCAACTTCAGTTCTTCTTAGCTATTTTACAGGAGCTGAAACCTCCCTGGTACTTTAGTGTATGCATGAGTGAAATAGAATACACCCTAATAGCAGGATAATTATTTATCTGTTCCTACACAAAACAATCTGTTTTTGTGTGTGTGTGTTTTAAAAAAAACTATACATCTTTTATTTCAAGCTGATTTCAGCTATGCAGATAAGGGGATATCTAAGGGCAGGGTTTCACAACCAGCCCTCCTGCAGAACTTGGACTACAACTCCTATAATTCCTGACCATTGGCCACTGTGGCTGAGGATGATGGGAGCGGTAGTCTAATAGACCAAATGTAGCTGGAGGGCCAAAGTTGTGCAGCCCTGTCTAAGGGCATGTGGTCCATTTTTGGGGAATTGGATGCATATGATGACTATAAGTTTTGTGGTGCAATTTTTTTAATGCTGGTTATTTGTGTCTGTATTGCAATTGGTGATGATGACAGAGTCAGTATGAACATTCCTGTCCACAACACTTTAGCAATAAGGTTGGCAAATTGCATTGGCCCTGTTTCTGTTGGGGACTACAGGCTGTGATCAAAAATCCTAGAAACTCCTGAAGAAGTAGTCTTCAAGAACTCACAAGACCATGATTACACAGTGAGCCATGGAATACAGCCAAGTCTTAATTTGTGTCAGAGCTGAACACCAGAATGAATGAAAAGTACAGATGCATTTTCCTCACCATATTATCTATAAAGACTCTCCCTAAATTTGTCCCCCTTTGTTGTTGTAAACCGCCCAGAGATGGAAGTTTGGGGCAGTATACAAATTTGATAGATAGACAGATATCACCAATCAGGGGAGAAGAGCTACCAGCTCAAAGAGTTATGTTTCTAGACAGATCTTGTGCTCTAGCTTCTCTTATTTTAGAAATTAAACTCTGAATGAGGCCAATAATCTTTCTCTTGCCATTACTCCCCTGCAACTGGTACTCAGAGGCATCCTGCCTTTGAGGCTGGAGGTGGCCCACAGCCCTCCAACTGGTAGCCATTGATAGACCTCTCCTCCATGAAGTTATCCAAACCCCTATTAAAGCCATCCAGGTTGTTGGCTGTCACCACATCCTGTGGCAGAGAGTCCCACAAGTGGATCACGCATTGTGTGAAAAAGTACTTCCGTTTGTTGGTCCTAGACCTCCTGGCAATCAATTTCATGGAGTGACCCCTGGTTCTAGTGTTGTGTGAGAGGGAAAAGAATTTCTCTCTCTCCACTTTCTCCACATCATGCATGATTTTATAGACCTCTATCATGTCTCCCCACAGTCGTTTTTTTTCTAAACTAAAAAGCCCCAGGTGTTGTAGTCTTGCCTCATAAGAAAGGTGCTCTAGGCCCCTGATCATCTTGGTTGCCCTCTTTTGTACCTTCTCCAGTTCAACAATGTCCTTTTTAAGATGTGGTGACCAGAATTGTACGCAGTACTCCAAGTGTGGTCGCACCATAGTTTTGTATAAGGGGATTGTAATGTTAGCTGTTTTATTTTCAATCCCCTTCCTAATGATCCCTAGAATGGAATTGGCCTTTTTAACATCTGCCGCACATTGAGTCGACACTTTCAACGAGCTGTCCACCACGACCCCAAGATCCCTCTCCTGGTCCGTCACCGACAGCTCAGATCCCATCAGTATATACTTGAAGTTGGGGTTTTTTGTCCCAATGTGCATCACTTTGCTAACAATGAACCGCATTTGCCATTTTGTTGCCCACTCCCCCAGTTTGGAGAGATCCTTTTGGAGCTCCTCACAATCCGTTTTGGATTTCACTACCCAGAAGAGTTTGGTATTATCTGCAAATCTGGCCACCTTGCTGCTTACCACTGCTTCTAGATCATTTATGAATAAATTAATTACCGGTCCCAGTACAGATCCCTGGGGGACCCCACTTCTTACTTCCCTCCATTGTGAAAACTCTCCATTTATACCTACCCTCTGTTTCCTGTTGTTCAACCAGTTAGCAATCCACACATATACTTGTCCCCTTATCCCATGACTGCTAAGTTTCCTCAGGAGTCTTTGATGAGGAACTTTGTTAAAAGCTTTTTGGAAGTCCAGGTATACTATGTCAACTGGATCACCTTGATCCACACACTTGTTGACACTCAAAAAACTCCAAAAGTGAGTTTGAGGCAAGATTTACCTTTGCGGAAGCCATGCTGGCTCACTCCCAGCAGGGCCTGTTCTTCTAGGTGCTTTACAAATTTATCCTTGAGGATGCTTTCCATCAATTTGCCTGGAACGGACGTTAGGCTAACCGGCCTGTAATTTCCCGGATCGCCTCTGGATCCCTTTTTGAAAATCAGTGTTACATTTGCTACTCTCCAGTCCTCTGGTACAGAGCCCGATTTCAGGGATAAGTTATATATTTTAGCAAGGAGGTCGGCAATTTCACATTGGAGTTCTTTGAGGACTCTTGGATGGATGCCATCCGGCCCTGGTGATTTGTTAGTTTTCAGTTTTTCCAGACAGTTAAGAACATCATCACTTGTCACTTCTATCTGACTCAGCTCTCTAGCCTCCATCCCTAAAAAGCCTGATTCAGGAACAGGTATATACTCAGTATCCTCTGCCGTGAAGACAGACTCAAAGAACTCATCCAGCTTCTCTGCAACCTCCATATCCTCCTTAATAATCCCTTTCACTCCCTCATTGTCTAATGGTCCAACCACCTCCCTGGCAGATTTCCTGCTTCTGATGTATTTAAAGAAGTTTTTGTTATTCCCCTTGATGCTTTTAGCTAAATGTTCCTCAAACTCTCTTTTTGCCTCCCTTATTGTCACCTTGCATTTCTTTTACAGAGTTTGTGTTCCTTTCTGTTCTCTTCATTGGGACAGGCCTTCCAATTTTGGAAACAAGTCTTCTTCCTTGATGGTACCCGTTAGCCATGCTGGCATCCTCCTGGACTTAGTGGTACCTTTCCTCCTTTTGGGTATACAATCTATACTCTACAGAATCTATAGAATGGCTCTGAAAAAGAGCAAACTGGAAGAATGAACACCTTAAGACATGCAAGCATGTACCGCTAAATATTCAGAATCCCAGAGTGCAATATTGGATTAGCTTCCCATGTTGAAAGGGTGGAAACTCTAAGGTTCTCTGCATGGCCTCTGATGTTCTAACTTAATCCCACCTCCTTCCTCTCTCACAAACCCAAGCAAATCCTTATCAAGTATTTGCAAGAAAATATTCAAGACCCTGTGTTCATGTCTCTAAGGCAGGCATATGTGCTTCAGCTGGAGAATTAGTTTCCTTTAAATTAGACAAGAAGCTATCCAATTCCAGCCAAAACAATGTAATACTAAGCATTAAATCTGTAATGCTTTAATAATCAATTAGCAATGCCTGCTTCCCATTCAGCCAACAGAATCCTTTTGTGGGACCAGGAGGCTTTTCATACATGGCTTTATGTCTCGGTGTATCTGAAGAGCGAATCTGCTTTGCAGCAGATTCACAAGATGTTTACTTCGGGGATTAAATTGACAGTTTACATTGCTGTGGGGTCCTCCTGCACACCCTGTGATCTTTCTCCTATGTGCGTCCCCACCGTTTGTTTCAATTTTTCTTCTTCCAACCAATCACATCCAAGATGGAGATACAAGATGCCTCCCTTCAGTATTACTTTTTTTTAGTTTGACAGCCAGACAGATGTTCACAAAAGTGACAGTCAAAGCAACAGAACTTAACCCCAACCTGCAGTCTCCATTGTTAAGCTTCCAAACATCTGCATATCCAAATACCTGCATATTTAAACTGTGTTGCTATGGTGACCAAACTTTGAAGAAACACATTTTGCTCATGCTTGCTTTTAACTCAGGCATTCCCCCTGCCCCATTCCCTTCTGTACTCCATTGAATTGCATCAATCTGTCACAACCCCTCCCCCTGCCCCCAGAGCTTGCAATTGCAAATCACTCAAAGAAAACACCAGACCGAACTGTCAAACTTCCTTTGCTGACACCTGGGTGGATTTACGGAAATCCACCCAGCAGACATTTTTTTAAAAAAACACGAAAGTGTGAGTAAGCTGAATTGTCAGCAATGGCTCCTCGGCACATCTAGGAAAGGAAAACATCAGGTTTTCTTCAAAAGCCGCTGGAAATACAGGATTTTTAAAAGCTGGACATACTTTGGGCTAAGCCAGAATGCCCAGCCTCATTGGGAGGGGGGGGGAGGGGGACAGAGTCATGTCTGTACTGGTCCATGATACGTTGGGGTAAATATAATTAATATGTGGACTAGCACACTCCAATCCAGAGTGGATTTGAATTAAAAGCCATGTGTGTAAATCCTCCAGGACTAATGGCTCTGAATTGTCCTCTCCTGGAAGTTTTTCACACAGGGCTTTTAAAGCCCTTTAACTCGCATCTCCTCCAGAATGGAGGGGGGTGCATTCACATATCGACCAGATTTACCCCCAGGTCCCTGTGAGTTATCAGGGAGCAGTTTCTCACTGTGCATTAGAGTGTAGCCTGATTTCTATCCGAGGTTAAAAAATCCACTATTTGTGTTGGTTTGGGGGGTCAGCTTCGAGTTTGCAGTAAAGCCTCCCAGTAAACTCGTGGTAAAGCCCGCTGTGTGTAAAAAGTCCCTGCTGAGGATATTCCCCAATGGTTGGAGAAGTAGCTTTGTAGTGTGCTTGTGGGCAGCCCTCCTGTGGTGGTGGCAGGCTCTCAATCCTGGTGGCAGACTCCTCCAGTGGCAATGATGGCAGAGACATGGCGGAGCGGCCTCCTTGTCCCCAGCAATGGAGGCATACTCCTACCACATGCACTCCAGTTGGCTCTGACCCCGAGGCAGCTGGGAATGAAAAGCACATGAACACATGCCCTTGTTCCCACCCTCCTCGGGACAATCAGAACCCCGAGCAGCTGGGAAGCAGCAGCAGGCTACAAGAGTACTGCATGCCACTGGGGATGGGCAGCGTGGTGTGCCACTGTGTGCTTGGCTGGTGAGCTGGCCAAAGGGAGGAGAAGAGAGGTGGGAGGAGTGAGCAAGGTGGCCCCAGAGGCAGGGAAAGGTGGCCCCAGAGGCAGAGGGTGCGTGCTCTTCAGACCCTTCCACCCTATTGTAGTTCTGCCCCTGAGTTTGAGTGAAGTATACATTAACCTTTCCCCAGGGCCAGTTTTTGTCACTCTAGAAAGTATGGGGGAGTTGTGGAGTGTGCTGCCCGCCTATTTTTCCTGCTAGACGACAGGAAGTTTTCCTACCCTGCCTTCTCCTTAGCCCCTTAATTAATCCACACATTAATATCCCACTTTGAAAATGTAGGAAGTGATGCTCTACTTTGGCTACTGCAGGTATGGTCTGAGTGCTTAGAAAGTTAGTTTGACAGCATGTGCTGCTCAGCATCTCAAACAACACTCTTCTCTATGAAATACTGAGCATCTTCTGTACCATTTGTCTTACCAACTTGACCCTGAAGAATGCCAGTGTATGCATTTCAAACACAGAAAATGCTGTTTCTTTGGCTTTTCATTTTCTCCTCAGCTATGAAAATAATTTCCTGGGTACAGTTTGAATGTTTGTGAAGCTCCAATTACGATTGTATTTTCTGCCACAAAGCTGCAGTATACTAATGCCTGCACACCTTTAATGCTTTTTAGAAATCAAATATATACATGATCACAATGCTATACTACACACCTCTTCTTCAGCACACAGTGAAACGAAGGGTAGGCTTCTGAAACACATTTCTCTCATAATAATTGTAATTTTCATGTGATTACATGACCAGATACATCTGCCATCTGGCTAGGCATGTAAAATAGCTTGCCAAAGCTTCCGGTATCCAAATTTCCATATTACATCAGCTCAGTTGCTAACCAAGAATGAGAGACAAGTTGGGTGTGATAAACCATTTTTATGTTAAATGAATGCACCAAATGCACTCTGTGCATTAGCTATTGTCCAGCTGTGTGGTACCACATAAACAAGCATTTTCACAGTTAATTGGCTAGAAGTCCTCATCAGCCCTGACATCACAAAGGGCCTGAGCAGGGAAAGATGTCACTGTTTTTCTAGCTGCTACTGTCACAGAAAGGTTGGACAGCCTTGGATAGGCAGCTGAGCACTAGAGGGGAGTAGGGAGTCTTCTATGGTCCTGAAGAAATTAAACCCTATAACTGCTGCTCAGAGGTGCTCCTAGGTAAATTTGGAGCCAGGACCTAAAGCCCTTTTTGCCACCCCCACCACCGCAAGATAAGCATCATCCCCCTACACACACACACACACACACACACACACACACACACACACACACACCCCATATTTTTAACATGTGGGTTCTTGAGGTCCCAAACAGCAACTGAGCTCACAAGAACATAAGGATGCTAATGCACATTTATGCAAATGCAGAAACATTTCAACATGTAACTTAACATATTCCCAGCCCACATATTTCTTTCCCCACTCCCCCTCTGTCTCTAAAGGATCAAATATTTAAGTGACAGAATTTGCAATACTGTAAAGATGTAAAACAAGACTCTGTATGCAGACATGCCTTAGCAGAAATTGTAAGCAAACTGTCAGTTAACATGACTCAAGACACCAACCCACAGTATAATGAGAACTCAGTTGACTCAGTGGTTCTCGCTCACATGGTGGTGTGGGCTGGGTGGGTGGGTGTAGTTGGCAACGGCAACTGGCAACCCCTACCCAGCAAGGGAGGCATGTGCTGGCCTGGCTGGCTGGCTCATTGCTGCAGTGGTGGGGCTGCTGGTTCAGCCGCTGCATTGATACCTCTCCCTTCACTCGGTTAGTCACCGCCACAGAGCCTCCAAGTGAGATGGGCGAAGTAGGGAGTCAGTGATTCTGTGGCTGCCTACCTCTCACCTCCTGCCAGGCTGCAGGGAACACTCGTCCCAGCCAGACACCGTAACTGGAGCCCAGCAGAGCCTGCTCCTCCTGGCACTCATGTGACATGTGTGCATGTAAGTCACATGGTGCTCGCTCGGCTCACACTGTGCAGGTGCATTGCTGGCCTGGCAGGGAAGCTACCTGGGCTGCTCCCACCTAGTCAGGCCTGGGCTCACACTGTGTCACAGCTGCCACCATGGAGGGAGGGGGCTGTGGGCTGGCTGCACTTGGCCAGATCGTGCAGGCTATGAGGGGGCTGCGAGCTGGCTGCAGCTCACCCTCAGCACAGTCACACACTTGGCTGTCTGGCACACCACAGACCAGCAGCGGGCTGGCGGCACAGCGACCCTTGGCTCCCAGGACATTCTGAAGAGAATTTGGAGGGCCCCAGGGGGGGTGTCGGTCCGGACTTCCACCTGGGAGTCCGAGGGAAGGGTGCCCCCCTTGCAGCTTATAAGTCATAAGCTTGCAAATGACACTTTGTGGATAGATACCGGTTGAGTGGTTTTAGAAATGTTAGTGAAAACAGCAGGCAATACCAGCGGCTTATAAAATAAAATACCTCAATAGTAGAGGGACATTTTTTTAATGTCCTCAGGGTCCCTTTAAAAGTAAGAGTTGTTTTTTTCTTCCTATAAATGCATTCTGGCCACCAGTCCATAGGTCCTTTAGAGCAATTAAAATGTAACCATACTGAAGGAATCAGAAAAGGGGGTGGGGGGAGCTGGAGATAGAAACGTATTAATCTCAGTAATGGTCGAAAAACTCTTTTCAGCTCCTACAGGGACATTGATAAAAGCTTTAAAACTAATTACTTTAATTTGCTTTCCCATATAGAGGTATTTGTTCTTTGGATCATTACTGGATGAAAAGTAAGTGCGAACTCAGTTGTTGTTGCTTTCAGTCAGGCGCAGTTTTGATTCAGTGAAGCAAAATTGTATTTCATATCAACTGTGCTTAGTTTAATTCCTATAAGTGTCATGGAAAGCTAGGTTTCTCAGAATATATTGCAGCTGGAGTATTATCAAATGATCACTACGAAGGCAGTTTTAAGGATCCTTGGCTGCATGAAACTACCTTAGGCATATGAAACTTCCATTAAAGCTATCGCTGTCCATTTTAGCCCAGTCCTGAGATTTGACTGCAATTGTTTAAAAACCTTTATCACAGGGGTGATACTATTGGCACAATGCTAGTACCTCTTCAGAAAGCATATAATCACAATGGGGTTGCCAAGGTTTGAGACTAGTTTAAATTAGAATCGAGTGTGCTAAGTCTATATTTCAGTCTGCAAATACCTCTTTTTCCATGATCAGCATATTGAGCCCTCTGTATACAACTGTATGTGCATTGCTCTTTTCAGACCTAACAATGACAAACATGAGGGTGGAGCTTGCCACTGCAATGCTACACTTCCCCCTTCCACCATGTGAATTTATTGAGCACAAGTGAATTTTAGCCCGTTGAAAAACGGGCGCTAGTAATGGCTTCGGCCCCCGCCGCCTCGGACGCCGCCACCGAACTGCCCTCCCAGCTGCCCGATCCCACCATTCCTGTCCCCCCCATATTACTAAGGGCCAAATTAGCCCTAAAAAATGCCGCCGCGGAACTGCCCTCCCAGCTGCCCGATCCCACCATTTCTACATGAGAGAGGAGCTCGCTAGCAGAGCTCCTCTCTCTGCAAAGGCTCTTCTCAAACTGGCGCTTTGAGCGGAAAGGGCGTCCTTTCCGCTCAAAGCGCCAGTCTGAGAAGAGCCTTTGCAGCGAGAGGAGCTCTGCTAGCGAGCTCCTCTCTCCTGTAGAAATGGTGGGATCGGGCAGCTGGGAGGGCAGTTCCGCGGCGGCATTTTTTAGGGCCAATTTGGCCCTTAGTAATATGAGGGGGACGGGAATGGTGGGATCGGGCTAGGGCCCCAAGGATTCCCCCCCGCCCGGCTTTACCGGCTCCGCCACCACCTTGGCCGGCTTCCCCGCCGCCTCTTCCCCCGCCGCCTCTCTCCTTTGTTTGCGGCGGCCACTTCTGGGCTGCTGTTTCCCACGCCGCTTCTTTTTTCCCCACGGCGGCCGCTTCTGGCCCCGCCGTTTCCCTCGCCGCCTCTTCCTGGATTCTTCTGGGTGGCCGCTTCTGGCCGCCCAAGATGTCCGCCGGGTGCCGGCGGTCGTGTCTCCCTTGCTCCGTTCTGGGCATGTGCTTCGCACATGCCCAGAACAGGCCAGGGAGGCACGGACACACGCTTGGTGTCCGTCCACGGACGGACACCAAGGGTTTTATTATAGAGGATGCTAAGATTGTCTGAGAAGGACTTCAAACTGCAAGTCTAGTCATCCAGTCTTGAGTCATCACATGATGAGAAACCAAGTGAAGTACATGGATGGGCAAAATATCTCTCTCTCATATAAAATACATGCATCATCCCAACTTTGTAATTCCACCTGCTTTTTTGATAACTTCGTAGTGAGCCATGACCCTAAATTTGTAGGGATGTGCGAATCGGTTTGAATTCGAACCAAGGTGGTTCAAAGGTTCAAATTCGAACCAGACCAGCCATCAGGTTCGAATTCGGACCAAACAGGGGGTGGTACGATTCGATCCGGTTTGAACTGGTTTGAACTAGTTCGAACCTCCAAAAGTGGGTGGGGTGGTAGCTGGCACGTATGGGTACCAACCACCCAAACCCCAAAGCAATCAGACACTCGTACGATTTTTTAATGAATTTTTGAATTTTATTTTTATTTTTTCTCATAGGGTATAATGGGACTCGAACCAGCCCATTATTCCCTATTGTGGAGCACCTATGGGTGCCAACAACCACCCAAACCCTGAAGCAATAGGACACTCCTATGAATTTTTATGAATATTTGAAATATTTTCAATTATTTTTCTCATAGAGTATAATGGGACCTGAACCAGCCCATATCCCCTATTGTGGAGCACCTAGGGGCACAAAAGTGGGGATGGTGGTAGACAGACAGGGGTGACTATCACTCAAAAAACCCCAAGGCAATCGGACACTCCTCTGATTATTGGCAAATTTTAAAAGTATTTTTGAATTCCTCATAGGGAATAATGAGGATTGCAGCAAATGTATAGCTTCACGTCGGGAGGAAAGGGGTGTCATAGAGCAGAGTGTGGTGGGTGGTAATGCCCAAGGGGGGACAGGAAGCTATCCAAATTATTTGAAAGGAATTGGGCAAAAGGCTGATTTTTAAGTGATTTTTGAAGTTTATGCATCTTTAAGGTTTTTCTCCATAAAGAAGCATGTAGATGTCAGCAAAAGTCTAGCTTCATGTCGGGGGCAAAGGGGTGGCCTAGAGCAGAGTGTGGAGGGTGGTAGTGCCAAAGGGGGGCCAAGAAGCTATCAGAATTATTTGAAAAGAATTGGGCAAAGGGATGATTTTTGAAGTTTATGTGTCTTTAAGTTTCGCGTTGAGAGCAGATTCATGGTTTGTCATTGGAAATCTTATATGCTACCAAAGAATCTACACTCAGAACACTTCAGAAACAACAAAACCCAGTACCCCATGGGTTAGCAACCCATGGGGGTGGTTGGAACCCTCTCTCTGGGCCACCCCAGCACCCCCCAAGTGCAGTTATGGGGCTGCTAAAACCTCCATTCTTCCCTATGGAGAAAAACCTTAAAGCCACTTGTGGAGTGCTGGGGTGGCCCAGAGTGAGTGGTGGTCTAGTGCACAGAGGGTGCCAACCACCCCCATAGGTTTCTAACCCATGGGGTACTGGGTTTTGTTGTTTCTTAGGTGTTCTGAGTGTAGATTCTTTGGTAGCATATGAGATTTTCAATAACAAACCATGAATCCACTCTCATCTGCTAACCTTAAAGACACATAAACTTTAAAAATTACTTAAAAATCAGCCCTTTGCCCAATTCCTTTCAAATAATTCTGATTGCTTCCTGGCCCCCCTTGGGAACTACCACCCTCCACACTCTGCTCTAGGCCACCCCTTTGCCCCCGACGTGAAGTTAGACATTTGCTGACACCTACATGCTTCTTTATGGAGAAAAACCTTAAAGACACGTAAACTTCAAAAATCACTTAAAAATCAGCCTTTTGCCCAATTCCTTTCAAATAATTCGGATAGCTTCCTTGAACACCTTGGGAACTACCACCCACCACACTCTGCTCTATGACACCCCTCCCCCCGCCCCCGACGTGAAGCTATACATTTGCTGCAATCCTCATTATTCCCTATGAGGAATTCAAAAATACTTTAAAAATTTGCCAATAATCAGAGGAGTGTCCGATTGCCTTGGGGTTTTTTGAGTGGTAGTCACCCCTGTCTGTCTACCACCCACCCCCCACTTTTGTGCCCCTAGGTGCTCCACAATAGGGGATATGGGCTGGTTCAGGTCCCATTATACTCTATGAGAAAAATAATTGAAAATATTTCAAATATTCATAAAAAATCGTAGGAGTGTCCTATTTCTTTGGGGTTTGGGTGGTTGTTGGCACCCATAGGTGCTCCACAATAGGGAATAATGGGCTGGTTTGAGTCCCATTATACCCTATGAGAAAAAATAAAAATAAAATTCAAAAATTCATTAAAAATCGTATGAGTGTCTGATTGCTTTGGGGTTTGGGTGGTAGGTACCCCTGGGTACCTACCCATTTTTGGATGTCCTAACTGGACCAAACCAGTTTGAACTGGTTCAAAATGGTTCAAATTCAAACTGAACCAGGGGGAGGTTCGAGCAAAACCAAAATTGAACCACCCCTCCTGGTTTGCACCTGGTTCGAATTTGAACCAAACTGGGCAAACCGGTTTTGTGCACATCCCTATTCATTTGGAGGTTTGTTTATTATTTAGTTAGTTAGTTTACGTACCACCTCACTCTGGAGGCTCCAGGCAGTTCACAAAAACAAAACAAAACAAGTACAGCTCTTAAAACAAGCATTACAAATCTAACACATTCAAAAATTACAGCAATTGAAAATCTAAACAATTAAAATTTTAAAACTCAGAAATTACTAAAAGCCTGGATTAAAAAATGTGCTTTGAGGGCTCTTTTGAAGGCTAGTAAATAAGTTAATCCACGAATGTCTATGGGAGCGCATTCCACAGCCTAGGAGCGACTACAGAGAAGGTCCGCTCCCAAATCATCGCCAGACAAGCTGGCGGTATATGGAGACGGATCTCCCTCGATGATCTTAATTTGGAGTGGGGATCATGCAAAAGAAGGCATTCTCTCAGGTAACCTAGTCCTAAGTCTGGGCTTTAAAAGTAATTACTGGTGCTTTGTAATTTGCCTGGAAACCTATTGGCAGCCAATGCAACTGCTTTGAAACAGGTGTAATATGGTCTCTCCGAGACACCCTGGAGACCAGTCTAGCCGCTGCATTTTGAACCAACTGAAGTTTCCTAATCACATACAAAGGCAGCTCCATGTAGAGTGCATTGCTGTAGCCAAGCCTAGAGGTTATCATCAATCATCATCATCATCATCATCATCATCATCATCATCATATACATTTTCTATCCCACCCTTCCTCCAAGGAGCCAGGAGCAGTGTACTACATACCTAAGTTTATCCTCACAGCAACCCTGTGAAGTAGGTTAGGCTGAGAGAGAAGTGACTGGCCCAGAGTCACCCAGCAAGTATCATGGCTGAATGGGGATTTGATCTCAGGTCTCCCCGGTCCTAGTCCAGCACTCTAAACACTATACCACGCTGGAGAATGCACCACAGTTCTGAGATAATTATCCTCAAGGAATGGACACAGCTGTCATATCAACTGAAGTTGATAGAAAGAATTCCTGGCCATAGCCTCAACCTGAGAAACAGTGTGAGGCCTGCGTCCAGAAGGACTCCCAAGCTATGTACCTGTCTCTTCAGGTAGAGTGCAAGCCCATCCAGAACAGAGAAGATCTATCACGTCTCTCGAAGTATGACCCCTCATCATGAGTACCTCCATCTTGCTTGGATTCGGTTTCAATTTATTATCCCTCATTCATTCCTTTACTGCCTGTAGGCATGCATTTGGGGGGCTATGCCATTTCCTGATTATGATGTCATGGAGAAATAGATTTGGGTGTCATCAGCATATCAATAACACCCCGCTCCAAATCTCCTGATGATCTCACCCAGTAGTTTCAAGTAGATGTTAAAAAGCATCGGAGACAGGATGGAGCACTGAGGGACACCTTATAATAGCTCTCATTTCAGAGAGCAACTATCTCCAAGCAACACCATCTGAAATCCACCAGAGAGATTGGAATGGAACTACTGCAATGTCACCTCTGCCTCTGAGTACCAGTTGCAGGGGAGTAATGGCAGGAGAGAGGGCACACCCTCAACTCCTGTCTGTGGCTTCCAGCGGCATCTGGTGGGCCACTGTGCGAAACAGGATTCTGGATGGGCCTTGGGTCTGCTCCATCAGGGCTGTTCTTATGTTCACCTATTCCCAAATCCTCCCAGCGATTCAAAAGGATACCATGGTCGATAGTATCGAAAGCCGCAGAATGGTCCAAAAGAACCAATAGAGTCACACTCCCTTTGTCCATTCCTTGGTAGAGATCATCCATCAGACTGACCAAAGCTGTCTCCGCCCCATAGCCAGTTTGAAATGGATTTAGATCAGGGCTGCTCAACGTCGGCCCTCCTGCAGATGTTGGCCTAGAACTCCCATAATCCCTGGCTATTGGCTACTGTGCCTGGGGATTATAGGAGTTGTAGTCCAAAAACAGCTGAGGGGCCAAAGTTGAGCAGGCCTGATCTAGTTAATCAGTATCATCCAAAACTGCCTGGAGATGATCAGCCAGCCTCTTCTCAATTACCTTGCCCACCCAAGGGAGGTTGGGGACTGGCCAATAATTATCCATCACTGGAGGTTCTAAGGTAGGCTTCCTAAGCAAAGGTCTCACAATTGCCTCCTTCAAACATGGAGGCATCCTGCCCTCCCTCAGTGAGGCATTTATGATGGCAACTAGGATATCTCTAACAACCTCCCTGCTAGATGTTATAAGCCACATTGGTCATGGATTCAAAGGACAAGTGGTTGGACAAACACCTCCAAGGAGCTTGTCCACATTCTCAGGAATCACGAATTGAAACTGATCCATTCTAAGTGAACCATATGAGATACTGGACACCTCTGCAGTTGCCATAACCATGGAGTCTAAGTCAGCTCAAATGCAAGAAATTGTATCTGCAAAAAGGTTGTTAAAAGCATCACAGTGGGATAATGAAGGTTGTTGATGTATAGTTGTTGATGTAACTGTCCTAACAGTGAAAAGATGAGCACAAAGAGGAATAGACTTGGCAGACTATGAGCCGGCAGTGCATGCTAATTTGCCTTCCTACTCTATAATACCATATAATACTGCCTTCCTGGGTGTTGGCAGATGAAGAGGATAATATAAATATAATTCTAATAATACAATCAGAGTGAAATTCCTAGCCCAGGCAATGTAATCAGAGAAGAGACAATAAGTGATATTTCCCCTAGAGACAGCAGAATGCAGTGCCACCTACAGAATTAAAATCCTGATTGGCATTTTATATATTAAAGGCTAGTTTCAGGTTCTTAAAACTGATCCTAAATGTTTATACTTTGGAGAAGATAGTTTTTGCCATGGAGCAAAAATCAGAGTTCACTAGCTATAAAATCTGTGGCAACATATAGTATACTCTGGAATGCCACCAAAATAATATACATTTATCAATACCTGTACCTTTCTGTGTGTGTATGTGTGTGTGTGTGAGCGTGCGCGTATGCTTTGGCACACATGTGTGCTCACAGACACATACTCAAGATGGGGAGAATCCCCCTCCCCTTGCCTCGTGCAAGTGGGAGGGTGTTTGTCCCAGCCCGGGACTCACGAGCCCAAGAAGAAGCCTGATTGGTTGGCTGGCTCGTGGTGGGCGGGGCTTGCTGAGAGGCCGAGCGTTTCCCCGCTCTGGCCTCTCAGTCGGCTGTTTGTTTCCGATTAGGAAGGAGCTCAGTCTGGGAGCTCCTTCCTCGAAGGCCTTAGTTGGGGGGGTGCGCCCGACAAGCGGGCGAGGCGGCATTCGGCGGCGTTCCGTCGAGGGGGCCATAGTGTCAGCGGTGGCCCCGCTGGTAGGGGGGTACTCCCGGGACTGCTCCCGGCTGGGTTGCAGCTGCAGCAGCAGCGTCTTTGGGCCTCTTCAGCGCGGCGTCGGCACTCGGCTTCCTGGGCGTGGTTCTTCTGGGCGTTTGCCCTTTTGGTTTGTGGGGTATTTGGGGGGTTTCCATCAGCCTGGGTGGCTGGGCAGCGGCCCCTTTTCCGTTCCCTGGAGCACTACTTTTGATGCCAACATTCTTTTATTTGTTTGGTGGGTAGCAGGTGGGTGTTTGTGCTCATCGGTGCCCTGGTGGGCCTGGCCTGGTTGAGAGTCAAAAGGCCTTTTCAAGCCTTCTCCTTGGGTGGGGGGCTCTGGTGCTTTCCTGGATAGGATTGAGTATTGTTTTTGATTCAGGACAAGGGCTTGGCTTTTGTTCTATATCCTTGCTACCTTCATTCTGTGTGTGGTTGGCGCTTTTTTTTTTTTTTTCTCCAACCCCTTTTGGAATCCCACTATTTGGAGGCAGTATGCCGGGGAAGGCCAAGGGCAAGAAAGGGGGGCGCCCTGTTAAGCAGCCCAAGAGGCCTGCTCCCCCGCAGTCCTCCTCGGAGGAGGAGGATGAGGAGATGACTCTGATACGGGGGTTAATTAATAGGATGGAAGCTTTAGAGAAAGCAAAAGCAGCCCCCTCCGACAAAGGTGCGGGTCCTTCAGGTGTGGGGGGGGTGCCTCCTCCTAAGGTCCCTCGGAGGACCAGGGGTTCTGTGAAAAGCCAGCTGCTAACTTCTCTCTCTAGTAGGCTGGCTGCGCTGGAAGAAGGGCTGAACCCTGCTGGACCGGGCCCTTCTGCTCCTGCGTTACCGCTTCCTGAACCTGAGTCTCCAGTTCCGGAGTCGCCTTCACCATTGCTACCTCCGCCTGCGGCACCAGTTGTTCAGCCTCCAGTGGATACGGCTACTCCTTTGGCCCAGGGTGAGCCTGCAGCACCTACACTGCCCGGCGTCACCGGCCAGTGGCTTTGTCCCTGGCCGATGCCTGCCATGGGTGGATGGGGCCCAGCTTCTTACTGGCCCCCATATACACAACCTTGGGTGGCGGGTTCCCCGCCGGTTTTTCCTGGAGTTATTGCAGGCTTACAAGGCGCTGCGGAGCAGGTCTGGTTGGGCAACCGGCCCTCCAGCGGGTCGCTCCCACTCCCGGGGGTGGCCTCCTCTGCTGGATCTGCCACGGGGGTGCAGGCGGGTTATTATCCGATGGGGATTCTGCCGTCACCTCAGCATGCGCCCTATGGTAGCATGGGCCTCCCGTTAGGGGATCACTTACTCCCTTCTACAAAAGAAAAAATCCTTAAGGGTGAATATGTGGACATTTTTAGCTTGTTGTTCAGGGAACCTGAGGTTAAGCATAAAGAGGGGGAATCTTGTAAGGACCACGAAGCCACCAAGAGAAAGCCGGTCGAAAAGACTTGGAATAATTGGCTTTCTGGCTTCACGATTTATATGGGGGTTATTGTCCAAGCCCAGCCCGCAAGGGGCCCTGCCCTGTTAAAATACATGGATATAATTCACAGGGCGGTCTCCGACTTTGCTGGATCTTCCTGGGTACGGTACGATGAGAGTTTTAGAATGAGGGCTGCCCTTGACCCCACATTGCCCTGGGATGCTCCGTTGCAGGAGTTGTGGCTGGTTACTATGTCTCCAGCCCGGCCCATAGAGGGAGATAGGTCTGACAGTGGGCATTTGCTTTCTAAACCATCGGGGGTTTTGCCCTCAGGGAGTCCTGGGCAACAGTGGGTTCAACCCCACCTTGTTTGCTGGGAGTTTAACTCCAATGGCAAGTGCTCCCGTTCCCCTTGTCGGTTTAAGCATGCCTGCGGGGTCTGTGGGGCGAGGCACCCCAGTTCCTCCTGCCCCAGGGCCAAGTTTGGGGGTTCCGGGGCTAAGTATAGGCAGGGGAGCAGTAAAAAGGGTGGCCCTCCTCCACCCGCTCCGAATAAAGGGTCCTAGCCCTATCAAGGTGAAGGTGCTTGAGCAGCTGTTGCTGGACTATCCTGACCAGTCAGCAGCTTCTTATTTGTTATGTGGCTTCCGGGATGGTTTCAGAATTCCCTCTTCGGCCCGGAGGGGATTAGGCAGTTCTCGCAATCTGAGATCAGTGGTTGGTAAGGAGGAAGTCGTTGTTAGGAAAATTGGTAAGGAGGTGGCTGCGGGCAGGGTGATGGGGCCTTTTGCCAGTCTCCCCTTCCCCAGCCTTAGGGTCTCCCCATTAGGGGTGGTCCCTAAAAAGGTTCCTGGTGAATTTAGGTTGATTCACCACCTTTCTCATCCCAGGGGGTCCTCAGTAAATGATGGCATCCCTGATAGCTTATGCTCTGTACGTTATACCTCATTTGATGAGGCCGTGGAAGTGGTCAGGGGTAGGGGCCCCGGGGCCCTTTTGGCGAAGTGTGATATTGAATCCGCCTTTCGCCTGTTGCCGGTACATCCAAATGACTTCGAGCTGCTGGGCTTTGCATTTGCTGGCCAATTTTATTTTGATAGGGCTTTGCCTATGGGCTGCTCGATTTCCTGCGCAGCATTCGAAACATTCAGCTCCTTTTTGGAGTGGGCAGTTAGGCGCCAGGCGGGTCTTCCCTACACGGCTCATTTTTTAGATGATTTTCTTTTTACAGGCAGGGGGAATTCGAGGGAGTACCACCATTTACTTCGCTTCTTCATGGAGCCAACAGACCGGCTAGGTGTCCCTTTGGCACGGGATAAGACGGAGGGGCCGGTCACGTGCCTCGCCTTTTTGGGGATTGAGTTGGACACTGTTGCCGGTTGCTCCAGGCTGCCTCAGGCCAAGCTGCGGGTTTTATTGGACATGGTTAGGTCCCTTGGTCGCGCCCGTAAGGTCTCCCTTAGGGATCTCCAGGTTGTTTTGGGTCACCTCAATTTTGCCTGCAAAGTGGTGGCTCCGGGCCGGGCCTTTTTGCGCCGGTTATGTGACCTGACTGTGGGCGTTAGGGCTCCCCATCACAGAGTACGAATTACGGAGGGTGCCCGGGCCGACCTGGCTCTTTGGGAAGCATTTCTCACTGATTTTAATGGGGTGTCTTTCTGGCGGGATGTTAGACTTCTGGAAACCGACCTGCAGGTCCACTCTGACGCTGCAGGTGGAATAGGTTTCGGGGTTTATTTCAGGGGACGTTGGTGTTCCGCCAGGTGGCCCGAGGACTGGTTCAGGCAGGGGGTTTCCCAGGACCTGACTTTCCTAGAGCTCTTTCCAATTGTGGTGGCCGTGCATATTTGGTCCGCTGAGTTTGCCAACTCCTCAGTTGTGTTTTGGTGTGACAATCTGGCAGTTGTTCAGATTGTCAATAGTCAGACTTCCCAGTCCCCGAGGGTCATGGTTTTGGTTAGGGCATTGGTATTGCAGTGTCTGCGGGCTAACATCCTTTTCCGGTCCCGCCATGTTCCGGGTATCCGGAATGACATAGCTGACGCTTTGTCTCGTTTTCAGTTAAACAGGTTCAGAGCGTTAGCGCCCGAGGCCGCCCTTCACCCGGAACCCATGCCAGCTTTTCTGTGGGAACTTGGCAGGCGGAGGCACAGCGGGCCATAGCGGCATCTCTGGCGCCTAGCACCAGAGTGAGCTACACAGCCAAGCTTGAGGCTTTCTCTCTTTTTCGAAAGACTGAAGGTTTGGCGGAGGTGTGGCCGGTCCCTGTAGAGCAACTTCAGCAGTTTTTGGTCTTCCTCCGCAGGGCGGGGCGTGCGGTATCCACTTTGGGGGGCTATCTTGCTGCGTTAGCTTTTGAAGCCCAGGTTCGTGGGGTTGGTGATTCCTCCTCCGACCCGCGGGTGCGGCGCATGTTGGAGGGTTGGGCTAGGGGGGAGCCTAGGACTAGGGACCCCAGACGCCCTTTTACTCTGGAGTTGGTGGCTTCAACGCTGGGCCACCTAGTGGGGTGCTGCTCTGGCCCATGGGAGGTGTCGCTGTTTAGGGCTGCACTGTTGGTTGCCTTTTTTGGGGCCTTCCGTCCAGGGGAGTTGCTTCCCCGCAGCGGGTCTTCCCCCAGGGACCGCTGCTTGCAATATTCTGATTTATCGTTCGGTGACGGGGAGGTGCGTTTGCTCCTTCGTCGCTCCAAGACGGATCAGAGGGGCAGAGGCCAGACGGTTCGCCTCGCGGCGGCCGGGAATATCAATGTATGCCCCGTGGTGGCCCTGAGGCAGTACGCTGGGCTGGGCCCCTTTTCGGGGGGATGTCTTTTTACCCACAGCAATCAGACTCCTCTGACGCAGTATCAATTCTTGGCGGTGGTGAGGAAGGCTCTGTTGGCCGCGGGGGTTGCGCTCCAGGGGCTTACTCTACATTCATTTCATATTGGTGCGGCCACCACCGCTACACGTATGGGGCTTCAGGAGGTCGAAGTTCAGAGGATTGGACGTTGGAGGTCCGTGGCGGTCAGGCGTTATGTGCGCTGACAGCGGACAGGTGTGGGCTCTACTGACCTGTTGCTTTCTTTTGGCAGGTGCTGGCGGGGCGGCGGTCCCGGTCCGAGTCCTGATGTGTGGCCATTCGTTGGTCTTCTGGGCTTTCAAGCGGGCCAGCACCACCCGCTGGGGATCCCAGTTGGGTTTAGGAAGCAAGGCTTCAGTTTATTGGTTGGGCATGAGGGGCATGCTCTGGAATCAGTTGCTTCCAGCATTGAGGGAGCATTTAGATAGGTTTCCCATTCCCGACATCCTGGTTCTTCATTTAGGGGAGAATGATTTGGGCCGGCGGCCTGGCCTCGCCATCCTTCAGCAAGCCTCCTCGGATTTGTCTATTTTGCGCAGCTGGATGCCTGGCGTGCGCATAATATGGGTTAATTGGCTCCAGCGCAGGGTGTGGCGGGGTGCTCATTCTTGCCTTAGCTTGGAAAAGGCACGCAGGAAGATTTCAGCCGCAATAGGTAAAGTGGTTTTGGCGGCCGGGGGGTCTGTGGTGCGGCAGCCAGATATAGCTGCTCGCTTTCCCGAGTTATTCCGCCCTGACGGGGTCCACCTGTCTGAGAAAGGTTGTGATTTGTATCTGCATAATATCCGGGAAGTGCTTGCTGAAGGTTTGGAGGGGGTGGGGCAGGAAGGTCAAGCGAGGGCTAACCTTCCTGGGTGGCGGTAACAGTGCGGGCTGTGGGTAAGGAGGTCTAGATTTCGGTGAGCACCCTTGGACATTTTAAGGTGGATTGGTCAATTGCTTCCTTGTGGCCTGTGCGGCACGGGAAGAATTACATTGCCAAGAAACCTGCTTCAGGACTTCACCTACCTTTGGGCTGTGCGGTCCGGGGAGGTAAAGATCTGAAGCTGTCCAGATCCCCTCTTCTAAAAGGGGTGGTTGGCTTTGAAGGAATTGGGCGGGAGCTACCTGCCTCTTTCCTGAGCCAGGGTGTGTCGCCCTTGCAGGCGATGGGTAGGACGTTTTGAATCCTAGCCCACGCCTAGGTGCCCGCACTGTTTTTATGTTGGTGATTAATCACCTTGTTTCCAGTCCGCCACAAATGTTGTTATATTAATAAAGCGTGGCCCGTTTCTCCCATTAAAAAATGTCTCTGTGTCTTCTTGGGCTGGGGTCTGGGTACAAAAGGTTTCTGTATAAACGAGTTTGAGAACTTCTGTTAAAAAGCAGTATACAATGATGAGAAAGGTCTGTGAACTCCCTAGGATGGGCTTTATGTTAGCACAATTCTTATTCAAAGCATGATTTGACTCTAAGCTAAACCCTGATAAGAGAAAAAGGCAACCCTACTGAATAAGTAACTCAGACAAAAGGATAGATTTTGAATATCCACCCAGCAGAAAGATTCAACAACAAACATCCTTGTGTGAAAACGTATGTAAACACTTTATTCAGTAATTGGGGGCACCTCCTTGAGCAACAACAATTGCAACTGTTATGTTTCCTGTAACTGGTGATTGGTCTGTCATCAGTTTGGAGGAATCTTGGCCCATTCTTCTATACAAAACTGTTTAAGCTCTGGGACATTTGAGGGCTTCCTTGAGTGAACAGCTTGCTTCAGGTCTTGCCACAACATTTCAATAGGTCACGACTTTGACTTGGCCACTCCAGAACACGAAATCTCTTCTTCAGGCATTCTGTGGTAGACTTACTTGAATGTTTAGAGTCATTGTCTTGCTGCATGACCCATTTTTGGCTCAGCTCCAGGTCATGGACAGATGGTGGCCTGACACTATCCGCTAGAATTTTCTGCTTTCAATTGTTTCATCAGTGATGGCAAGCCGTCCAGGTCCTGATGCAGCAAAGCAGCCACAAACCATGATGCCTCCATCACCATGTTTATCAGTCGGGCTGAGGTTCTTACTTTGGAAGGCCGTGGACTGGGTCTCACGATCCATGAGACCCAGTTTGGGGCGGTGAGTGGGAAGGGAGCCCTGGGTGGCAGGATCGGCCGCCCACACGATTGCCGGCTCCGAGACGGAGCCGGCGCGGGCTGGGGAGCTCGGGGGCCATGCGGCCCCCGGAAGCCACAGTATGCCCTGCGCGAGCACACAGGGCATACTGGGGAGAACCTTGGAGCTGGGAGGCGGTTTTTTGCCTCTCCTTTGGGGGTCTACTCATGAGAAGGCACGGCGTGAAGCCGTGCCATGGCTACTCATGTCATGATTACAAAAACCAGCTTTGCAGAGCGCTCGCTCTGCAAACCTGGTTTTGGGGCAGGGGTTCTTGAGCGGGTTACCCGCTCCAGAACCACTGGGCTCGCAGGCGAGCCCAGTGGTTCTGACGATCGGGAAAAATCGGGCTAGGCTTTCCTAGCCTGATTTTTCCCGATCATGGGAATAGCCCCAGTGTTTGGTTTTCACTAAACAAAATGTTTGTCTGAAAAATTGTGTCTGAAAAATTCAATTTTTGATTCATCTGCTCAGGGAACATTATTCAAGAAGCCAAGATGCTCCTTGGTGAACCTGAGCTTCTGTAGACTATAGAAAAGGAATACACTAATTTTATCTAAAAATGATGATAGTAGGCAATTCATCATATTTCACACATTTCTCATGAATCAACTTTTAAACTAGTTATCTTCTTTTTAACTTTTAACTTTTGTTTAACTGATTTAAATTATGCAACTTCTAACTTAACTCAAGTTAAGATTTAAGGCTAATAACTATTATCTTTAACTAGGTACGGGCAACCTTACGCACGAGTAGACCTAAACTGACTTTTCCAATGACAGTTCAGACAACCGCTGATTCACCACTGGTGAATTTTAACTAGGTAATATAGTAGTTTGGAAGTCTATTTTTAATTTCATTTTTGCCCTTTCAAATCATGGCTATGTGTGAATTTGCGCAGATCCACAGTATTTTAATGCTGATGTACAGTCTGCACTGTTCTTGCGTCTCATCAGATTTGAGTCAATGTTTGTAAGGTTTTAGTGTTGAAGACTCCACTGCCGTGATCTGTATTTTCAGATATGAATTATCTTTCCTCCTGTGCACCTCCTGGTGCAATCGCAGCCTCACAGTTGAAGGCACTAAATTAATCAAGCATAAAGCTGGTGTTCTGGGGAGAGTGGGAGTCAAGCCCTGAATGGGAAATTTTGGCAAAACATCAAATAAACCAGTCATTCAAAATGTAATAGCTTATTCCTCAAGGGAATGTGGATAAACTTATTTTCCCTAGGATTTAAATTAGGAAACTAATAAAAATGCAGGATGAAGTTATGAGTTTGCATTCAAGAAGAATGCGGTACAATACAGTTCTTCCCCTCCTCTACATGAACAGTGTTCATGGGTCCTTTATACTATTTTCCTTGCTAATTAGCATAAGGCATGTTCACATTTGGTATTGCTGCTGAAAGAAAAATAACTACAGTCTCAAAAATGAAATATTCATATAGTTGTGCTCTTAGGCTGAGATCCTAAACAATTTTGTAAATTGTGGATGATGCAAGTCATTGAATGGTACTAGAGAAAGACATGCTGTTCTGGTAGCTCCAGGTCTTAACAATCACATCCATTTGGGAGGATGAATACAACTGAAGGAAGCCTGGGCAGATGCGTGGCTGGGGGAGTCAGTCATGTGACTTGCCTCTGGGGGGCCCGCCAAGGCAGTGGGCCCTCAGACAGCTGTCTCCCCTTACACCATGCCCTTACAAGATATGGAGCATTCTTCCTTGACTAGACCTTCCATTCTTATTCACTAGTAGACCCTCAACCTTACTCATGAGTAGACCTAAACTTACTTGTGGGACACATCTCAGCCTTACTCATGAGTAGACATTACACTCTTACATGTGAGTAGATCTGTTTTTGAGAGTTTTAATTGTGAGTGAGGTGGTGTGTCTACTTGCAAGTCTATGTTGGGATTTGAGATTATTTAGCAAAGCACCAAGTAAGCTACCACTCCAGTTACAGAGTGCAGAGTTTTGTTGCTGCAGCTATTTAAGTAACACGCATGGAGATCACTGCAGAGTCTAAACTAAATTGAGTTATTGGTGAAGTATATTTGAGATGAGCCACCTAATGGCACAGCGGGGAAATGACCTAATTAGGAAGCCAGAGATTGCTGGTTCGAATCCCCTCTGGTATGTTTCCCAGACTACGGGAAACACCTATATCGGGCAGCAGCGATATAGGAAAGATGCTGAAAGGCATAATCTCATACTGTGCAGGAGATGGCAATGGTAAACCCCTCCTATATTCTATCAAAGGCAACCACAGGGTTCTTTGGACGCTAGGAATCGACACGGACTTGACGGCACACTTCACCTTTACATTTGAGATAGGAAAGACCTATCCTATCTATCAGCTACATTATGGATAGGTAGGGAAAGAGAGAGAGGTTTCCATCTTCTCTCTAAGAGAAAAGGAAGAGGACTGACTCACTGTAGGAAGTACCTGAGGAGTCAAAGCAGGGGTCATAGACTAGAGGCAAGCAGGGACATGTAAGGAGACCCTCACTAGCTACCTCTGCTCCCAGTGCCCCTAGTGGTCATTAGGATAGTTGGTGTAAAAGGTTGATGCACTGGAACTCCATATCCAACAGTCTACCCATGAATGAAGGTTGGGTTTACTAAGTAAGTAAGTAAAGGTGCATTCTTACTCATGAGTATGCCCTCCATGTTACCCATGAGAAAGGGTCTTCTTGTAAGTTATGTAGAGTAAGTTCTTTACTGGTGAATAAGAATGAAAGATCTACTCAGAAACAAGGATTTCCTTGGGAGTAAAGCTGAGGTCTACTCATGAGTAAAAGTGTAAGTACATGGAGCCTCATTAATAAAGAAGCATAATATATGACTCTGTACAAAGTTCTTACAGCTTATATGGTGTGGAAATTCAGGTGGGCATCCTAACTTAAAATTTCCACACTTCTTAAAGCATGAGTGAAAATTGAAAACATCTCCTTAACTCTCTCAGTTTAAACCCAAGGTTTTTAGATGACTGGATAGCCATACCTCTGCTGCCAAAATTCAGATGTGGGTGCACACCAGACTCTGTCTTTCTGCATCCTCCCATTATGAGGGTGAATGACTGGGGTGGTCAGAGGGGCACTCCACAGTTTTGAACAAATAGTCCATGCCCATCTTTCCAGAGTGCAACAATGCTCTTGCACTGTGTTGCTACAATGGCTCACGGAGCAAAAATGAGGTTGTCCTGTCTCTATGGGTTGGCTGTAGCTCATCCATCCCTGAATGAATCTGCTGCTGTGCAGCCTCCCCCTCCTCTGCCTCCTCACTCTCCTTCTCTTGTTGCCACTTCTCTTTTTGGTTCCATGGATGCAGGATGCTCAGATAGGAAAGACACACATGTGTTATTGGATGCAAGGGTCATCATGATGGCGGTGTCCCTTTTCAGCTAGTAGGCGAGAGGGCTTGTGAAGTAAATGCCTTCAATCTGTAGTGTGGGGGGAATAGTAAGAGTATCACTATTATCCCATCTGCTTCCTGACAGGCTACTCCATTCCATATAGAACTTTGGGGCCTGTTGTGCAGAGCATGAACGAACTGTTTTCCTTTTTAAAAAAATTAATCCAACAAAGATTCATCCCCTTTGGTGAAGTGGGCTTTTGTGGGTGAGAAACACACTGTCAGGGTGACAGTTAAGACCATGGTGGAGTTCCTCTTTCCACCTTCCCCGGTGATTGGGCTGAGGAGACCTGATGATTAGGTGGCAGCTCCTTCTTTTCCCAATTGGTAAAAGGGGTTCCTCCTAGAGCAAGGCTGCAAAACCTTGGCCCTCCAGCTTTTATTTATTTTTATTTATTTTTATTTATTTATTTATTTATTTATATACCACCTGATTCCAATGCTCTAGGCGGTTGGGAGTTGTTCAACTACAACTCCCATAATCCCCAGCCACAATGGCAAACAGGATCACAGGAAGCTGCCATATACCGAGTCAGACCTATGGTCTATCTAGCTCAGTATTGTCTACACAGACTGGCAGTGGCTTCTCCAAGGCTGCAGGCAGGAATCTCTCTCAACCCTATCTTGGAGATGCCAGGGAGGGAATTTGGAACCTTCTGCTCTTCCAAGAGTGGCTCCATCCCCTAAGGGGAATATCTTCTAGCGCTCACATGTGGTGTCCCAGTCAAATGCAACCAGGGCAGACCCTGCTTAGCTAAGGGGACAGGTCATGCTTGCTACCACAAGACCAAGTCTCCTCTCAGGGAAGGGATGATAGTCAGGGATGATGGGAGCTGTAGCCCAACAACAGCTGGAGGACCACATTGTGCAGCCTTGTCCTAGAGGAACCTGCACAAATCTAGAATGCTCTGGGAGGAAGTCCATTGATGAAGGAAAATTACACTATCCCTGTTTACCTAGTTGTGTTACCTACATGTCCTAAAGGTCACAAGTTTCTGCACCCTGCTGTCACAGGGCCTCTTCTCTTGGAAACAATACTCTGCCCTACCAGGGCAGAGATAAACACCTGTTGACCATAGCTTGCCCTGCCTGACTAGGCATAAGCACTGCCAAAGCTGATTGGTACGTTATTGCTGGTTTATGCCTTGTAATTGGTTCACCATATCTACCAATGGCTAAGCGTTATTCTGCTTGTACTAGTATGATTGGTGTAAACCATGAAACTCTTTACTCAGTCATATAGCCTGTATGTAAACAGTATAAAAGACTTTTTCCAAAAGTCTGAGTGTGTGCTCTTGGAAGAGAAACACCTGGCATTTCGTGATTAATAAAAGCTTGAACCTGATGGATAGCTTGGCCTCTGCTCATTAAATGAACCCAGAATTCCCAGATTTTCTCTGTCACCATTCGCCAATTGGGAGGGCAGCAAACTTCAGCAGCGTGTGCTTCTTGGCTGCAATGCATGCTGGCTATCACTACCACAGCATGAATGTGTGTACTAAGGAGATTTAGGGGTTGGCCAGATGAGCATGGGCCCTTGGGGGTATGCTCAACCTGACCCCAAAGTAATACCTGTTGATACATATTATGCTTTTACACAATAGGGTGAGGAATTCCTTGTTGAAAAAATAATTTAGATATTAAAAACCATTTCTGGCCCAAGAATGAAATTCTATCTATGTATATAATTCTCTAAGACATACTCGTGGCTAATCTCATGTGTGGCAGCTCTCGTGAGAATTCGTAAGCGAGCTGCCAGGAGGAGGAGGAGAGGAAAGCAAGTGGGGAGAAAGTGGGGGGGGGAGCGGTGGGGGGGGGGAGAAAGCGGTGGCAGGGAGAGAAAGCGTTGGGCGGCCGCAAAAAAGGTGAACGGGTTGGTTAGGCAGGTGAATGGGCAAACAGCGAGTGGGTGGGGAAAACAAATGGGCAAGTGGCAAGCAGATGGGGGGAACAAACGGACAAGTGGTGAGTGGGGGGATGAACAGGTGCAGCTGCCAGGCAAGTGGGGGGGAGGGTGGCCGAACGGCCAAGCACCGAGCAGGTGGGGGTGAGGAGGAACAGGCGAACGGTGAGTGAGGTTGGGGGGAGGAGGAATGGACGAGCAGGTAGGGAGGAACAGATGAGGGGGGAGGAACGGGTGAGCAAAGTCTCCAGAGGGGAGGCCAAAGGTTGAGTGCACTAGCGCACAGATGCTCTGTGCAGGTTCAGCTAGTATATTCATAAATGTATCCAGTTCTCTTTTTTTGGCCCTCTTACTGTTCCATGGAGACTATTCTAAAATTCTCCACTTCTAGATTTAACAGATGGTTGGTTAAAATGGATTTATAAAATCTTCAATATTTTTGCAGGGAAGATATGCTCCAATAATTCTAGATTTGAAGCCATAATCAGAGAACTCCTCTAGAGCTCAGTAAAGGCTTTAAGAAATTCTTTGGTTAGCATTCTTTATGTCACAGGTATTTCACAGAAGCTTTCCTTTTTCATTTCCAGTTCTTAGCATATTTATTGTAAAGCATGGAAATTAAACTATTCAGCTGTATATTGAATATAATATTTTAAATTACTCTTCTCTCACCCACCCCTGAGCTTTGAATATTTTCAGTTCAAATTATCATTATTTCAGAAACCTTCTCACATGATATAGTACTGAGTGCAACAAGGAGCTGAAGGAGCTGGACTGAAAAAAGGAAGGTATACATTCTTTTAAAAGTTATGCACGTAGGATATAGTTTACACAAAGTGTGTTGAATTTGATGTGGATCCTATTTATATAATGCAAACTAGATGTCATCAGTTACAAATTATCATTTATGCAGGCACGTAGCCTGAAAAACTTATTTTATTCTATTGGGTTTACATATTACTTTGAAGAGTTTGAATGCACTCCATGCTATCCATCATTTATGTATTTGAGCCAAGTTTCTTTTCCAGCATTCAGATATGCCAATTCCTTGCATCTATTTCTTGCCAAATAGAAATTGTGCAGTCCACACTAATTTGTATGGCTGCTTCCGGAAATCATAGGTTCAGTACAGATGCCACCATTTATATGAAGGAATTATGAATGTACAAATGCCTCCACTTTTGCAGGTGCTGCTTCGTGAAATTCCAGTATAGGGCTGAAACTATAAAACGGGAGTGCAGGAATCACCAATGTGAATGTGCCCTGGGAGGTATTTTTTGTATAGTTGCAGTCCATAGCAGTATACTATGGGTTTGCTGTTGAGTACTCACAAAAACAATGCTTTATGTGTAGTTTTGAGACAACAGTTTCAATGCTGGAGTCAGAACTTTCCATTTCACATAGTATTCTGAACTCTTCACATGTGTTTTATAATTCTCTTGTAAAAAATTATCCTTAATTTCACAGAAATGTAGATGAAAATATTACCAAGTCACAGAAGGATATAAAATTCTTCATACTCAAATGACAAGATAGTAATGCCCCCTGTATAAGACTTGGAAGCTCATGTCCGATTTCCTATCATTGTGAATGTCTACAAAGAAAAGAAACACATTGAGGATTTCTCTGCACCTTCTTTCCTTAGAGATATGAGACACTGCCTTCAATTAGAAAAGTGGCAAACTCATCAACAGCTCTGGAAGGATATCTCCCCAAAACATATTATTCAGATTTTTTTTAGTGCAACAAAATATTTCAGATGTTTTTGTAAAGTGCTTTCCCCTAGAGATGAAAAGAGAAAGCAAGTGACAAACTCTACTCTTGCATTTTTCACTGCCTTTGGTACCATACATCCCCCCAATATAACTTGCATTATTAAGACACATGACAAATAAATGGAAGAATAATTATTGCTTTAGGAATAAAGATTATTTTACACTTTAAGGGCTACTGGAGGTGGTAGTTCCGTTTCAGTTGTGAACTGAACCAATGGCAACATTGCAGATAAAGGTTACAATCCAACAGAATCTTCAATTTCATACACTTGGAGATTTTGTTTCTTTATTCACTGCCTATCTACCTTTTCCATTTTCTAACTAGAAATTTAGGAGCAAAATGAGACCATATACAAAGATTCATGTAACGTTTTGCAAAGGGGTTTTAAAATGAAAAACAGTCTATGGAACTTGCAAGTTTGAGTGAGGAGCAGTGCAAGGAAGGAGTGGTTAACATCCCCATCAACATTTTCCCCACTCAAAATATTCCCACCCCCTCCAGCTTCTGTTCCATATGGACAACAACATGCACAATCTTTTATCCTGAAGTGACAGGGGATAGGGGAGGCAGATAAGGGAAAATTTTGAGCAGAAAAACAATTGCCAGTGGGTAAGCATGTTATAAACTCTTTCCCCCTGCTATGAGTTTATTAAGCATTTTCTCCTACTACAGATGTAGCCACCAGCACACCACGCACCCATTGGCCACAAAGTTTTGGTAACACAAAGAGAACAAGGAGAGGGAATGGAAATAAGAGAATCTTTTTTGCTGTGTTTATTTTGTACTGCTATTTAACAGCTGTATACCTACATACACTGTTTAACTCTTCATTTAAATCAGGGTGAATCATACGTGATTAGAGGAAGAAGAAAATAGTAAAACTTTGTGTTCATTTTTCTGCAACTCTGTGTTCCAGGTCAGGATCATCCTTAATAAGGATAAATGCCCTGTGGCGTTTCATCCACCCTCAAATCCCCTCCCCCGCATAATATTGTTTAAAATTTCAGTTTTTACTCATACAGATATTGAGGTATCAACTATCCCTATTACATTGCATTTTGACTGGTTTGGGGGTTGTAATTTTTACCCCCAGTTAATTAGTAGAGCACTAAAGAAGCTACCCACTCCAGTTACAGAGTAGAATGCAGAGTTTAGTTGTTGCAGCTATTTAGAGAAGATACATGGAGATTCTTGTAGAACTAAATAAGGTAAAGTGTGCCGTCAAGTTGATTTCGACTCCTGACGCCCACAGAGCCCTGTGGTTGTCTTTGGTAGAATACGGGAGGGGTTTACCACTGCCATCTCCCTCGCAGTATGAGATGATGCCTTTGAGCATCTTCCTATATCTCTGTATAAAAGAAGCGGGGATTCGAACCAGCAACCTTCTGCTTGTTAGTCAAGCATTTCTCTGCTGCGCCACTTAAGGTGGCTGTAGAACTACAGGTGAAACTCGGAAAATTAGAATATCGTGCAAAAGTCCATTAATTTCAGTAATGCAAATTAAAAGGTGAAACTGATATATGAGACAGACATATTACATGCAAAGCGAGATAAGTCAAGCCTTAATTTGTTATAATTGTGATGATCATGGCGTACAGCTCATGAAAACCCCAAATCCACAGTCCCAGAAAATTAGAATATTACATGGAACCAAGAAGACAAGGATTGTGGAATAGAACAATATCGGACCTCTGAAAAGTATACAGTGTACTGTGCTTGATTGGCCAGCAAACTCGCCTGACCTGACCCTATAGAGAACCTATGGGGCACTGCCAAGAGAAGAATGAGAGACATGAGACCAAACAATGCAGAAGAGCTGAAGGCCGCTAATGAAGCATCCTGGTCTTCCATAATGCCTCATCAGTGCCACAGGCTGATAGCATCCATGCCACGCCGCACTGAGGCAGTAATTGCTGCAAAAGGGGCCCAAACCAAGTACTGAATACATATGCATGCTTATACTTTTCAGAGGTCCGAGGGAGTCGAACCAACAGCCTCCTGCTCTCTAGGCAGGTTGCTTCAACTTAGGTGAACTCTACTGAATTAATTGGACTTTCATTTGAGTAGACATGCATAGCCAAATGCTCCTAATTTACTTCTGTGGCCCAGCATGCCTCAATGTAATAATAATTTGAGATTTTTTAGTGCATGCTTATTTACTAAGTGTTAAAATAGTAAAACAGTACAATTTATACTGTTGTTTTACATAAGCAGTTTTGGATAGTTGCTTTGACTAAAAGCTGTATAAAAATGTTTTGAATAACTTTATTTATTTATGTATATCCTGCCCCTCCAGTATTTAGTGCAATACTAAATAAACCAGGCACAGTTCTTAAGTAGTCTGCTGTCTGCAAGAATTTATGACTGAAATTTATGACTGAAATACATACTAGGTTAAATATATTATTCTCTCACCTACTTTCCCCATTTTAACTGCCTGCGGAAAGAGTTTTGTGTAACCTAAAAGCTCATACATACCATATTGTCAACCTTCATCCTGATGAAGTTACTGTTTTACTGTCCTTGCATGTTTTAGCTGTTCTTCCAACTTGTAATCTTACATATTCCATTTTTGTACTAGTAGATATAGGTATAGCTAGTATTCCTTGTAAATGTATAGTTGAACTAACTAAAAATGGTAAAAGTGAATTATTCTACTCATTTAGAATAGCGGTATAGGGATCCTAATCTTGTGTTTTGCTAGATGTGATACTTAAAGTGTGGGTGGCTCAGTTTTTTAATAGTGAGGAAAATGCACTCTGCATATGTTCACAACTAATTTCCTGTATGCAAAGTCCCAGCTAATAATAATGCAGCTAGTGATTTCATAGACATGATCTCCAAAGTGCAGCAAGGATGGCTATCATTAGTTGCCTGTTGGTGTGTTCAAAAGCATGCACAGGAAAAATTCCTAGATATGTTGAAGTGGTGCATGCAATGCATGCTAATTATAAAAAACACATAGCCCACATATGCAGCCCCAGCTATTGTGCTGTTACTGTAACACAGTACAGTATTTACTTGCACTAAAGGTGCATTACAGGCTCCAGCTCCAAAGGACATCAGCTGCCATAGGCTTGGACCTGCCATCCAAGAGGAAAAGAAGAGAGAGGGGATTTGACGTGAACTAGAAGGATGAAAAACACACCTGGGTTTCTTGTGCTAGTTTAACTGAGAGCAAGTCCCACTGAACTCAGTCCACGTTTATTACCAAGTAAACATGGCTAGGATAAAGGCTGTTGGTTCAGGCATGCACATTCTTTGATAACTATTTATTATTTATTTATTACATTTATATACCACCTCATACAAATGTCTCATGGTGGTTTACAAATAAAGAATAAAACTCTGACTGAAGTTTTTCCTGGAGCCTCCCACCCCCCACCCCCGCCCCCATTTTCCCCAATATCAAGCTCCTGACATCTCCAGGATTGCTTTCATCAGTCACCTGGAGATTAATGCCAACCCCGGAAGGTTGCCAACCTTATCTCGTGATGACTTGTACGTGTGAACCAGTCACAGATAGAATTTTTGCTGTGTACGTAATGTTTTTTTCAAGCGTGGAGTGACAGCTCCAGCTGGCTGTGAAGAAGTACGGGGAAATCAGGGGCTGTGCATGCTCGTGTGTCGGAACAGAAGCGAGGAAGATCGACGAAACAGCCCGGAGTGAGCCATTGACAGCTCCTCCGCTTGCGCTCAGTTACCAGCGGAGCCACTGCAGAGCGCCGTTCAGACATGCGTCACCCCTTCCTTCTCCCCCGCTGCTGAACCTGGGAGCTGCTATGACTCAGGCGAGCCCCCCGCCCCGTCTCGCCCCGCTCCGCTACAAAGAAACAAGACACCTTTGCCAAGTGCCCGGATGTTTCTGTGTGTTTGAAGCAGACCCTCCCACAGAAGAGACCGACTGTAATTATGATTTTTCCGCTCCCGCTGCTGCGTCATGAGGTCACAGATGCACGCTGCGTCGCTCCCGGAAGTGAGGAAGTGGTAGTAGCAGCAGCGGTAATAGCAACAAGCAGCTGCTACTGCCGCCGCCTCTTCAACTTCCACTGCATCCTCTGTGTGGGACTTAACGCCAACACCTCCTCCCCCCCCCCCATTTCTCTCTCTCTCTCTCTCTCTTCCCCGCTCCCTGGCCTTCCAGGGTACGGTAGCCGGGAGTGGCCCCACGCAGCGTGAAAAGGTGGGCCGAGTGGAATTCTCGCCTTCGCTTCCCCACCTGAGGGGCGGCTGCGTGGGGTGGGGGGGTGGGCGGCGCTGGCGGCGGAGAGCGCGCGCGAGATGCGGCTCCGCCGCCAACAGCTCTGCCCGGCCGCGACGCTTCCGCCACAGCCCCCTCCCCCTCCTCCGTCTCTTCCCCTCGCGCCATCATCACTGGGGGCCACGGACTAGCTGCGGCGCCCCCCGCCCTCACCTTTTCCGGTACCGCCACTATGAGACCGGCCGAGACGCCCCGCCAGCGCCGAGCTCCGGTAAGTGATGCCGGAAAGGAAGAACGTGACCTTCCGCTGCACCCTCTCCCTCCGCTTGGTCCTCTCTGTCTGTCTCGTACACACACACTCGGCGAGGTAGGGAGGGGCTCCTCTGCCTCCCCACCGGGCTCTGCTCGCCTTCCTCCTGGCCACGACGGCTTCTGCTCTCTTCCTCCTCCTCCTCCCCCCCCCCCACAATAAATCCGCAGGAGGGCAGTGAGGCCGAGTCTGGTCCAAAGGAGGGGAGGGGTTGGCAGCCGGGAGTCCCCCTTGGAGCAGGCCGCTTGGCACTCTCCTGCTAATCCTCGTTAGGGTCCCAGGGAGGTTGTCGGGCCGAGTCAGCCTGGGCCTTGTCTGTCCGTGCGTTCTGTGCCCACTTTCCCCAAACGTTTTGCAGAGAAATATTCGGGGGGTCCAACTTCTTCTGTTTCACCTGTTTTCTGTTTTTCGGTTTAATTTAATTTCTCTATAGTGGAATGAAGCTCTCTGGTGCTGTGGTTCAATTTCAGGTTTGCTTTTTTAAAAACCTTCTGAACTCTCAAGTAGAAAACATTCGACAAGTCTTTTCTCTGCTTCCAGGCCACTTGCTCTCTTCCTCGTCTTCTTGCTTCTCTCCCACCTTTTCCTTGTGGTCTTTTCCAGCCCCATTCTATGCATGTCACTCAAAATTAAAGTCCCACTAAAATTAAATGGGAACTTATGTTTAGGTAAGTGCATATAATGGCAATCTTAAAGAAATAGTCTGTTTGTGAATGTTTTTGTGAACAACTTCTACAGAGGCTTACTGTATTGTAGGAATTCTGACTTATGTTGCATAAAAATAGCTGTATAAAAATATTAGTCGTACACTGCTAATATCAAAGTTATCCAATGTGTTGTGACTTCAAGTTTTAAGGCCTAAAAGGTGCTGCCAGTGATTCTGTTGATGCCCTAGTGGGAAGTTAGAACAGGGATCTCACCAGGGCAGTAGACATGATTGCTCCTGAACATCCCTTCCGACCTGCTTTAAAAGTGGTGCCTTGGTATACAGAGGAGTTGCAGGGTCTGGAGCAGCAAGGTAGGCGACTGGAGTGCAAGTGGAGGAGAACTCGGCTTGAAATTTACAGGACACAGTATAGAGCCCATTTGAAGGTTTATGCAGAAGCGGTAGGTGTGGCCAAAAAACAAAAACAAAACAGTTTTGGTCTGCCTGCATTGCTTCTGCAGGTTCGCATTCAGCAGAGTTGTCCCAAGTTGTGAGGAACTTGGATTCCATTGTTTTTGCAGTCTTATTAAAGTAGTGTCCAGCAAATCCCACTTGCACTATTCGATTGAATCAGTTTCAATCTGTGATGCCCGAGGATGTGGACAAGCTGCTTGGGGGCGGGGCGGCCTACCACTTGTTCTCTGGATCCTTGCCTGACTTGGCTGCTTCTGTCTACCATGGAAATTGTTGGAGATGGCATAGTCAATATCATTAACTCATTGCTGAGGGAGGGTAGGATGCCTTGTTTGAAGGAGCCAATGATTAGACCACTTCTTAGGAAATTTGCCCTAGATCCCTCAGTTATAGGCCGGTCTCCAGTCTCCCATGGTTGGGCAAGGTGATTGAAAGAGTGGTGGCTAACTAGCTCCAGGCAGTTTTGGAGGAAACCTATCTAGACCCATTTCAAACTGGTTTTAGAGCAGACTATGGGTTTGAGATGGCCTTGGTCAGCCTGATGGATGATCTTTACCAAGGAATTGACAGGTGGAGTGTGACGCTGTTGGTTCTTTTGGATCTCTCAGTGGCGTTCGATTCCATCGTCAATGGTATATATTTCTGGATTGCCTGGGGGAGTTGGGGATAGGAGACACTGCTTTGCACTGGTTCCGCTCCTATTTCTCCCTCGAGGTAGGAGGTCACGGCTCACAAAGGGTTATCTTCCACTCCTTGCTCCCAATAGACAGGAAATCTCAGGTGTTTTTCAAGTAGCTGAAGTCCGTCCCCCTTCTCCCAGCATGCTCAGGTGTGATTCCCCAGTTCCTTCCTGTCTTAGCTCCTGAATAGATGCACCTGGGCAGGCTCCTGCCCGGGACCATCCTTTCTACTCTTTTGGTGAGCTTTCCTTTTATTTACATGGATCTTTCTCAGGTGGGGGATACCCTACAGGGATCCCTGTCAGAGAGCACCGGGGAAGACCCAAGGGAAAGAAAGAAAAACCTCTTAAGAGGTGCCACCATGTTTCTTCCCCTGAACCACATGGTCAGGGAAAGAGGAAAAAGAACTTTCCCAAAGGGAAGAAAAAGGAAAGCGAGGCTGGGGGGAGGAATCTGGCTACTCTGCCTGCTCTGCGGCAGAGTGAGAGGATTTTGGTTCAGACCGCCTGCAGCGCTTCACTGCAGCTGCTGGGAGACCGGGGAACACACGTGGTTGGCGGGCCGGCTGGGGGGAGCGGGTCCCCTCTCCCCTTCGCCCCCCCCATGCCCATCCACACCAGGCTATTCCTGGGGAGAGGCTTCAGGCCCCCTCCCAGTCCACCCCTCCCCCAATTGCCCTCCCCTGCCAGGCAGGACGATCGGCAGAGAAGAGGCCATTGCCCCCCCCCGCAGAACCCTTCACGGTAGGTCCAATGTTTCTTTCTCAGGCAGATTCCAGATGGTGGAGCTTGGTGACGGTTGCTCTTCAGAATGGGAGATATTATATGGCGTCCCTAGGGCTCCATTCTGTCGTCAATACTTTTTATCATCTCCATGAAACTGTAAGGTGAGGTCATCAGGAAATTTGGTGCAGGGTGTTATCAGTATGCTGATGACACCCAAATCCATTTCTCATCATCATCATCATCATCATCAGGAAATGGCATTCCTAAATGCCTGTCTATGGGCAGTAGTGGACTGGATGAGGGATAACAAATTGAAGCTGAATCCAAGCAAGATGGAGGTGCTCATTGTGTGGGACTGGAATTTGAGGGATGATTTATATCTTTCTCTGCTGGATGGGGTTACACTCCCCCAGGAGCAACAGATACGCAGCTTGGGTGTGCTCTTGGATCCAGGCCTCACCGTGGTATCTCAGGTGGAGACTATGGCTAGGAATGCTTTCCATCACCTTCAGCTGGTTCGACAGCTGCGTCCATTCCTTGTAGAGAACGATCTCAAAACAGTGGTATATCAGCTGGTAACCTCCAGGTTCGACTATTGCAATGCACTCTACATGGGGCTGCGTCCTTGTTCCCTGTAAGAGGGATTCCCAGATGGCGTTTACTACAACTGCCATCATCTCCAGTCAAGGGCCATTGCAGCTGAGGATTCTGGGAGTTGTCGTCAACAACATCTGGGAATCCCTCTTACAGGGAACACTGGACTGCCTTTGAACATAGTTCAGAAACTTAAGTTAGTTCAAAATGCGGCAGCCAGACTGGTCTCTTGGGTAACCCTCAGAGACCATATTATGCCTGTTTTAAATCAGTTACACTGGCTGTCGATATGCTTCTGGGCAAAATAAAAAGTGCTGGTTATTGCCTTTAAAGCCCTGAACAGCTTGGGTCCATGCTACCTTAGAGAGTGCCTTCTTCTGTATGTTCCCCATCACATGTTGCGGTTACCTAGAGAGATCCGTCTCTAGTTACCACCAGTATGTCTGGTGGTGACTTGGAGCCGGGCCTTCTCTGTAACTGCTCCTGGCCTATGGAATACACTCCCGGCAGATATCTGTAATTTAGGCTGCTGCTGGCCTTTAAGAAAGCCCTAAAAACTTGTTTGGCCTGGCCTTCAAAGGTTTTAACATCATTTTAAAGTATTTTAATTGGTTTTAAATGGCTCTGATTTGTGTTAAAATTGTTTTTATTGTTTTAAGCAGTGTGTTTTTTACATTTTAAATTTGTTGTGCACCTCCCAGAGCCGTTGGATGGGGCAGTCTAGAAATGCAATAAATAAATAAAGGCACACTTAAGGTGCATCTGACAAAGTGAGCTCTACCTGCTATAAGAGCCTTATTGGCTGGAGAGCACGGTGTAAATCTTCTAAATAACCCTCAGAGGCTTATGATGCCTCTACTTGTTGGTTTTCAAGGTGCCAAGGGGCTCTATGTTCCTGTAAACTTGCTTACTGCCCACCCACCCACTGATATTGGTAGTACATTATTCTCTGGTGTTAACTGTTCAAACCTTGTTTTCACTTGTTCATCTTTGTAGACAGTTTGCACTGCATGCTTCAGGAAGCCCCCAGTTCTGAGGCAGATCACATGAGGGCCAAGTTCATCTTGCACACAATGCATTCTTGATACTCCAATGGTTTGATGACATTATATGAAAAAGATAAAACACTTCTTCTTGATGTCTCTCTTTCTGTCCTGTTCAAGAATATCATCTTCCTGGGTAAATGTAATTATCTTCCTTTTCTGGTGGTGTTATACCTGATGAGTAATTGGTTTGTTGGACAGATTCTCTGTTTTTTACATGTAGAAGGATTTAACTTTAGCACATTTCTTCGGAATGACTGTAGAAGGATCTTTCATTTCTTCCTTTAATCTGTATGTGTTGCAGTAAGCTTGCAGTTAGCCAGTCAGCTGTCTCTGTGAATTTCAAGGACCAGTTGGCTTAAATATTTAGTATATAAAGTTTGCTTAGATGGTTCAGCTCATAATTTCATCTTCACGTGTTCCTCCTGGATTTACATTGTAAATATATAATGTACATATAATGAAAACAATTTTGCAATAATTTGAACAAAGAAAAGTGCTATTAACTTGTGTTTACCAGGCTTAACAGCTTTTAATACATTTTTACATATTCTAGTTACTAGGGCTATGCTTTGGAGTGTCTGAAGCTGAATAATATTCACCAGCCTTTTGAAACTGCACTGAGGAAGCTGCTTCCAGCATCCAGACAATCTCTGTGCAGTACTGCATGCTTCTGGTGAGGGTGGGGAGGGGCTTCTTTTTGGAAAACTGCTCTATTATTTTGCTTTTCAACAGAAAAGTTCTCAAAGCAAATAATATCAAGGAGATGGTTCCCTGTCCCCAAAGGGCTCACAAGCTTAAAAAGAAACACAAGGTAGACACCAGCAACAGCCACCAGCGAGCCACTGTGCTAGGATTCAGTAGGGAGAGTTGCTCTCCCCATGCTAAACATGAAGTGAATCACCACCCTGAAAGATGCCTCTTTGCTCGGTTAGCAGGATGAAAGGTCTGCACCTCCGAGCACTCCTTGTGTGCCGTGATGGGAGCAGTATGGGCTCTGCTTCCCATGAACGAGGCCCTAGTAGTACGCAGTACTGAACGGAGACAGCCACACTGGGAGTGGCTGCCTTTGCATGGTTCCAAAGGACTGGTGCATGTTGTTAAACTTTAGGCTTTCTGAAGTACCATACTGCTAGTTACAGTAAAGTTGGCTTCAAGTACAATTGCTACAGAAACACATTTTTAATCGTTTTAAGTGTTGAGACTTGAATTGCATGTTATTGTAGTTGAAAGATTCTGTTATGGCAACAATTCCATTTTTATCTTTTGTTGGGGACAGGGAACCATCTTAATTTTTTTTAATCTAAACAGCTTTGAAAACGTCTGTTGAAAAGTGGTATATAAGTAGTAGTAGTAATAGATCACTTTCTCGAAGCATTTATTGGGATGTTTCAAGTAGTCAAATAGGAGTTCGCTTGCAATGTTTGCTTGCTGTCCCATTGGGTTTTGGAAGTCCCATATTGAGCATATTATGCAAATGGCACCAAATTCTTCAGTGACTGTTAGGAGGTATCTTCCAACAAAAAGAGCTTTAAATCTCTTTGAGGCTAAAACCCTGGCCCAAATGATACAAGGGGCACAAGTGGGAATCTATATTAATCAAGATACCATAGAGACTGATCAAATTAAATTCTTAAGGACCATCCTCTCTGCCCCTAGATCAGGCCTGAACAACATATGACCTGCTGACTGCATCTGGTCCACAAGGCCTTTTCTCTTGGCCCGCGGGACGATTGCACTTGCCTCCCCCTGCCGCGAACCTCCGTGGGTTTTTAAAAATTGCAATTCCCCTCTGTGTTTTGTAAAAAATCCCAATTCCAGGGGTGGGGGAGTGAGCCAGTAGTCTTACCCCCCCCCCCCGCTGCGGCAGATCCCAGAGCGATGCCAGGGCCTGCCGTTTGGAGCCGTGTGCAGGCGCACCTCACAGTTGGGAAGAGACACTGGGCCAAACAGCAGGCTGTGGCATCACTCTGGTATCCACCGCCCCTCCGGTGTGGGTGGGGGGCCTGTTAGAAGAACTACTAGCTCACACACAAACCTGGCAGCCATCCCCTCGGCTGCACTGCGGTTGGAATTGCAATAATTAAAAACAAAGACAGAGATTTGCGGCCGGGGAAAGCAAGTGGCAAGCAGCATGAAGCACGGTGCAGTGGCTCTTTCTGTCAATTTCTTTTTAAGCTCTCTCTCTTTCTCTCCCTCTCCCCCTAACCAAACCTACCCATCCTCTTTCGTGCTCTCTCTCTCTTTCGTGCTCTCTCTCTCTTTCGTGCTCTCTCTCTCTTTCGTGCTCTCCCTCTCTTCCCTCAAGCCTGCCCCATCCCCTTCCCCCCTCAAGCCAAACCTACCCATCCTCTTTCCATCTTTCTTTCTTTTTTAACTTTCCCTCTCTCCCTTCAAGCCTGCCCCATCTCCTTCCCCCCCTCTCAAGCGAAACCTACACATCCCCCCTCTCTCTCCAAGCCTGTGTGGTGAGGGATCAAAGTGTAATCTTCTTATCAAAAATTACGAGAAAAGCTTCTCTAATTTTTTTCCTTACAATTGCTCCATGTTAAGTGTGATGATTTGGCAGAGGTGGAAAGGAAGAATGATGCATTTTCCTGTTATATATTTTGTACAGATTGTATTGTATTTATTTTATTAGAATGAATTTTAATTCAATTTATTTAATGTTAATTTTAATTAATTGTGGTCTGCCAGAACTTCAGAAGTTAAATTTTGATTAAATTCATTTCAATTAATTTCACTTTAATTTTCTTTAATTAATTGGTTGATATTATGTGTTACTTTAATTATCAGCACCCTTTAAATTGACCTTGGCCCCCATGAGCTGGTCGGTTTTGGCCCACCAGGTAATTTGAGTTGTGCGCCCCTGCCCTAGATGCATGTCTAATGCTGTACTGAGATTAGAGTATGGGATGCCCAAAACTGAGGTGAGGGCTTGGAGGTATATAATTGACTATTGGTTCAAGGTCCAGTTTTTTCCAACAGGATTAGTTTCAGATCCGCACTTGTCCAATTGGAAGTCTGAAATTGCAAATAAGTTACTTTCATATGGCCTTTCAGTAGAGATCTTTACTTCTCTAGGATACCATCAGGCCAAACAACTGTTTCTTCAGAGGATGAATGATATGGGATATCAAAGTGAAGTTAATAGAATATCGCAGAATACGAAAGTCTGGGCTGTACATTTTTCCGGGAACCTGCAAATTATTTGACATTCACTTTTCCCAGGTTGTGAAAGGAGTTCTTTAGGGCTAGATGCAAAGCTCTCCCTTCTGCGTTTTTGCAGGGTAGATATTCTAGTGCCATTAGCAGAGTAAACTTGTCCATGTGGGCTGGAGGAGGCAAAACAATACAGCATGCTTTGTTGTACAGCCCCTTTTATAAGGACTTTCACATGAAGTATTTCATCTCCCTATTGTTGAATTATCTGGGTAGATTGGATGGGTTTTATAACATGTTACTTGTTTCTGATACATACCAATTTATAACTTGTATGGTAGCTTTGTTTTGTGTGGCAGTGGTGAAACACGGCAAATAATTCAGTCATCCAATTGGTTCTGAATATTTTTGTTCTTTAATCATAAATAAAGATTGTTTGCTTGCTGTCAACTCAGTGGGAAGTATAAGTTGCTTTGTTTGAATGAAACTTCAATACAGTTTGCATAGAACAAGGATGCAAGTCTAAATTAATCTACTTTATGATCTTTTTCCTACACAGGAAATGAACTGCTGACATTGTGCTGTTGCTGCTTGTATTGCTTCAGTCACTCTGGTCAGTGAGTCATTTTGTTTACTACAAATTATGTATCTCCACCTCTTAGGCAGGAAGGCCTGGATCACTCAGTGGGATTGAATTCTATTCTAATACAGATCAAATCAGTTGAATTGCCTTGTACTTCCAACATGAAGAGAAAAGTACAGTACTTGGTATTTTTGGTAGGAAAAGTTCACTACAACTAGTGGATTTTCATTCTGCAGACTTGAATTTTTTGGTGCTCAGCTTTTCAGTACTAGTGCATTTGCAAGTGGCTCTAGGGTTATGAAGGAGTTCTCTTCCTTTGGGTTGCTTATCAGGCCAGTGTTAATGATTTTCATTGATAGGACTTATATACCTGCTCTCTCCCAACTAACCCTTCACTCAGAAATTTTTGTGTGTGTGGTGGGGGCGGGGAGATAAACTTCAGAAGCATTTTGCTACTTGGGCAGCTGTCAGCCATTATGCCAGGCCTTGAGGAGTTTTCTTTGGATCTAGGAGGCAGACAGTGGATATTGGACAAAATTACCAGACTTAGTGATGAACATTGTGGAAGAGGAAATGGGCTTTTCTTTATCCCCTTTACAAGTAACATACTTAGAAGAGAAACAGGGTGCCTCGGACAAATAAAGATTGCATTAAATAACTCCATCTCTGACTATCCTAGACTAAACACTAGTTAGATTTCTAGGTGCTACTGCACTCTTGCACCTGAGATTTGTCAAGCTCTGTACTATGCAGAAGCAAACCTGACTTTGCCACAGTATATGAGGATCTGTAGCCACCTGCTTCAGCTTGATGAGTACACCTGTTTGATGTGCATGCTTGTAAATATGTTCACACTTTAGAACGTTCAGTGTACATCTAAAAATGAAATATATAGTTATTTTGAAAGGCTGAAATTAGAATTGTAAGGAGTATAAAGCTTTTCACTGAAATGCAGCTATAAAAGCTGATGGCACCTCTTCAGAAGAGATGCCTTGGTTTGTTCATTAGAGCACTCTTAATGCTGCATGAATTTGTTATTGCTGGGAACTTGTGGCCCCTCTTTAAAGGGTTAATTTTAGATAGTGAATGAAAATAAGCAGGAAAGTAATGCATTGAATTGGCCATTTCAAAATGTCATATTTTTGGCCTGTAAAGAAAAATGCTGTTTAATAGGGCAAAGGGTAAGCTATATGTATGTTGCTGGTCTTCACATCTTAGGTTTTGAAGTGTGTTGTGTTGGCTTAATGGTCCTATAGGTTCTATGGATGGCAACATTTAATTTATCTCTTTATATAAAATCAGTTTGAAAAGTCAGGCTACTACTGAACTCTAAAAGTATCTGATATTTTAGTATTCATACACAGGTGGCCCTAGTTTATTTTCTGGGGTTCCTTTCACATCTATAAGCGTGAATATGGAAACCGTGAATAATGAAACCTTACCCCTATGGGAATCTAGGGGTTAGGTTCCTACACAAACACTGACTAAAAATGGCATGCTCAGTGCAGTATTTCTGTGTTGTTCCTAATATTCCAATGATGTTAATTTGGGGCTTTCTGCTTCTATAGATTTGCAGCATAACCCCTTAACTACTGGGTGAAGGGGCTAGTATTGTGCATGTGAGAAAAGTGTTATTCTGTCACTTTATCTCAGAGACCAAAGGAAGGCATTCTCTTCACAAAATAATGCATTGTTTTTTGCTTACAAGATCCTCCTTTTGGGATTGAAAAAGGCTTCTGCTTAATGTGCACTTCATATGTATGCTAAGTAAGTCTCCCCCAAAAATTCCCTGTGAAAGCTGAAAAAGAGAATAGCCAAAGGCACCATGTGAAAAATACTGACTTTAGAGTGGTGATGGTGGAGAGATCTTTTATAAGTCAATGAACACTCATTTTTTTATGATTTAGGATGCTGATAATTGTGTTACTGTCCTGTGAAGAGCAGTAAGAGCTTCCTGTTGCTGACCATGTCCTCTTCTGCTGGCCTGCCTCTGTTAGTCACTCCTTTTTTGTCTTGGGGAGAGGGTACCAGACAGCCAGTCTGTGCTTTACTGCTGCTTCAAGGTGGTGAAGGCAGACAGTAAATTCTTGCCATAACCACAGCAGCATTATTGACTTCCTGGAACTTTAATTCTTGGTAACACCACAGGATTACTTCCCACCTTGATACGTTGTAATTGAATAAAAGCTGTTTCTCTCCAGCACTACCTTGATTCACATAGAAGGGCAAACTATGGTTTGGATATTCATGCCTCTGGATGCAACCCACTGAGGGGTGAAGTATGGTGGAGAGGCTTCAAGGAGAAGGGAAATTGCTCAAGCTCTTGCTTGCGGAAGGTGTGTCTACCCAGTTCTGGGCATTTCTCTATCCCCTCTCAGTGTCATACCCTATTACAAGAATCTGTTGACCCTTGAGAGTTTGTTCGGGTTGCAGGGGCTGCTGTGGAGGAAGGAGTGGGAAAGTTCCCTTGTGGCAACTTCTTGCACATGGTTTTTCTTGTAAGAACTTCTTGCATGTGTCAGTACAAACTTGTTGGCTTTTGCAAAAAGGGTCATATCTAATTGATTCAGCCAAAGGAGGTTTGTCTCTTGTATTACGTGCTCATCTCAGAAGGGACAGAGCCCTTTCGATAGCAGCACCGAGACCTTGAAACTTCCTCTCCCAGGAAGTTTGAGCTGCCTCATCTTTTGGCCTTTCGATAGCCAGTAGCCTTTTTTCTTTCAAAAAGGCTTTTCTGGTGGGCATTTTATCATGTAGGCTAACGCCTCTTTGTGTCCCCCTGTGTTGTGAATATTGTGCTTGAGTTTTTGTGAACATTATACTGCTATTTTTAAATTGTGAGCCAGTTTGGGGATGATATACTAAGACTTCATACAAACGTAAGTAATATGTTTGCTTTATGGTGAATATGTCTCTTATGCTACCTCCTGACCAAACTTGGACACACCTATATATTATACAAGAAACAAATCCTTATAATGAATTTTAAAGCATGAATACAAAACATATGTATCCAAGTCTTCAGCAGTTATACAGTTGCAAAATGTAGGGTTTGTGTGATTAATATTAGGGATATCAGAGCACAATTCTAGTTTTTTTGCTTGTATTTGAACCTAGCTGAATCACTTTTATTACTATTGGTTTAAAATTAGGGATGATTGAACTTTCCCAGATAGACTTGGAAATGAACTGTTTCCCCTCAGAAGAACTTGAAATAATGTGGTTCCTTATCCAAGCAAATAATAGGCAGGCTCCTAGCGAAGCAAGGAAGAAATGACTCTTGCTTAGCTAAGGAGCTTCTTTAAAGAGGTGCATGCTGGGAAACAGGAAGGGAAGACAACCCACCACACAGAACCCTCAGGGTCAGAAGGTTGCTAGTGAACATTTTACCTTTGTTCCCGTGTCCCAGTTTTCCAGGAGGCAGCACTTCGCAAACACACACATGCACACATATTCAGCTCCAGTTTAATGTAATACAGCTCCATTACATTAAATAACAAGTGAGGGAACTGAAAGTTCTTTACTTGCGTGTTAATTGGAGAAGAATTTGGTGTTTTTGAAAGCTTGCCTCTCTTTGATGGGCTTTAATGAGCCTCTGAAATCAAAGCCTAGCACGGGAGAGTCACACCAGCATCCTACTTAAGGTGGCCCAAGCTAGTGTACATGCTAGCACCACATGATACCTTATTATGGTGATCTCCATATTCAGAGTGGAAATTTATGTTTGGGAGAAACTTATGTAAACAAAATCACACTCTTGCAGCCAGAGATGGAGGCATGTTTAGACAATGCTAAGCATGTGTAGAGTTAACTTTCTGCATAATAGAACTTCTCAGTTCATTTTGGTAGTTCTGAAATTAAATCCAGTTCTGAAATTAAATCCACTACTTGTTGAAGATATTTATGTGAACCAGCCTTCAAATCCTGTAACAGAAGAAATGCATTATCCTTTTAAAAAACTTCAGTGCAGTCAGTCTTGGAACTCGCCCTTTTCCTCAGACATGAGACTGAGACATTTGCCTCAGTTACATTGCCAGTTGCGTTGCTGTACAATTCCCTTCAGATGTCTCTTGACTACTGTGGTTTTGACAGCAATGTTACAGCTAACTAGCCAGAAATGTCAGAAAACCTATTTAAGCTCCATTACCCTAATTTTAGAACAGAAGTGAAAGTGCAGAGTACAGTCAGTTTTTACGACACTTCAGTCATAGTTTCAGTTGTATCAAAATAAAAATCCGCTAGCAAAACAAAGCACTTCTGCATGAGACAGAAAACAGCATGAAAGTCAAATGCAGTTGAGAGAGCAAGTTCTTGTCCAGACTATATTGTGGACTAGACTTCCCTAACTAAAAGGAAGGTGATGCAAGATTGTTCAGCATGGAAGAATATTTTAATATATTCATCTTTATGTCACACATTCTTTTAAAAAGCCATGTGCTAAGTATTTTGGCTAGAAGTGTATCTCTGTTCTAAAATGTGCAATCCTATGAACTGTTCTCATAGTTGTATGTGCCTTTTAGAATGCAGCTTAGTTGCTTGTTTTAGTCCTACAGAATGTGTAACAAGTTGTTCTAGTAGGAACTAATCAGCCTACTTTCCTTTCACTGTCTCTACAACTGGACTATATTTGGTTCAAATCAAGGTCCACAGATTAGATAGCTTGCACCTCAAATGCTCATGCATCTACCATCTTGGATTAGGGTGGATGACATTGTCACAAACTACACCATTGGGGCATCCCTATGTGTCCATACAGCTGCGGCAAATTTGTTTCAAATAGATTAGACTGTCCACAAGTTAGTGCACTTCTTCCTCAAAAGTTCATGTGTCTGCCATCTTGAATTGGGGTGGATGACATTGTAACAATCTACACTGTTGAGTTGTCCCTTCAGCTGTAGCAAGCTTGGTTCAAATCGGTTAAGCGGTTCACAAGTTAGCTCACTTGCACTTCAAAGGTTTATTGTTACGCCATCTTGAATCAGGGTGGAGGACATCATCACAAACTATACACTGAGGTGTCCCTGTGTGTCACTCAATACTACTTTACCTAATTTGGTTCAGATCAGTTACACAGTCCACAAGTTAGCCCACTTGTGCCTCAAATGTTCACATGTCCGCTATCCTGGATTGGGGTAGATGACATCACCACAAATTACGCCATTGAGGTGTCCCTATGTGTCCCTACAGCTGTAGCAAATTTGGTTCAAATCAGTTAGGTGGTTCACAAGTTAGTTCACTTGTGCCTCAAAAGTTTGTGTCCACCATCTTGGATCAGAGTGGATGACATAGTCACAAACTATGTCGTTGAGGTGTCGCTGCAACTGTATCTGATTTGGTTCATATTGGTCCAGACATTGCGAAGTTGATGGTGGGGTGGGGACATACACACACACACATATATAATGCTGGGTGATCTCATAAGCCTACTTGGAAAGTAGGCTAAAAATTCAGAAAATTGTTTCTTGGCAAACTTTACTTTTGCTTCTCATGCAAATGCCGGAAGATGTATTCAAGGTCTACAGTTACTTTATCTTAGATATCAAGGTGCTGGTGACTAGTTCATTTGTCTCAGAGTGGATGGGAGAAAACACAGGTGTGCCTTTCATAGACAAAATGTTTTGTCTAAAATAAACCAGTACTTTTTGATAGTAAACCGGTTGATATTTTGCCACTGCCTTCCATTCCTCCTTGGAATCCTCATGAAATTGTCCCTCATGCCTTGTCTGGACCTGAAGTTTTACAGATAATCTTGTGCTGAGAATATTAATAGGATTTGTTTGTTAGTACAGAGTACCGGTTCAACAGGAGAAGCACTAGTGTAGCACCAGTACTTCCGAAGAATTCGTAACCAACACTGCATTGGTGCTAAAGTATGTATGTGGAGGGGCATGGGCAATTTCAATGACTTCCCCATTCCCTGGAGCATTTCCTAGAGAAGGGGAGGTTGTCAAAATTTGCCCGCACTGCTCAGCCAGCAGTATAGCTGAGTGAGTTTAGCTTTTTAGAAGCCCCAATGCTTCATTAGTCAGGATGTCAGCAAGTAAATGTCATATGAATGGAAATATATATATGAAATTTTACAGTGTTAATTTCCCCCATCTTCCAGCTGCAAATACATTAGTGATATTGATTAGACTATTTTCTCCCCAACAGGAATGTTAATACACACGCGGGCGCGCGCACACACTGGTTTTTTGCCATTAAATGTGTTACCATTAGGACTATTACACTTTATAAGATAGTAAAAAAACCTGCTGGTTTCAGATCATAGTTGAGGCTATATCATTTTGGCTTATGCTCCACAAAGCTGGGAAATTGGAACCCAAGGCTGATACCTTAACAGATGTGCCACATGATCAGTAATGATGTTGTGCAATGTCACAAATTGTGCTCACTTGCAACTTGCCCTCCACACACAAACACTTTGCCTTGGTCTTTGAGGCCCAAATCAAGATACCAGCAAAGATGTCCAATGTTGTTGGATCCTGAACTGCTTTAGGAAGCATATGAGCCTTATTGCAGAGGTTTTCAAACTTGGTTGCTAGACGTTGTTGAACTACAGCTCCCCGCCCCCCCAAATTCTAGTGTTCCTCTTCAGGGCTTGTATGGTAGTTCTGCCTGCAGAATCTAGCAAGCTGTCTGAAGTGTCCTATTTGCAAAAGGCCTTGTCAGGCCTCATCCTGTGCAAGGCCTCTCAGCCTGTAGTGAAATAAGTTGATTACCTCAGTGTTTTTAATGGAATAGGTGTAATTAAAGTGTTCTACTACATTTAAGTCAGTGGGACCTTCTTTCTGCAGAACTCAAGTGCAGTTTTTCTTCCAACATTTTGACAGTGGGGGATGAGCAGCAAGGACAGTAATAATTGAGATGATTCTGAGGGAGTCACTCCTTGCCTGACAGATAAGAAAGGATGGGGGAGGGGGCAGAAAAGAATGTAGAAATCATGGACAGGCTTACTCAGAATTAAGCCCCATACTGCTTCTTCCCCACACTGTTGTAACTGCCCACCTGGCTTTCCCAATATGCCTATGATTGGTGCTGGCCCTCAGGACACCGGTCCACCATCATCCTGTGCCTAGTGGTGGGTGTGCATGAGTGCCTGTGTGTGCCAGCATTACTAATGGGCAGACTTCTGGGTTGGTGGTTGGCCAGGGTGAGGTGAGCAGGCAATAGTTTTGCAGCAGGTGGGGGTGACCATGAGACACTCACCCTCCACATCCAGCTCAGGATAGCCCAGCAGGGGGAAGTTGACCTTGAGGACGACCAGCTGCTTCACTAAGCCAGCATCCAGGCATAAACTATGGGTTGACACCATGTCCCCAGCCATGGAAAATATTGTCCCGTTCTGGACGCTGGCTGGTGTGTAGGAGAGGAGGCAGTCCAGCAACCATTGCCAAGTCTGGCCAGACTTGGTGACATGTTGCCCCAAACTGGACCAGATCAAGCTTTGGGTCTGCCATCACTGGCTCCTGGAGGTACTGCAGAACACTCAGTGTGGCACTGCTGCAGGGCACGGTCGGCACCCCCCCCCAAGTGAACCACAGGGTGGAACACATGCATGGAAGTGCTGGCTGCATTGGAGATCTGATGTCTTCTGCTCTGGCAATCGGTCCAAGCAACACTGGCACTCAAAAGCAAGGTAATCCACCACTGAGCAGCAATCAACGTACTCCACCGGAAGGAGCAGCTAATTCTTCCTCCAGAGATCACAGACAGAGTGACGCCAGGCAGGCACTTCCTGGCTCTAAATATACTTTGAAACTCCCTCCTGTTTTGCTCCCCCTTCTTCTTCCCTCCACCACACCTAGCCAATGGGAGCAGAGTTGCCCTGACAACACTAAGATTTGAATGATAAGCTAACCAGGAAAAAGATCGCTAGCCATTCAGAAGGCACTGGCAGAAAACCAATCAGCAAGGGAGAAAACTTATAAACAGACCAAACAAAATGGTGGCTGCCACGATGTTGGAACCATCAAACTGATTCAATTCAAACCAAGTTTGAACTTGTGCCAGCACAGTTCTGCACACCTCTACTTAGATCTCAGTTATGATAACTGAAGACATTGAAACACTTCTTATATATTTCCCATTGAAATACATAGACATAAGTTTTGAACATGGGTTGATTTGTACCCATTGCCAATGTTATGGCAAGCTTGATTGCTGAAGTTTTAAATATCAACTTGGGATGTAGTTAACATTAGTTGAACATTACTCAATGATAAGAATTTTTCCCCCTATTCATAAATGACAGCAGACTAGAAATTATTTTAAAACTAAAAAAAAGAGAGATGAAGGCTGGGGCAATAAACATCAAGTATTAAAATCTATCTTCCACTGAACATATAGCCACGTGATTTGCAGAACCCTTGCTTGTCAACCTATTAATCCATCTGGAGCCAATGAGTTGAAATTTCTGAAAACTGGATACTGAGTTATGGGAGGAGAGCTAGTCTTGTAGCATGAATTGTCCCCTTTGCTAAGCAGGGTCCACCTTGATTCCCATTTGAATGGGAGACTATATGTGTGAGAACAGTAAGATATGATGAGGCCACTCTGGGAAGAGCATTTGCATGCAGAAGGTTCCAAAGTCCTTTCCTGGCATCTCCAGGATAGGACTGAGAGAGACTCCTGCCTGCAGTTTTGGAGATACCATTGCCAGTCTCTGTAGGCAATGCTGAGCTAGATGGACCAAGGTCTGTCTCAGTAGAAGGCAGCTTCCTATGTTCCTATATCTGGCTTTGTGCCCCACAGAAGCGGGAAAGTATAAATAGGGAATTGCACTTTTAAAAAATAGTTATGGAGTGGAATCCAGAGAAGTGCAAGGAAAAGGAGAAACTCATGCAAGGTATCTTTGCTTGATTTTAGTTGAAACTCCCCCTGCTGGCAGAGCTTCTGTTCTTGAGGGTCCCCTGCAGTGGAGAGACTGCAGTGAGGGCATGAAAACATCCCCTTCCACAAACCTGCTTCTGTTTGCATTTCTATGGAGCCAATCCATAATGTCTGGTATGCTATATTCATTATTTTGACTTCCTTCCTTACATTTAAAAAATAAATGTCTTCCATGGAAGGTATACTCTCAAATTTGGAGAGCAGCAAATTGTTTTGTAGTTTTATTCAGTGGTTTGAGAACCCCAAAGGCAAAATTTGAAAACTTGTTTGAACAATTATCTTGGAATTTGGGGAGCTGTACTCCCTCCCGTTCTGGAAAAATCCAAAGTGTGTTCCCAAATGTTGAACTCCTGTTGATATCAATGTCCAGTATTCCAAATATCATATTTAAGGAAACTGAATACCAGTAATGCTAAGGATAAGCTCTGTGGAGCTTATTCTTGATTGCTCACATAAAATATAAGGATTTCTAATGAATTTGTCCTCATTGTACTCTGTAAATGAGTTACAGCTGTGCCAAGTTCTTTTCCTACTTGTCTGCAAGATGATCAGACAAGTAAAACCATGTAATTGCCTACATAAGTACTGTGTCATCCATCCCTTGTTATCAATACTCCATGCCTATTTATTTATTTTACATTTATCTCCCACTCTTTCTCTGAGGAGCCCAGAGTGGTGTACATGTTTGCTTATCCTCGCAACAACCCTGTAAGGGAAGTTAGGCTGAGAGAGAAGTGACGTATCCAGAGCCATCCAGTGAGTTTCATGGCAGAATGGGGACTTGAGGTTGGCTCTCCCTGGTCCTAGTTCATTGTTTTAGCCACTACACAATGCTGGCTCTCAGCTGTTCTACAGTAACAAAGTATTGTTTTAAAGCATATTATATCTAGAAATATGGTATAGAGATATGTTAAATAAATAAATAAAAATTTAGGCATTGACATTTAATGTAACAGATATGGCATACAGATACTAGAGTGATTATAGGATTGAGATCTTAGAAGTTGCTTTACCATGGTCAAATGCTTGTTAACTAATATATGAAGTCAAGAATGCCCTTGTATAAATGACATTCCACTTCTTTTAATATGTTAAAGTTAACATTAAAAGCATATTCTGTTAAAATGGTAGCATTGGAGTCCTGTTGCTCATCACCATGATCGCTCACACACATCTTGTATAATTAGATTCTGACCATCGACACATGATGACAATAACCCAGGTTACTGGCAGACTAACCTAAATTAGCTGATTGTGTAGATAGTGGGTAAGCTCCCATATCCAGTAGTGAGGCTTCATTATACTGACACAGTAGTGCCAGTATAATTAAGATGTCATTTCAAGTTTCTGCCATTATAAGCCCTTAACAGTCTATTGGTCATAACATTAAAACTTTTAAATCTGCCTAAGCATTTGCAGATATCAACTAGGTAACAAGAAAAACCACTCCTCCAATTCTGGTGCAGATCTGAAGTAAAATGGCTGAGATACAATATAAAATGTTTGCTGTGCATTCTTGCCATCAGATAATATAACACTTTTTAATATCCCTTTAAGTGCTGGGACCTGTATTTTAAGTCCTGTATTTGGAAAATAATCTATCCAGTATTTCCTGAGTTGCTAGCTTCTAAAGGGTAGGGTCAGTTAAGGGTGCGTATCTATTCTGCACACTGAGGGATCTGGAGTCAGAGTGGGGAAGGGCAAGTCACTCTAGAGAGTGACTTCCCAATTCTGAACATAGCTGTTTCATAAGGAGACCCTCAACGATGTGGTTCCTCTCTTCCAGAGCAGGGATGCCCTGCTCTTGTGCACCGGAGCATGCATAGAAGGACTGGAGGTATTGTGCATGACCCCCATTGCATCCCTCCAATCCCTTTTTACATGAGTGCTTTATTAGGATGCCAGCTGTTAGCTTAACTTTTCACTTCCTAAATGTCATAGTGGTTAATCCTGCTTGTGTAGCAATTAAATAAAATGCAAGTAAAATACCAGATCAGTGCTTTGTATGTACTTCAGTTCTGTAAATCAAAAATAAAATTCAAGCAGATACAATTGCAATTAGCAGAACTATTGACCAAAGGGATGAAAGTTGATGGTGGGGTAGGAAAGAACATTTGACCAATAAATAAAGTTTAGTTTTTACAAAGATCACATAAGCTCTATTCATTTATTCACTCAAATCAGAGGTCACTGGAAAAACAAAAGCTCTACATAGAAAAATAACACATCTCATCTGCCTAGCTCAGGCTGTTGGATTTACACTCACTCATTAAGCATTGTAGCAAATTATATTATAAAAAGATTTACATTTGCAAGAGCAACATTGTCATACTCCTAGGTCAGGTTTCCATGGAATGGTACTGCAGTAGATTGTACATATCTATATCTCATTCTTTTCAACAGCATCTGAAAATGGGTCTTATGGGTTGGGGTTGGTTTGCTTTTTGAGAAAATGTGTATATCTGATTCAACCTGTTAATGTAGTAGTACCTTCTTAAATTATCTCTGAGGACACTATTTGGGCCTTCTATAATAGACAATGCATTTGAATTGGCTCCTAAACTGATTATTCTCAACTGATTATTCTCATTCATATGCCAAAGGCTTTGGTAGCATCCTCCAAAGCACAAGCCATTTTCTCCATGACCTTCTCCTGTCTGCAGCCCCTGAAAAGCTATTTATAGGGATTGAGGCAGGGACCCTTGACAATGAGCAACACGGAGGGCGGGGGGCGGGGGGGCGCGTCCCTGGAATTGGGCAAAGGCACTTACAGCTGGTTTCCAGAGATCCCCCCGCCCCTTCATGAAGCTAGCTGCACTTCAACCTTCAGAAACAGCTTTTCAGGAAGCTGCGGGAAAAATGGCTTGCATCAACTTCTTGCAAGAGCTTCTCAGAATGCTACCCACTATCTGAAATCTCAACTGCAGAAAAGCTCTGTTCAGCTGAGAAGAGTTAAGTCACTGAAAACATTTTGAATAATCATTGCTGTTCACAAAATGATACAGTTGTGGGGGGGAAACCAAGTATCTTCGATGGCTTCCATATGATCTTAGGTTTAAAATGGTCTGTACTGATTTACAGAAGATTAAAGGTTGATTTATACTCTTTCCAGTTCAGATAATTATTGCAGTGGACCGTCAAGAATTTAAAACAGTTGACATGTTCAGTTTCAAATAACTCTATGGTCCAGTTGTGTTGGGGCTGGGGCAAATATCACTATCTTGGTTTTAATGTATTTCACAGTTGGATGTTGGTAAAAGTCATCAAAGCTTTTGAAGAGCCATCTTAGCTCTACCTTTGTGAGCAAAATAAGGGCCAAGTCATCTTCGTTTTACATCAAAATTAAAAGAATTGCCAATAGACATCTTTGATTAACAGGGATTATGTTTAACATTTAGCCCTTCAGGTTTGTTTGGACCTCCAGATCTGTAGTATTGTAAATTGTTTGTATACACAATACCTTTGAAGGATAATTATGCAGCCTAAAAGAGAGAATTCGTGTTGCTTTCCAAAACTCAATCATGGTCATAGGAAACCACTAATTTGTAGAAACACAGGGATCTGCAAATCTAGGCTTAGTTCACTTGCCAGCCATTATTTGTGACTGCTTCCAGTCACCTCAGGTCAATTTCTGGCACACTGGCAGAGGTCTTAGGAAAGAAGTGGGTCTGCTGTCACTTGCATTGGGATATGGAGGCGGTAAGCAAGAGTGGGAACTCTTTCCTGCTGTTTCTTACCTTCTCAAAAAGGACAGTGGCAATGAGACCGTTGGTGAGGATATCTGTGTGGTGTTGGGTGTCCTGATCACCAAATGCCTGGGAACACTCGCCACTGCCAAGTGGATTTGTAGATGCCTGATTAAACACAAAAAAGAGATATTTTCAGGACTAGAACTGCATTGGAAAACCAAAGTGCTCAACCTCTCTTAAATCAAATGAGAAGTCTGACCAAGACAGGGCGAGAGGATGTAAAAGACCATAGTTAGTCATTTAACACTCACACAGAAAGTAGATGGATGACTTTTTAAAAGTTTGATAGGGATTTTAGTTTATTTACAGCATTCCAGATGCATGCAAGAAACTTGGATGCACAGTAATGTTTTTATACAAGGCTATAATACTTCTGTGGAGCCTGCAAGTAAACAAACAAAACAAAACAAAAAGCCATGAATGGAACAATATGGCCATGCTGGTGTCAATAGAAACTGGTGCTTCTGTAACAGTTTTGGATCTCTCCCCATCTCTGTGTATGTGTATAGATAGATAGATTCCTTGGAATGGATACATGGGAGACATTTATGTTGTAGAACAAATGTATCAAGAACTAAAGATCTTGCACCCAGGATTTGAGATTTGGGTAGCATTCTGTATATGATCTATGTAATCAAGACCCACATGTTCTGAAGGGGCATTTGAGTGCTGTGCAAGGACAGATAATTGACATGAGGAAAGCTCTAGGTGCATTAGATGATCTACCTCTGAATACTTGTATACTGTGTTTCAACCAAAGTTCTCCAAACTATTTACAATTTGATGGAATAAATAAGATCTAGGGATTTACACATCAATCAGTGTGATTAGCAGTTACTTAAATTATAAAATTTCAGGTTAAACGCAAACGTCTAAGTATGTAAAAGCTACTGTAAGTGGCTTTTTGAGTCTGGTCAATTGCCAGCTTATTATTACAGTCAGTTCTTTTCTTCAAATAATGTTCCCTGTGTAGGTGGTGATCTTACCTCTTAAACTGGGTCATAGTGTAATATAAAAGACCAGAGAGAGGCTTCCTTACTTCCCAACCTTGCAGGAAGTATGAGGGAGCAGGTGCTTTATCCTGGCCTTTTAGTTGTGTTTGTCTTTTGTGTTTACTTCATGTATATGATTGTAAGATGTCTTTAGGCTAAAACGAAGAACTGAGCTTCATCCAGACTACTGTTATGCTAGCTCAGAGAAGTTGCATGCCCTTCGGTGTGCAGAACTGCACCGTGAAGTTGTGGTGCACCGTGAGTTGCGTAACGGCTAGTGAGAGACCTTCTCTGGACCACATACAAGGTCGTGCTACAATATTGTTCAGCGTGTTGTGCAGCTTGTCAGTATCTTCTATTATTCCAAGACTTCCTTTCTTTGTGCAATGTTGTTGTTTTGCTTATGTAACTTGATTACGTTAGTACAATGCTAGTCTGGATATAATCTCTGATAGATATGCATCTTTAAATTCAGTGGGTTGGATCTAAGAAGTTTGAACAGAAAGGAGCTTGTGCAAGGGAATAGCCTCACCCCCTCCCCTCAGCACAGCAAAGCTGCAGCCCCTGAAAAGCTTGCCCTGAGAGTCGGATGATCTTCCAGAGGGCTGCAGGATGCAGCAAAGAGATCAGCAAAAATCACTCCCTTTGTGCAAATGGACATACCTTCCATTTGTGCAAGAGCGATTTCAAATCCAGGCCACTGTGTTAGAAGGAAAACGTATGTATACTAAATGCTCTTCCTGTGAAGCTTGGTTTCAAGTTGGTCCTTCCTTTGCCACCTTACCACTGCATAGCACACTTGGTTCACATTTCCAGGATCCATACTGACCCCTTGTCTTAGTTTTCCAAAGAGTAGCTTCTGTGTACATAAACTTTTAGCCCAGTTTATGGATACTATAGGAGAAAGAAGTAGCTGTGATCTTAATGCTTTGGTGTTTGCTTTGGAAGGTAGTGGTGGAAGCTTATATTAAAAGATAGACACATGCATTCTCAACTATATTTAAAACGGGGCTGGGACTGTGCACCTTGAAAAACAAGCAGGGATGTGAAAGGGGAGCTATCCAAGCAAACTGACTGAAAGGCTAAAAGCTGCCATAACGCTACAAAATTTCCAACACTGAAGACTTGGTATGCATGGTTCCTATCTTGATGAACACCTGAAGGTAGAAGTGTGTTTGGCGTTTTAGATCTTTTCAAAAGATTTGAGTCTCTTTCAGTTAGGAATATTTCCTTAATTGTGAAGATACTGAATTGAGAAAGATGAGGCAGAGGAAAACATGTCTTTAACATGGAAATGCTGGCATTGCTAACTTCTTTCTAATAGAGCATTCAGTGTCAACAAGGGTGGGTGTCAACATGGCAAATAATATGTATTTTATTTATATACCGCCTGACTACAAAGGCTCCAGACAGTATGGAGTATGATATTCAGCTTTCAGATACAGGGGTCAAACACCATTTTCTATAGCAGCTCTACATTTATAAATGGGTCGATATTTTTGTCCTGCAATTGCCCTTAATATTTTTCAGTAATTTAAAACTTAAAATTAACTCACATTTAAGTTCAATATGAGAATTAAAGAATATGTTAATGGTAGGTGTTGTATTGTTCTGTGAAAAAATACTAATACTTTCCTTGATTTCATTTTGATCTTTGTAGGAAGAATATTGACGGTTGAATTACTGCCTTTATACTGTCAATTCTGCAATAAAGTGGGGATGTCAAGGGTTCCCACACCGCCGCCACCTGGAGAGATGTCCAGTGGACCTATAGCTGAAAGCTGGTGTTACACACAGGTATTTTACATCTCTTACATGTATGTCTGGGCTCTGTCATAAATGGCATATTTAATGCCTTCCCATTATCCTGTAGAGTAGAAATTTTCTTGATGTACCTCTTTGACATTTATGGTAGTGCCCAGCCAAGAATTCTGATACAAAGCCAAGACTTTCTCTTACAGGAATTAGATGGCAAAAAGTGGTTAGTCTTATTGGCTCAATTGGAGGGGGTGGATGGAAGCACTAAAGAGAAAATAAGGATTAAAATACAGCCTCAAATCTACATCTGTCTATCTATATCTCAGTTGGGAGGTATATAAATATAAATTTAATAAGATCAAAAGTATTCATAATAATAAGCCAAAAGTCTGATAGAAAGGTTGCTGAGGTGTACAGGAGATGCCATTTTCTGTGGTTTCATGTATCTGTGGATGGGTCTTAGAGAACCAGTTTCTTTATCCGTGGTATGAAATATAGGCATTTTTCGCCTATTCACAGTTCCTGAGTGGTCAGAAATGACCTACGCTGTAATTTCTGGCTGCCATTTTGAAGCACAGAACCATTTTGTGGCTCTTTTTTGTTAAAATAAAAGAACAAGGTACTACATTTTTCTACCCTTATTTCTGCTCCCTTCAGCTTTTTTGACTTAGAGTAAGGGACCTAACCCCTGGATTCCCATAGGGTTAAGGCTTCTTTATTTGTGGTTTCCATATTAGCGCTAATTGGCAGGAACAGAATCCTGTAGGGCCACCTGTAGTACAGCAGCAAAGTACCAACAGTCAACTTCAATATGTCACCCTGAAAAAGCTTTCAATGACTGAAGGGAAGCTGGCCCTGTAAAAGCTTCAAAATATCTTCACCCTGAACCAAACTGCAGCAGCATCTGTAATATAAGAAATTATGTAAAGCTAATCTTTAAAATCTAGAAAAAGAAAGGTTAGTAATATGAATAACCTTTTAAAATGTTAGAGTTTTAAGAGCCGCAGTACTCGGCTTCTTCAGGGAATGGTATTCATGCGTTGTGAACTAACACCTTAGGTCTTTTCAATGTAAATCCACCACTATGCATAGTTTAATCGTGTGTGTGTGTGTGTGTGTGTGTGTGTGTGTGTAATAATCCTGGTTTTTTAAATGAAGAAGACCAATAGGAGTTGTCTAAAAGAGAATGTGTTGTTGCTAATCCCAATCACCAGCAAAATGGTACATCCTGAACTATTCTTATTGTAAAAAAGGAATTGAGCAACTTGCTCAAATGCCACAGAAAAAGTATTTAGCTAAAATAATGTATCTCCAGCCACAGTTCCTTTAGCGTTAAACTCCTTAAATCTACAAGAGAACAAATTTTCCTTTTAGCAATTAAAAGTGTGCAGTTGAATCTACTTCATCAGCAGCTACTCTTCTTTTAAAATCAAGTTGGGATAAGGTTAACCTAGCAAACTAACACAATTGTCTTGATGTCTTATTCAGGTTAAAGTTGTGAAATTTTCATATATGTGGACCATTAATAACTTCAGTTTTTGCCGAGAAGAAATGGGTGAAGTTTTAAAGAGTTCTACGTTCTCATCAGGGCCAAATGACAAAATGAAATGGTAAGATGGTATTTGTCAGTAACCTTTTTCTTTAAACATGTGGCTTGAGATTCTGACTATATCATGCATCATTAAGTTTATAGTGGACAGTCTCTTTTTTCCAGTGTTAAAATAGCTTTCATTTTTAAAGATATGATAAAGTGCTAGGAATTTGCATAATTCAGAGATCTGCACAAGTAGCTTTTAAAAATGTTGTTTGTGATGTGACTGAGCTATTGTGGTGTGGTAAATAGAGGCACATAGGCCTGGTTTCAGATCACCATCTGGCCATGAAACTCACTAAAGGCCTTTGGCAAGCTGGTGTCTCTTTAACCCACCTCATTTGGTACTTAACATAAAATCCCTTGTTTTTGTGAAATAAAATTTCACCAATTCCACTTTCAGAAAGCATGAAATGAAATTTAAAAAAACAGCAGCTACATCGTATTAAATTTGATCTGTTTTGGTGAGGAAGCTTATTGAATCTTGAATGATAGGATATAATACAGTCAGTAATATAGGGTGACCCCCTTTATGTCATCCTTTACGCCTTTAAAGAAGGATGCAGGTATTAATCTGATAAATCGTTTAAAGGGGAAAAATCCTGCTGAATATGCTAACTTGGATATATTCAAGGTGCATTCTGAACTGTGACAAATAATTATATTATTTCTTGCATATGTTCTAGAGTGGAGTGCAATGATAAATAAATAAAATAATTCACTTCTAAAGGCAACCCCTGATCACATCACAGGCTTTCAGAGTTTTGAAAACTAAATACCTTGGTGTTTCTGTGGAAAACCTTCATATTTGACTTTAATCAGATATTAAAAGGGAGATTAAAAGTTGGAGAGCAGTCTCTGAGAATCTTTCTTCATGTATTTTTACTGGACTTACCTGATGAAAACTACAAAGCTGCTATGGATGAACTGTTGAAACAAGTTGCATAGCAAAGGAGACAGTCATGTGGAGGCATGTTCAGGACTTCTTTTCATTTGGGGTATATTGAGAAATTAACTGAACGAATCGCTTTATGCCACTTTATATTTCTTCAAAAAGTTAAGAAAACTTATATATTCCATTGTGTTAGTGTTGAAATAGAAAGTTGCACTTGGCTTTGAAGACCTCTAAAGTGAAGATTTTATGTAGTACATTAAAAAAAATAAATTAAGGGAGCTATTTTGCTTTGCAATAGTAGAGTGCAGGGAGTGCTTTGCTGCCATCTTTCATTTGGATTTCTGGAAAACTTTTTTTAATACCAAGAAGTGCAAGCAGGACAGAGTTATAGGTAAGTGGGTTATAGGGCAAAATTATAGGTACTCTAGTTCCTAGGTAGTAGGAATATATGGTTCTGTGTAAGTCTCTGGACATAGAAGCCTGAATGGCTTTTGCAGAAACTCTCATGCAAACACACAAGTTAGAAACTTGTGTATGGTTAAAAAAAAAACCCTGAATGATGAGATTCTCAGGATTGTGTGCCAAAGATCCGCCTACTTATGTGTAGTATCACATCAGACCATTAGCCCTCTAATTTACTAGAGATATTTGTTAGATTGGTATGATGAGTGCCTGCATGATGAGTGTTTGTAATGCTTGCTGCTTATATTCATTTTTCAGGTGCCTGAGAGTAAACCCAAAAGGATTAGATGATGAAAGTAAAGATTATCTTTCATTGTATTTACTATTAGTTAGTTGTCCAAAAAGTGAAGTGAGAGCAAAATTTAAATTTTCTCTCTTAAATGCAAAAAGAGAAGAAACAAAAGCAATGGGTAAGTAGATCTACAAATACTCGAACTATTGATAACTAGATTTCAGCTTCAGTAATATACTTTGGCCTTGCCCACATCAGTTTACCAAGGGGTGGGTCATGAGTTCCATTAAATGTCATATTTTAATTCCTTTAGAAGCATCTCACAATATATGGAAAGTTCAGACCTTTCAAAAAGGTGGTCAACTCTGACTGATAATGCATTCAGCTTTTATACTGGAATTGACTTCATTATACACCCTAGCACAATTTTAACTGTGTTCCATTTGCTGGCCTTGGGCTAATAATAGTAGTGAACAGGGGTCATTCAGTAAATATAAATGAGAACTGGGTACTTGACCTTTATATTTTTATTTTGTTAGAATTGGTTGTCTAGCATGTTTTTCATAATATGCAAGGTATCAAGATGTGATTTGTTGCCAGGTAATTTTTTAAAAAAACTATTTTACCACGCCCTGCAAGTCAAAACTCCAACTAAGATCCTTGCTGTTGTATGAGAGTTCTGATGGGCCTGTCAGGCCCTCACCTTCCCCTGCTGTCTCCTATACCCCCTGGGACCAGGTGGGGAGCCAGGGGACAGTATATTCAATGTCCCCTGCTCTGGTTAAATTAGGACTTGCAACCACAGCCCACCTCTGCATATGTGAAGGAACCATTTAGCTGTTCCACCTGATAAGGTTATTGGATCCAATAGGATTCGAAGATACCTTGGAAGTGTTTCAAGTTGGCTCTGCTAGTGATTCTGTCGATGCTCTGCTGCAAATATTTATTTATTTTATTTAACATATTTTTATACCACCCAATACTTGCGTCTCGTAATATGGAATAATGAACTCCCTAGAGTGGTAGACACAATAGCTCCTAAGCATCTTCTCCGACCTGCTTCAAAGCCAGCCCCGTGGTACTTGGAAGAACTTCAGGAGCTGAAGTGGCAAGGTAGAAGACTAGAGTGCATGTGGAGGAAGACGCAGCATGAATCAGACAGATTGCAAAACAGAGCACATTTGAAGATCTATGCTCTGGCAGTGCAGGTGGCAAAGAAGCAGTTCTTTTCTGCCCTCATTGCTACTGCAAATTTACGTCCATCTGAGTTGTCTAGGGTTGTGAGGGGGTGGTTTATCTCCCCCCTCCCCATTTGAATTTGGAACCATCTGTTACTCGCTGTGATGTGTTAACTGACTATTTTCTAGATAAAATCTCTTGTATTCATGCCAAAATGGATTCCACAGTTATTGCAGAGTCTATTATAGAGATGTCCAGCAACTCCTCTTATAGGATTGGATCACTTTCAGTTTGTGATTCTTGAAGATGAGGACAAACTGCTCTGGACTAAGTGCCCTACAACCTGTACTCTTGACCCTTGCCCAACTTGGCTTATTTCATCTGGTAAACATATTATCAGAGACGGTCTGGTAAATGTTATAAATGCTTCTCTGAGGGAGGACAGGATGCCTTCTTTTCTTAAGGAGGCTGTTATTAAACCTTATTTGAAGAAACCTGCATTGGACCCCTCAGAGTTGGCTAATATCAGACCCATTTCTAATCTTCCATGGTTGGGCAAGGTGATTGAGCAGGTGGTGGCTTCTCGGCTCTAGGCAGTTTTGGATGACACAGAATATCTGGACTTATTTCAAACCAGCTTTCAAGTGGCCTGTGGGATTGACACTGCCTTGGTCGGCCTGATGGATGATATCCAATTGGCTGTCAACAGAGGGAATGTGACTCTGCTGATCCTTTTTGATCTCTTGGCGGTCTTCGATATCATCAACCATGGTATCCTTCTGGGTCGCTTGAGAGAGGTGAGATTGGGAGGCACTGTTTTACAGTGGTTCTGTTCCTACCTCTCTGGCAGATTCCAGATGATATCACTTAGAGACTGCTGCTCTGCAAGGTGAGCGCTAAAGTGTGGAGTTCCACAAGATTCCGTACTGTCTCCAGTTCTTTCTAACATCCACATGAAACCTCTGGAAAGAGATCAACAGGAGGTTTGGTGTAGGGTGTTATCAATATGCTGATGACACCCAGATCTATTTCTCCATACCAGCTTCATCAGAAAATGGCATAACCTCCCTAAATGCCTGCCTGGAGGTGATAACCGGCTGAAAGAGAGATAACAAACTGAAGTTGAATCCAAATAAAACAGCGGTACTGACTGTGGGGGGTCGGGAACTGAGAAATGGTTAAGATCTGCCTGTTCTGGATGGGGTTACAATCCCCCTGAAAGATCAGGTACGTAGCCTTGGAGTGCTCCTGATACCAAACTCGCTCTGGTTTCTCAGGTTGAGGCGGTGGCCAGGAGCCCTTTTTATCAGCTTTGGTTGATACACCAGCTACGTCCATTTTTGGAGGTCAACGACCTTAAAACAGTGGTGCATATGCTGGTAACCTCTAGGCTTGACTGCTGTAATGCAAGTGTACATGGGGCTGCCTTTGTATGTAGTCTGGAAATTGCAGTTGGTACAGAATTCGGCAGCCAAACTGGTCTCGGGACAACTTGACAAGACCATTGGTTGTCGTGCATGCGGGATAGGGCCTTCTCTGTTGCTGCCCCCAGACTTTGGAATGCTCTCCCAATGGTCATTCGCTCCTCGGACTCCTTCACAGTTTTTAGAAAGCTTGTTAAATCTTGGCTTTTTATCCAGGCCTTTACATGATTGCTTTATTGCTGCTTCTGTGTATTTTATCCATGTACAGTTTTTTGTTTGTATTTTATATTTTTTAAATTAGATTTGTTGTTATATTTTCAACTTAATACTTTTAACTGTCATTTTAATTATTTTTTTTTAATTTTTGTAAACCTCCTAGGGGTTGTTTTTAATGAAAGGTGGTATATAAATTTAACAATAAATAAATGAAACACCGATTTTGAAATAATTGCACTGGCAGCCTATAGGTTTTCAGGTGAAATACAAAGTGCTGGTTATTATTTATAAAGCCCTCAATGGCTTGGGTCCAGGGTACTTAAGAGAGTGCCTTCTTTGTCATGAACCCTATTAAAATTTACTGGAGAGGTCCATTTGGCTCGTTTGGTGGCAACCCAGGACCGGGCCTTCTTTGTGGCTGCCCTGGAGCTCTGGAATATGCTCTCTTGTTGAAAAAAGAGCATCTCCTTCTCGGTTTGCTTTTAGGAAGACCCTCTTCCCAGGCTTTCAACTGAAATTTAAAATTCTTAATATATATTTTTATCTCCTGAGATTTTGTTTTTGTGTTGTGGATTTTAACTGTTTTTATATTGTTTTACATTCATTGTGTGTTAAACTTTGTACACTGTCCAGAAAGGTCTATATCAGGCGGTACAGAAATAAGATAAATAAATATGGAGCACCAAGCCTTGTTCTCACCCTCCAGTGTGTTATCTGCATAAAAGGCATGAGATTTTTTTCTTTAGGATCCGTTTAGGTTCCTAAGCTATGCTGGGGTTGTCGGAATTGATTCTTTTTAGAAGAATGCAGCCACGGCTTCAAATCCAAGTTAGTATAGATTTGCTGAGTAGGGTCAAGATATACATTGTATCTGTCCATTATGAAGGAACTGCCTCCAATAATGGGATAAGAATTGTGAGCATTTGACTGCAATCCAAATATTGCAGGAAGTGAGTCCCGCAGAAACTATAGGTTCTAATGGGACTAAACATATATAGGACATTACTGTTGGTACATTTAAAAAATGATCTAACGTAGCCAGTTAATGTTAGCAAAAGAAAAAACCTACTTCGGGGGAATACTTGATTGCACATGCTTTAAGGGTTCAAGCTATTAAGTAACACTTGGAAGCTATTCCCACAATCACTGGAAAGCAGGCTAAGGGAGCTTGCTCTAATTAATTAATTAATTAATTTCTATACCGTCCTTCCACAAATGGCTCAGGGCGGTTTACACAGAGAAATAACAAATAAATAAGATGTCCTCCTGTCCCCAAAGGGCTCACAATCTAAAAAGAAACATAAGATAGACACCAGCAACAGTCACTGGAGGTACTGTGCTGGGGTGGATAGGGCCAGTTACTCTCCCCTTGCTAAATAAAGAGAATCAGCATGTTAAAAGGTGCATCTTTGCCAGGTTAGCAGGGCTTAGCCTGCTTTCCAGTGGTTGTGGGAACTAGCTCCCAAGGCAGCTAGCCTGCCCAAACCACCCTCCCCTTAAATGAGGTTAACGGAGCGAGTGCTCTTTTAACCTCATTTCATTGCTCCTGTGTTGCTCCTGTGCGTGGTGACACACAAGTAGACCACCAGCGGGCTCGGGGGTCTCTCCAGGATGCCCCGCGCACTCACGTGGGGCATCCTGGAACTTCCAGGGACTGCGTGGCCACTGATCTCCACAGCCCCTGCTGGCTTCATGATGGAGCCAGCAGTCACTCCATGATGGAGCCAGAGAGGAGGCTAAGCCCGCTCTCCCTGCAGAAGCACCTCATAGTATATTAGTTTAAAAAACAACTAATCTGCCCAATTTACTCTTAAGAATTTTTTGTTACGTTAGAGACAATACTGCTGAGCTCACACAACTAATGTAGTAGCCAAGACTCGCAGAATTCCATGAGTAAACTCTCTGAGGGCTTTCGTAAACATGTCGGAGCTTTCCCAGTTACCTTTTCTGATTTGCAGCTAACCATGCTGTGTTAGTCTCCTAAAGGTTCTCTGAATGTGTAGAGCAGCTCTTTTGAATGGCAAAGGTGAAGGCCTTCCAAAACCCTGCTGGACATTCTGCATAAGGTGATTTGGATCCTGACCAGGGTAGTGTTGTTGCACTTAATGTGCCAACTTTTTAAAGCTTGCCTTGGTCCTACTGCTGTGGATCTCTTTTGTGCGATTGCAGATGTTGCAAATTCTGAATACCTCTTCTGTTCACTTGATAGCACAACAATCTTTGTAGATAAATATTAATGATTTGAACTAGCTTTGATTTGAGTCTTGGGTTTAATTGATTTCATGTAAAAATTTGAGTCTGTTTAATTGAACCTACTTTTCTTTATTTGCCACTAGAAAGCCAAAGAGCATATCGATTTGTTCAAGGCAAGGATTGGGGTTTTAAAAAATTTATTCGAAGAGATTTTTTACTTGATGAAGCTAATGGTCTTTTACCAGATGATAAGCTTACTTTATTTTGTGAGGTAGGTAATCAACCAATTCTTTTCAAAACAGAATGTTTGTTTCCATGGCTATGAATGAGATATTAGGTATTTATGATAGTAAGAATGCTTATATACTACTTTTAAACAAAGTTGTCAAAGCAGCTTACAAAATGAATGAGAAAATGGTTTCCTTTCCCCAAAGCTCTCACAACATGAAAAATACATGAAAAAGCACTCTCTCTGCTAAATAGGAGAGCTGCCTCTTTGCACGGGTAGCAAATTATGTTTATCTCTGGGTTACAGAAATATCTCATCAATGATTTGAGCTTAATTGTGGTTAGTGTTTGTTACTGATAAATCTTATGAAATCAAAGACTTTTTCATGTGATACATATCAGCATTATTTCCAGTCTTGTACATTGCATGTCATCAGTAGGAACACTTTGCTACTTAGGAAGAAAGCGGAAGAATTGTCCTAGGAGAAATTTCAGTAGCCTCATAGCAGTAGGGGAGAGTATTGAAAGGAAGCAACACTTTGGCCAAGTTCAGATGTAACAGAAAAGAATAGTTTCCCACCATGAGAATGAGTTTTGAAGAGCTACAGGCTTTCTCTGCATACAAGAGGATGGAGAGGGCATCTGCTTCCATTCTAAAATGAAACTCTAGTTCTGCATTATTATGAACTTGGCTAACAAACTGCAGCTTTCCAATTTTTTAGAACAATTCAAGATATTAATCTGTGATTTAATCTTTGTTACACCAAGCCAGGATATCAAAAGCCAAATTCAGACATAATGCCAAACCACGGGTAAGTGCACCCACGGTCAGTGTTCTTGTCGTCCAAAAGTGGGACAGAGACTAGGGAGAGAAATAGAGTTTGAAGAAAAAGAGTCCTATATACTTTTCCTGAATGTCTTGTTCTCTTGTGCAGTGCCAAGGAATGCTGCCCAACTGTGTGGGACAAGAGTGCCCCCCCCCCCAGGAATGGAGGACATAGTCTTTAGGTATTTCCTGTGGAGCCAGAATAGGTAGTGGGGTGCAGATGCAGCACCCAAGATGACATCTATTTGTGAGCTTACAGCAATTGGGCATGAATGTTTTAGCCAGGGCTTGGCACATCCTAGAGGCCAGGGAGCCACAGTACATAGAAATTTAACTGTGGTGCCGAGACTAGGATATTCAGAGGCATAGTTAATAAAAGTTATTTGTTCCAGGCAGCCTTGTTTCTGTTCTAAGTATGTTACTTGTGAAGTAGACAAGGAGAAGCCCATTTACCCTCCCTCTCCACAGCATCCATGGTTACATCCAGTAATTTTTTCAAGTATCCATTTGGCTCCTAGATCCAAAGAAAAGGTGTCAAAGTCTGGTTTAAGAAGTGACAAGCCTGTTTGGGGAGGACTCAGCCTCAAAAGGATCCTTTGGGGTTTCCTCTCAGGGAGTCCTGATGAATCAAAAGACAAAATAAATCTCATTGAAGCTGGTACTGAGAGAGTTCCCAGACCATTGCTGAGAATGGCCAAGGCATTGCACAAGTACTCAAGACATGTTCAGAACTAGTGTTCCTTGTAATTCTGGATTCCACAATTCAGAGTTCCAACAAGGGCTCAACAACCTAGTGATTTCAGCTCCAAAGAAAAGAGTTAAAAGCAAAATCAGCTCTTGTTGGGGCAAGGCTCTGGGGTAGTAGTTAGCAGTGTGTGCCACTAAACCTCAATAGATCAGCCTCCTTAGAGATTGGTTCCCAAATGCAGCGTGACAGGAACTATGTCCTGACCAAAAAGGTGGGGGCTGAATCCTCTAAGGTTTTGGATTTGTGGAAATCCAAACAGTGGAAGAGCCTGGAGGTTCAATCATTTGTTCAGATGATGGGCTGGAAGAGGTGGGAACCCTGGTGCTCATTCAGTTGGTTACCTGAACAGGGTGCAGTTTTTCCAAATCATCATATTTAAAGAGTTTGATTATGTTTTGAAGAGTCTCTGAATAGGTGGGGGCCTTGAATGTACTCGCAGCAGTAACAGTTCCTTTGTCCACCAGAACCTTGGCTTCCTCCAGGACATGACTGACTCAGTAATAGAGGAACCTCCCATTCTTCGGTGAACTTACCCACTTGGCCAAGCTCCTGCTGGTCATGCTCCTTTATCAAGCCTCTGATTCCCAGTAGGGTAAAGCAAAAGAGGGGTGGGAAATCAGACTTTCTGCTAACACAGGGTTCCTTCAACCAATGTTACTCCAAATGTTGCTGAACTACAGTTCCTAATCCTGGGAGTTGTAGTCCAGCAACTTCTGAAGTACCACTGGTTGAGAAACCCTGTGCTATAAAAGATTTAGTGCGTTCTTTGGGGACAATTTCAAAGGGTTGGTTGCTTTGCATAAAGATGAGGTTGATCATCACATTGGAGGTCTTACAATAGGGTTAGTGGTCCATTTGCCTGGATTAATGCTTTATTTTTTATTTATTACATTTATAGCCCACTCTTCCTTCAGGGAGCCCAGTCAGTACATGGTTAAGTTTGTTTGGGGTGGTAGTGATGGCACTGGGCATCTGACCATTCCTAGCAAGCTTGCCTCCTGAGAACCAGGCAGAAAAGGATAGACAGATTGGCCTTTGAAAGGAAGAGAAAGCTGCTGCTTCTTTTCATTTGCTGACAAGCTTGTTTGCTAGGTACCAGTGGCAACTGAGGAATTGAATGTTATGCCCCCTTCAGATCAAGTACTGAATCTGATGTGCTGACATTGGTAAAATAAGTAATATGGATTTAAGTACTTAAACATTTTGACTTGCCATAAATAGGTAATGTTTCTACAGCAACTGTCGATGGCATTCTATTTAGAAGAATATGATTGTGGCACCTTTCAAACTGTGTGGGCTATCTGCACAACATTATAAAAATGATGGCTCAAATTGTCATTTGCAGCAAAGTTTGTAAGTGCAGATTATTTAAACTAATTGAAAAATCTGATGAATGTGGATTCTCTGGTGGAAGAGGTCTTTAGCCTAAGGGAGGAATATATGTAATTAGCTATAAATTATGCCAGTAACCTAAACTGTCTTAGCAAAATCCAGTAAGACTGCTTATAATACTTAAAAATAAAATCTAGTGAAGAAAGTTATGATCCCAGTACAGTGAGTGTTAAATATACATTGGCAGGTTATCACTGCTGCTATGGACTGATTAGTGGCTTAGGAGGATGATAGATGCTCTAACTGCTAATAAGTTTGCTTTGATCTTTGTATTTACAAGAAATGTGTACAATTTTTTTTGGCAAGATTACAACTTAATTATGTGTCATTATGCTGTGTAGGAAGAATAATTGAAATGTGGCCCCTGAGACTAAATGGTGCAAATATGCTGCATCTTATTTTAGTTAGACAGACAGGCTAAATTAGCTGTGTGATGAATTTGTTATGAATACAATTATTCCACTGGTAAGTAGATGAAACACATGTCTAGTTCTGTAGGAATCTTTAAAGATTCAGGGTCCCTCATGTTCCTGATTCAAATAGTTGTGCTAAACTAGTTTTTAAAGATTTATATAATAAAGATTATACATACATGTGTGTATTATAAATTAATTCATTACACACATATATAAATGAGGATGTGTTGCATTTTCTCTTACGGATATTAAACTTTACGTTTTTCCACAAAATTGTTTCCTTCAGAATTGTTCAGTTAGTATTTGAAAATATTTTCAATTAAAGGCATAGCAGTTCTGAACCACTCACTCTGAACACAGCTTATTCATGAATTTGGAAAGGTTATCTTGTTGGGTGGAGATGACTAGTGAGAGAGAGGGCATGCCAGGTAAAATACCTTTGAAATGCCCACTCCTGCCTTTTGTCATTGCCAAAGCCTCTTCTTTCTGAATGGTTGGGCTACTTGCATTCTGTTTTGTCATGCAGTGACTTTTTAAAGGAAACTGGCTTCATTTCCATAAATGCTATGCAGTGTTGGTTAGTGGAGCCTTTGTGTAAACTGAAAAAGCTTTATTTGGTGGTAAGTGTGGTGAGCAGCTTTCTAATCTCTAATGAATTTAACTTACTGCTAACTCTTAAGTATGTATGTTTTGAAATGGCCACTTAGGTTAAGAACCTCTTAGAATGCAGGACGAAACTGGTCTGTGAACACTTTTTGTGATTTTCAGGATAATGTGGATCCTTTGATTTTGAGTTTTTAAAATTCTCTTGCTTTATTTGTACTGAAAAGTGACATAGGATAGGCAAATGTGAGTTGCTTTTTTCCACATTATGTCAGAGTGAGGATACTGTGGTGGTCTTAAGGTCATTGCTTGAAGATTGAAGGGTATGAACTTAATTTGTGCATTCTTCATTTAGGTGATATTGTAACGATAGGAGCTATAACATGATGATTAGCACATTGAAAGTTGCCTTTATGTTTTCCATTAGGTAAGCGTGGTCCAAGATTCAGTGAATATTTCAGGACAGTCAAATACGAACACATTAAAGGTACCAGAATGCCAACTAGCAGAAGACTTAGGGAATCTCTGGGAAACAACAAGATTTACAGATTGCAGTTTTTATGTGGGAGGTCAAGAGTTCAAAGCTCATAAATCTATTCTTGCAGGTACCTCCTACCTTTGTATTCTGTGTTTAACAGAACTGTTACAGTCTTGATAAGGTATTAATGCTTCTGTCCCTTGCTACAGCTCGTTCACCTGTTTTTAATGCCATGTTTGAACATGAAATGGAGGAAAGCAAAAAGGTGAGTGCATGTTGTCGTCTGACTCTTATAATCAAATGAATTGTTTAGAGGGCTTCATGGCTTCTTACAGATTAGGACTGCAACATTTAGCCAATGTAATCTCTTAGATTAATCTGTTAGATGAATTAAAAACCTCTTGACTGACAAGTGTCTTGACTTAATTGGGCAGCAAATACTTCTCAGCCTTTAATGATTCATCATAGAAGTATTTATAAATACTACTACTACAAATATTTCTATACCGCTTTTCAATGTTCCCAAAGCAGTTTACCAAAAAAAAGAAGAAGAAGAAGAAGACATTAGCAACAACCATTGGAGGGGTGCTGTGCGGTGGTTTGATAGAGACAGCTGCTCTCCCCTGCTAAGTATGAGAATCACCCCTTTAAAGTGGTGCCTCTTTGCTCAGTTAGCAAGGGTCCGTCGGTACCATATTAGAAAAGGCATTTCCTCTTCTCTCACATTTAGAAGGAACTGCCTGTTCTAAGATGGAACCTTCCGTGCAGCGGCTGCCAGTATCTAGATAGATACTAGTTAGACTAGTATCGTGCTTGCACAGTGAGCAAAGCTGCATAGGCTTAAGACGTCTGCGGAGCTGTGTGAAGTTGCAGTGCTCCTCGATGTTGTACAGCCACTAGTGGAATACTTTCTACAAGACACACACACAAAACTGCAATCTTTGGTTTAGTGGTTATACTGTTGGACTAGGACTTGAGAGACTGGAGTTCATTTCCCCACTCAGCCCTGAAACTCACTGGGTGACTGGGCCAGCCACTTATCTCTCAGCCTAACCTACCTCACAGGTTTGTTGTGAGGATAAATATAACCATGTAGGATCCTTGTAGAAAGAGCGGGACACAAGTAAAATAAACTTCCTATAATCCAAGAACCTGTCTGGAACAGATGTTCCTTTGTTCAGTGTCATTGTGCAGTGCAACAGCATCACACAAGCACAACACTAATCTGGATGTAGACCAGCAAGTGCATCTAAAAACAGAAGTATACTTTCTTCTTCAAAACTATTTGTATTCATAAGAAAAGGTGTACAAACTGAAACAATTGCGTGAAGCCTATATGATTGATGAAGATGCCTTTACTTGCGTGACAGCTGTAGTGCTGGTGTTAATGTTGCCCATAATAGAATACACACTGGCTCAAATTCAGATGATACCAAAAACTGTTGGAGGAGGATCTGAAATGAGCTCTGGATTTACTTGCTCCCTTTTTTTCTTGTGTGCTGTTCCTTGCCCCTCTTAAGTGCCAACCCTAGTTTGCCATGAGACTGAGATTAGGAAAACTGTGGCTAGTGCTTGTTCTGCAAACCAGAAACCCTCTCCCGATTTCTGTTGCCTATTTAGACATCATGGGAAGCTATGACTCGTGCTTAACCGGACAATGGAGAGAGCTGTGTGTGTGAGAGAGAGAGAAGAAAGCATGTCAGCCCATAGCTTATTTCCTAACCTTTCCAGAAGTAGGCGATGTGCAGCTCTCCAGGTATTGCTGAACTGCAATTTCCATCAACCCAGCCATGACTTCTTCCAGCTGGGGATAATGGGAATTGCAGTTCAGCAACATCTGGAAAGCTGCACCTTGCCTACCCTAAAGATTGATTGTCTGAATGAAGCCAGTGCATAGTCGCTCTATATGAAGCAGCAGCTGCAAAAGCTCTGACACTGCTTCAAGCTCCTTTTGGTGGCCATGATGAGTTTTTGCCAGAGTTGGCAACCCTAGTCACAGGTGATAGACCACAGCAAGAATCTGCAGCCTTCACGTTAAAAATAGCATTGTTTACCATGCCATCCAGGTTGAGGGGATGCCATTCAAGAAAGGATAATTTCTCTTGTTAAAGTTTGATCTTGAAAAGCACTCTAGAAGTGTATTAATAATTCTGGCACTTGAACTCCTTAGGAGTGGAAATGTTAGGAAGAGGGAATGCTCTCACTGGGATGTGTGGAACAAAGAATGACATGCCTAACTATAGTAGAGGAGATTTGGTCTTGTGCTAGCAAGCATGACTTGTCCCCTTAGCTAAGCAGGGTCTGCCCTGGTTGCATATGAATGAAAGACTAAAAGTATGAGCACTGTAAGATATTCCCCTCAGGGGATGGAGCCGCTCTGGGAAGAGCAGAAAGTTTCAAGTTCCCTCCCTGGCTTCTCCAAGATAGGGCTGCGAGAGTTTCCTGCCTGCAGCCTTGGAGAAGCTGCTGCCAGTCTATGAAAACAATACTGAGCTAGATAGACCAATCGTCTGACTCAGTATATGGCAGCTTCCTATGTTCCATTCTAAATGTCAGTATGGCCTTTTATGGTTCACCATACTCCAAAAGTCCTCCTCAAATATATGTGGAGGATTACAGAACCAAGCAGTTGAGTATTAAGATGTCACAGTTGAAATCTTGCATTGCTTAACATTTTAAATAGGTTCTGAATATATCAACCTTGTTTTGAAAGGATCCTAAGTAACTGATGGGAGCCACATATCCCATTCTGTCAGAACTCTGACATTAGAGTTAAATAGTATAAGAAATTATGCAGTATAGGCTAATATTAATATTTTAATTCAGAAACATGACAAGATTTTTCTGTTTTTATGTAACAGAATCGCGTAGAAATAAATGATGTAGATCCTGAGGTTTTTAAAGAAATGATGAGATTCATTTATACAGGGAAAGCTCCAAACCTTGACAAAATGGCTGACAACTTGTTGGCAGCAGCAGACAAAGTAAGTAATTGGCTCATGCAAGGGCCTTACAGATTACTTAAACAAAACTGTAGGAGTACTTAGGAGTTTCATAGAATTATGAAAAACACAAGTAGAATTTATCAACTAACAATCTGGATAATTAGTCCTAGAAAAGTTAAGATCTGGAAATTATATAGACATTGTTTCCCCTGTTAGTTAAAAGGCTGCTCTTGAAAATGTTCTTGCTGTCTTTATGGAGAGCTTGATGAACAGCCGCAGTTTCTGTTCTGAACTATGGACTTACAAAAAGTATACATGTAGAAAGAACAATGGTAATCTTGTGCCTCTTCCTGGTCCTGTTTAGCACAGTGGCAAAGGTGTGGAGATAAAGTTTGGATGTTTAAGTGATCCTTTGATGTCTATGACTTTTTAGAATGTGAGCCCTTGGGGACAGGGAGCCATCTTATTTATTTATTATTTCTCTGTGTAAACCGCCCTGAGCCATTTTTGGAAGGGCAGTATAGAAATCGAATTAATAATAATAATATGACTTAAGGCTTGAGGCAAATACTACAGCCTCGTCAAGTGTAACTAATGTGCAAAATGCACTGATCTTTGATACACTTAACACGTAAACTGAGATTTTCAAATAGCTTTATTTAATATATTGAAATTAGCTTCATCTCAAATGTTTCCATTGACAGATCTAGTGTTTCTACCCATCCACAGAGAACCTGTGTTTTGGTTGCTGTTTCCTGTTTTAAGATTAAATTTGTGCCTGGTTGTAATACATTGCACCACTTTGAGTGGTTTACTTGTTGATTATTCTTTGCATAATATCAAGTATTTCATAGTTCCTGACATATGTATGTTTCTGCTTTTCGGACAGCAGGAAATAATAAATCTGATCAATTAGCAATTTTTTTATCTTGTTAGTATGCACTGGAACGGCTGAAGATCATGTGTGAAGAAGCTCTGTGTAGTAACCTCTCGGTAGAAAATGTTGCAGATATACTTATCCTTGCAGATTTGCACAGTGCAGAACAGTTGAAAGCACAAGCAATAGATTTTATTAACAGGTATGTAATTGGCTTCTTTAAAAAAAAAAGAATAACTCAAGTGAAGTCTGAAAAAATTAATCTCTGGATTTATGCCACAGGTGCAGTGTTCTTAGGCAACTTGGTTGTAAAGATGGGAAAAACTGGAACAACAAGTATGTATACTGGTCCCTCTTCAAAGTTGTCCCTAACTGCTCTTCTTTGCCTTGACCATGAATTATAACAAAGCAGAATAAAGCAACTACAGTGTATAGGGCCCTGAAATAAGTAGTGTCAATGTGCCTGCATCACAATTGCAGTGTCTTAAATTAAATCATATATAATATTCCTGTCATATTTACCTAGAGCAGTGAAGGAGGTTTGCTAAAACCTTTAAACAAGCACCCGTTGTTGGTAGCACTCCAAAAACTAGAAGCTGGCTTTTGTAGCCATGATCACACTTAATTTCATGATACCAAACAGATCTTAGGCTTGCTAAGTATATGTCTTTCATTCTGTTCTTACATTCTGTTTTGATGGCACTGGTTTAAAAGCAAAACACTATTCAAAGAACTATGCCAACTGGATTGTCCTTTGTAGCAAAGCATTCTGTTTGTGAAACTATTGGAAAGATTATCAAAACTAAAGATTGTTTTGGCAACTTTGCAACATCAATAAGTCGGCTAATGCCTTAAGCCAGTAATTAAAAGCATGCAAATAAGCACACATTTTAATTGATAGCACTGCAGTTTGAAGTTGTAACACCACTATAGGTGTGCCCTTAAAAGCATCCAGTTAAATAAAGCAATATTGCATGATCTTCAAGGTACACATTTCAGTGCTATAAAAATTTTGATCATACAGGACTAAGCCAAACTCTGTTTCAAGTTATGTAGGAGCTTCTTTGACTTGTGGAGGGGGCAGATGGGATAAGAAAAGTGACAGAATCCATCACTAGCTTGAAAAAGAAATGCTGTTGTCTTCCAAAAATGCATATTGTGAAAGAAAAGATAGTGAATTGATCCTAAGGTTTCCTTCAGAGGAAGGAGTCCACAGGCTTCAGTGGGGCTTATATTCTATTGTGCATGCCATGGCAGCCTTTGTCTCTTAAACATGAACCTGATTCTTGAAAATCTGTTTTATTTGCAGCCAAGCAACAGACATAATGGAAACAGCAGGCTGGAAGTCTATGATCCATTCTCATCCCCACTTAGTAGCTGAGGCCTTTCGAGCACTCGCATCTGCTCAGTGTCCGCAGTTTGGCATTCCACGCAAACGGCTAAAACAGTCATGAAATCTTCCACGAACTTTAGAAAATTAATGACTCCTCCATATCCAGAGGGGTTTTTGCAGACCATCAGCCAGAATTCGTTACCCCTGTCCACAGAACAGAACCTGAAAGCTTTTGAATGGATAATATATGGTTTAATAATCGGCTTTAAATTAGACTGATAACTCTCCAGTTCACTGAAAGGCCTTAAATTCAACTACTCTAGTTCATGGGTTTTTTAAATTGTGCCTCGTCTCTTTGACTAGGCAATGTAGGCTTGCACTAGATCCATAATGCAGTAATGTTGATAAATGAAGACCATTCTTGAAAGGGATGTTCCTCTTTTTCTCTTGTTTCCTTTTCTTTTATTCCCAAATGAAAGGTATTGTTTGGTCTTGTGGTAACTGGCAGGTTTCAGCTAGCCTCTCATTGAAAAGCACTTGAATTGGGGCCAACAAACACTCCAGTCCAAGTACTGTATTTAGGGTGCATCTGCCTACCTTCAGAGGGTGCTGTCAGGCATGCTGTGGCAATATACTACTCTGAATATAACTTATTTTTCATTGGTTCAGGTGAGTGAGGGAAATATGCAATGTCTTGGCCCAGAAATGTATTTTACTAGAATTCGTTAATGCTTACTGTGTGTGAAAGTGTCCATCAGATGTTAAAAGAAGCACACAGTAATACTTTTGGTCTGTGTTCCTATATGATCAATTGTTGTTTTACTTTGTACTGAACAAGAGTGAAAGCTATTATGAAGAGGGAATAAGAGACGTGCCGGGGAGAAATACTAATTCTCAAATGGGATACATGGTCGATCAAGGATGCATAAGAATGACCAAATGTAAATTTCAGAAATGGGCCAAATTATGGATTCTTAGTATGCACTTTTAATGTGTAACTTTTGTATGTTGTGTGGTACATATATATTTTGGTTTTGATAAATATGGTACAGTAATTGTGGCCTAACTTTTGAGATACATTAAGATGCCCATAGCCACATGGGATTTAGTTTTGTTACTGCAAACAAGGAAAGCATGACTTTAGAGATGTTGCTTCAAAGTTTATATCTCAAATGCTCATGTTAGAATCCATTCTATTTTCACATTTTGGACAGGCTTAACTTTGTTCCCTTGGTGTGTGTGCGCGCACAAGCCTGTTCACTCTAGTGGAGGTTGCACAGACACATACTTAGCAGGAAGAATAGAAGTCTAAAAATGTCAGTATTTGTAAGCACTGACTTGCTCTTTCTCGCATTTGTTGTACTAGCATTGTGGATGGTATTGAAATTCTGCATAATGTGAAAAGGATGCAACAGCCTATAAACTGCTTGTCATGGGCCAGTTGGGTTGGGGGGGTGGCTATATGAACCTTAGCTTTAATGCCACCACTTCCAGTGTTCTTGCTAGCTTTGTTTACAATTGGGAGGAATTTGTCTGCAGCAGTTCACATTTCTAAACGTTTCTTTACTCCTTGTTTTGTTTTTGCATTTTATTTTTAAAGATGGTGATGTGCTATATCTGTTGCTCGATGAAAGTTGCATTAACTGTTAGGAAAGGGAATTCTTCAGAACTTTTCAACTGAAGATTTTAGTTGTCGCATTTGATTCACGTTCTGATAACCTGGCCCATTTGATTCACTTTCTGAACACCTATTATTGGGGTGTGCCTTCCTTCTATTTTCAGCAAGGGAGCACCCACAGAATGAAAGATGTGAAACATATTGATTCTGAACCCTGATTTCAAGTAAATACTTATTTAAAAACAATGGGCTGCAAGCAGGGTATTCCGGACCCACAGAGCGCTGGATCTTGAAATATAACCCACATCCTGGCTGCACTTATTTGGAGTTAGCTGAATGCAGAATTTGAATTGACATCCTTGAGGCTCAGTTAAAGGGCAATTTTATAATTGCGCTGTTGGTAATTTCTGTGAGCCTAACCCTAATTCAGTGAACTGAATTGGTACACAGGTGTACTATTCCGAGCATTGTATCTTTTAACATTTATTGAAAGTTTCTATTTAAATTTAGGTCCTGTAAGTGTTCTTATCAGCAAAGCATAAGAATGCTTGATGCTCCATTATAGAGGTATTCCTGCTGCAGTGTAACAAAATAATCATAAAGAGCAACCCCTCACATCTTGAAAGTTGCAGCTGTAATATACAGTGACTTGAATATTTAATACTGTTAACTGTCCATTTCAGCTTGTTTTTATTAGATCCAGCAATCAGATTCAGCATTTTGTTTAAAGCTTTTGAGGAGCTTAATAGCACACTTTGTACCAAAAAAGGCAACACTGTTCTGTCAGAATATCTACATCCCTATTGTCCACTTGTCAGAACTAACAAAATACATACCATCCATCCCACTAACAGCCAATCATGACAGTTGATCTATCACTTTGTTGTGTGTGTTGGCTGTAATTTTAAAAAGTAAAACAAATGTTGTATTAAGTGGATGCACTAATCTACATTTTTCTTCAGTGAACCACATACAGTGTTTTCACTCTTCCAAAAGAGCTGGCAAGAACAACTTTCTCTTAGTCACTTCAGTCTGCTTGTATTTCCTGTTTTCCTAAAAATACATTGGAAAAGTCAATTTTAATATGTATTTTTAGGCTGAAAACAAGAAATCTTGTGAGGATAGGCAAAAACCTCCTTAACAAGATTTTCAGCACAATTATCGAAGTGCCATGTTTGGCCTGCCAACTCTTTCCCCTCAGTAGCCATCAGCCATCACCATCAAACTTTTTTTTCTCCTAGGCCCTAGGGGAAAATCGTGCATGTGTTGTGATGTGAGTTTTTAACATTATTTTCAGAAAAATAGGACTCTGTTTTCTGTTTAAAGTGGCAGAGATTCTACTTCTATGACTTCTGTGACAATATGTTTAATGAAGGAAACTTCAGTAACCCATACAGATTCTGACAGTCCATTTCCTGCATGCTTAAGTATCAGTGTATAGTGCCTTTTCTAAATGCAAGATCAGATTGGCACACTTTGAAAATTCCTGGGACAGCTGGAGAGTTGTACTTGATGATAAGGTAGTCATAAAATGCATAAGTGGGTAAACGTACATCAACTTGTCCATCTTTAGCAGATGCAACCCGCCACCCAAATTTAGGTAAAAGTTCTCAGCAAAAACTCACAAGGCATTTCTATGTGCTTAATGGCTCCATATCTGACAATGAATCTCCCTTTAACCCAGGGGGGCATAAAGGGTTTTTCTTTGCAGATTCTGTAATTTAAAGGTGGAATGGCAGAGAGCTTGACTTCAGAGAGTAATGCAAGGCACAGTTCACATGTTCCTTACATTTCTCCTTAAGGTCCTTTATAAAGAGGATGTTCCCTCAAGCTCAAGACTAAGTGCTTGTAGTGGTAAAGTCCCTAGAAAAAATGTTATTTGCAGATGGTTTGGGTCATAAGATGCCACTTCTTAAAGTTTTTGTTTACCCCAAGTTTAATTTCTGAATGAGTTGATTGGATTTTCGTCATGCTTCCTATGAAATGTTTGTTCATTCTACAACCAAGTGGTATTTATTTACTTGCTTTTTTCTGCTTGCAGCAAATGGACTTGCCCTGAAATGGAAACCCATTATTTTTGTCAGTGTTTGCTGTGGTTTGAGTTAATTATACTCTATAATCTAGTTAATCCTGGATTTTGATATGTCAGAATGAAGGTTTATTGATGAGTCCTATTTTAGAATCTAAACATTGGAAGAATTTTAACTGGTCTTGGAAGTTATTCACATTTACCGATCATGTTAAAAACACTTGCATCGAACCATCCAGCCTTTTATATCTGCCTGATGTTAACAGTGAAATACTTTTTGTACCTTGTTGCTGAAAATATTTTTGCATTTCAGGACATCAAGTTACAATAAAGTTGTTAATTATACAGAAACCTTTGTGTACCTTATTGTGTTTTGGGCATTGACCTTGCCACAGACTACATTTCCCTTGAGAGATGGCTACCCAGTGAACATGATCATATCCTATTTCAATATGAGATTTTCTGTTTTATTTGTCCTGGCACTAATGGAAACTTGCTCTTATAATTTGATATGATCCCATTGTATAGATCTGCTTCCCTGGTTTATATTTTTTTCAGCATGTTACATCCATGTTGAGTTTAGAGATACACACTTGGGACATCACATAATAAAATCAGCTCCATCCCTTTGTAAGTGACACAAATAATTATTTAAGAAGCAGGTGATATTGCTTCAGTATTTATTCCTGTACAATGCAAGCCAAGTTAGCCTCCATGAATCAGTTGCTCGAGTGAATGAGCTACAGTTGTTGCTGCTCAGGATTCAGATGAGTTACTGGGAGAAATCTGTTCTACAGTATCCTTTATCAACCTTTGCCCTTCTTGGCTCTCTGATACTTTTATTGGCACCCCAGCTAACATATTTTGAGAATAGGGCGTGTTCCCACCTCTAAAAGAGGCAGTGGTTTAGTCTTTGACGGTTTTCTATCTGGCTGACTTTGATTTTTATTGGCTGGTATGCATTAGAGGATGATAGCTGGGCAGCTCTAGATACTTCTGGAGAAGCTCATTATTTGACTCCGTTTCAGTATTTGGGGACAGATTGCCTTGGTTAACCATTTGGAAAAAGCTGAGGAGTGTGGCCCAGCCAATTATGGATCTCTCAGCAGATCTTGATATAAACTATGGCAGTATTCTGGACACCTCTCTGGTATGGGCAGTTCGGCTCACCAGTTTACAGTAGTTCTCCTTCGAGGGTGGGCAGAAGATGCTGGGGGAGTTTTCCTCATGAAAGTTGCCTTGGGAAGAATAGTAGTCCCTCATTCAACCTCATGAGAGTTGAATGCTAAGAAACTTATAGGGTTCTTTTTAGCATTCAGTATTGTACCTCTTGCTTCTTATCTACCACAAAACCTCTGGGATAGAATATTTGGTGTCATGAAATGTCATAAATAAACTGCTGTTTCACCTTTACATCAGATCCAGGTGAGGCAGTTTCTTCTCTGAATCAATGCCTTTAGGCAGTGTTGGACTAGATAAGGGTGAATAAATTTGGGCTCAATCCAAACAAGATAGAACTGTTCAGATTCACAGCTTGATAGTATTTCTGGCTCTAATACTATCCCTTGATTTGTGACTTGGAATGTTCTTCAATGGATCTGCCAATTCACTCTACTGGAAGGTAGGGACCTGAATGATATCATTCATTATTTATTACTTATTTATTTTTTATTACATTTATAAACTGCCCCATCCAGAGGCTCTGGGTGGTGTACAACAACTTTTTAAAAGACATAAAATCCACAATTCAAACACAATGCTAAAAACAATATAAAAATAATTCAAAAATGATTAAAATCTTTTAAAATCAATTAAAATACTTTAAAAAACAACACTTTACAAGCCTTGGAAGGCCAGGCCAAACAAATAGGTTTTTAGGGCTCTCTTAAAGGCTGACAGTGAGCCTTCATGTCTTGGCGATTTCCAGATTAGACAGCTGTCATGTGCTCTATCAGTACTGCTCTTGTAGAAGTTTCAGAAACTGATGAAGGATGCTACCACCAGTCTATTGGCAGATGTGAGCAAGCAAGGAAATATTAACCTGTTCTGAAACGCCTGTCTTGGTGCTTGGTTTGTTTCTGGACCCAATGTTCAAGGCACTGTGTTTGATCTGTAAAATGCTACAATCTGAGCCCTAAATATTTCAAGGGGTGCCTTGTCTCGTATGATCTACAGGGTTTTAGGATTTACCAGTGAAGTTCTGCTTAGGATTCATCTTATGGGGTAAAACAGTCTTCCACCAGGAGCAGGAGCAGGATCATTTCTGCTGTAGTGCCAGAGCAGTGGAATGCTCTCTTGAGAAGCAAGGTTTTCTTCCCTGACCTTTTTGGACATTAGGTAAAACATATTTATTCTGTCAGGCATTTGGGATTGTTCTATTGTTGCTTTTAACTTAATTTCCCATTTTTGTTACATTTGATGTTTTATTGGCATTGTATATTTTTTATGTCCAACATGTGAACTTGTGATAACATTGGTCAATAAAACCTTTTATCATGTTACAGTGCATCCCCAGCCTCTATCTAGTAGTAGTATATCCTTTATTTTTAGTATCTCCATTTTGCTTTCAAACAGGCATTTACCACCAAGTTTCCTTTTAAAGGGAATGATGATTTCTGTTCTGCAAGATTTTCAGCAAATATTTTCTCACATAAAGAATAGCTGAATGTTTAGAAAGAGGGAGAAAAAACAAAACATGCCCATTAATGGTGATACTGATTTAACTGAAAATCACTCTAGAACATCCTGTTCTGAAGACTGGTGAAAGTAATCAGTTTTTATTCTTAATTCTCGATCCCTTCCTCCCAGTATGCATTGGCTTTACCATTATAGTATTCATCTAAACAGGGTCATCCTTTAACAGGCTCTGCATCCTTTAATATGTACACTAAGGACTCTCAGTTTTTTTATATATATAATGGTGGACACCAGCAAGACACATCCAACTGGAGGGACTCTGTGCTGGGATTAATTGGGCTAACTGCTCTCCCCCTGCTAAATATAAGAGAATTGTCACTTTTAAAAGTGTCTTTGAACTACAGAGCAATATTATTATTATTATCATCATCATTATTATCATCATCATCATTATCATCCTCCTTCCCCTAGCATATTTGTATACCACCCACTACCAAAGTCTCTAAGTGGTTTACAGAAACAAGACATTTTAACAGTTAAAACATATTTGAAAATCAAATTAAAATACCCATTAAAAAACTACCAGATAGCTAAAAAAGACTGAAGAGATGTGTCTTTAGTTTGTTGCTTAAAAGCCAAAAGGGATGGAGCAGCCCTAATCTCAGCAGGAAGAGCGTTCCACAGCCCTGGGGCAACTCCATAGATGGCTCACCTTTGAGTCATCACCGGACAAGCCAACCGCTCCCTCAGACAAATCTCCCCTGAAGATATTAGTAGGCAGCAGGGTTCATAATGAATAAGGCATTATCTTAAATAACCTGGGCCCAAGCCATTAAGGGCTTTATAGGTAATAACTAATAGGGGTGTGCATTTCAGATTTTTTTCTTTTGGCCGAATCCATAGCCCTCCCAATTCAGATAGGGTCCAAAATGAAGGCTCTCCAAACCCCAAGTTTTCAGTTTTGGAGCTGACTTGCTCCGAAGCCAAGTTACAGGCTGCCAATCTCCCCACCGCTTCCCCACTCCCTTCCGCCCCAGTCCATTACCCACTGCTCTGTTCTCCTTCCCCAGTCCATTCTCCTGTCTGTTCGCTCCCTGGCGCTGAACTCCCTCCTTCACTCCCCACCATTTTCACCCACCCGCCTCCTCTGCCAGGGCCCGCCACTGCCGTCTTCTCACCCCACTGTCCGCCGAACACCCATGATGGCTGTGTGTCACCCTTGGGACAATTGTGCCCACTGCTGACACCACCTGCACTAAGGAGCTCTCTGGCCAGCAGGCCAAGCTCCTTGTCGTTGCCGCTCCAGAAACTCCCTGCTACATCTGGCCCTGCTTTCGCCTGCCAATCTGCAGGCCTGAAGGGTGGGAAATTCAAACCGACGTCAGAACTACTAAAGGAAGACTCATGAGACTGCTAGTGATAACAAAACAGGTCTGGATTTTTTTCCAAAAAACAAAGCTTCGTTTCCAAAATGGGGTCATTCAATTTGGCTACAAAAAACTTTGTTGTGGCATTTTTCATTTTCAGTAGGTGTACAAAACATCCAGAAGTGCCATTTTCAGACACAAAATGTTTTGTAGCCAAAATGAAATGTATATCTCTAATAACCAGCACTTTGTATTTTGCCTGGAATCCTGTTGGTGGCCAGTGTAGTTCCTTTAAAACCGGAGTAACATGGTCTCTTCATGACATCCTGGAGACCAAACTTACAGCAGCATTCTCCATCAGTTGCAGTTTCTGGACTATGTATAAAGGCAGCTCCACTTAAAGTACATTGCAGTAGTCAATGCTGGAGGTTACCAGCATGTACACCACTGTCTTAAGGTCACTCACTTTCAGGAAAGGCAGTTGGCAAATCAGCCTATGTTGATAGAAAGCACTCCTGGCCACTGCCTCCACCTGAGGTATTAGAGAGAGAATTACTCCCAAACTGTGAACCTGTTCCTTCTGGGGGAGTGTAACCCCATCCAGAACTGGCAGATCTATCCCATTTTCTGAACTGCAACTTCCCTACAGTAAGCACCTCTGTCTTGTTTCAGTCTGTTTGTTGTCCCTCAACCAGTCCATTACTGTCTCAAGGCAGGCATTTAGGGAAGTTATGCCATTGCCTAATGAAGCTGACATGGAGAAATAGATTTGGGTGTCATCAGTGTACTGATAAGAATCCCCTGATTATCTCTCCCAATGGTTTCATGTAGATGTTTAAAAGCATTGGAGACAAGATGGAGCCCGGAGGGACACTATACAAAAGACACACTATACACTATACTATAGCAGTCTCCAAGTAACACCTTCTGAAATCTGCCCAAGAGATATGAGCAGAACCACTACAAAGCAGTGCCCAGTCGCCTCAAGTGATCCAGGATACCATGGTCAATGGTATCAAAAGCTCCTGAGAGATCCAAAATGACTAACAGTCACACTCCTTCTGTCAATTCCCCTTTGGAGATCATCATGCTGACCAAGGCAGTCTCCACCCTATAACCTGCCCGAAATCCAGTTTGAAATAACACTAAATAATCTGTTTCATCCAAGGTGCCTGGAGTTGAGAGGCCCTTGGCTAACCACAGGAGATTGGAGACAGGCCTATAATTGCCTAACTCTGACGGATCAAGTGTAGGCTTCTTTAAAAGAGGCATAATAATTGCCTAGTTTAAACAAGGAGGCATCCTACCTTGCCTCAGAGAAGCATTTATAATCTCAGCCAGGCCCTCTCCAGCAGTCTCCCTGCTTGATGATATAAACCATGTCAAACAAGGGTCAAGAGAGTAGGACACACAGTTCCAAGCAGCTCGTTCACATCCTCAGGAGTCACAAACAAACGGATCTGATATAACTGCACAAGAGGAGTTACTGGACAGACCTGCTAAAGACTCTGCACCAACAATGGAATCCAAGTCACCTTGAATCTGAGAGATTTTGTCCACGCAAAACTCGTTAAAAGCTTCACAGAAGCTAACAGCTCCAAAGCCATAACAGATAGGTCCTGTATAAGATCCCTCAGCACCCTCAATTCCGCTGGATGTGAACCTGTGGAATAAGCAAAAAGAGAGAGGTCTATTGCCCAAAGGAGTTTAGAATCCAGATTCAACAGTGGGAAAACATCAAAGGGAAGCAAAGGGTAGGAAAAGGCAAGAATGAGGGAGAAATGCGAGTTGAATCAAGTTGCTTGTTCCTAGGTTTCTGTTTAACTTAATTAGTGGGAATAACGTACAGTGGGTATAGGAAAGAATCACCCCCTTTGATAGACCTTAAATTCCGGTTCCCTTACATCCTGAAATGAAAACACAAAGAAAATTCCCTTCACCAGCTGTACTTATCCAATGCAACCTATAACATCCAACTGAAAAACATCACAATTACAGTCCAGAAAAAGTGTCAGAAATAAAAAACAAGAATTACTGAGATTGAAAAAGGATCACCCCCCCCCATGTCAATATTTTGTTGAACCACCTTTTGCTTTAATAACAGCCTTGAGGCTGTTGGGATACTTCTCTATCAACTTTGCACATCTAGACGGAGCAATATTTGCCCACTCCTCCATACAGAACTGTTCAAGTTCGGTCACATTGGATGGTAGGTGTAAAGGAACCAGAATTTAAGGTCTATCAAAGGGGGTGATTCTTTCCTATACCCACTGTATATACTCTAGTATAAGCTGATCCGAATATAAGCTGAGGTACCTAATTTTACCTAAGAAACCAAAAAACTGATTGACTCGAGTATAAGCCTAGGGTGGGAAATGCAGCAGCTACTGGTGAGTTTCAATAATAAAAACAAATGCTAATAAAATTACATTAATTGAGACATCAGTGGGGTATATTGTGACCAGTATGTACTTTATTACAGGGGGACATTTTAGCACGGGCAGATAGATGACTTGAGTATAAGCCGAGGCTGATTTTTTCAGCACATTTTGGGTGCTGAAAAATTCAGCTTATACTAGAGTATATACGGTAAGTGATTAAACCATAGGCTTCATAGAAAGTGTGGGTTGTGAAGAAAGGAAGCACTATATTGATGTTCTAGGAAGGGAATTCCAGACAATAGGGGTCCACAATAGAAAATAGGGTGAGTGTAGGTGACATGGCGGCTAGGGTGGTACAGGGGGGTGAATATAACAGACAGAGAGTACTGGAATATATCCCTTCTGTTTTCAGAAACAGTACAGAATTACAAAACCACCTTGAATGAGCAGTACTAGTTCCACACTCCAGTGGATTCTGGCCAGTAGGCTTTTTGTTAAGGTGGAAGACAATATTTTACATCAGTTTTGGATAACTGCAACAGTGGACGATATTACACAATTATTTGATAGTCTGGATCCTGCCCAGTGTAAATTTGCAAGAGTAACTAAGGCCTATTGAAATAAATGGAATGTGAGAGAGTTATGGTTAACTACTTGTGTAAAGGGTGCTTAGTAATGACTAACTTGGCCTGGATTGGATGAAATATGTCAAATCTAAAGTTTGTGCAGTTCAAAAGCAGAATTCTAGAATTTTGGTATCCAGTCACTGCAAAGCACTACAGAACAGTGGAAAAGTGAAACTTAGAAAACTTGGAACAACTTAATCAAGTTCAGAGCATATGACAGAACTGCAGCAGGATGGAAAAAGCTACATGATTGTTACCTTGAACACTACTTGTATGCTCCAAGATTTTTCTGTGCACTTGCAATTCATAAATATTCTGTTAATTAAATTCATTAATATTTAGCAAGATGGTATCTTCCCATTCAAACTGATTAATATGAATGGATGTCTGTTTAAGATGCTAAACTTCTGGAAATGGTGAAGTGTTTTCAGTTATTGGGTGAGAGAGAATCTTTTCAGTTCTTGAATTTGTTTTTTTATTTATTAAGAACTATGATACATTTGAATGTATTTGCACAATTTTCCAACCCAGTTCTGTTAAAACAAAAACAAAGAACACCCTATCTTGCCATTCCAACACACAGTTACAGGAGTGCCTGCAATAGGGAAATGGTGTGCTTCGCCTGACCAAGAGTGTGGTGTTCATATAGAAAACCAGCATGTAGCCAAAACGCTAGACTAGAACCAGCCCTGCTTCTCTCTTGCTGAAATTCTAATTTTCCACTGGTGAACTGTGTGTGTGGGTTAGTGGTGGGGAGACATTTAAACATGAGATCCCTCTCCTGTAGCTGGATATGATTAACGTCTATAGTTGGCCCAGGAACTGACGTTCCACGTAAATGTAATTTAGCAGCTCTTCAAATTAGTTGCTGATGACCATAAGGTCATTTAAAGTCAGCATAATCATCTCATGGGTAACAGCCCACATAATTTCTAATGCTGCAGTTTTCACTCCTAGAAATATTTCCTCAAGGCTCTCTACTTTGACTCACAACATGTAATACAAAAGAATATATGCCTATAGTGATGAGTATGCTTAACAACTTGGCATGGGAATAAATCCCAATGGGAATAAATCCCAATGTTCCAAATCATCTGGATAGCAACTTGTGAGACCATGCCCATGGATTGGAACTATACTCATGGTGGGGTTATAAATTGATCATTTCAGCATTAGATTCAATATAGAGACATATTTTTTCGGTATTCCAGCAAGCTCTTCCAGACTTGAATTAGGAACACAAGTACCTGGTGGTAAGGAGGAATCTGTTGACCAGGGCACATCTGTCTTTTCAGGCTTAGCACATTGTGAACCTTGAACTTGCAATCAAGAGTTGGAAAATTAAAGGATGCGAGGAGCGATCACATGCTCAGAATGATAAATAACTTTGGACAGAGGGAAGGAACTGAAAGTAAAGAACAACACCAGAGTGGTGGTTGCAGTAGTCAAGACAGGGAATACCAGAGCACAGAACCAGGATGTCACTGGCTGACTTTCAGAGCAGCCTACTGGTAGCACGCCAGAAATATGGAAAGCTTCCTACAACAACCACCTATTCAGGACTTTTTTAATTTATAGCCTCTGAAGCCTCTGAAGGTTTTGAAGGTAGAGTTGGGAGTGGCAAGTCCTGGCAAGAGTGGCAACCAGTAGTGGGCTAGGAAGATACAGACCTATGATCAAGTGCTTTTCTAGATGTGCTGGGGCTGCACCTGCAGGAGTGGGAATCAAATTTTGATTTGCCAGAAGTACCACCCAAACATATGTCCCTAAGGGTCACACAGCCCTCATGGAGAACTTTTCAGGGCACATCTGGAGTAACAGCAAATAGTAAATGTTTGCTGCCTCCTACTCCACACCCTAGGCTGTGTGGGCACAATTTGTTGCCAGATTTGGCTTATTTTAAGCCAAATTTTGGGTTATAGCCCATTTGACCCACAAGTATACCCCTTAGGTTCTAGGGAGGGATACAATGGCACTACTGGAACTGGAGCCTGATTTTTTTGTGTACAGTTGAATTGGACTGAAAAAATAAGTGCTGGGGAGGGGAGAGTATTCTACTTCTCTTACACAAAACTTGAGCAAGCTTCAGCAGATATTTTGAGGCTGTTCTCACAAGCAGTAGGAACCAGGCTAAGGAAGCCCAGCCCGGTTCCTGCTGCTCATGTGCTGCAATGGGAGCTGTGCAGCTCCAGGCAGCAAAACTCTGTAAATGCCCACACCCTTAAATGAGGTTAGCAGAGCGAGTGCTCCGCTAACTCTGTTAACCTGATCGTGAGTTGCCACGGCACGGCAATGCATTGCGGTGATTCATGAGGAGACTCCCGACCAGGAGGCTAAAACAAGCTTCCTGGCACAGGGGTCTCCACAGAATGCACCGCGCATTTGTGCGGGGCATGCTGGGACTTCCGTTGGCCAAGCAGCCCCTGATCCCCACCACCCCTAACAGCTCCGTGACAGAGCTGGTTATTGTGTGGGCGGCTGATCCCGCCACCCAGGGTGGGCTAGCCACTTGTGTGCAGGAAGAGCAGGCTTGAGCAGGCCAAACCCATTACGGCTCTCCACACTGCTCGGGTGGAGAGCCTCATAGACTTTTGGATGGATAGAATGTTCTGGGCTTCTAATGGTGGCATACTGTGTTTACCACTTAACTACATTAAGTTGTCCCCTGCTAACTTGGCAAAGAGGCACCTTTTGTGGTGATTCTCTTTATTTAGCAGGGGGAGAGTAACTGGCCCTATCCACCCCCAGCACAGTACCTCCAGTGACTGTTGCTGGTGTCTATCTGATGTTTCTTTTTAGATTGTGAGCCCTTTGGGGACAGGGATCCATCTTATTTATTTATTATTTATTTCTCTGGGTAAACTGCCCTGAGCCATTTTTGGAAGGGGGGTATAGAAATCAATCTATATTATATTATATTATATTATATTATATTATATTATATTATATTATATTATATTATATTATATTATATTATATTATATTATATTATATAGCCAACATTCTTAAGAACCCTTCACTGGAGTTGTTACCTGTAATTGCTTTTTTCTAGCCTTCAAAGTCATAGTCTTTAAATCCCTGTGGCCACTGATTTACTGCACAAAGTGGTTGTTGCAGTTGAACAATTGAACTGACCAGGGCTACCCAGAGGACCTATGGGCCCTGGGGCAGGCAGGATGTTCAAGGCCCCTCTAAAAAGATTCATGAATGCATGTACAAAGTTGGAAAAAGAGAAGAAAGCAGGTGTGGTGTACTGATGGTTTGTTAAAAAGGATGGATAGAATGTTCTGGGCAGGTCCCGATGTGTTGTTTCAAGTAGGGAAATGCAAAACATTTTGACATCAAAATATTTTGATTCAAAATGAGCCATTTTGGGTGTATGGAGCTCAAGACAAAATACTCCCTAAATCAGGGGTGGGGAAGCTTGGCCCTCCAGCTGTTTTTGAACTACCACCATCCCCAGCGGAGTTGTAGTTCAACAACAGCTGAAGGGCCAAGGTTCCCCACCCCTGCCATAAATAAAGGGCTTGTTTCAAGCTCTGAATAAAACAACATTTTGATGTTTCGAGCATGACTTTGGAGGCCTGTCCCCTGCACCCTTGCTGACTGGTTTTCTGGCACTGGCTTCTGACTGGCTTTCCATCTTGTTTCTTGGTTGGCTTGTTATATAAATCAAGTGTTGTCATGGGCAACTGTGTGTGCCCCCATTGGCAGGGGGTGGGAAGAGGTAGGGGGAACACAAAAGGAGAATTTCAAAATGTATTTAAAGGGACTGGGAGGAAGAGAGAACCCTTATAATTAGGGATGTGCTCCAGGGGCATAACTGTAATATGGCAAGGGGAGACAGTTGTCTGGGGGCCCACTGCCTTGGGGTCTCCCCAGAGGTAAGTCACATGACTGACTCCCCCAGCCGTGCACCCGCCCTGGTCTTCCTTCAGTTGTATTCATCCTCTGAAATTGATGTGAGTGTTAAGACCTGGAGCTACCAGAACAGCATGTCTTTCTCTAGTACCATTAAATGACTTGCATCGTCCACAATTTACAAAACGTAATTTAGGATGATGTTCTATTGTGGCACATAGGATGGATGGATGGATGGATGGATATAAAACTATGTTTCTTGTTACCACTATTCAGCCTCATATCATCATCATCATCATCATCATCATCATCATCATCATCATCCCCCAGTGAGGCACTACCTTGGCGTGGTTGTGGGGCTTGTGTGCTCTGATGAAGGTGAGAGCTATGACAGAGGTCCAACCATACTGGACAGGTCTCACCAGAGGAGCCAGACAAAGAGTGCCTCTCCCATCAACAATATGGTGAGATGGAACTTTAATAAATCTATACCGGATCGGTCGTCGCCCGGGTTAACAAGGACCGTGCCAGATGCTATAGTCCCTGGACATCTGGTGGCAATTGGGCAACAGGACTCAGGATCTTCAGTTGAGCAACCAGGGCTGGAGACAGCAAAGTTACTGGAAGAAACGTCGCTTAACCGAAAAAAATATACAAAAAATGCCAACAAGGAAATAATGATCTGCTATTACAAGTCTAGTCCAACTAGAAGAGGTTATTTAAAAAGAATGTACCAAATTTGGAAAGAGAAGCATCCAGACACAGAAATAACAGAACAAAGGCTAGCAGACCAGAGAAGATTCATAATAAGAAATAAAGTATTCACAGGAGTTGAGCTGGAAGAACTGCAAAGAGCAACACAGGCTCAAGATATGGAAGAAGAATTATCACCAATTGAAGAAGTTGCTCAGGCACAGGTGGAGGAGGTGTTGGAAATAGAGGATGCCATTGTTGCTGAACTGTTTCAAAATCAAAACCAGGCAACTTCCCTTTGCCTTCACCTCAAAAACCCAAATGCCGTTTAACAGAAAAGCAACAAGAACTAAAGCAAAACATAACTGAGCACATGAACCAAACAACCACCAGGGTTCGACTTCCAGCTCTAAAAACAGTTGCCAAAAAACAACTTGCTCAGGCATTAAAAGATGTCAATGCTGCACTTGCAGAAATAACAACCAAGAATTTGCAAGAAACAAACCAACTAATGTACAGTGCAGCAACAATAACAACACAAGAGCTCGGATATAAGATCAGTGGACCTGTAAAAAAAGAAAACAGTACATCACCTAAATGGAAGATTAGATTAGAAAATAAAATCTCCAGACTTAGATCAGATGCTAGTAAATTGAAAGATATGAAAGACAAGAAGCTGAAGAATGAAAACACCAAACAGTATCTGATCCAAAAATACCACCTAGATTATTCAAGGACAATTAGAGAAGTCCTGGAAATAATAAAGCAGCAAATAACAGCAGTGTCAAAGAAGATTAGCAGGTATGAAGCCAGAATTACACAACACAGGCAGAATCTCCAATTCCAGTCGAATCAGAGATGTTTCTAGCACAGCATAGAAGGAGAAATAGCAAGAAACCTAGAAACACCAAATAAAGAAGAAACAGTGCAATTCTGGGGGAAATTATGGGACAATCCAATAGATTATAATAAAAAAGCAGGCTGGATGAAAGAGGTCAAAAAATGTAACCAACAAATGCAAGATCTAATAATAACACCAGAATTAATAAGTGAAAGAGCAAAGAAAATTAAAAATTGGACTGCCCCAGGGGATGATGAACTGCATGGCTTTTGGCTTAAACACCTAACAAGCCTTCATAAACAACTATCAAAACAGTTCAATCACATTTTGCAAGGAGGGGATATTGAACAATGGCTAACAACTGGGAAAACTCATCTCATCATGAAAGACCCAGCAAAAGATGCAGTTCCAAATAATTATAGACCGATAACCTGCCTGCCAACCATGTTCAAATTATTAACTGGAATAATAGCAGATGAAGTGATGCAACACTTATTAACTAACAAACAGCTTCCAGTTGAACAGAAAGGAAATTGCCCAAACACCAGAGGCACAAAAGACCAGCTGCTGATTGACAAAATGATTTTAGAAAACTGCAAGAGAAGAAAAACAAATCTAAGTGTTGCATGGATTGACTACAAGAAAGCCTTCAATTCATTGCCTCACACATGGATACTAAAATGTTTAGAAACAACTGGTGTCAGCAAAAACATTCAGATATTTATTTATTTTTAAAGCAATGAGCATGTGGAGTACACAATTAACAATCAATGGCGAGACACTTGGACAGGTTAGCATTAGAAGAGGCATTTTCCAAGGGGACTCACTATCCCCTCTATTGTTTGTAATCTCCATGACCCCACTTTCATAAATACTCAACAAAACAGACCTCGGATACCAAACATCTAAAACATCCAGTAAAATCAACCATCTGCTGTACATGGACGATCTGAAGTTGTATGGAAAGTCCCAGTCAGAAATCGAATCACTGCTAAACACTGTCCGTATATTCAGTAGTGATATAGCAATGGAGTTTGGACTAGACAAGTGTGCTGCATTAATAATGAAAAGAGGAAAAATAACAAAAACAGAAGGAATAGAACTGCCCAATGGAAGCAACATCAAGAACCTGGAAGAGAAAGAACATTACAAATACTTGGGCATTCTCCAGGCTGATAACATTGCATACACTGAAGTTAAAAGAAAAATGGGAAGTGAATACATCAGGAGAGTTAGAAAAATCCTCTCAAGTCCGAACTCAATGGCGGGAACACCATACAAGCCATAAACACCTGGGCTATACCTGTTATCAGATACACTGCAGGAATAATAGATTGGACCCAGGCAGAGCTAGAGACGCTAGATCGTAAGACCAGGAAAATCATGACCATCAATCATGCTCTGCACCCCCGCAGTGATGTCGATAGGCTATACCTCCCTCGCAGCTCAGGTGGAAGAGTAATGCAGCAAGTCCATCAAACAGTAGAGGCGGAGAAAAGAGGCCTTGAAGAATATATCAAGGAGAGTGAAGAAGATGCACTTCAAATGGTCAATAACGAGAAACTATTCAACACCAATGAAACAAAACAGGCCTACAAGAAAGAACAAGTCAAGAACCAAGCAGAAAGATGGAGAAATAAGTCCCTGCATGGTCAATATTTGCACAATATAAGTGGAAAATCAGACATCACCAAGACCTGGCAATGGCTTAAGAATGGCAACTTGAAGAAAGAAACAGAGGGTTTAATACTGGCTGCACAAGAACAGGCACTAAGAACAAATGCAATAAGAGCAAAAGTAAAAAAATCCACAACAAACAGCAAGTGCCGCCTTTGTAAAGAAGCAGATGAAACAGTGGACCACCTGATCAGCTGTTGTAAGAAGATCGCACAGACTGACTACAAACAAAGGCATGACAAGGTAGCAGGGATGATAAACTGGAACATCTGCAAAAAAACCAAGCTACCTGTAGCCAAGAATTGGTGGGACCATCAAATTGAAAAAGTTGAAGAAAATGAAGATGTAAAAATATTATGGAACTTCCGACTACAAACAGACAAACATCTGCCACACAATACACCAGATATCACTGTAGTCGAGAAGAAAGAAAAACAAGTTAAAATAATCGACATAGCAATACCAGGGGATAGCAGAATAGAAGAAAAAGAAAAAGGAGCCTCTGGTTGCGCAGTGGTAAAACTGCCGCCCTGTAACCAGAAGGTTACAAGTTCGATCCTGACCAGGGGCTCAAGGTTGACTCAGCCTTCCATCCTTCCGAGGTCGGTAAAATGAGTACCCAGAATGTTGGGGGCAATATGCTAAATCATTGTAAACCGCTTAGAGAGCTCCGGCTATAGAGCGGTATATAAATGTAAGTCCTATTGCTATTGCTATTGCTAAATAGAAAAAAATCACAAAATACAAAGATCTACAAATTGAAATTGAAAGGCTGTGGCAGAAAAAGACCCAAATAATCCCAGTGGTAATTGGCGCCCTGGGTGCAGTTCCAAAAGACCTTGAAGAGCACCTCTACACCATAGGGGCCACAGAAATCACCATCAGCCAATTACAAAAAGCAGCTTTACTGGGAACAGCCTATATTCTGCGACAATATCTATAACCATGGACAATAAAATTCTGGCATCCAAGGTCCTTGGGAAGGACTCGATGTCTGGATAAAACAAACCAGTCAATAACACCTGTCTGACTGTGTAAACAAGAAATAATAATAATAATAATTCGATTTCTATACCGCCCTTCGAAAAATGGCTCAGGGCAGTTTACATAGAGAAATAATAAATAAGATGGATCCCTGTCCCCAAAGGGCTCACAATCTAAAAGAAACATAAGATACACACCAGCAACAGTCACTGGAAGTACTGTGCTGGGGGTGGACAGGGCCAGTTACTCTCCCCCTGCTAAATAAAGAGAATCACCACGGTAAAAGGTGCCTCTTTGCCAAGTTAGCAGGGTTTCTTTACTTCATGAGCTGAGCTTCAGTGGGGGGGGGCGCATTTTAAAATCTTGTCTCTGGGCCCACTCCAACCTTGCTACACCCCTGATATGCTTGCACCATGGTTTGAAGTGCAGTTTGAGCACTTTTATGGAAATTAGGAAGGGAACTTTAAGGAAAAGGAGAGCAGCTGCTTTTTCTCCACCCCCCACCCCCCAATTTCCTGCTGGGGCAGCATGCATCCCCCAAAGACCCACACATGGTGTCTGCACATGCACAATTTGTGTAGTCAGCATGCACCAATGCCATGTGTATTGATTGGTGTGCACTGCCCCAGCAGGAAGCTGGAAGGGGTGGTGGACAGCAGGTAAGCACCTTCTCCCCTTTCCCTTAAGTTTCCTTTCCTAATTTCCCTAAAAGTGCTTGAACCACAGTTCAGGCACATCCCTACTTACAGTGTGCCTCTCTTGAACAGGATACATCAAGAAAGGAGGGAGGGAGGTTGGATTCTGTGGTTTTCTCAGCCCTGAGTATAATATGCTGTTCTATTGCTGCTAGAACTATCTGGTTTTGCTGAATCTCAGACTGAAAAGGCAGAACTTGAGTGCTTGCCATCCTTGAGTTGTGGTTTGGTTTTGATTGTGAAATAGTGTTGTGGTGAGAAATGGACAGTGGCAGATCTGTGTTCTAATATTTCTTGGTGATTGCTGTGATGAGCTCCATGTCTGGAACAATGGAAAAACTCAAAACTCCCCATAGCATCCTACAGGGGCTTTGGGAAAGGTTAAACATTTATTTAAAACTGCCTGCTTTCCCATTTATCTGGTGGGTTTGATACTAGTAGCCACCATGATGCCCTACCACACAACCCACTTTGGTGTCCCTAGGAGCTACCCATGGGGAACAATTGGGTGTTTTGAGTTTCTCATTGTTCCCTATGGCTGAAACACTTGAAATGTTTCGAGTTTGTTTTGTTGAAACAGCGGTTGACCTAGTTGTTTCAATGAAACATCTCTGCCATGTCTGCCGAAACAAAACAAAAAATCCATTTCATGCACATCCTTAGTCTCAAGGTGGTATCCCTGTTCAGGGGACTACAGGTTGTAAAATGCATCAACTAGAAGAATAACAAGTGCATGTGAAGTCAGACTGTATAAAACTAAGCCATATTAAACAAATTAAAACGGAAATAAAAACTAGACCATAACTTTGGCCATATGGGATAGCAATCTTATAGAAGTAAGATAAATACGGACAATGAAGGCTATGGCAATTAACTACTTTCAAACAAAAGACTAAGCCCAACAAACATATATAGGAATCAAGTTAAAAGTACATAGATAGTAATAAACTACAGTAGAAATAACAAATGAACAAACTGACCCTCAGTTGGGGGGAAAGTAAAATAAGATCCTAATACTAACAGATTAAAAACATGCAATAAATGCAATAAATTAAATAAAATTGAAACCAACTATTACAAAGGCAAAACATTAGCAATGACTCTCAGAACTTCATAAAACAGGATGCAAAATTTCTCACAAGTTACTAGCTATTCTATGGAGAAGAGGTCCTCATGTTATGAATTAGGATAACCACAGGTGAATAGAATAATCAGATGAGTGAAACAAGATAAAGCTGACAGTAACACATACAATACAGTTTTGCAGGCTACCAAAGAACATTGTAATAAAATATAATAGAATACACCCAAGGAAAAACTGCTATGAATATGCATGCAAAGCCAATACCTTGCTGAACTATACATAAACTACTAAAGCTACACTGACAAAATAAGGGCCAATTTCCCCATTTGTTATTTCTACTCTGGTTTATTACATTACACATTACTATATAGTTCAATAAGGCCACAGTTATGGTCTAGTTTAATTTAGATTTATATAGTCCATTTAACTTTACATGTATTATTGATTACATGTAGCATTATACAATCTGCACTCACCTGAAGAAGAGGGAGACCATCTTGAATGGTGTCAGAACCTATCTTCCAAGTAAACCATCAGTGCACTATTCCTGCCTTCTTCTCTTGTTCCCATTTGGTGTGGTGCTTCCCCCTCCTGTGTGCTTCCCACTGGGGTGGGGGCATATGTGAGAATGCTTGCACAGACGGTCCACATGTAGCTTTTCCTGGATGATCCACATGTCCAGTTTATTGTTATCAGAATAGGGTCTACATTTTGCAATGCCATGGCCTCTTAAACTCTCATAACTTATTCCCTCTTTTGGTGTTTTAGTGGAAACTTTTAAGCAAAATAGCAAGAATTCTGTTGAACAATGTGATAGGGCTGAGACAGATTAATGGAACACAATACACATGGGAGCTCAGGCAGGGGACCTTTGACTGATGGGGGCCTGGGCAGATTGCCCCAGACTTGCCCCCTCCCCTCGGGTCAGCCTTGTTGTTGACACACACCATGCAGCAGCAAGCTTGCACAATGCACATACCTGCAAGCCAATTTACTGCATTTGCACTATGCATTTGGGGGATGGAGTACACTTGGCGTCTTAGATATACACTTTAAAATATGTGGTAAAACCTTGAGGTGAATTAGAACAACGTATGCTTCTATGAGACCAGCTTCCAGATAATAGTTCATTGAAAATTCCACTCCCTAATCAAGAGAAATGTATCAAATTTAAGCATTTAAAGAACTACATCAATAGCCATTTCTAAACGTGGTTTGTAATGATGACCCTCAACGAGAAAAACACACAATCTAGTTAAGTTAAAAGCAAATATTTAAAAGCTGTTTAATTGCGCTTCTGTTGGAAGAGAGGCAAAGGAAGTGGGTGTGGGGGAGGGGAGGAGAGAAAGTATTTTTCGGGGGGGGGGCGTTGTACTATAGCGGATTCCTACTTTTGACAAGCTGACAGAATTGGAGAATTGAAACTTGATGAATCTTAATGTTTTCTGTCATGTAGCTCGATTTCCCCAAATTATTTCTCCAATTAGTTCTAGTCTTTTGTGAAGGAATGCCTAATGATAATTAATACATGCTTTAAATTTGCATATTCAAGCTCTACCATGTCTAAAACATGCAGATTTGTTGTCGGGGCAAGTCAAATTTCTTCTTTGGAGGTAAAACTGTTTTAAATGCACATTTCTTTTGATAATCATTCTTTGCTATTAAATCTCCTAGGTCTTAAAATACCCTTTCCCAATGAAACATATTCTCATAATTAGCAGCTTATATAAGGTTGAATCTGTTAGATTATTTAGATGAGTCCATTTGTCTATGGAGTTAAATGCAGGTTGTTCCAATACTATTTCAATATACTAGCAACCTATTTTATCTATAGTGTAACTTTTCTAACCTACACAAGAAACAAATATGTATTATCTTCTTTAATATAAAGTATATACTTCCAGTAATTCCCATGTGAATATGGGCAGTTACTCTGGTTTTATTTCATTTTGCAGAATAACTTTACAACTGAACAATTCCTTAAAGGAGGGTCTATACAGTTTCCCTTTGCTTCTTGCGAGGATTCATCATTGGGTCTTACTAAGTGTGAGAATAACACTTTTAAGCCTGTGTAAAATTTGTATAAAGGATACATCCCACTAGCAGGAGCCATATGAGGACAATTCCCCCCCCCCCATGTAGTTTTACTGGAAAGCCACCATGTTTGAACTGAGCCATGAACTGATATACCAAGGTATATCAAGCCTGTTGTAGGTATGAATAAAGTGACATTAGCTGGCTTCACACACAGCACTGATTGTGAGGCTACCGTGAGTTGCCACAGCCTTGGAAAGGCACACAAACTCTGCTTCTGATCTTGGTATTAATATGCGGAAATTGGGCATGTTGTACAAACCCACCAATTGGCATATCCTGCTGTGATACTGAACCAGGCATATATCCCTCACTTCAAATCTAAGTTATAGGTGTCAGGTTCCATGCTGCAAGTAGAGCACAATATGCCGAGATTTGGCATGTTGTACAAATCCACCGAGCCACCCAATGGCGCAGCAAGGAAATGACTTAGCAAGCCAGAGGTTGCCGGTTCGAATCCCCACTAGTATGTTTCCAACACCTATATTGGGCAGCAGCAATATAGGAAAAGTGCTGAAAGGCATCATATCATACTGTGCGGGAAATAGCAATGGTATTCTACCAAAGACAACCACAGGGCTCTGAGGTCACCACAGGAGTCGACACTGACTTGACGGCACACTTCACTTTTACAAATCCACCAATCTTTACATATTGATGGTGAGCCCAGAAGTAGGGTTTGCATGTGTGCCCAGGACTTGAACTGTTCTGCTGAACCACCAGTTCAGTGCTAAGTGTGAATCTGGCTATTTTGCTGAGCAGAGCTGTTGTGTGTAGAAAGTCAGTAAGAACTATCAGTCCGCTCAAACTAAAGTGAAGCCCATAGCTCAGTGCTAAATGTCATTCTTTATGTGCATTAAACCCCAGAGTATGTCCAAGCCACTTCTAGCAGAGTTGTCTTGATTGATTGATTGATTGATTAAGTGATTAAGTGCCATCAAGTCGGTGTCGACTCTTAGCGACCACATAGATAGATTCTCTCCAAGATGATCTGTCTTCAACTTGGCCTTTAAGGTCTCTCAGTGGTGCATTCATTGATGTCATAATCGAGTCCATCCACCTTGCTACCGGTCGTCCTCTTCTTCTCTTTCCTTCAACTTTCCCCAATATTATGGACTTCTCAAGGGAGCTGGATCTTCTCATAATGTGTCCAAAGTATGATAGTTTGAGCCTGGTCATTTGTGGCTAGAGTAAAAATTCTGGATTGATTTGTTCTATGATCCATTTGTTTGTTTTCCTGGCTGTCCGTGGTATCCTCAAAAGTCTTCTCCAGCAGAGGCGTAACTAGGGAAAACGGCGCCTAGGGCAAGCACTGAAATTGCGCCCCCCCCACAACATACATCTGTGACAGAGAAGCAGGAATCAGATAACTGGCTGGCTGAAGGGGTTGATGGAGGCCAGAAACTCGCTGCCAGCCGAGTTTCCCAGAGGGGTGCCCCACGCGGCCAGCAGCTGCTTCCTCTCGCTCGCTCCGGCTGGCTGGGCAAGGGAAAGGCTCTTGCGCAAGGGCCCCTGCTGCTGCCTCCGCGTGGGCCACTGGCGTGAGGGGCAGGTGGGGCTTGGGCGTGGCGAGTCAGCGGGGCCTTTGATGCGGAGGCCTAACCCCAATCCTTCCTCTCGCACAACTCAGCAGGCAGCGTCGAGGTGGTGGCGTTGCCTTGCAGACTCCATAGTGGCGTACAGCGGCGCGCTACGCAGCAAGGCCCCTGTGCGCTCCGACGGCTCGCCCCCGCACAGGTCATTGGAGAGCCGGGGCAGGCAGAAAGATCCCTTCTCTTGCAATGCACAGGGCTCAGCCCGACGCCTGCTGGCTCCCTCTCGGCTTCTGGGCCCTCTTAAAGCTGCAGTAGCCATCGGCTTGCATGGAGGGCTACTGTCTTGGGGGACGGGGTGCCTCCCGCCGCGGAGCAGATCAGCCGGGCTTCAGTAGGGACCCCGTGGTTGGCACGCCGGAAGTTTTTTTTACAAGCTGCTGCTAGCTAAAGGAAAAGCTCCCAGGCCGCGGCAGCAGCTAGAGCCAGCCCAGGTGGCAGGTCCGTCCGTGGCCACGATGGGGAAGCCCACCCTGGACGCCGCCACCACCGCTTAGCTGCGCTGCACGCAGGAGAGCTGTCTTGGGAGGAAGAGCCCTGCACGCACACACTCGGCAGCAGCTAGAGCCAGGCAGCAGGTCCGTGGCCACGACGGGGAAGCCCGGACACTGATGCCCGACACCGCTTAGCCGCGCAGGAGGGCTGTCTTGAGAGGAACTTAGGAAGAGCCCCGCACACACTCGTCGCGCGACTCGTGTCCCTTTCTCCTTCTTCTCGGGCTCCCGGTGGGGGTTAACAGGGAAGTGCGGGGGGAAACTGCCTGCTTTGAAGTGCCCAAGCAGCAGGCACGCCACGGCTTAAAGTGTTTTTTTGCATGCTGGTTGGACGCAGGAGTTTAATAAAGAGACACACACCTTGTCCACTATCTATGAGTCCTTCTTCTTCTTGTCCTGTGCCCCAGCCAGCAGCAGCAACGCTCTCCCACCCTGCCTCGTCGCCGCCACGTGCAGAAGGCGAGCTGGGAGGAGGACTCACTCATGCACGCGCAGCACGACTCGGGGGCGGCGGGGCGGGGCGGGGTGGGGCGGCATGTTACAGGAAGTTGCGTGCGTGTGAGAGAGACCCTGGCAAGCCACACTAGAGGGCCTGCCTGAAGCGTGCCTGATTGATCATAAGCAAGCTCAGCAGAAGCGACGAAGGCAAGCAGCGGCGCCCAGCCAGACGGAGCAAAGCAATGGGGGGGGGCGTGCGCCGGGACCGCACGTGGGGGAGGGGGCGCCACGCGCTTCTTTGACTGCTGCTGCGCTACAATTAAAGAAAATTCTATTGAAAAATATATATTTTTTCTGTAAAGGAGGGGATCGGCGGGGGGTCATTGCAGTTTTTGGTGCCCCCCGACCAAGTGGCGCCTAGGGCACATGCCCTGCCTGCCCCCACTATCGTTACACCTCTGTTCTCCAGCACCAAAGTTCAAAAGTGTCAATGCTTTTTCTATCTTGCTTCTTCAAAGTCTTGAGTAGCAGATGTATAACAGCAGTTTAAAACCAAAGGTTTTGTTTTTTTAGGAAACCAGAGGGACTGCTTGCATGCATGGGGGTCACCCACCTTCCATCTATGGAAGGTGATTCTGTTGATGGAGCACTGCTCTCTCAAAGGTTTGGATACAACCCAGAGGGTCTGACAGAAGACCAGCTCTTGCATTATCTATAATAATCTCTCTCTCCACTTCTGAAGCCAGTTCCTCTGGTTTAGGGAAGGGGAAGCATTGGAAACACACTGCCCTCTCTCAAATTTGACCCATTTTATGGGATAGGCAATAAGTCTTCCACTTCCATATAAGTCTGAAGAAAAGCCTTATAATATTGGAGAAATAGGGGGATGACATTCTTGGGAAAACATGGAATTGTGTAACTTGCATGGTAAACCAATTTTAAGTTCAAATGTTAAAAAAAAATCTACTGTAAAATAAGTTGTTTAACAGGGAAACTGTGTCCCTAAGAGCAGGAGACTGTTGGAATGGCATCAAAACCTGTTGTCTCCCAATCCTGGGAGTGGTGTAGGTTTCTGGAGTAGAAGGCTGGTCTTGCTCCACATCAGCTTTCCTACCTGTACCCCTTCTATGTTCTCCTGTATAAATGAGTAATTCTCTTCTCCAATGCTGGGGAGCACTTTTCTGTTGACAAGGATCTGGAGGGAGAAGCATCTCTGGCCATAGTGTCAACTCTGTTGGCCTCAACTGTGTGGTGGTCTGGTCAGAGCCTGCATGGGTGGGAGTTGCATGAACATTACCTTGAGTTCCATGATGGAAGAAAGGTGTTGCATAAGTGTATGTGCATATGTATGTGCATTCGACCCTGCTAGGTAAAAGCTCTCCCCCTCAACCAGAGCCCCAACAAAATTCATCATCATCAGTTCATCATCATCAGATCCTTCCATAACAAATGGTGAGTTGCACTCTTGCAAGGACCCACTTGTAGAATCCAGAGGAAAGAGTTGTGGTATGCAAGGACAAGGCAATGGAGTAGGATCAGGAATATTAATAGTTACATGAAATAGATATTATGTACAGAGAGGCAACTGCAGTCTGCTTTATAGTGCTCTTGCTGCTGGTTGGTTGTTAGCCCTGCCTCTATTCCAGGACAGAAATACAAGTAACTAAAGCCCCATTCAAAAGCTGTACTGAATCAAGGAATGGATTAACCAAAAACACGACACCCCTCTGTTCACAGAAAGAGCCTCCAAAGATGAGCAATACTCTGCTGAAGACTTAGATGCCTCCTCCTGTAGTATTGCACACTTCCCTGAGCACTGAGGGGCCAGCGTTACTTGAGTTTGGTTTTCTTTTGGATATGAGAGCACAGGTTCCTTAAGATATTTTGAAGCATTTGCTTTCCTTATGAATATTCAAGCAGGGCAGAAATAACATGAATGAAGATACAAGCAGGGTAGGCAAGCACATTCTCACAGAGAAGTGTTGCACCCCAAGGTGCCTTCAGCAAATGTGCAGCTTTCTCTGCTTCTTGGAAACACCCCCCCCCGCCCCTTATGCCGCTCACCCTCTTGGTGGGCGGGGTGTGCGTGCGTGCATGTGTCACCTTTCCTAGGCTCTGATGAGTATTCAAGCACACCCAAAGTGCCATTGTGGAAACGTCAACCAACCATTCATGAGCTATGAGCCAACAATCTCCCTAAGAAAAAGAATGGTCAGTGAGCACACCACAGCAGAATTCTCAAGCTCCTGAGATGCATTTTGGGAGAATATCTTATTGTTGCAGGTGTCTAATCAGGCAGTTGATGGTCGTCTAGAGGTGTCCACATTACTGTCTCAGGTCCTGTTAGAACATATATGAAGCTTCCCAAGCCAAAATGTTGGGCTGAAGTTGGGCAAAGAGCTCTTTGTTTTGTTTAGTTCCAAATAAAACCTTATTACAGTCAGATTCTGGAGAAAGCTTCCTTATCTTGTCCTGCATTACAGCACTTGGATATTTTTAAAAATTGTGGCATTTTACTTCTCATTTGAAAGACCAAAAAAGGGTATAGCTGGTGAGTAGGAAGGGAAGGCAATAACTTCACCTGCCTCTAATTCAGGAATCTGTGCCAACAATGGGAGTGCTATCAGCGTGATAGGTACAGACTTTGCCATTGCCTTACAAAGGGAGCAATTATGGGAGCCAATGGGAGCAATTTTGCTAATGCTACCTGACTTCATGCTTCTAAACAGAGCAATAATCAAATTTATGTGTGTTGCACAGAATGCAAATGGAACACTCCACTGAACACTTGTGAACTGTAAATAGAGCATGAAATCACTTTTGCACAGTAATTCTAAAAAATTAAGGCTCCCCCCGCAACAATTTTCTACTTTAAGGTTTTGCTCTAAAAGTTTTTTTTTAAATAACTTCTTTTAAAAATGTACAATATAATATGCAAACTAAGTAGAAATTAGAAAAGGGGAGGGGAGTTAATAGGGCAAAAAGGCTACTTGGAAAGCCTTTATAACTTAATCAGTAAGGTACTTCTGATGGCTCAAATGTAGGTATGGTTAGTCATGTTTAAGTCTCATTGAAATCAGTGGGGCGAGTTACTTCTAACTATTCTATCTATCTATCTATCTATCTATCTATCTATCTATCTATCTATTAAATTTATACCTCGCCCAAACTTATGTTTCTGGGCGGCTAACAACAATTAAAACACATATAAAAGTTAAAACAGTTAAACATATAACACATATAAAAGTTAAAACAATACAGTAATTTAAAAACCATAAAATTAACAGTACTTTTTAATTAAAAACCTGAGAAGGCTTGGGTAAAAAAATGGGTTTTCAATTTTTTTTTTTTTAATGGCCAGAGATAGGGAGGATCGTAACTCAGTAGGGAGCGCATTCCGCAATCTAGTTTATCCCATTGATTTCAGTGGGAATTGGTGACTAACTTTCTCTTCTGGCATTGGGAAAATCAATGTAGCCACAAGTGTAGCCACCAGTGGAGGGGGATAGAAAGTAGATTAATGTGCACGAGATTGAGCACCTCATAGTCAATCAAATCTACACAGTTTGTGTTGATTGCATATGATCAAAAACTGTAATGCTCTAGTACTTGATAGGGAACTGTCGTATTTTCCCCCAGCCCTTTTTGCTGAAATAAGTAAAAACAAGCAGAACTCCGGGCTGGCTGGATTTTCAGTATCCTATGCATTGCAGGTGACAATGGTTCTGAACTGCATGGTACAAATGATATCTGACCTGGAAAGCAACATTGTCATGGATACAGCAACATAGGATACAGTGGTCCTAATGCTGGTAATCTCCAGGCTTGACTACTGCAATGCATTCTATGTGGGACTGTCTTTGTACGTAGTCCAGAAACGGCAATTGGTGCAGAATGCTGCTGCCAGATTGGTCTCTGGGCCATCCCGGAGATACCATATTACTCCAGTTTTAAAAGAACTACACTGGATACCAATAGGTTCCTGGGCAAAATACAAAGTACTGGTTATTACCTATAAAGCTCTTTCTTAATGGCTTGGCCCAGCATGTTTGAGAAGGCATTGTTCATTACAAACCCTGCTGCCTATTAAAATCTTCAGGGGAAGTTTGTCTAAGGGTTCTGCTGGCTTGTCCAGTGATGACTCAAAGGAGAGCCTTCTCTGTAGTTGCCCCAGAGCTGTGGAATGCACTTCCTGCTGAGATTAGAGCTGCTCGATCCCTGTTGACCTTTAGGAAACAACTGAGGACACATCTCTTCCGCCAAGTTTTTTAGGAATTTAGAAGGTTTTAGCTATTATAATTTGAACTTATATGTATTTTAAATTGTGTTAAAATTTCTTGGTTTGTTTTAATGTTGTAAACCGCCTAGAGACTTCAGTAGTGGGTGGTATACAAATATGCTAAATAAATAAATTGTGGCTGCAGAAAGAGTAAACAAATATCCAGAAACTGAAACAGAGGCTCCTTTGATAACTTAATACAAAAGACCATCAGAAGACTGGTCTACCCAGGGAGAAGTGCAATTTGCAAACTATTCCATGAGATATAGGAAAGGCTTGGATCTGGTGTTGAAAGATCTCAGTCTGAATGTTGAGAAAAGGTTGGGACAGTTGGAAGAACAGGAGCTGGCAAATCCTCTATTGACCTTCTCTCTTCAGAATCCTGAAGCTGCAGAGGGGGAAATCACAATTGATGGGCTAGGAATCTTGGAGATTCGTCTTTATGACTTATGATCCAAGCTGACCATAATGCCTCAGGACCCTGTCTTTTTTTTCTGGAACACTTTGAATGAATTTGGATCCATATAATAAATAGTCTGAAGAAGAAATATGGAAAGCTCTTGAACTGTCCCATTTGAAGAGGCTTCTCAGCAACTAGCCAGCTATGTTGGATTATGAGGACTCGGAAGGAGGAGACAACCTTAGCGTTGGCCAAAGGCAGCTTGTTTGCTTGGCCAGAGCTCTCCTCTGCAAAAAACCAATCCTTCTTCTGGATGAAGCAACTGCAGTGATCAATCTCGAGACAGATGGTCACATTTGGATGACAATAAGAACACATTTGGAAACCTGTAGAGCACTAACAGCAGCACACAAGCTATACAAAAGCTAGACCAAGGAGTAATTGCTGAATTGGACACACCTTCAAGACTTATAGCATCCAGAGGGATCTGGAATGGCCAAAGATGCGGCCATAACAGGACAGCTGTATTACCTATATACCATCAAGGACTGATTTTTGTTGTGTGTTTACTCAAAAGCAAAACCTTGAATGTACTGTACTTTGCAGAATGGCATTTCTACCAGATGATGTTGATACAGGAGAAAGTATTCTGTACACCTGTGAGAACCAGAAAATGAACTCTATATTTTTTTTAAAAAAAATATTTTCTACATACTGAAATATTTTTAAATGACCTGCCTCCTGCTAAGAGAATGGATGCAAGTGTATATGTATGCATAGCACTTACTGTGAAGAATGGATACACTGAATAATTCTAAGAGGACTTTAAGAACATAAGAACATAAGAACAGCCCTGCTGGATCAGGCCCAAGGCCCATCTAGTCCAGCATCCTGTTTCACACAGTGGCCCACCAGATGCCATTGGGAGCCTACAGTCAGGAGCTGAGGGCATGCCCTCTCACCTGCCATTACTCCCCTGCAACTGGTACTCAGAGGCACCCTGCCCTTGAGGCAGGAGGTGGCCTACAGCCCTCCGACTAGTAGCCATTGATAGACCTCTGCTCCATGAAGTCATCCAAACCCCTCTTAAAGCCATCCAGGTTGTTGGCTGTCACCACATCCTGAGGCAGAGCGTTCCACAAGTGGATCAAGTGGATCATATTATTATTACACTTTAATAATAGTGTAGGCGCAGTCCTCCAAACATTAGGCCACTAGAATCTGAAAGCATATTGTTCTAGCATATTTTTCAAAGCCCCCAAAAGTGTCTATAGTGTTTCACTATGTAACTTTCTGCATGATTCAGCTGTTTAAAAATAATCTAAAAACCTGCTTAACCTCATGCAAGGGGCTTGGGCTATTCCAATGGGATGGGTTTTTATTTTTATTTTTATTTTTTTGACTTTTTCCTGTAAGCATCTGACACCATGGGTTCCAGATCATGGTCTAAGAGCACATGATACTTGCTGAAGCTAAGCAGGTCTTGGTATGGTCCATTCATGGATGGGAAATCCATGTATGCCACCTTGGGGGATGGGGCAGTAGTTCAGCAGTAGAGCATCTGCTTTGCATGCAGAAGATCCCAGGTTAACTCTCTGGCATCTCCAGATGGAGCTAGGAAAGATCTCTCTGCCTTGGAGAGCCACTGCCAGTCAGTGTAGTGAACTAGATGAACCAATGATCTGACTCGATATAAGGCAGCTTCCTATGTTCCATGTTACGTCCCAAATTGATTGTGAAATGCCTTTGTTTTAAGAGCAATTTGCTCTTCTTAGGAGTGGCTCCTGTTTTTAGGGAAATGAATTCAAAGCCCACATGACATACGGAAGGTGTTGCAATCCTTTCCCAACTTGCCATCATGGAACACACCATTGCCTTCCATGCAGAGGTGCTCTTACCTCTGGACTTCAGGGCCAAAGTCCAGGGCCTCGACAGCCCCTAGGGGCCCCCAAATCCTCTTTAGTCCTTGAAGGTGTAGTCACCTGTCAGAGCACGATGATGCTTAATTTGCAGGGGGTGGGGGTGGGCTCCAAAGGCCTTTAGGTCCAGGCTCCAAAATTACTTAGGTGCACCTCTGCTTCCATGTAGAGATAACTTATCTCCCTGCTACATCTTTTGGTATATCTTCTCTATATGGGGCACTCAATACACTTAGAATAATTTCTGTACAATGAATAATTTGCATGTGTATGATATAATTGTGACTCCAGTCAAATGTCCTGACTGTAGTTGAGCTTAAGCTTACCTGCTGTTGTACTATCAGTAATGAAAAGACTGTGGTCAGGGAAATCCAGTTAGGACTGAGGTTTCAGCATAATGAACGAGAGAGGCAGGTGCTGTCAGGACATAGTTTAAGTGGGTGTCATAGCCACAGGGTGGGCTGGGCTTCTAGAGTATACCCCCTTCCCTGTTCTATTGGGACTCTTCCTTACCACTCATCTTTTTAAGTATCCATAGCTATGTGGAGACATAAAAAACTCATGAAGGTACACTGCAAATATAATTTTGCAGTGTGTGTAGAGATAGATGTAATAAGATAAAATAGGAGAAACTTAAGTATGTAGTACACCTCTCCGGGCTCCTTGGAGGAAGAGCGGGATATAAATGATAACAGCAGCAGCAGCAGCAACAACAACAACCCCCAGTGAGGCACTACCTTGGTGTGGATGTGGGGCTTGCGTGCTCTGAGGAAGGTGAGAGCTATGACAGAGGTCCAACCATACTGGACAGGTCTCACCAGAGGAGTCAGACGAAGAGTGCCTCTCCCATCAACAATATGGTGAGATGGAACTTTAATACATCTATACTGGATCGGTCGTCACCTGGGTCAACAAGGACTGCGCCAGGTGCTGGAGTCCCTGGACATCTGGTGGCAAGTGGGCTACAGGACTCAGGATTTTCAGTTGAGCAACCAGGGCTGGAGACTGCAGGGTTACTGGAAGAAACGTTGCTTAACTGGGGAAAACATACGAAAAATGCCAACAAGGAAATAATGATCTGCTATTACAAGCCTAGTCCAACTAGAAGAGGTTATTTTAAAAGAATGTACCAAATTTGGAAAGAGAAGCATCCAGATACAGAAATAACAGAACAAAGGCTAGCAGACCAGAGAAGATTCATAATAAGAAATAAAGTATTCACAGGAGTTGAGTTGGAAGAACTGCAAAGAGCAACACAGGCTCAAGATATGGAAGAAGAATTACCACCAATTGAAGAAGTTGCTCAGGCGCAGGTGGAGGAGGTGTTGGAAATAGAGGATGCTACTGTTGCTGAACTGTTCCCAAATCAAAACCAGGCAACCTCCCCTTTGCCTTCACCTCAAAAACCCAAATGCCGTTTAACAGAAAAGCAACAAGAACTAAAGCAAAACATAACTGAGCACATGAACCAAACAACCACCAGGGTTCGACTTCCAGCTCTAAAAACAGTTGCCAAAAAACAACTTGCTCAGGCATTAAAAGATGTCAGTGCTGCACTTGCAGAAATAACAACCAAGAGTTTGCAAGAAACAAACCAACTAATGTAAAGTGCAGCAACAATAACAACAGAAGAGCTCAGATATAAGATCAGTGGACCAGTAAAAAAAGAAAGTGGTACATCACCTAAATGGAAGATTAGATTAGAACAGAGGTGTAACTATAGGGGGGGCAGGGGGGGCACGTGCCCCGGGCGCCATCTTTTCTGGTCACGTGGGGGGGGCGCCGCCATGACCCAATTTTTTAATTTTTTTTTAATTTTTTGTTAATACAAATGTTTCCTGCTCAGTGCAGCAGCGCTGGAGCAGTCAAGGGAGCGCGTCGGTGCCCCCTTCCCCACGAGTGGTCCCTTCCGCGGTGCCTGCGCCTCCCCCCATTGCTTTGCTGGCGCCTGGCGGCCAGTCAGTGGCCTGGCTTGGCGGCGGCAGCGGGCCCTTGTGAGGAAAAACCTAAGTATAATGTAGTATGTTGGGGGGGCGGGGGGCGCGGTGGGGGGGGCGCCATTTCAGTGCTTGCCCCGGGTGCCGTTTTCCCTAGTTACGCCTCTGGATTAGAAAATAAAATCTCCAGACTTAGATCAGATGCTAGTAAATTGAAAGATATGAAAGACAAGAAGCTGATGAATGAAAACACCAAACAGCATTTAATCCAAAAATACCATCTTGATTCAAGGAAAATTAGAGAAGTTCTGGAAATAATAAAGCAGCAAATAACAGCAGTGTCAAAGAAGATTAGCAGATACGAAGCCAGAATTACACAACACAGGCAGAATCTCCAATTCCAGTCGAATCAGAGACGTTTCTACCAAAGCATAGGAGAAACTGCAAGAAACGTAGAAACAACAAATAAAGAAGAAACAGTGCCATTCTGGGGGAAATTATGGGACAATCCAATAGATTATAATACAAAAGCAGGCTGGATGAAAGAGGTCAAAAAATGTAACCAACAAATGCAAGATCTAATAATAACACCAGAATTAATAAGTGAAAGAGCAAAGAAAATTAAAAATTGGACTGCGCCAGGCAACGATGAACTTCATGGCTTTTGGCTTAAACACCTAACAAGCCTTCATAAACAACTATCAAAACAGTTCAATCACATTTTGCAAGGAGGTGATATTGAACAATGGCTAACAACTGGGAAAACTCATCTCATAATGAAAGACCCAGAAAAAGGTGCAGTTCCAAGTAATTATAGACTGATAACCTGCCTGACAACCATGTTCAAATTATTAACTGGAATAATAGCAGATGAAGTGATGCAACACTTATTATTAACTAATAAGCAGCTTCCAGTTGAAACAGAAAGGAAACTGCCTGAACACCAGAGGCACAAAAGACCAGCTGCTGATTGACAAAATGATTTTATAAAATTGCAGGAGAAGAAAAACAAATCTAAGTGTTGCATGGACTGACTACAAGAAGGCCTTTGACTCATTGCCTCATACGGATACTAAACTGTTTAGAAACAACTGGTGTCAGCAAAAACATTCAGATATTTATTTTTTTTTAAGCAATGAGCATGTGGAGTACACAGTTAACAATCAATGGCGAGACAGTTGGACAGGTTAGCATTAGAAGAGGTATTTTCCAAGGGGACTCACTATCCCCTCTGTTGTTTTTAATCACCATGACTCCACTTTCACAAATACTAAACAAAACAGGCCGCGGATACCAAACATCTAAAACATCAGGTAAAATCAACCATCTGCTGTACATGGACGATCTGAAGCTGTATGGAAAGACCCAGTCAGAAATTTAATCACTGCTAAACACTGTCCGTATATTCAGTAGCGATATAGCAATGGAGTTTGGACTAGACAAGTGTGCTGCATTAATAATGAACAGAGGGAAAATAACAAAAACAGAAGGAATAGAACTGCCCAATGGAAGCAACATCAAGAACCTGGAAGAGAAAGAACATTACAAATACTTGGGCATTCTCCAGGCTGATAACATTGCATACACTGAAGTTAAAAGAAAAATGGGAAGTGAATACATCAGGAGAGTTAGAAAAATCCTCTCAAGTCCGAACTCAATGGTGGGAACACCATACAAGCCATAAACACCTGGGCTATACCTGTTATCAGATACACTGCAGGAATAATAGACTGGACCCAGGCAGAGCTAGAGACGCTAGATCGTAAGACCAGGAAAATCATAACCATCAATCATGCTCTGCACCCCCGCAGTGATGTACATAGGCTCTACCTCCCTCGCAGCTCAGGTGGAAGAGGAATGCTGCAAGTCCATCAAACAGTAGAGTAGGAGAAAAGAGGCCTTGAAGAATATATCAATGAGAGTGAAGAAGATGCACTTCAAATGGTCAATAACGCAAAACTATTCAACACCAATGAAAGAAAACAGGCCTACAAGAAAGAACAAGTCAAGAACCGAGCAGAAAAATGGAAAAATAAGCCCCTTCATGGTCAATATTTGCACAATATAAGTGGAAAATCAGACATCACCAAGACCTGGTAATGGCTTAAGAATGGCAACTTGAAGAAAGAAACAGAGGGTTTAATACTGGCTGCACAAGAACAGGCACTAAGAACAAATGCAATAAGAGCAAAAGTCAAAAAAAAAACATCAAACAGCAAGTGCCGCCTTTGTAAAGAAACAGATGAAACAGTGGACCACCTAAACAGCTGTTGTAAAAAGATTGCACAGACTGACTACAAACAAAGGCATGACAAGGTAGCAGGGATGATACACTGGAACATCTGCAAAAAAACCAAGCTACCTGTAGCCAAAAATTGGTGGGACAATAAAATTGAAAAAGTGGTAGAAAATGAAGATGCAAAAATATTATGGGACTTCCGACAACAAAGAGACAAACATCTGCCACACAATACACCAGATATAACTGTAGTCGAGAAGAAGAAAAAACAAGTTAAAATAATCGACATAGCAATACCAGGGGATAGCAGAATAGAAGAAAAAGAAATAGAAAAAATCACAAAATACAAAGATCTGCAAATTGAAATTGAAAGGCTGTGGCAGAAGAAGACCAAAATAATCCCAGTGGTAACTGGCGCCCTAGGTGCAATTCCAAAACAACTTGAAGAGCACCTCAACACCATAGGGGCCTCAGAAATCACCACCAGCCAATTACAAAAAGCAACTTTACTGGGAACAGCCTATATTCTGCGACGATATATGTAATAATAACAGCAACATCATTGATAATAAAATTCAGCCATCCCAGGTCCTTGGAAAGGACTTGATGTCTGGATAAAACAAACCAGTCAATAACACCTGTCTGACTGTGTAAAAAACAACAACAACAAATAAATTATTGATGTGGGGTGAGAGGAAATGTGCTTACCTGCACTCATGCAGTAATAAGCATGGAAATAGCGAGAAGTTGTTCACTTTAACTTTTGTGACATGTTAAGTAGGAGAGACTTTGTACAGACCTGTCTCTTATACTGGTCTTTCAATTTGACATTCTGGTGGGGAAGACTGTGTCCAGGCAGAAATTCAACAAGGACACCCTCAATCAATTGTTAGATGCATCTGATGATGAATTTTGGCCTAGTGCATCTGTCCAAGGGGCAGTGTGTTTCCCCCAAATGCCACCTAGTATAGTAACTGTCCATATCAGAAATATGTAGGTTTATGAACAAACAGGATGATTTCTTTAAGATGATGTCTGTCTGAGAGTGCCCACCATAGAGTTGTGGAGATGAATGTGTGAACCCCACTCCCTCCTTGGGATCATATGCAAAGTGGGGAGGAGGAGTTGGGAAAGTCCACTTCTACAAATTTTCTTCTGCTCAAAATGTTTGGATCCAACATGCCTAAACTATCCCATCACATACAATTTAAATACTACTTTAAAGTAGTATTTATCTAAGTTAAGTGAGATGAATAGTTCAGATGGACTTTTCTGCACAATTATGAAAAACAGACAGGCATACAAGGAAGGAAAGCAGAACATGTGCCTGTGTGTCTATAACTGATGGTGGGCAGGTCAGTCAGATGTATCGGCCAAATCAGTCCCCTGTTTGTATTGATATACAAATGTATGTATACTGAACCTCTCTTTCCTCTTCCTTGAACTTCCTTGGCTATTTTTTAAGCAATATCTTCACCTTATGATGTTACCTCTTTTCTGGAATGGGTAACCTTGCAGCTTGTTCGAACAGCCATGTGTGAAACCAAAGTTGGCTAGAAATATTTTCTGTTTTATTGATTGCACTGTCTATCAAATGTATTTACTTCATAATGTGATGGGTTATCAAAGGATGTATAAATAATCAGTAGTTTCAATAGCTAATCAAGCTTGATAATCATGAGGACGCAAATGTGTTCTGAGAATGTTTGTTTAGTAAAGTATATTTCCTCTGTTGTGAAACTAAATGCATTTTTCCAGCATTCTATATGTTATGTTTTCATATTCTCCAGTAGATTAAAATGTCAATCACATTTTGTCATAGTTCATAGTGTGTCCTCTAAGCCTCCGGGAAGGTGTACATATGTCTAAATTTGCTTATGCTCTACCAATAAAAAAGTGGAATGAAATATGTGCAAGGCACCACAAGATGTCAAATTGTACCAAAATAATGAGTTAGCACCAAATGCTAATTAAATATTGATGGAAGTCATACTTTCAATTATCTTCATTATGGCCTGATGTTTTATGTAGACATATTAAGGCATGGAATAGGAGCACATATTGTAATTAGTTGTGTTGTATAAAAATACAAGATATTTTTCTCCTCCGATGAAACTAGGGCTGGGCAGAAAAGAAATGCGAAGACTTAGCAGGAGCAAATGTAGCCTTTTTGTGACTTTTTTTAAAAGGGGGTTTCACCCAAGGCAGGTCAAAGTGTTTGCCCTTTCAGCGTGAGATTCTAAAACCATTGTCCACGCAATTCCAAATCTGGTGGTGGTATATAACATCATCATATTCATTTATATGTTCCCCAACTGGGGTATGTATTCTGAGTAAAAAGAACCCAGTTTTTAAAAAGTCAACTAAGCAGTGGCAGCAACCTCTCCCTCCTTTTGTCCCAAATAATGAAATGGGCAAAAATTTAACAGAGTCCTAGAAGGAGAAGGAAGAGGTACCTGATGCTTGGAAAAGGTTAATATAGATAGATAGACACGCCCCCAGACGTGTAAGACTTGATTGTTTTTAGTGCACTAAACCATTCATATCACTTTCCCAATGGGAATTTGTCTTTCTGCTTTGCTGTCTAACACTGTGTGTGTGTGTGTATGTGTTTGCTCGCTCGCTCGCTCTCATGCACATACTCAGCTTCTGCATAGGCATCCAGCTCAATTCTTTTCCATGCAAAGGGGATTCATGGGGGGAGACCTTGTGGGCAGGGGCAGCTTCAGGTGCACATTAGAGGCTTTGTAGGTGCTACAAATCTCTAGATTAGGCTCTATTCTTGACAAATGTGTGTGAAGCACTAATGGGAGCTCATTTTATTCACTGAGGGAAGGGAAGGCAATACGTTTAACAATTTGGGTGGTAAATCCTGATTAGGTCTGCAGCTAATTGGCTCACTTCTGGCACAGTTAAGCAGCCTTGGAAAAAACGAGGCCAGTTTCCTCTCTAAGCTAAATGAGCAATTCTTTTGCTGATTTGGCTGCTAGCCAGTGTGGAAAGCAAATTGTTCCCAGTTAACTTAAATTCTGACAGTTTTTAAACATGTATTTTGCTTCATTTATGGATTTTTCTTAAGCCATAAACACTTGCATTAGGTGTGCTCCTAAGATGTACTTAGTTAAATTTATATATAATCAGGTAACAGATGATTGCAGATTCTGGCCGCTCGCTACCTCCGCTGCCCACAGTGCCCCGTGCCCTTCTGTTCTTGCAGGCCTCTGACCCTTGAGAATGGTTATTTCGGAGGCATAGGGAGCCACAGTGGGAACGAGGGGCTGGGAAAGTCCCCTTTCACAAATGTTCTTCTGCTCAAGATGTTTGGCTCCAACAGCTTGGCTAGGAGGAGAAAATACATATGTATTGGGGGATTGCACTCCTTCTTTCATGGGACATTTTTCTACTGCACTGGAAAAAGCCTTTTTACAAGCCGCTTTCTATTGGCAAAAGGGCACACTTGGATCCAAGCCCTAATGAATAACTATTGCTGCTAGTCGGAGGATGAGAAATGGGCCTAGATTCAAATAGTGTTCTCCAGAGCTTGAGAGAAGCTGAACGGGCTCCCTAGCTTCCCTGACCTGAGTAATTACAGAAACCATGAAAGCAAAAACTAGAGCCAGGATCCAAAAAGCTACTTTAGGTATTCCTGGGGGTTTGAGCTTGGGGGAATTCTTGATTTCTCTGAAAGGGACTTTATCCAATTCAGATCACTGGCCTCATATAGTCCAGGTTTGTCTACTGTGAATTCTCTTGGCTCAGGCAGAGGTCATTCCTACCACCTGATCATTGAATGCCAGGGCCCTTAAATGTGTAAAGCACGACTGCATAACTTGCCAGTCCTCCAGCTGCTGTTGGATTATGAGTCCCAGCAGCTCCAGCCACAGTGGCTAATAGTCAGGGCTGATGGGAGTTGTAGTCCAGCATCTGCAATTGTGCAGCCCTGGTGTAAAGTGTGTGCTCCTCCCCCAAGTTCTGGACTCCCCCACAAGATTTTTCTCCTTTTGATCAGCAACCATAAACTGAAATGTCCTCAATTTCAAAAGCTATTTCCCATGTGGCATGGGTGACAGTTGCATGGCACAAAGCCCCATTGGGTACATGGGGTCAGTTGTGCTCTTATTTGGATCCCAGGTCACCACTTTTAACTGTGTTGAGAGACTCGCATGTCCTCTTGGCTCCTTTCCAGACACAAAGGGTAGCTTCACAAATAATACGCAAATCTCTGCATTTGCCAGATGGCCAGCCTGAGTTCCATGGCGAGTGTCAGGTTGCCAAATTGTAGGTTTTCAGCTTCAGACTCGGGTTCTGGAGGTTTGTCTTCAGCTAGATCATCAAGTTTAAAATGCCTTTGGGAAGGCACTTGGAAGCTAAGCTCTTGATCACTTTTTCAGGGCATGCTTTTGCCAACCCTTCTCCCACTATGGCTATAAATGCAGTACACTGAATACAATTGCTTGCAAAAAAAGGCTTCAGAAATGACATTGGTGACTCACCACACTAATGTTGCCATATTTTATTTCTAGCAAAATATGTACTGCAACAAACCTATGCTGTGAACAACCTAGTCTAATTACAGCAGCCCACACAACCTACAAAAACAATTCGGAGAAAATCTGCCTGTAAAGCTTAGGGGCTGCATTTGCATGTAATATGAAATCAGAGGCCCCCACCTCTGGTTTTGGAAACTGTATGTCCAAATGTGGTAACTGCAATTTGGGCAAAAAATGGACCCATGGTTTCTCTCCCTGGACAAAGAATTGTACCTTCAATTTGTATTGAGGTCTGCACCCTGGATCTTCAATTCCATAATGCCAGTGTTACCGGAAGACGAGGGCAATGGGGCAGCAGGAAGGTATGCTGCCGCCCCGATCGGCTTTGCAAAATATGGATGCTGGAGGGGGAAAAGCAGCGGGTGTGGTAAGTGCACCCTCCCCCGCTTTTAAAGAGAGACCCCTGCTGCCTTTGAACTGGTGGAACTTGAACCGGTTTGGAGGTCCATGAAGGGCCTCTGAACTGGTTCCGTGCACATCCCTACACAGGGCTGCATCTCAATCATTCCGTAATGGGCAAACTTGTGATGTCACCAGACTCCATCTTTGGAGTCTCACATTTTGAGATACAGGAGGACTCACACTACAACAGAAGATACAGAAACCACAAATATCGAGTCATTGGGGCAATGGGAAATTGGGGATTAGGTTCCCAGTTTCCGGAAAACCTTGTTAAAACATTGAATTTGTGTGTGTGGCGGGGGAAGCTGCCTACCATCTTAGCTGCTCTCCCGAGTTGCTCTGTGCCCTCAAATGCTTTCAAATTGGCCGAAAAGTGGCTGAAAATCATGTCCCCCCACTTTTAAGACAGCCATTTTGAGGCTCTGAAACACAAAATGGCAGCTGGAAATTGTTGGAGATCCAGCTTCGGAGGGCATTGACCTTTTGCACCAGTAACCCTAATGATGACTAGGGGCATTGGGAGTACAGATAGATGTTAGGATCTCCTTATCTTTCCTGTTTGTCTCTATGACCCCTCTATGGATAGAATGTACTCAGGAACTTCCGGGGAGTGACTTACCACTTCTTTTTCTCAGAATGCTTCTAGCTCCAGCTTGGAGCACCAGGCTTCTATAGGTCTCTCTCCGACCAACATGTAGTCAGAAGTTAGATATAGGTCTTTTCCTGTCATCATGTACTTCTGAATAAAGCAGATTAGTTTACCTTACATGAATCTCCATGTTTATCATTTACAAGCTGTTGACCCTGAGACCCTGTTAACTTCTTGCTGTAATGGGAGTGAGTTAGCTCCTGAAATACTCTGCTATATAAGTAACTACCCCCAACAGAAATGTCCTCCGTGGTCATTTCCGGCCACTCCCATCCCACGGATATGCGAGGCTGACGTGTTTTTCCCATGGGTTTTTCCACGTATGCCGAGGTGGGTTCTCTATCACCTGGCCACGGATATGCAAATCCGCGGGTGTAGAGTCTGAGAATATTGAGTTTCTCCTGTACTTCTGACCTGGCAACCCTAAACTATACATGTATAGCACTGGCCACCTCCTGCACTCTTCAACATCATCAGCTCTGCTCAGTGTGCCTCTGTCCAAGGAGATTTGGCAGAGGTTCCCCAACAAAAGCCTTGCCTTGCCTTGCCTTGCCTGTAATGGCACCAGCTTTGTTGAATACCCTCCCAGAAGGCCCATGAGGCCCTGACCCTCTCGACCTTCAGCTGTCTGGCTAAACCTTGGCTTTATACTTCTGCTAGCCTCTCTGCCTGTTGGCTGTCGGTATTTTTAATTTACTACTTTGAGAAGTCTTGCTAGTTTTTATTATTATGGCCTTTTTTGGCTATAATAACTTTCTTTAAAAATTGTGCTTTGCATGTTTGTTTTAATATTTGTTCTTAGCCACTTTAGCCTGTGGTGTCTTGACAATTTTGAATTTTAAAATATACAACATATTTTAAAATGCGTAATTTTAAATGAAATGAATAGAATGGAGTATGTTTGTAAACAATGACCTGTTTCATTAATTTATTTCATTTAATGTGTACATGTGGCCCATTTTTAGGCATATTTTAAAACTGAACAAGTGAAGTGGCCTTAAAAGGCAAAATGTGCATTGCAGGGAAAAATAAATGGAACCCCAGAAGGTTACCAAAAGTTGTTAGACTCTCTCGACATGGAAGTTCTGAGTAGGTTGGGTGAGCAGGTCTCATGATGAGTTTGGCATTCATGTTGTCTCATGAGGTGGGGAGAAAATCTCAGAGGCCCTTTTCCCAAGGATTCAATGGTCCTAAAAATAAATGGGAAGGGTAATAGTACAAAGTAAAAGGAAACTTTAGTACCAGCTGCTATGAGGGTAATTTCAATACTCATAATAGCCTTGTCCCTCTTCACTTTTGAAACTCCAGCTTTGGAATTATGCCACGCCTAAATTAAGAAGCTTTCCCAAACTACAAGAAAGGGGTCTGAACATCCAGAGGCTGAAGCATGTGGAATAAATGAGTGAATAATATTCTGAGATCCATTTAATTAAATCACAGTTAATAATGGGGTGGGAGAGGGTACGCATTGTACAATTAAAGAGAGTGCATTGGTAAATGATAACTATGCAAATCCAAATCATAAAATTTCAAATGCAATTGGTGTTAGCAGAAGGAACTTAATGCAAGGCAGAGCAGAAAGCCAAGTGAAATGAGGTTTGGATTATTTCTTAAACTAGAAACGCTAATAACTTTCCAACATGATGAACTGACTTTGCAACATGGTGTGATGGATGCTGGTTAAAGAACTAGTGTGATTAAAACGTATAACAAGCATTATTTTAAAAGTTCATCAATACTGGTGAGTTTTGGTTGTCACTTTCCACTATAAAGTCAGGATGCCTCATGTTCCCCACAGCTCTGCTTTCCTCACACTTTTGGTGATGTTCCTATAGTTGGCACATTTCCCTGTCTTTCTGTGGCAATGCGTAGTCTGAATAGCTGTGTGACACTTGGCTGTGGTCTAGATCAGGGATTCTCAGCGTTGGGTCCCCAGAAGTTACTGGACTTCAACTCCCATAATCCCTAGCTCCAGTGGCCTTTGGTTGGGGATTATGGGAGTTGAAGTCCAATAACATCTGGGGACCCAATGCTGAGAATCCCTGGTCTAGATGGGATGCTTCAGTGTCATAGAATATGCCCCTTCTCAAAGCTATTGGAGAAACACATGAGCCCATACAAATTACAAAGTTGCCTCAGGATGATGCCTTGCACTTGAGCAGCTTGGTTATCTGAGTCAGCCTATAAATATGACAACCAGGATGTGAGCCAGACCCATCAACAAAAAGAAAAGAGGGCAAAGCTGTCACAACATCCAGGCTTGGGCAGACCAGCCTTTTTTATGACTAATACTCTGATCCTAGGCATGCTTAATCAGAACTAAATCCCATTATCTTGAATGGGCCTTAAAGGTAAAGTGTGTTGTCAAGTCGATTTTGACTCCTGGCGCCCACAGAGCCCTGTGACCTTCTGCTTGTTACTCAAGCATTTCCCCTCTGTGCCACTTAAGGTGACCGAATGGGCCTTGCTCCTTAGTAAATAGGACGTATATACATATTTTTCAGAATGTGAGCCCTTTTGGGATAGCGAACCATACTATTCATTTTCTATGTAAACTGCTTTGACAACCTTTCTGTTGAAAACATTATATAAATCAATAAAATAAACAATAATTAATAACTCAGTAGAATTACAAGCACCAGATTGCCCTTGCTAGAATCTATGATGATCAAGTTGCTATTCAGGTTGAGTTTACCCAGAGGAAGAAAGCATGCACACTGAAAACATGTTGTGGATTCTGTGAGATTTTACAGGCAACTTTCCAGTTAATCAGTATTGCACTGATTGGTTTTGCACTCTTGTCTTGTCTTGAGAGTATCATCCTACCAAGTGATTATGATCACACCATGAGGTGATTCTCATGATTGCCGGGGTGGGCTGGGAGGGCATGGGGTTGGGGGGAAGGATGCTCTTAACCTACCTTCCCCCACAAATGACCAAACTGTCCATCTTTGGCGTGCCTGGGCACAGGAGAGGCATGCCAAAGATGGACAGACAGGCAGCCCTGCTCCATGAGGCACGGTACAGAGTGGAAGGATCTGGGGCTGGACCTTCTTGTTCCGGCCTCTGGATACCCCACAATACAATGCATGACACTTGTGTCAGGCTCTTTATGTGCCTGTTTCTGTGTTCCTTCAGGCTGAACTCAGCCTGAGGAGATCCACGATACCCAGTAGCTGGGATAAGGTTGCAAGTGCACCCTTAGCCTCAGCTAACAGCCAGGTTTCGTAAGAGGAAAACAGGAGGAATCTGTGAGGAGCCTACTGCTTCTCACGACCAGCCTAACCCCAGCTGGGATGCCCCAGGCTGGGTTAGGCTGGTTGTGAGAACAGCCTCCCTGTGTGATACAGTTATCAATGGTATCTGAATGTTTAATATCTCCTTGTGAGCTTTAAAACATCCTTCCTTAAGGGGCCTGTCAAATGTGACAAGGGAGGTCTTCTGAGGATGAAAAGAAACAAAGATGTAGATGGTCTGTTGCTCAGAGGCAGAGCACCTGCTTTTCAGATTGAAGGCTCCAAGTTCAGTTCCTGGCATCTCCAGGTGGCGCTGGAACTAGCAGGCTGCTGCCAATCAGTCTAGACAGTACTGAGACATACCTGTGGGTCTCACTCAGAACAAGGCAGCTTCATAGATTTGAAAGGTGGCTTCCCCACAATTTGTTTCATATAATGGAGGAATATTGCCATTTTTTTGGTTATCAAGATGGAAAGTCATTTGGCAATTAGGACTATACATCTTTGTGGGGCTGAACAAGTGAACGGTTGCCTGCTATATGCAATTTTCTGGACCTAGTTTTTCTCTTGGGGTGAATAGCCAGGATCAAAGGGGTGATAAAGCACTGTAATGTGCCTGGATGAGTGATGAGTCTGAGACCAATGGAAAAAACAGTAAGGAGGCTGAAGAATGCAGGAGTTGAACAGAAAGTGTTGGATGGTGGTGGTGGCCGTTCTCACCCATGTTTTACAGTTGCCCCAGTTATATGATAGATCGAGTTAATTTAGGACTGAGTGTGTGTCTATTTTCAGTGTGTTCTATTTATTGTCAGTCAAATTTAGGACTGTGTGTCTAGTCCGTCCCTATGCAAGTTTCCATATCTCCTTTAAAGAACTCATGACTACTTAGGGGAACCTCATGTCCATATACCTGTATCTGGAAGAAGAACACTGTCCTCCTGGTCCAGCAAGCTTGATCCTCCTTTCCATGGCATCCAAAAATGTTTTAAGTAAACAAGGTGCTTCATGCAAAGGCCTGATTGTACAGAGCCCAGTGCACGTAATCCCCCCTCCTTGTTGGGGGGAAATCATGTCAATTGGGTCTCTGTGTGATCAGTATTTGCATGGAGCCCACGTTAACAATGAGCATGATGAATGTGTTAAAGGGGATGTAGGAAAGGTCGCTTCACTTAGGACTGCACCAGCTACAGTATCTAAATGTATGCATCAGGGCTGTCATTGGCTTTGAACGTGATATATAGAAGTGAATGTTATCAGAACAGTGCTGGTGCTTCCACACATATACACAATTTCCATGCACTGCAGTCTTTAGCAACTTAACATATGAAACTGTCTTAAACTGAGCAAGATCATTGGTCCATCTAGATCAGTATCATCTTCAGTGATGGGGGCTGCACGTCTCTCTGGGTTTTCAACAAGTCTTTCCCAGTCTTACTTGGAGATGTCGAGGACTGACCTTGGGATTCTGCATGCAAAGCATGTCTTCTACACTGAGCTTTGGACCTTCTCCTGTGGTGTAGAATGTGGGCTAGAATGTCAGATGAATAAGTTCAAATCTCTATTGAGCCATGACGGTCACTGGGTGACCTTGGGACAGCCACTATCTCTCAGGCGAACCTATCTCATGGGGCACAAAGAGAATACGGAGGGAAGACCACAAACGCTGTTCTAAGCTCCTTAGGAGGAGGAGGGTGGGATAAAAATGTAAGAAACTGTAGCATGTGTTTGCATCACAAAATGATGAAGGTGGTCTTCATTGAATTCTCACATGCCCTCCTCCTTTTGACTTTTTCTTTTAAGCAATCTCTGAGCAATCACAGCTTACCCCACCATCTCTCATATTCTAAATATTTGCTTTCCAATTTGCAACCATTGTCACCTTTCAGGGAGATAACCAGCTTATGTGAAACTGAAATATGGTAACCGAAGCATAATTGCCTTTGCTTACGATGAAAGAGTGCTGCCTTGCTAGTAGGGATTGAGCAAAAGAATATGAAAGAAGTATAAATTGGATTTACATTTGAGGTGACCAACTGTGAATAAAAGCTGCCAAAGGCAAACTAATAGACTAGTGTTGAGAACACAGATGCTAATTTGAAAGTTCTAGTGCTGTTAACTTAGTTCAAAGTAGAAATCTAGCAAACATTGTACCCTACAAGAAGTACTGACTCAAAAAAAAAAAAAAGTACATTAAGAACCTTGAAAGACATATTCCCACCAGACATAACAGCATTCCTGGATTAGGCTGTGTAGTCCAGCTTTTTGTTCCAAGTATCAACCAGTCAGTACTAGAAAAAAATAAGACAAATTCATGGACAGTATAATGTCAACTGGTATTTTGCAAGATGTCAACTATCTTCCAGTCTTTTAACCATCTAGAGCAGTGGTTCCCAACCCGGGTTCCTCTAGACATTGCTGAACTACAAATCCCAGCATCCCCAGCCATAATAAATTATAGCTGGGGATGATGGGAGTTGTAGTACAGTTACATTTGGAGGAACCCAGGTTGGGCAACACTGATCTAGAGGTTGGCAAGGAAAACAATTTTCACATCCTATACTATGTTTACACATTTGAAATATTTGAAACCAGTCACCGAACTAGGTTGGATGTACCAAGCAAGCCTTTGTGTGACTCTCAGGGACATGTTTTCAGGTGGCCCAGAGAGCTTCCAAATCCCTCCCACTGCCAAGCCAGCAGTGGAGCCGAGTTCAGCTTTTCAGCTGGAAAAGGCGGCTCCTGCGGCACAGTGGGGCTTCAGCTATCAGGATGTCAGCCAGACTGAGTTGGATTTTTCCACTGGGAAAAGTTGCTAAGCGTTTCCTGACTTAAAGATGTTGGGGTGTTGAATTGTGGCTTGGGGGCTAGCTCTACATGCCTCTATTCTTGCTTCTTATGTGCTCAACATTTTTTAAAAATAAGCAGTTACAAAATGTGCTTCCTCCTCCTCCAAGGAACTGATCCTTTAAAAGTCTCACCCCTTGGACTATGCCGCTCACAGAAGCGGCAGCCATCATGGTTAGGGTATGTCCTTTTTTGCACACAAATGGCACTGTAACCTTGAGTGCTGAGGTCCAGGGGGTGAGTGACACCACTGCGGTGGGCCTTCCTTCCAGCTTTTGGCACTGAAACTATGCCACTTGAGTGAATAACTCCTGGAGATGGCTTATATTTTGCTGGAATACACAATATACTTGAGGGGGCTCAACTGTCTATGGAGAACTATACCAACTTGTGAAGTGGGAGTCGCTGCAATGTGCCCTGAAGATCCCAAACCACCTTCAGAATATGATGTGACATTTCTTGAACAACTTTGTTGTAATTAAATGGTTTTACATCACATTATTTAGGGGTAATACCTGGTGAACAAAGACTTTTCATAATGTGCCCTCATAGTCACAATAAATATCGTATTATTATTATATACCCTTAGAAGCATAGAAAAATCTCTCTCTAACCCTGCACCCGCTTCTGGTGCAAAAAGCATGGGGCCGTTTTGCATTCTGCTTCCTTATTTCAAAGCTCAGCCACCCCAAACAACATTCCCGTGGAGAATTCTCTGCCCACAACTGTGCAGAAGCTCTTAATGAGTAGAGAAGTTCTTGGCCCACGCAAGAGGCAATAAGAGAGCCCTTTGTCTATGTTTCTGCTTTGAAGCGAGTAAATACATGGAAGCAGTACTGCTAACCCTACAGTTCTTGTTAAAAATTAAATGCCAAGTAGGACACTGGCCCTACAGGCTTATCAGAGACAAAGTACAGGGACTGTTTTTTAGATATGATTTAAAGACAGTGGCTTCCACACTGTGCAGTGACATGCTGAGAGCTGCACACTCAGCTTGTGAGCCATGGAGCAGCCTGCCTGCACTGCTTCAAAAGTCAGGGCTGCTCTGTGCCTGCTAAGGAGTGTGTCATTGTATCTGTGATGCTATTCCTATTGAGAATGATGGGAGCAGCATTAGAACTGAGATGATGCACTTCTCTGTAAACATGGAGCTGCCCCAACTCTGAAAGCAGCACAAGTGGGCTGCCCATAAGGTGTGTGTCTCTCTCTTGGATCAGCAGTTTCCTGTGCAGTATGGGAACCAGTGGTCACCATAGACTAAAAATGCTACTTCTGTCCCCACCGCCCCTCAATGTTTATGAACATAAGAACAGCTCTGCTGGATCAGGCCCAAGGCCTCTCAGGTCCAGCATCCCATTTCACACAGTGGTCCACCATCACCACCACCACATATTTATATACTTCTTTTAAACAAAAGTTTCCAAAGCAGTTTACATAGAGAAATAATAAATAAATAAGATGGCTCCCTGTCCCCAAAGGGCCCACAATCTAAAAAGAAACATAAACAGACACCAGCAAGTCACTGGAAGTACTGTGATGGGGGTGGATAGGGCCAGTTACTTATTCTACCCCTGCTAAATAAAGAGAACACGATGATTCCTTAGACCATGGAGAGCCTACAAGCAAGAGGTCCTCACCTTTCTCTTGCTGTTGCTCGCCTGCAACTGGTATTTAGAGGTATTGTGCCTCAGTGGCTGGAGTTGGCCTATAGCCACCAGACAATATATTTAATATATTGGATTGTTGCAAATTATGTATATGTGGGTTTCCCACAAATTCCTAACTGAAATGACTCCTGTGTAGAAATATGGTAACATGAAGAAGTTGATGCATTGCAGAAACCTCCTTTTCCTGTATCCATCCAGGTTCACTTCATAACTTGGAAATTAGGATACTTTACCACTTGCATTGGTAACACACACTTTCTTAGAATCATTTTGGTACTCTCCCCGCCCCATGTGTCCTTAGAGCTGACACACTTCAGTGGGGGGGGGGGAACACATCAGTGAATCAATTGATTCATTGGCAAAAATCAAAGTTAACAGACTAAAATATGTGTTAACAGGTTGGCAGTTCTGTTCTAAATTCAGGCGAATCATCATAATAAAAACAAATATTTTATATAAAGCTTTCAAACTGGTATATTGAGAAAAATGATTTTCAAAAGAAAATCTGGTCTAAGCAAATGACAGATTTAACAAAATCTTTTTATTTACATAGAAATATGTGTATGCATATATTCTGTACTTGTACACATACATTTCTAAGTATATATATATACATTTATAATTTCCACATACTTTACAATAAATAACTTTTAGTTGTGTTTTAAACTGCCTATAGAGTTGGGTAGAAATACATTTCAAAAAATAATGGCTTACGACTAAATTACAAAAGCACCCAATATTTAACTCAAATGTTAGCAATAAATCCTAGCTTATATACAGCTAAATCAAGGACACACGACACAAATATGAACATGAAATTTCATGGGGCTATAGTCTTGGAAGAAAGGAAAAATGGAAAGGATGTTAATGGAGGAAACTGTAACAGAATAAAAAATGAGTGGAGAAATACTCAGGCTTATGACAACCAAATAATAAACACATTGCTAAACTGATAACTCCTAAGACAACCCTTTTTTTAAACAAAAGTGTTTCCAGTTTGAAATGCTATTGCAGGGGAAAGGGGAAAAAACGCACGGAATAATATGCTTTGGATTCAGGAACTGACTTGGGCATACAAGTAGCTGGGGAATTGTGTGATACAGGCCAGGTGGTTGACATCCAGTGCTAAAGGTTTAATGTGAACTGGAGTTCTTCACTTGAAATCATAAAAAGTAGCCCAAACAGCCGCAAGTTCCATCTCTAGCCAACAGCTTCCAGCTCAGGTTACATTCTGGATGGAATGTAGTCAGTCTGTGACACAAACTTGCAGAGACAGCGTTACTCCTACCATCAATTGAGTCACCTCTGCATCTGCACACACAGCTTGCATCTTAGGTCATTCCTTCTGGTATCTGCTATGGTAAAAAAAATCTGGCTTTTTATGATTCGATACCTCTCTGTCCATTCATTGTACAGAAACGTTTACATCTAGTCCTTGCTTCATTAGCAAGGAGTTGTGTCCTTTAGATCTTTATATGGTATACTTTGAAAGAGCAGTTACAAACATGATCCAATACCATGAATGGCAATTTATTGCTTGATGCTAATAGGTACAGAAGAAGTCTCTAGTCTGGTCCCCAAAGTGGTAAAATGCCACTTACTAGCTATGGTTCATGCATGGAAAGGAAAGAATGAAGATGAAAGAAAAGCAGTTTAGGTAATGTGAGAGGAAGTGACAGTGGATCAGGCTAGAAGTGGGAGGCTGAAGAGCGCCAATACATGAGACCCTTTAGATGACAGCCACAGTTAGTTGTGGTACCACAGTGCTAACAGAAAATCATCCATTACTGCCTTCTGCAACAGCAGATAACTTTTGTTGGTGACCTTTCCAGTTATAAGTGATGCAACACAGACAAGGTATTATAAAAATATTACAATCTTGAAATGCACAAAGTTATCACAGTTTATATGCCTGTAAGCTTGACCTTTTTTCCTTTTATGTAGTTTATTTGATATTTTATCTTTTGGTAACATTTAAAACATTTTAAAAGAAGCCTTCATTTTTTTCTGCTCTGTTTCTTAGAAATACATTATTTATTGGGGCAATAGGAATTTTAACAAACGGACACAACCAATAGCAACCAACAGCAAGTTAAAAGTAATTGCAACAGCAAGTTTCAAGGAATCAAGAACTCTGATCACACTTATCCAAGTTAGACCCTGCTTTCAAAACTTAACCAGGAACAAATATACAAAAGCCCTGACATTTTGGTCAGCAAACCTGAAGGTTGAAAGCCTCACTGCACTGTTAAGTAACATTTGATGCAAGAGCCTTTCCTGAAATACTACACCGGATGACAGTGTGTGTTGCTAAATATCAGAGCCCTTCAATTGGTGTTTGAACATGATTTCCACTGCATGTAAGGACAAGACCCTCCAAGCTCTCTTTGTTTGGTTCTTTTACTGAAATCAACTCTGCAGGTTACTGCAGTTAACGGAAACTGTTCTCTGAAGACACTCTAATACCCTGGGGTCATTCTATTTTGCATGTATTTGTGCTATGTTAAGAACTCCAGAGAACCTTTAAGGAATTAGACTGCTTTGTGTTAGCAATGGACTAGTATAGAAAAATCTACAGTACCTCCTGCAATACGGCAATAAACCCACAAAACTCTTTCAATGGTGGGGGGCGCACAAGGCCCAATTGTAATAACTGATCTTAAAGCAACCACAAAAATGTACTTTAATATTTGCTGTGGACTGGACTGAAAGGTTGCCTCCAGCTCCTCTGGCAGAAGGACCTTCCTCAGTAGGAAGGGAATCGTAGAAACCAACATTGATTCTAGTGGTATGCAGCTTTCCTATTCCCCGATAATTATGCAAAACTGAAATTTGACATTTCAGTTCCTATAAAGTTTTGGCTAGGCTTTTGGCAAAATTCAATGGCAACTTTTGAGGTGTGTGAGCTCCTTTCCTGCAAAAATTTACCTAATCATATAGTACTACTCAACTTCTCTCAAAATCCCAACAAATGTTTGCCCTAAATATTTGCTTTGGCACTTTGATACGAAGTGCTGTTGTAACATCCCTAAAATGTTGATGTCGAAGTGTTATCTCCAATACTTATCTGCTGTTAAAGCAAGCCTTAGAGTAGGACAATTAGCTATGGAGTCATAGAGCTTCTGATGTTGGTTTGTTTCTCCTTATCCACATATTGATAATGGGATGTATCCTAAGGAAGTTAGAATTCCAGCATCCCACTGACATGAATGGGACTTGTTAGTAATGATTAACACTTCATTAATTTCAGTGGAGCTTAGTCATGACTTTCTTAGGATACAACCTGCCTGCTGTTTCCCCAATTAATAAGAAAGTCAGAAATTAAATATATGGTAAAGTGACATGTTGGTGTCTGAAGATTAAACTATTTATAATAGCACAGACTTAAGGCTGGTTCACACATGCATAAACATCACTCACTGTTGACTTACTGCTGAAAGCGTGAACTGACTCCATAAAAAGACGTGAATCTGCAGTGCTATGAAAACTCAATCTATGGTGTTTGCCATCACAGATCATATCGCCACTTCATGTTGTAGTCATCAAGTAAATAACATGCCTGGCGAACCAGCCCATGGATGCAGGATTATTTTCATTTATGGGGGGAAACATTTCTCATATAACCTGATTAGGAAGAACGGTCCCAAGAAGAAGGTTAAAATTAAAATGACAGATTATCAACACTCTGCTTGAACAGTCACTGAAAAGAGGATAGAGCACATCATCCAGAGGACAAATATGGCGTCTCGCTGTGGTAGTTGTAATCAGGGCAAACCTTCTGCACCAGTTTGTAATCAACACTGTAAAAAGCAATGTAAATACAGATTACTTTAAATGGTTTAGAACACAACCAGGATACATGGCTTTGTGTCTGCTCTTGGTAGCAGATCTTTGAAGGGTCAAAGTTACACAATGCAGTTTTCTTAGCCCTGTCTGTTTTTTCATATTCAATGCGACAGTTGAAAGACTTTGACTCCTTGGTCTCTAACGTGGACTGTGGTGAAGACTCAAACTCCACCACCTTGGAAGGTGGCACCAGGCTCACAGAAACATTTCCAAGGCCTGTTGAATTGTGCCGGAAATAAACACTGAAGGTTCCATTGCCATGGTCAACAATTTTCCCTGTTATGAGAAGATTCAGTTTCACAGTTTTGATGTTAGAATGGAAGTCTCCCCACCCAAACATTTTCTTGAATTTTCCGGTTTTTACAATTGGTCTACGTTTAGTTCGTGCCAGAGATTCTTGAACCTCAGTGATGTTGGACAACCAATCCCAAAAGTTGTCTATGCTGTCTGAATATGACATCTGCCCATGTTTTAGTGCTGGAGATGGCTTAACAAAGAGGCGCAAAGGGTTGATGATCCTTGAGTGAACTACATTATCAACCAGTGTGTCCGCAGCATCTTTGTCCTCCCAGTCCAGTATGTCTGTGGCATGAAAGATTTGCTTTGCATCACAAAATATCTGTTTTAAAAGAGAAAAAGAATATCAGTATTAAAAACTGCAAATCTTGATACTAAGTGACTTGCATTAACTGGGCTCAGTACTGCTGGACATCAGCTAAATGGCAAGTACTTTATGAATAAGTGATAATTCATTTATTCCTCTTAGCAATAGCAATAGCACTTACATTTATATACCACTTTATAGCCAGAGCTCTCTAAGCGGTTTACAATGATTTAGCATATTGCCCCCAACATTCTGGGTACTCATTTTACCGACCTCGGAAGGATGGAAGGCTGAGTCAACCTTGAGCCCCTGGTCAGGATCGAACTTGTAACCTTCTGGTTACAGGGCGGCAGTTTTACCACTGCGCCACCAGGGGCTCTTGCACTAATAACAGGGATATGTTGGTAGCTGGCAACTCACTCTGAAAAACTGGTTTATTAAAAAAGGCTATATTTCTATGCAATAGAATTTGAAATAAGCTGGCCTGAATACCCATTCTGAAATATGTGTTAAGAGGTACCTGACAATTACTCCTATAGTAACATTCAACATTTTGAACAAACACGTTACTTGTGAACCTGGACCACCTGCCAATATAGAAACATGATCAGTTCTGCCAATGCTAAAAACACTGGGTTGTATCCATAGAAAATAATGGCTAAGTCCTATTAATTTCAATGGAACTTGCAGTTAGTTACAACTAAGTAATCACATTTATTTTGAAGGTACTTAGTCATGACAAACTTCTTCTGGATACAACTCATTACATAATCATGGAGTTGCAATCACAGGTAACAAAAGAGCAAGGCTTTTCCAAAATGAACATGTTCTCTTTCAGATGCTTAGGAATAACTCTATTGTGGCTTGTGGCGGTGGGTCGAGGGTGGCGGGCTCAGCCTCAAACATATGAAGAAAGAGTAGATGCAAATGTCAAACTGGTTCAGAGAACATTTGCCTGAGTTAAGTTGAGAGGGTCTCCATACCCCAAAGATTAGGCAAAGTGCTTTGAAATCAGAGAGACTTCAGCCTTGGAATCTCTTGTTCTAGAAATTAATTACTGCACTATGGTAATTCCCAGCAAGCAGTTCCTACAGTATCTAAGGTCAATTTTGCAGTATAGGCCAGTTTGATCAAATTTTTCACATCTGAACTCCAGCATTTTCAGAAGCCTTGCTATAAGCATTTTTAAAAGTTGGTTTTTAATGAAGATTAGACATCTATGATTCAAGAAATACTCATTTATAAGAGCAGTCTGATACACTTATTTAAGTATGAAAGGAATTGCTCTGCATAATATACAAATAATCACATTTATATAGAATGTAATTAAAATGCACAAATGCATATTTGTGTCATATGGACTACTTTACTTGAGTAAATATTGCTAGAAAATTTTCTTTATCCAGTTTTTTGTTTACAGAATGGCTGGCATTTCTAGAGTCATTTCAGTTTCTGGATCCTATTACTTAATCTGATTCTGCACCATTTGCTTAGCACTAAATAAATGTAAGGCAGCAATACTGTAGTATTGCTATCCCATCACCACTTTAGATGTAGTCTCACTGCCCTGTGATTTCAGTGGACCACAGCACATGGGTGAGAGCCTTGCTGATGAGTGGAAGAAGTTTTTTGTATCATGAAACCTTGCTCAAGATTCTCAGTCAAGTGATATTACAGGTCAGTGAGGGTAAGGAGAGAGTGAGATGGGCATGGTGTAATTGGAAGGGTCTGACTGGAAGATACCCCTGCTTCCTTACCTTGTGAATGACATAAGCCATGAGCAAGAAGCAGGGGAGAATTCTTCAGTGGCTGTGCTTAGCAGCTGCGTGGAAATGAGCTGTGTTGAGGATTTTTTAAACTGATAAATGTTTTTTAAAAGGTTTGTTTACTGTGGTTAATTAATTAATTATTATTATTACTACTTTGGAAATACTGTTGAATGCATGAATGGCTTCCATGTTCTCTCTCTCTCTCTCTTATTTTGAGGATTGCTTAATTAATCAAATCAATTACGCTTTCATTCATTAATCAAGTTGTTTCAGGTCATACCTGAATTTTCAATAAATTCCGAAGTCTTTTTTAAAATGACTGCATGTACTGTATACCATTACTGAACACAGCTGTGTGGCTTCTGATAGCTTATTTCTTCCTTTTGGTTAGCTACATAGGTATTAAATGAATACCTAACTATGAACAGCTGACATTCCTTTTCTCTTTCCTCTTCATCATTTTCCTGGAGACCAAGTGTCTTTTGAATATATTTATTTAAAATACTTATTAAGTGCTGCGAGAGACCTTTGCATTTAAATTGATTTGGTTTTTGTTATGCATTCCTTTTGCTGTACTTGCCCTCTTTCAGTTTCTGCTGTAAATTCTTATGAAGCAATTCTTCAGACAGTAAACACGATGTATTGGAATGTTGTTGCAGCCTGGTTTGCGATTATGTGCCTTTTTTTGTGGACCTAGTGTTATTTCTGCTTGATATGTTGCTGTTCTAAATATTCTCTGCCACCCAAAGGTAGCTGATGGAATGTTTTGAGAGAGAGAAAAGAATTTAGCCTACATACACTGAAGAAAGGCAAGTTGTACACATGTAATGTCTCTAAATCTTGTTTATAGAAATTGGGGTTTTGTTACAGGTTGCAGTTCCATTCTACAGTTTGTATGGCTTGTAAATGGAAAAGGATCAAGCTGTATGCTTGCTATATATGGTACTTAAGAGCCAGAGAAGCCTTTCATTGTTGTAGGGAAATTATAAGGATGGAATTTACTTAAAAGCTAACTAATCCAACCTTCCACACAGGAGCATGACTCTTTGGATACCCTCAACCCTCCTAAACAATCCATCCTGGGAGGAGCTACAGCTCGGTGGCAGAGCACGTGCTTTGCATGCAGTAGGTCCCAGGTTCAACTTAGCATTAGCTTCTTAAAAAGAGCTCTGCTTGAGACCCTAGAAAACTCTTGATAGCGATATTAGATAGTGCTGGCCTAAATGGAAAAATGATCTGACAGTATAAGGTGACAGTGGGAGGAGAGCTGGCCTTGTGGTAGCAAGCATGAATTCCCCCCTTTGCGGAGCAGGGTCCACACTGGTTTGCATTCGACTGGGAGACTACATGTGAACACTGTAAGCTTTTCCCCTTAGGGGATGGGGCTGCTCCAGTGTTCCCTCTAACAGGGATTTCCAGATGCTGTTGACTACAACTCCCATATTTCCCAAGCAAAAGCCACTGCAGCTGGGAGCCAACAACATCTGGGAATCCCTGTCAGAAGGAACACTGGGCCGCTCTGGGAAGAGCATCTGCATATTTGCATACAGAAGGTTCCAAGTTCCCTCCCTGGCAGCATCTCTAGATTAGGCTGAGAGAGATTCCTGGCTGTAACCTTAGAGGAGCTGTTGCCAGCCTGCATAGACAATACTGAGCTAGGCGGAGCAGTGGTCTGATTCAGTATAAGGCAGCTTCCAATGTTCTTAAGGCACTTTCATTAGTTCATATAACTGTTCTACTCAGATAGTGAACGGGATGGAGCAAGGTGCGTCATGGCAAAAATGCTTGCAGGATAAGTAAGAACGCCCAGATGGCCCAAATGACCAAGCTCAGTCATACTTTAAAAGGAGTATCAACTTTCTTGTCCTAAAAAACAAACAAGAAAAACACCACAAATCTATCTGATTCTGTGAGGCTGTTCTCATGTGCAGCCTAACCCTGAGCTAGGCTGCCCATGGGAACCACCGGCATTGGGCCCAATCTCGGCAGGGCAGCACCGCCTAGCCCTTCTTCTTATCTGGCTTTTAGCTGCGGCTAAGGGAGCGAGTGCTCCCTTAACTCTGGCTTCCGGCTCGTGTGTGACCTTGAGCTACTTCCAGCCTGGTAGCACAAAGGGACGGATTCCTGAGGGAATCCCCCATTGCAATGCACATGTTGCGTGGCGCACTGTGGGATCTGCAGAGGCTGGGAAGCATTGCCCCAGCCCCACGAGCTCCGTGCTGAGCCCATGTAGCGCAGATCATCTGGGAGCACAGTCTGTGTTCCTAGCAAGCTCATGGGGCGGGGGGGAGAAGGTGAGTTAAACAAGCCTGCCCACCAGCCTAACTGCCTGGTCATGTTAATGATCTCTGTATGTGGCAACCAGTATAGTAATGTACATAGTACAAAGGAACCAGACACTTTTTAGCCTTCTCCCCACCACCCAAACAACCAGTATATTTCATTCCTGTGTGATTTGTCAAAATAACCATTTCATTCACAACAATGGAAATGCTCTACACAGAATCAAAATGTTAACTATTCCATGAGTTGGGTGTTCCCCCCCTCCCATATTACAACCAACATAAAAAATCACTGAAGTGCTGGAAGAAAGAAAAGTTTGAACTCAACAAGGTGGGGAGGGGGAATTGCTGCTCTCATTCATATCTGCTTGAAAATGCAATGATACTACTACATTTATCAAATTTTAAATAATTTATGACTTGACAGAGCTTACCAATTCTGCGGGGCACATTAGCGTGATACAACATTATATTAGCATTTTCAGCCTCTCGCACTCAGTCACAGCAATTGGAATCTCAGGTCATCATCAGATGCATTAAAACACACACACACTCTATAACACTATATTCCATTACTGTTCTTTTTAGTAAGAAAATTACAACAGACCATAATAATTCATCATAACAAGCGGAGCCTGAACTATAGTGATAATTAAATGTGTTTTTTCCCAAAGGCAAAAGTTGCAATTGGTTTTAAAATAGCAGCTGTGATTACCATCAGGAATGCTGTAAGGAGTTTAGGAACTAAGTAACAGATCCCTTTAACTGCGCTGTGTCAAACATCATATTAGACTCTGTCATTATAAGTTTTCTACAATTTATTTTGTGATGGCACAAGAAAAGGCACGCCTACAGTAGCATCCTGTCCCAAGGCTCTAAATAAACCCCTATAAACCTTCCATTGTTTTACGCCAAGGTAGTTTACAATTGAATAAGAGGAAAATGTTTATATCCCTGTTCTATTATAATTGATTCATATTGTAGGGGATGAACACAATTTAAAGTATTTGTAAGTACCTCCTTTTTCATAGCTGTGATGCTTGATTAATGCTGTTGAAATCATGTTTGCAGAGAATTTTGTTTTTTGGTAAGAGCATCACATTGCTATGTCCTATGCTCAGGATCAACCCACTTTAACCCCTAGATCCTTTTAAGCAATAAAGCACAATTTCCCCCCTTTCCCATATGTAACAATTAAATCATAATTCTTTTACTACAGTATTAATAAATACTAGCTCCAGCTGCGTCCCTTTCTCGAGAAGGCAGATCTGGCCACGGTTACCCATGCTTTAGTCACGTCATAGCTGGATTACTGTAACATGCTCTATGTGGGGCTGCCCTTGAAGAATATCCGGAAACTGCAGCTATTGCAAAACAAGGTAGCTAGGGTTTTGTCCAGAGCTGCCTGGTGGGAGCACATCACACCCATCCTGAAAGAGCTGCACTGGCTGCCAGTTCGTTTCTGGGTCCAATTCAAGGTGCTGATTTTGACCTTTAAAGCCCTTAATGGTTTGGCCCAGGGAATCTGAGGGACCGCCTGCTCCCAAGGGTTGCTGCCCACTTGACAAGGTCATCTGAGGGGGCTCTGCTTCGGGTGCCTACAATGAAGGAGGCTCGTCTGTCGTGCACTCAGGACAGGGCCTTCTCTGTTGCTGCCCCCAGATTTTGGAATGCTCTCCCAGTGGCCATTTGCTCCTCAGACTCCATCACAGTTTTTAGAAAGCTTCTTAAATCTTGGCTTTTTACCCAGGCTTTTACATGAACGTTTCAATGCTGCTTCTATGTGTTTTTACTCTTGTGTCTATGTGTTTTTATGCTTGTATTTTATAGTTTTTAAATTAGATTTGTTTTATATTTTTAGCTTAATATTTTAATTGTATGTTTTTAACTTTTGTAAACCGCCTTGGAGTTGTTTTTAATGAAAGGCGGTATAGAAATTCAACAATAAATAAATAAAATCAATAAAATAAAATATGTACATACCATCCATTATATTAGGATGACAGTTTCAGCAATGATGCCATTTTCAAAGAAAACCATTTGGGCCTGATTTTTGTCTGATGAAAAAGGTTCTTTATTTTTTCAGGAATGGTCACATCCCAAAGTCCAGTGGGAAAAGGATTTCACAAATATTTCTGGCATGGATTGGGGGATCGAGCCAAGTCCCTACTACATTTGGAATTCTGTTTTCTACCCAGCAGTCTGGAAAGCACCTTCAGTTATTACAGTTTTACTGCACTAATGAAAAGTGGCCAGAAATCCCTTGCTCAATAGCTTATATAATTGGATTGCTTTAACAATTCTGTCCTGTCTCCTGTAGTTAACTAAAATGACAAGCCGCTTCAGCAGGGGGAAAAAAGCCCTCTCATGATCGAATCTTGTAGCCCATTAAATTTTCTCCTTGTAAATGAATCTTATAAAGAACTACCTTTCCTGTAGAGGTACTGCCACACCAACATCTCTGCTGACAAATCTGAAAGTAGATCCTGCTACACAAAAAAACCGCTATCAATGATTAGTGGTGTGATTCCCCGCAAAGCCATATCTCTTCTGCATCTTTAGGGGACTGTCAGAGTAGCATAATAAGAAAATGACAGAAAGTGGATGAGGAATGACAGAAGTGAACTATATATCAGTATACTAATTGCAGATATTAATATTCTCTGATGTAATATGTCATTGTCTGAAAAGCTGGCCATGCTGACAAATACTAATATCAAGCCTGGAACATAATTTGAGAAAGGAAGAAGGGAGATAATTGCAAACTTTGATCAGCTTGCCCAAAGCTTTATTTAAGTGAGTTCTTTAATTTTCTACAAAACACCATTCAAAACTTGCCAAAATGAGAGAGGTAGAGAACATAAATGGGAAACCTACAGAAGGCTCTGTGGGCTAAGGGATGTCCTTGCTGAATGGGGCAAGCTTTCTCTTCTTCCCCAATTATTCATCTGCCAGTAATCTGAGAATGGGAATAAATACTTTCTGTAAGCCTGGCAAAACAATTCTTTGTCATTTTCTGTTAAAAGGCAAAAGAGATATAGATATAGATTAAGCTTAAGGAATCCTAATTGGAGAAATAAACATTGCATCAAGATCTATGAAGACACGAGGCTTAATTGGAAGAAAAGGCCACATCTTTATGCAATTAACATTCAGTTAAACAACAACAAATGGATTGGCTCTCCACTCCCCTATAGGATGGGAACTAATGACTAGCCATCCAAGATGTGAGTCTACCCCCACCACATCACACTCCAGCTCAGAACAGCATCATGGCCCTATGGTTGACTGCCGTTCCTCTTCACCAACCAAAGGGGTCAAGGCATCTGCAGGAGGCACCACCCCCTGCAGCAGTGCAGTCCTTTGGAATGGTGATACCCCAGCATGCTAGAGCACACCCCCAGCCAGCACTGCCTGAACTGTTAAGTGTCTAGGGATTGATCAAGGGTTTCTCCTTTTGCCCAATATTTGCCTTCGGGTGCTCACCAATCCACTATCTTAAATTTTCACTATACTTGTGACCAGAGGAGTAGAGAGCATAGTGTGGGGTAAGCAAAAACAGACCTCCATCACCAGCCAATACAATAGAGGCCAAAAAACTGGCCTCCCAATATTTGACTCCCCAAAAGGAGACCAGCCGAAACTCACACTATGTTCTGGGTATGGGTGGGAAGGGTTTGCTTTTCAAACATTGAATGAGGATGTCGATGGGCCAAACTGACAAGCCACCAAACTCCACCTGCCTGGCTCCTCAAGCCAGTCAATTAACTTGAAATACTTTATGCTTCAGTAAGAAGCTAGGCTGGGGCAAACAAGATGCACCTAGTGCATGTCCGGGTGATCATCTGCATTTTGTTTGACAACATGCAAATAAATCCCTTAAAACAAATAGCAACAGTAAGATGCCAAAGGCTTTGGGGTGGCTGATCCACAGTTCCAACTGCACAAAGCCTATGTGCAGTGTGAAGCAGGATACTGGCCGCCCTATACATAGGGTGTGGCAATTCCACTTCTGGGTCTTTCTGGGACTCCGCAATGGATGAAGTTCTGCATGTATTACCAGGTTTGCTCTGAAGTGTGGTAGTAACCATCCTTCGCTTAAAGAGGGGGAAATGCAGGCTTCCTTCCATCTAGGCAAAAATGACGGAGTCTGGTCTGGGGTGCCTTGAGATGCAGCCAAAATGGTGAACAGAGCAAGCTGGCAGCACATGAACAGGTCTAATATTCTGAGTGGATCAGGCTACATGCACTGGAATATATGCAAATGGCCTGTTCAGACATTACATTCACACATGTATGACAGTCCTGCTTGGATGAGAGAACAGAGATGCCTGTGGATGAGAAGCATGGGTGTAATTCTGCTCACTCATGATATGTCTCTGTACACTATTAGAATTTCACAGAATTTTTGAATTCTGAACACACAGTTCATGAAGCCTTCTCATATGTGAACCTGCTTGTTCTTTGAGGTAATCATGTGAGACCCTGCTCTGACTGCTCCTCCATTCAGAGATCTGGAGAGGGAGAAATTGAGATAAGAGTCTTATTCATGGCAATAATAAAATATTATCCTCAGATATACTCATTTAGCACCTATAGTTCTATATTTTACGAACCAAGTTAACATTGGTTTATTCACTTGAGCTTTGGGTGTGTCATAATAAAATGTTTTGGTCATTTGGTGCTTGCCTATTTTACTGTTTGTGGATCTGTTACATCTGTAAAATTAACAAATCACCAGGGCCAGATGGCACCCACCCAAGAGTTCTGACGGAACTCAAATATAAAATTGCTGATTGCCTAGCACGAATCTGTAACTTGTCCCTATAATCAGGCTCTGCACCACAGTATGGAAATTAGCTAATGTAACTCTCATTTCCAAAAAGGGATCCTGGGGGACCTGAGAAATTACAGGCCAATTAGCTTAACTTCTATGCCAAGCAAACTGATGGAAAGCATACTTAAGGACAAAACTGTTAAACACGTAGAAGAATGGGCCTTGCTGAAGGAGAACCAGCATGGCTTCAGCAAGGGCAAATCTTGCCTCACGCACCTTTTGGAGTTCTTTGGATAAAGGTTATCCTCTAGACATAGTATACTTGAACTTCCAAAAAAACCCTTAGCAAAGTTCACCACCAAAGGCTCTTGTGGGGATAGGTTCATATGTGGACTGGTAACTGGTTGAAGGACAGGAAACAGAGGATAGGAATAAATGGACAGTTTTCACAATGGAGGGAAGAAGTAGGGTCCCTCAGGGATATATACTGGGACCAGTGCTCTTTAACTTGATCATAAATGATACAGAAGTTGAGGAAGCAGCAAAGTGGCCAAAATTGCAGATGACACTAAACTATTTAGGGTAGCAAAATCCACAACAGATTGTGAGGAGCTCCAAAAGGATCTCTCCAAACTAGGGGAGTGGACAACAAAATGGCAAATGTGGCTCAATGTAAGCAAGTGCAAAGTGATGTATATTGGGGCAAAAAACCCCAACTTCACATATACACTGATGGGGTTTGAGCTGTCAGTGACTGAAAGATATTAGGGTTGCATTGGACAGGGATCATTGGGAAGGGGACTGAAAATTAAAATGTGAATTTCATAAAGTCATACAATTTTATGGTGTGGCGACATTTGGAGTACTGCCTACAGTTCTGATCACTGTATCTTGTAGTACTGTAAAAGGTGCAGAAGAGGGCAACTAAGATGATCAGGGGCCTGGAACATCTTCCTCATGAGGCAAGGCTGCAGCATCTGGGCTTTTTAGTTTGGAAAAAAAGCAACTATGAGGAGACATGATAGAGGTGTATAAAATTATGCATGGAGTAGAGTGGACAGAGATAATGTTTTCTCCCCATCTCACAACATGATAACCAGGGGTCCCATGAAACTGAAGGCCAGGAAATTTAGGACCAACAAAAGGAAGTACTATTTCACATATAATTAATCTGCCATAGGATGTGGTCATTGCCACTTCATGGAGGACAGGTCTATCAATGGCTACTAGTCTGGTGGCTATAGGCCACCTCCAGGCTCAGAGGCAAGATGCCTCTCAATATCAGTTGCAGGAGAGTAGCAGTAGTAGAGAGGGCATCTCCTTGCCTGTGGGGTTCTCAGAGGCATCTGGTGGGCCACTGTATGAAACAGGATGCTGAACTAGATAGTAGTGGTGTACATGGAACTGGTGACTGCTGGTTCAAAGGTGGGGGGGATACCTTTAAGGACTGGGGAGGGTGCTCTTATCTCCCCCACCCCGGCCACATTTTCCCTGCTGGCGCTGTCATTAAAATCAGTCCTGAAGAGTGGCAACGTACCTCCTTGCTGCCCTGGTACGCTGCGACGTACCAGGGCAGCAAGGAGGTACGCTGCCACCCTGCGTGACTGATCTTAATGACAGCGCTAGTGGAGGAAATGCGGTGGGGGTTAAGAGCACTCTCCTTGGTCCTTAAAGGTATCCCTCCCCTTCGAGCAGGGGGCCTGCCAGACATTGGAACCAATTTGGAGGTCTGTAAAAGGACCTCCGGATCGGTTCCAGCCAAATAGCTACTAGATAGACCTTGGGCCTGACCCAGTAGGGCTGTTTTTATGTTGTTATGTATGTATGTGTGTGTGTTTGTTCATGTTGAGTGACTGTTATTTGACCTTATTTTATTCTGGATTGTAACCCACCTTCAAGACCATGAGGGTCTCCACACGAGCAGTGTAGAGAGCTGTAAGGGGTTTCATGGGGAGAGCGGGTTTGAGCTGCTCTCTCTGCAGACGATCAGGTGGCTAGCCCTGGGTGGCTGGATTGGCTGCTCACATGATTACTGGGTCCATCATGGAGCCAGTTGGGGCAGCGGGGATCAGTGGCCTCCTGGCCACTGGAAGCCCCAGAATGCCATTCGCAAGTGCACGTGGCATTCTGGGGAGTAGGGGTGTGCACGGAACTGCCAAACTGCGGTCCAGCACTGGGGTGGGGGGTTGCTTTAAGAGCGGGGGGAGGGTTTACTTACCCCTCCTGCCACTTTCCTGATCTGGCGCCTGTAATTTTAGTAGTAATTGGGGCAGCAGGATACCTCCCTGTCGCCCCTTCCCCTGTTTCGCTATGAAAAGCTCCCAGGAGTCCTCTGCGCGTGTGCACGTTCTGCGTGCATTTCAAGTCTCTGTGACGTGCACACGCGCAGAGGACTCCTGGGAGCTTTTCATAGCGAAACAGGGGAAGGGGCGGCAGGGAGGTATCCTACCACTCCAATTACTACTAAAATTATGGGCGCCGGAGCGGAAAAGCGGTGAGAGGGGTAAGTAAACCCTCCCCCCACTCTTAAAGCAACCCCCCACCCGAACCGAACCACCCAGGTCCGGATCAGTCCGGAGGCCTTTAGAATGGTCTCTGGACCGGTCCGGGCACATCCCTACTGGGGAGCCCCCTGATGCAGGGAGGCTTGTTGTTGCCTCCTCGTTGGGGGGTCTCCTCTTGAGTCACCATGGTGTGGAGCCACGCTGCAGCAGAACAATCAAGTAAACAGGGTTAGCAGAGTGTGCACTCCGCTAACTTCGTTTGGTGGGGGGGGCAATTACGTGGGCTTGTTGCTGGGAGCTGTGCTCCCATTGCAGCACACGGCCCACAGAAACTGCGCTGGGCTCCCTTAGCCCGGTTTCTGCGGGTCATGAGAATAGCCACCTTGTGTTGGAAAGGTGTTGGAGAGGTGGGGTACGAATGCTTTAAGATTAAAAAAATATTATAGTTAAAAATGTAACAACTTTCACAGAAGTTGCACATTGTTCTTAGTATCCAGCGCAAACTTCAAATGCCTTTGAATTATTCCCCACTTTCACTTCTTAAATAGTTAGTGCTAAGTTTGGTTCCTATAGCTCTACACTTCCTTCTGAAGGAAACTGGTTTCTTTGTTGCCATTTTATTCTTGGACATGAGCAGTCAATTTGTTTTGAGTTATGGTACCATGGATGGCAGCATCAGCAGAAGTGTAAATAGATTAGCAATTAAAGCAGCCTGGGAGAGTCCAGCCTTCTGACTGGAGGATGCTGAAGCCCTTGACTGCCTACTTTGTTTCTGAAAAACATTCGCCTCAGAAGAGGTTCAGTTCTGTAGCCTAACCAACAGAGCTTTTCACATGACCTACTGGGCAGGCAGGCGGCTGTGCAAACCCAACATTCCCCCCGAGATGATCAGTAAACATGCACTGGGAGCATGGTCTGTGCTCCCAGACGTTTGAGCTCTGGAGGGCTGAGATGATGCATCCTGGTCTCCAGGAATCCCACAATGCATTGTTCACTGAGCACAGTGCATTGGGGGATTTCCCAAGGAGACGGGCAGCATAGGCGCTTGTTTCTGTGTCTCCTTGGGCTGTGTGCAGCCAGAGGAGACACACAATCCCAGAGCCTGGGATTAAGGGCTCACTCGCGCCCTTAACCCTAAAAACCAGGTTAAAAAGCTGGGCTAGGTGGCACTGCCCCACTGGGATCGGGCCTGATCCCAGCAGTTCTCATATGCAGCCTGCTAACCCAGGCTGGGCTTCTCTAGCCTGGGTTAGGCTGGGCATGAGAACAGCCTCAGTGTGTCATATTTCTGGTGCAGACTGTGGATGTGCTCTTATCCAAACCATACTGCCAATCTAGTTCATGTTTCAGTCCTTATAATCATTGCCTGAAGGAAAGGGATGTATATATCTCCTGTGGGGGCTGTAAAGGGAGATTTTCAGTTGAACTAAACCAATCTGCCCGATGAAAAGCTATTTCAGTTCAAAACATGCATGGTTCCACTGACTGTTCTTCAGTTTAAAAAAAAAACTACTTTCTGCACCTGTTTGAATAGCCTCTCCTTTATATTCTGTTCTGTTACCCTTGTGCTAGCTGAAGTACAATTGCACATTGTCTCTGGCTTCCCTTACGGTCCGATTTGCCCACTGCAGCCAACCCTCACACAGGTGACAAAGACACAAGAATACCATGAGCGTGCATGTTCTCTCCAGTACACCATTCCTTAACAGGGTGTGGGCACAGTTCATTTGAACCAACCCTCTGCACATGGTCTGAATCCTGCATTCAAGTAGTAGTTTGACTTCATGTCAAGAATTGGCTTGGACAAAACAACCCCCACATGATTAAGAACTGGAATGCTGGTGGGTCAGACAGACATGTATGCTCACACCAAATGGTGTTGGACTGGCCAGACAAAGTTATAATCTGAACTGGTCCTTCCTCTTCTTCTTCTTTTTAATTCTCTGTGAATTGTTCACCTGGCTTAAACACTAGGTTGACATTCACACAATCAAAAACTGTGTTCTAACAAGGTTTGGGAGCTGTGTGTGCTCCCAATTTTCACTTGTGTGGAAAGGTAGGAGGAAAAGCTGGGTAAAAGTGATTGTGTGGAAGCAAGGTAGAAGGGAAACCTCAATAGCTTTCCCTCCCACCTTGCTTCCACACAACCGAAAATTGGGATCACACTGCTCCCAGACCTGGGTAGAACAGTTTTTGACTGTGAATGACCTCTAGATCTAGGTCTCTCTTTCTGTGTTACAAAATTTAATTTCAGTCCGGTTTCTCTCTACCTAGAGCTGACGTGTTGCTTTCACTCTGATCTTATCCTTGAATATCTGAAATGACAACGCCACAGTCACTGATTGCTGCCTGTACTTCCTGGATCTTCATGCTGAGCTGCAATGCCCTCTGCCTTCTGATTCTAGAAGAGAGTTCTTTGTTGGAAGGTCCTCCATAACGTGGTGGTGTGTGTACAAACTGATAGAGGGGAACAAGGATCAGGCTCAAGCAGCAGGAGACTGCAGCTGTCCAACTAACTGCAATGCCATAAACCTGTCTGCATGGACATGGATCAAATGGCCAGCCATAACACCATAAATCTTATAAATATATTTTCAGTTTCAAAACTCACTTAGATGCAAATTAAAAAAAAAAAGCATTTTTTATCAATCACAAGGACAGGCAGATCACAGTGAGGTAATGTAATGGCTAGAGTACAGGACATGTATTGGGTTTTAATCCCTATTGTGCCATGCAGTCCACTGAATGACCAGTTGCTATGCCCCAGCCCACGGGTGTCAGACAGGGCCGTTGTGAGCATAAGGACACCTGAGCTCCTGGGAAAAGGGTCATACACAAATGCAATAAACTGCTGCTGCTGCTCATATTGCAAGAATATATTGAGGTCAGTCACACAGTCAAAAACTGTGTTCTACCCAGGTTTGGGAGATGTGTGTGCTCCCAATTTTCAGTTGTGTGGAAGCAACGTAAGAGGAAAAACTGGGTAGGAAATGTTTGTGTGGAAACAAGGAAGGAGGAAAACCTGGGTAGTTTTTCCTCCTACCTTGCTTCCACACAATCACTTCTACCCAGGTTTTCCTCTTACCTTGCTTCCACACAGCTGAAAATTGGGAACACACAGAGCTCCCAAACCTGGGTAGAACACAGTTTTTGACTGTGTGACTGACCTCAGTCTTTTCTACAAGCTAATAAAGGTGATTTGGGAGCATGACTACATGTGCTCCCTTATTAAGAGAGGAACATGTGGATTGGCCTTTTAATACAGTAACTGCTTGCTAGAGAACATTTTCAATTTACCATTTAAGCACCCTTTCCCCAAGAAGCACCAAGAATTCCCATTTCCCTCTGAAATAACAATGCACATGCAGATGCTTCAACACCTCTCTGGACAGCACCCAAATTAGTTTTTGTTGGATGCTGATTGAAACAGGCACAGTTAGCTCTTGTTTCCAACCAGCACCTGCTGACCACCCGTCTGCTGAACTTTACAGTTAATGGTTCTTCCCTCCTGCATACTCCTTTAATGCCTGGGAGATTTCATTTTACCTTTGTTAAAATCAGTTCATTAAAATACTAATTTCAAACTGTAATTATCTGTTGGTTAGCTCTGCTGGTTGAACAAGCTATAGTGCTGATATACTCCTAACTGCAAGGAGGTTCACAGATGTTCCAGTCCCCAGGAGTCTCGACTGTGCTTAGAGATGGTCTTGAAAGAGATTTCGGCAATGTGCTTTTAGAGTGAAGTATCCCACCCCCACAGTGAATATAGAAGAAGGAATTGGGGTGTGCAGTGGGAAGGACAAAATAACAGAAATCAGTATAATCTTCATAAGCTGACCTCTAATATGAACAATGCTTGCCTTTCTTTTATGCACAGCCAGCCTTTACACCGCAAATACCTCTACATCACTCTCTTTCCAGCCCTCTCATCCAAAAAACACTGAGATTGTCACAACTCCTGACCATCTGGCTAAATATCAGGTAATGGGTCTGATCAAATAAGGCCCAATTGACAACATAAATACATTGGCCTCCTTGTCAATGTGTTGCTGCAGGGAATAAAATAGATTTATAAGTTTTAAACAGTTCAAATGCACCGTCTACCCAACCAGCTCAAGCCAGTCTCCAGCTATTCTCAGGAATTAAAATAGAGAGCACTAGGACTGGGGAGCAGTAGCGGCATCACTTCCCTACAAACATCTCATGTCTAACTGTCACCTTTGCCAAGAATATCCCTTCCCTTCCCTTCCCAAATTGGTTTGTGACCCAAATTGGCTCATTTCAGTCCATAGGACAGAGCACATGGCGAGGAGCACAAGACGTGTAATCCCTACTTCATAAAAGGCAATAAAGCTAATTACAGCTTCCACTCTAGGTGGTCCATAACAATCTGTAGGCATACTCCAACTCCATTTGGAAGACAGGATCCTATGGGCAAGAAGATTCCTCGCCCACCCTTCAGAGAAATCTTCAACTGGGTTAGCTGGTTTTTATGCTGAAATGTCTCACAGAAGTTACTTTTAAGTGGCTTAGCTCTAAACACCATAATCCATAGAACAGTTTCATCTATGGATGGTCTGTATTGTATGGAAAGTCTTTAGTGCAACTGCTAGCCATCCCTGCCAAGCTGTTGATGGTGGAAACTAAGATTGGAACTGAAATTTCTCCTAAGTGAAATTCAGAGGAGAACCTCAGGATTCCTCTAATGAGAAACTGAAATTTGAAGAGGAATTTCAGGGAAGGGAAGTTTCATTGGGAAGTTTTCTCAGATGGTCCCTCGACATCAAGCTATTTACATACGACATTTCTAATGTGTAAGTTGACCCCCTGGAATTGGGAATATCCTGGAGCAGCATCTCACTACAGGGATGTAGTCAGCCACCCACCACACTGTCCGCTTTGTGGAGTGTAACTTTGAGTGCTGCATAATGTTAACTTATAGCAAGCAGGTGACAAAGTCCAATGAACTCCAATGCATCAAGAAATGGACTGCAATGCAAGCATTGCCACACCTTCCCTTTACATTGATATATTTTCTCTATTCTTGGTTAGGAAGTAACTAATTTAAAACTGAAATGCCAGAATAGTTTTCTGCTGTTAAGGCTGCTAATCAGCCAGAGTAGTATCTTGTTTGAAGACAACCACATTTGAATTTGTCAAAGACAGTGAACTGTATTCACTATTGCTGAGGACAGAAAGAGTACAAAATTTGCCTTGAGGCCAAACTAGATGCGACAGAGAAGCCATGTATAGTTATTCACATAGCCGCTTCATTCATATATAAAGCTGGGGTGGGTCTATTTTTTACATCATAAAAATCTTCCCACATTACCTCACTGTGCTCTGTAACTGGCTCCTTTGCAGTAGCAGAGCTGGGGGAAAGTTACTTCAAGTCAAGGAGTGCAGATGCAGAAATAAGGCAAAGGAATGTGGGATGGTTTCACTCCCTCCCTTATATGATCTCTCTCTCATGTAAGAATATAGTCCTTCCCTTCCCCATTGTATGTGAATGGGAAATAAATACATGCAGCTCCTCTGTTGCATCTAGTTTGGTTTTTATTTACCAAGTACTTCCCAGTACCCTGGGGCACATCCCCTAGCATGAGATCTAGGCCCCTGACTAATTTACTTCAAATAGCCACTAATATAGATGTCATATATATCTATATGAGGGAAAGCTACCCAGGTTGCCTTCCTACCTTGCTTCCCACAATCACTTTTTCCCAGGTTCTCCTCTTACCTTGCTCCTACACAACTATAAACTGGGAGCACACACAGCTCCCAAACCTGAGTACAATACAGTTTTTGACTTCACAGTATTATACCTGGTTGTTTTCTGACACTTTGCTTCCCATGGTGGCCACAAAATCCCAAATGCAAAGGCTCTTGAGAAAATATAATGAGGCTATTCCCACGATCACCCCAAAGTGGGCTAAGGGAGCCCAGCCCGCTTTGGGGCGATCGTGTGCTGCAACGGCAGCTGCACAGTTCCTGGCAGCCACGTTAAATTCCCCTCCCCTTAAACGAGGGGTTTTTGTACTTGCGTGTCACTGCGATGCATGGCCCTCCCAGGCTCGAAGGTCTCTCCAGGATGCCCTGCACACTTGCATGGGACATCCTGGAACTTCCAGGGGCTACGCGGCCCCTGATCCCCACAGCCCCCGCTGGCTCCATGGTGGAGCTGGTAGTCATGTGGACAGTCAAGCCAGCTGCCCAGCTACAAGTGGCTGCTTGTCTGCGGGGAGACTGGACTAAGCCTGCTCTCCTTGCAGAACTCCAGCAGGCGCTTCACACATGTTGTGTGAAGAGCCTCAATATGTACTTGAGCAAATATAAACATAGCCTTCTGCTATGTCCTAGAGTCCCATCTATGGTCAACACTGTCAATGTTGACTGGCAGTGGCTCCTGACGGGGTCTCTCCTAGCCCTACCTGGAGATGCCAGGGATTGAACCTGGGGCTCTGCATGCAGAGCCTGCACTCCATCACAGAGTGCACCACAGCCTCCTTTCATTTCCTACTTATTTCCCTGTGCCTCATCTTTTAAATTCAGGAATAAAATTTTTGAATTATTAAATCGGAACTAAAGGTATATCTAATAGCTTTGGCAGGAAGGAAGCTTAGTGAATTCCAGAACCTCTATTATTGTAGCACATAAAAGACAATTAACAAAGAAAAATATTACAGTTATCTGCATCCTTTGAGAGTGCAACTAATGAACCTCTAACAGCTGCTGCTGAAAAATCAGCAACACTATCACTATCAATTTTGAGACAAAGCACAGCTGACAGATGTTTGAAGTGATAAATCAGTCTGCACAAGGATTAAAATAACAAGCCCCAAAAGACTTTTAGACAAAGGTGTTGTAATAGACTACTTCCAGATTTCTTGGATTCTGTCAGAATGCAGACCACTTCGGAAATTGGCTTGCAAAACAGAAATGACTGGGGGAGAGAAATAAGTACACAATGAGAGAAATAAGTACACAAAATAAGTGTACTTGAACCAAATTTGAGCGTACTCAAATTTAACTTGAGCGTATTCCACCCGCCGCTTTCTTTAAAAAGCAGGGTATTTTAATGGTAGGACTGAGGACACTGCTGTGGCTGCGTGATGAGAAGTCATACTGGATGGATGTGTGATGTAAGTGCACTTCATTTTACTTCATTTTGCACTTCATTTTACAGACACATTTTAAATTGGAACTTTAACCAATTGGTAGAGAAGAGGAGCTAGTAGGAACTGTGGAGACATAAGAACATAAGAACAGCCCTGCTGGATCAGGCCCAAGGCCCATCTAGTCCAGCACCCTGTCTCACACAGTGGCCCACCAGATGACGCTGGAAGCCACAGGCAGGAGTTGAGGGCATGCCCTCTCTCCTGCTGTTACTCCCCTGCAACTGGTACTCAGAGGCATCCTGCCTTTGAGGCTGGAGGTGGCCTGTAGCCCTCCAGCTAGGAGCCGTTGATAGAGCTCTCCTCCATGAAGTTATCCAAACCCCTCTTAAAGCCATCCAGGTTGTTGGCTGTCACCACATCTTGTGGCAGAGAATTCCACAAATTGATTATGTGTAGTGTGAAAAAGTACTTCTGTTTGATGGTCCTAAATTTCCTGGCAGTCAATTTCATGGGATGACCCCTGGTTCTAGTGTTATGTGACAGCGAAAAGAATTTCTCTCTATCCACTTTCCCCACACCATGCATGATTTTATAGACCTCTATCATGTCTCCCGCAGTCGTATTTTTTCTCAACGAAATAGTCCCAGGTATTGTAGCCTTGCCTCACAAGAAAGGTGCTCTAGGCCCCTGATCATCTTGGTTGCCCTCTTCTGCACCTTTTCCAGTTCGACAATGTCCTTTTTAAGATGTTGTGACCTGTCTGTTGGAGACAGGCAGGCAGGAACCCATTTGCCAACTTTGGGGCTCAGGCATGATACCAACAACACTGGATTTGATCAGTGGGATAGGCTCAAGCTGATGGTCTCACACACCAGTTAAGTGTTGGGTGTCCCAGCATCCTCCATGATAGGGCATACTGAAGCACAACTCTGCTGCTCCCTAGTCTGACGTTGCCCCAACAGTTGCAGCTTCTATTTTTGAATCGTTCTGTTAATGTGACATCAACTTTGGCCATCCGCTCCACTGAATAACACAGAGAGAACTGTGCAAATGGAAAGCAGATGTGGCTGACTCCCAGACACTGCAGCTGGCAGGTTCTGCTGCCTTTATTAGTCAAGCTAAAGACAGAAACCCGGGAGGTGCAGTTTCCCCTAGGCAGGCAGAACTGTGTTAGGATATATTACACAAGTTCAAATATTCTACTGATGGTGTGAAGGCCTGTTTTTATTACAGAAGCTTACCAAATTTTACCATTATATCTGTATAACTGTAGTTCGCTTCTTAGCTAGCTTGAAGTCAGCATTCCCTGTAAGGCACGACTACAGAGGTTTGCATGTCTTACCCTTGGGAATTCTGCAAAATGAAGGTTTTTGGAATCAAGAAGACAGTGCTCTTTGCTTTGCTTTGATAGCTCAGGCTTGCAAAGAGTCATCGAGCCCTTTCTCACAATTTGAGAGAAGGGCTTGGCGGCAGGCAAGGCTGCTCAATCATACTTTCCCCACAGATGATTCCTGTTGTTCCTAGATGTGCTGATTGTGAGCCTAGATGACTGCCAGTTGCCCCCAGCAGCATGGAGGTTTGCGGGCCAGGACATGTAGTCCAGACCCCCAGAACTCCCACAATACACCATGTAAGTGTGCAGTGTATTGTGGGGATCCCTGCCATGACAGGCTGGCACCCGTCTGTATTGCAGTGCCATCAAAAAGCAGCCGGCACTGCACACAGGCTCATAGTCAGGTAGAGTTTTTACTAGATCGCTCCAACAAGTTAGATAATACTTCAAGTATTTTCAGGTGACTGGGATCACATGCAGTCATCACCAGAAGCTGAATGCACTGGAAATAAGAGGTTCTTTAGCAGCTAAACAGAGGGCCAAACTAGATCTTAGAGGCACGTGACATTTCTCAACAGCCTTATGTAAACAGGAAAAGCCATTTCTAGAGGGTGGTCGTGATTGGAGAAGCAATGTGTGTGTGTGTGAACGCGCGCACACATGTGCTCAACCCTTTTCAAACATGAGTCAAAATGATATTACAGGCATGTGCAGCATGTAATGTCTAGCTTGGTTCTGAGGAGCTCTGACAAAAGACTTGGAAGCAGAGAGACTTTCCCCCTCCTTGAACAAATGCTCATGAGGACAGGTCTGACCTCACACAGCAAGAAAGATACTCCTGAGGGAGTATTTCTCCCTGGTTAGAATATAATGTTTCCAGAGAAAAGTCCAGAGAGAGGATAAAGAGCTGAATATATCAATATTGTCTGCAGTTCACAAAGACTGGATTGGCAGTCTGAGTCTCAAGAAAGGTTGTGTAGTTAAGTTTACAAAGTACGTCTTCCCTGGTCTTATGATTCTGATGGTGTTGGGAGATTCAATGGAAATGAAATGAAAAATCACAAAGTTATAGAGCTTAAAGCTAAGAGCTAGTCAAAGAGGTCATTCACACGACTGGGAGGGCAGAGTGGTAGGGGGGAAGACTGGATGAACTCACCTTCCATCCAGGCGAGTTCTTGGAGCACTGACTGCACTCCCAGACGATCTGCGCTGCAGCCACCGGATATCCCACAATGCATCATGTGACATGTGCAATGCATTGAGGGATTTTCCCCAGGAGACGGGCACTTTAGGCACTTGTCTCTGTGTCGGCTGGGGCTGAACATAGCCCAAGCAAAGAAATGATCCTGGAGCTTGGGTTAAGAGCTTGCTCAAGCCGGATTTAAAAGCTGGGCTAGGCAGCACTGCCCTGCTGGGTTAGGGTGTGCGTGAGAACAGCCTCAAAGACTATAGCTAGGGAGTAAAAGTCCAAAGCTATGTACAAAAACAAACTTTGCTTCATTTGTACACAAGGCAGGCCTGACAGCACAGTGAGTCCCTTGCAAACACAGATAATATCTTATTTGAAATGCTCTTTCAGATTGCTATTAATAAAGCATATACATGAATATTTTTTATTATTATCTTTCCTAGGTGTACCCGTCGCTGATCCCATGTGTGGTAGTTCTCGCAAGAGTTTGTGGCGGGCCGGCCCGGCTGGAGGGAATTGGTGGGCGGGGCCGGCCAGCTAGAAGGGGCTGGGCGGGTGGAGGGAGAAACCAGCCAGTGGGCCCCCCAGCCAGAAGCCATGTGGGGGAGAAGCGGGCCGGCCACGCAGTGGAGGCACTGATGCTCTGCGCCCGGCCCAGCTAGTTTTTTAAATTATTACACAATAATAGGTTTTTAGCATCTTTTTAGCTTATGAGTCTCTTTGGGACAGGGAAGTTTGTTCTAATTCAAACCAAACAGGAAGAAAAAAAGGTGGAAAATCATATCCAAAAGTTTTTGTTTTATTTTTGAATGATAAGTGCTTTGATAAAATATTTTATCTATGAACTTGCTATCATTAAAAAAAAAATGCAAGTTTTGAATACAATGTCACTGTCTGATAACATGGATTAGTTTGATCATGTAGACTATGTCCCAAATCCTTTATAGGAACGGTGGACCTACATTTTCCCATCAATTTCTTATGGCCAGTCTGGAAGCAGTCGTTTCTCTTTCCATGCTTAATGTTTTTATTAGCCTACTTTCCTTAAGTAAGCTCATAAGATCACCCAGAATTGTGTGTGTCTCCATCAACTTCGCAATGCTTGGAGCAATATGAACCAAATTGGGTGCAGCTGTAAGGACACATAGGGATACCACTGTGGCATAGTTAGTGATGATGTCATAAACTCTGATTCAATATGGCGGATATGTAAACGTTTGAGGTGCAAGAGGGCTAACCTGTGTACTGTCCAACTGATCTGGACACAATTTGATATAATTTTATTGAGTGACATCTCAATAATGTAGTTGTAATAATGTCATCCAGCCCGATTCAAGATAGCGGACGTGTGAACATTTGAGATGCAAGAGGGCTAACTTGTGGACTGCCTAACCGATTTGAACCAAATTTGGTGCAGTTGAAGTGAGTGACACAAAGGGACACCTCAGTGGCATAGCGATTCATTCAATTTCTATACCACCCTTTCTATACGTGATGATGTCATCCATCCCAATTTGGAGCAGACAAGTGAACATTTTAGATGCACGTGGGCTAACTTGTGAACTGCCCAACCAATCTGGACCAAATCTAGTCCAGTTGTAGGGATAGTGAACGGAAAGTAATCAGATTAGTTTTTACCTAACAACTTATGACTGTTATTTCAAAGTGATGCTATAAACTATCTTGAAAATCACAGACAGAAAGGCAGAGGAAATGTTTGTGTTTTTAAAATATGTGACTCAGGCTGGATGCTACAAATTAGATACAAGTCAGTCAGCAGCTTTGTTGCCCCAGGCTCTGCACTCTCAGATTTCGCACTTTAGTTTAAGACTCCAGCAGTGGCAGCAATTTGCTTCAGATGGGTTGGTTTGCACAATACTTTACTGCCCACAAATTCCATCCACCACACACTTACAAATGAGAGCGCACACACCTTGCTCTCCACTACTGGCAAACTGTTCCACTTTGAATATTTATGTGGATGGTGGACCATCTGAATTGTCCCTAATCGCTTGGTTGCCCAAGATAGGGGCAGTTTAAATGGTTTACCCTCCAAATGAGAAAGTATAATAAAGTGGGAGCACCAGGTGTGGGGCAGGATGTATACGCTCTTGTTTGTATTTGCAGGGGTTTTCTTAGAGAGCCCTTGAAAAATGTGGGGCCTCAGGCAAATCAGCCAATGCAGGGGGTGCTTCTAGTTAATTTTAGTAGCAGCAACAAGAGCAGGGGTCAGGCAGTTGCCCTGCCCTAAGGACAGCCCTGCATCTTTGCATGGTGGTAGGGCGGGTGGATATTATAATCCAAACTGGCCCAAAGTTTCAGGTCAGCAGTAGGGATGTGCACAAATCTCGATGTGCATGGATCTTGATTCATGCACATCCATAGTTAGCAGTCATACAAATCACTTTTTAAAAGGGACATAATGGCTCTTGAATTGCTTCACGTTTTATCAGAAACAATTAGAGACATAAAATTTCTATAAATTCTAAGCTAAGGGGGCGAGAGCATCCAGAGATTTGAGGGAAGAGGGTACAGACAATATTGACTTATCAAACCTAAATTTTATTTTACATGTTAAGAACATGAAATACATGTAAACAAGGGTGAAAAGGGATGGCTAACTTGCCTTGTGTGAAATGTGGGGAAAATTTCCCATTTCCTTAAACTGCAGTAAAGTGCAGACCATGGCTGGCTTTAAAGTATTTTGTTGTAGTTCTGTTGCTCTGTCCCTGGTTACCAAGTACTTCTGTTGCTATGGATTGAGGACATTAGTTCCATGTACAGCTCCATGCATTCCTGCAGATTTATCACTACTTCCTGGTTCTTTGTTTAGAGAAGTAAATGGTTAATCATTTCTGGCTTGTTAAAAAAAATAAAAATGCTTTGTTCCTTTTAAGCTTGCGAAGTCCTCTATTGATTTTAAGGAGTAAAAAGTGAACATTATTTGGGGAGTTTGAGGCCTTAACTTTCTTTTCATTCAAATTGTGATATGCGGATACATGAATAAACCTTTCCAAGACTCTGGTTTCTTCCCTGCTTCCTCATGTTTAAGGTTACTGCTCCACATCCCAAAACGACTTGGTGGGCCAAACCAAATCAATGCATGCACATCCCTAGTAGTTTCCTCAATCCTTCTTCCCACCCCACTTTTTGAAAACTGGGACAGTATTAGCCCACCTGCAGTCTTGTAAAATCTCATTTGTTCTCCAGAATTTCTCAACGATGATAGACAAAGGTTCTGAGAGTGTATCAGCAAGTTCTTTTAGTACTAGATGCAATCCATTTGGCTCTGGAGTCCTGAACTCATTTAAGGTAACTAAGTATTTCCTAATACCTTATCAATCTTGAACTACAGATCTGACCCTTTATCATACATGCTGCTTTTGTGAGGTCACATGGTTCACTTTTTGGAAAATGAAAAGCTACACTTGCTGAATTTCTGTTCTGCTTGCACTACTTTACAGTTTACAATTTTTAAAGGCCCAAAACTTCTGTCAGTGGGAAAAATGGCAAGCATCTTTGTAACCTGCATCTGTCTGTGCTGGCAATATTTGCAAGCTGATTATGTTAACATCTTGCCAAACCAGTTAAGAGAGGCAAATTTTCTCATTTTGGCTCACTCATAGTAATGATCTGGAAGGAAGTCTGTTGCTTGAGGCTTGTGCGTATTTTCTCCCTCATCTGCTTCTGCTGCTTCAAAATTTTTGATCTTTTTATTTTGTGTACAATATTACCAAGTAAGCATTGTAATTTCCATGATGAGAAGTGACCCCAAAATACAACAGATTCTTGTTTAAAAGTAAGTGCAATGCTTACTGATGAAAAAAAGAATGTGACAAGGACCAAACTGCCTTATTTAATTTATATACCACCTAATATAGAAATCTCTAGGCGGTGTACAAAATTAAAATATAAACTATAGAATATTTAAAATTCATAAAAAGATAAAAACCATAATAAATAAAAGCACATTAAAATTTAAATGTTTGGTCTAAGTTGAAGGCCTGGGAAAATAGGTAAATCTTCAGGGTCCTCCTAAAAACAAACAGAGAAAGAGATGCTCTTATTTCAGCAGGGAGTGCGTTCCAAAGCAGCCACAGAGAAGACCCGGTCCCTTCGAGTTGGCGGCAACCATAACTGGACCTCTCCAAATGATCTTAATAGTCGACAGGGTTCACGAAAGAGAAGGCGCTCTCTTTACCCTGGACCTAAACCATTAAGGGCTTTATAGGTAATAACCAGTACTTTGTATTTTGTTTGGAAACATATTGGCAGCCAGTGCAGTTATTTTAGAATCAGTGTTATATGGTGCCTTCTCTGTAATGTAAACCTAGTAAACAGGAAGTACCACCCAATCATATGCATGTTTAATGGAATTTAATCCAGGAAACTAAATTAAATGGGATTTAATCCAGGAAAATGCATCAAGGATTGTAGGCTTAGTATTTAATAAAAAGATGGATTTAGATACTTCTGTCTGCCTCCCTCCCTTCTAGAAGAAATAACTCTGTTCCATAAAGGAATAAATTCCCACTACTCTTACTTTGGGCTAGGAAAGGAGAAGTAGGTAGCATGTGATTAAGCTGTAGGTAGCTTGGACTCTTCTTCTCACATAACTGAGCTTGGTGCTGGCCATTGTTCTTCCAGTGGTATTTATGGAAAGCTACAACACTTTTTTACAATATTTAATAAAATTCTAAGATCAATTTCTCTTCATTTCTCTTCAGCACTCATGCCAACCCCTGTGGAATACCCTTCCCAGGGAAGTCAACTTTACTCCAAAGTGGCACTCCTTCAGGTGCCAGGCAGATCTGACTTTTCCCCAAAAGCTTTTGGGCTAAGGGTCTTTCCAGACAACAATAATCTGACAGATGTTCAAAGTTTTTACACAAGTTGTAAGTGTGAGTTTACTCTCAGTACACACCAAGCTGGGACTTTGCACAATTTTCACAGTATCACCTGACAACCATGTGTTACATCCCAAGAAGAACCCACACTTCCCCCCCCAGTTGCCATATAAGTTGTAAAGAAAAGGACAGTATCTTCTTGGAATGAGAGTGTTAGCTGACAGCTGGCGCTGTGAAAATCATACAAGGAGGCTGTTCCCACTATCAGCGGGAAGCGCCAGATGGGGTTAAGAGCGGTGAGCGGGCTAAGATCGGCTGCCCACACAACTGCTGGCTCCATCAGAGCTGGCGGGGGCTGTGGGGATTGGGGGCTGCATGGCCCCCGGAAGTTCCAGCATGCCCTGCGTGAGCGCGCAGGGTATGCTGCAGAGACCCCCAAGCCGGGAGGCTGCTTTTCAGCCTCCCAGTCAGGGGCCTACTCATGAGTTGCCGTGGTGCAAAACACGATCCGAAAGCCTGGGTTAGCGAAGTGCTCACTCCGCTAACCTGGGCTTAGGGGAGGGTAACTCTAGCGGGTTACCTGCTTTGGTGAGACCAGCCTGTTGGCTCCCACAATCAGGAAAAATCAGGCTAGGCTCCCCTAGCCCAATTTTGCCTGATCGTGGGAATAGCCCCCCCTGACTTACAAAGCACATATGCAGCAAAGGAACTCAAGAAGACATAAGGACATAAGAACAGCTCTGCTGGATCAGGCCAAAGGCCTATCCAGTCCAGTATCCTGTTTCACACAGTAGCCCACTAGATGCCTCTGGGAAGCCCAGAGGCAAGAGCTTAGGGCATGCCTTCTCTTCTGCTGTTGCTCCCCTTCAACTGGTATTCAGAGAGATCTTGTCTCTGAGGTTTGAGGTGGCCTATAGTCCTCAGACTACTTGGGATTGATAGACTTGTCCCAAGTGCATACATTTGCTGCACTCCAGAGTAAAGCAGCACATGTGTCTCCTTACGCAGGAAGTCACTCTTTGCTACCTCCAAAATGTTCCCAGTCACAAAGGGGATTAAAAATACTGTTAATTCTTTCTTTTCACTTAATATCCAAGCCAGCGATCTACAAATCTTGAAATGAATACAAGCAAGAGGAATATTTGCAATTAGGCATGCAGAGGTAATGTGTTATCTTAGTTGTTACCAGCTGCCCATGCTGTTCTTTTGTGAGATTTCATGGGAGGTGGGGAAAATTGGTATTTAATGGGCAGCCATTTTATGCTTCTTCAATCAGAAGTTGGGTGGAGTCAAGCCACTCTCTCTTTTGCTAAACCTTTTGCGGGGGTTTGCCTATTGTCCTTTAAGGTAGCTATGAGGGAATTTTGCTCACTACCCCGATTGGCCCTAGGGTGGTTGGATTTTCATCCTCATCAGGACAGAGGCTTTAGTCTTCAGTTTGGCTCCAATCTGGCTTTGTCACAACTTTGTTGGTGAAGTTAGCTAAATGGCAGAAAAAAAGACAGGTTGTTTAGATGGGGGAAAGGGTAAGGCATTTCCTTTAAAGAGGATCAGGGCCTATTTTTGAGACAAGGCTTTGCTGGGGACTGCGAAGAGTCTCTGGTCAAACACTTGTAGCTGGGGCAAACGTCAATTGGGTAGGAATGTGCAAACAGGTTCAAATTAAAACTGGTTTGGTTCGATGGTTCTAATTCGAACCAAACAGGCCATTGAATTGGCAATACCGGCTCAAGCTCGAACCAAATTCGATTTGACGGTTCTGGCCTCCATTTTAGGCACTGGTGACCATTTTGTGACACTTGTGTCACTTTAATCGATTGGCAGAGCTCCTGCTTCCCTGATTGGCCAGATGTGTCTGGCTCTTTGGTATGCTTGCCAGTCATGGCGAACTGTCTCTCGATTGCCCAGGAGGGAGGGTCCAAAGGAGGAAGATTCAACTTCTACAGTATGTAAAAGCAAGCCCCTGGCCTTGCAAACTCACTCTGCATCTGCTCTTTTGTGCCATCTTCTTAGGTTTGTGTGGCCACAGGCTAATTGTTGTCTTTAGTGTTGTTTCCTTTCCCGTTGGTTTTCCTGGTTTGCAGTTGTTGTCATGATGATGTCAGTCTCATGGTGTAGTGCACGTCTGTCTCTCTGTAATTTTTTGGTTTGCACTTTGGTGTCTCTTTACTTGAATCACTGTCTCTTGGATTGCAGCATCCTAGGGGCACAAAACCACGTTGGGTGGTAGGCACGCATGGGTGCCTACCACCCAACCCCCAAAGCAATTGGGCACTCGTGCAATATTTAATGTTTTTAAAAAGATTTTTCCATTTCCATTATTTCTGCCATAGGGAATAATGGGGCAGCCCATCTTTCCCCCTTGGGGGTTGCACAGGCACTGCAAAGCAGGTTTGGGGGTAAAGCACATTGGGCAACAACTTCCCCTCAAACTTCAAGCTGGTGGGAGGTATCCCCCTGCCCCCTGAATTTTTTAGTTTCTGGCCTGCTTGACAGTTCTCTCAATGAAGAACTTGTATAGCATCCAAGAATCCAAATTCAAAGTGGATTCTTGGATGCTATATAAGTTCTTCATCGGGATTCACTGAGAGAACTGTCAAGAAAGCCAGAAACCAAAAAAATTGGGAGGGCGACCATATAACCCACCAGCTTGGGGTTTGGGGGGGGGATTGTTGCCCAATGTGCCTTACCCCCAAACCCACGTTGGAGTGCATGTACACCCCCAAGGGGTAAAATGGGGCCACCTCAAATCCCCATTATTCCTTATGGCGGAAATGATGAAAATTGAAAAATCTTTTTAAAATCATTAAAAATTACGCAAGTGCCCGATTGCTTTGGGGTTTGGGTGGTAGTTGGCACCCATGGGTGTCTATCACCCAACCTAGTTTTGTGCCCTTAGGTGGTCTGCATAGGGAATAATGGGCTGGTTAGAGTCCCCATTATACCCTATGTAGAACTTTTCAGGACTTGTTCGTGTTGGGTTCGAATTTGAACTGAATGGGGGGGCGGAGGTTTGAGCAAGGCCAAAACCAAATGAGACTACACTGGTTCGAGTTTGGTTCAAATTCAAACTGAACCAATTGGGCTGGTTTTGTGTGCACCCCTAAAACTGGGTGACTCAGTTTTGCCTTGGGCTTTTCTATTGTCCCTCCTTGGTACTGTTTGGCCTGCAGCTTAGTTTGCAGCCAGTCAGATTAAGGTTTGAGGGGTAAGCCGGCCAGGAAGCAACTCATGTCTGCAAATCCTGTAGGGGATTTGCACTTAATGTGAGGGTCAACTACCTCTACAAAGCCATGCATTTTACTGCTATACAGTTACTTGTTATTAATAAAGTCGTAGCCAGGCATTTCGCTGTACCATTTTACCCATAGCTTGGTATGCTGCCTCTTCATTGTTACCACTGCCATGCTCTTTAGTTTCTAGCCCTATGCTCTGAATTTACCTGGACTAACTACTGCCAAAGACAGATTTCACTGTCAGCCCACATAGCAAAAATTGGACACCTTTGGTGAAATGAAGCATAACATTTAGTGCTTCTAGTTATCCTCAAACGAATCTGCTAATTATTTTTTGTTTGCTCTGGTATGTTGCATAGTCCAATTAAGTTGCTAAGCCGCTCACATCTAAGTAAATCAACCATAGTGTTACATTATTTTTTCTTAATAACAGTAGTAATTACATGTACTAGGTTCAAAGGCTGCCAGATGCTCTTAAGTAAAGGCTTTAATTTATTTCACCTATTTCTCAAGAAAAAATGCATTCATGTGAAATATTTTTTCAACAAATAAGTTAATTCTTATTGCAATGTAACCCATCTTTATTAAAGACAAGTGGGAATTATATCAGTGAAGAGAACCAAGTACCTATATCCTGTTCTTACTTTGCTATCTAATCCTTTATATATAAAAACATGTGCATGTACAAAATCATGCACACACACACTCTGTTGTGATATACATCTGCTAAGAGGAAAAGGCTCACAGCAAAAAGATTACCAAAACATAACAAATCTAAAAGTGTTTTGAAGAAGTTTAGTGATGTGTGCCAACAAAGAGGGTTCATTTCTGAACTCACAGTTGTTAGGCTTGGAATATCACAGTCCCATAGTAATTGTACTTTGCTTCAGAGGGAGGCAGCATTTTCTGTCAGCTGCGACTCCTCTGCCTGAATAAACAAGGCAATGTCAAGACTGGAAAAGGATTTCCATCTGTCAAGACATTGGTTCTTGGATCTAACAAGAAATTGTACACCAAGTGTGAAAAATCTAATACATGCTAGCTAATTGTGAATACTTTATTGGAGATACACATATACTTCAGATTAGCATTTCACAGGTGTGGGCATCACCTCTAGGCTATCCTAGCTAGTCTTTGAGATGCATATTTTTGGGTTTTCAGTAAGTAAATAACTCTTGCACACTGAAGACTGAATTTTGATAGCACAAGGCTGTTCTTTATGTGTGCAATTTTATGGAGAAAAGGCAATCTTTTATTTTAAATGAAAAAAGGACAAAGATTTACTGATATAGCAAGCTCTGGTATTTATAAACAGCAATTAGATCTCCCACAAAATGCATGGAGAAACATAAAATGGTTTGATACATCTGGGCCCTGGATTTCTTAGGGACTACCTCTTCCCATATGAACCTGCTTAGGAGCTCTCTTCACAGGTCCTCTTGTTAGGGCCCCCGACCATCTGAGATATGGTGGGTGGGAGTGAGAAACAGGCCTTCCTTGCTGCTTGGATTGCAGAATGCATTTTCCAAAGATGTGCATGTGGCTACCTCACTGTTGGTGAGTGAGGTAGCCACATGTGACCAAGACTTGGCTTCAGGAAAACCTTTGGGTTAATTTTATTTCAAAAATTGTATATACTCCTTTTTAACAAAACAAAAAAGTTCTCAGAGTGGTTTACAGAGCAAAAAGTATGAGAAAATGGTTCCCTGTCCCTGAAGTGATCACAATCTAAATATGGGCTGTGGAATTATTTTCAGCAACTGTTTCAGATATTTATTTATTTCTATTAATTGGTGTTTTAAATTCTGTCATTGTAAGCTGCCTTCAGCATTTTCCTCTGGAAAGGTGAGGTGCAAGTATTTTTTTTAAAGAAGCCAATTACCTAGATAATGAGATTATTTACTTATTTATATATCTATATCTATCTAAGCTTTTTTGTTTCAACTTTGGTCATCCAGCTCTTCCTGGACTACAACTCCCATCAACCCTGACTACTGGTAATTGTGGCTGGGAATGATGGAATTGGTTGACCAACAGCAGCTGGAGGGCCAAAGTTCTACACCCTTGATCTAGAGTCTTATAACTTCAGAACAGGCTACATGTTCTTCACATATGTATTATTGGGGCATCCCCTCCACACCAGCTTCCCAGGGGTACTTAAAGACCTGCGAGGAAGGCAAGAAAGGAGGCACCCAGGCCAGGGGAATGCAGAACATTGGCTCCCAGAGAGACGACTGTTAGAGCAGCCCTTCCTACATCTTTGCAGGCGTACTGAAAAACCTGTGTTCTCCGAGAGGAAGGAAAAAAGGAGGCACCCAGACCAGGCAGTTCTTGTCCTAGTTTCCAGCTCCTGAAAAGATTACTGTGTTTAAATCTTAAGGAACGTATTTGTTTATTTGTAATATTGTAAAGTGCCTTGAATACCTTGGTCAAGGCAGAAAGGTGGTATAAAACTGCAACAAATAAAACAATACATACTGTTCTGTTAATGCTGTTAAAGACAGCATTAGTCCTTTTTATTCAGGGACTACCATTCAGGAGTCCTTGAAGTAAAATGAGCATTATTTTGAATTGAATAATGCTCAGTTTTGAATAATGGTTTTGATGGCAACCATGATTTTCTAACCTTATCACATAACGTACACAATTCCACCTAATATAAAGAAGTCCATTACCAGTCCAATATGAGAAAGCTATAAAAATCAGGGATTATCCTCTAATCCAGATATGAAAATCTCCACCCACAATTAATTAATAAAAATGGCTTCCAAGCAAGTATAAAAAGCTCTCGTCCTGTCTACACTATAAGCTATGCTCAAGCACAGACTATAAAGGCCTGTAAAGTTGTAGCCTCTTTTGAAGGGAAAAGAATAATGCAGATATGCTAATTAAGATATATGCGTTGCATTTCATTTATCTTTTGTTGTACACAATTCTGGGCTACCTTCAACAATCTTTGCCGATACCCTTGAAGAGAATTATGAATGGTTAAGTCCATAAGTGGAATTCTAGCCAGCATCAGAGGTTCATGCTAAACACATTCATATATTTTTCTCTCTGTCACTGTATGTTTTTCCATAGAAGTTATATATAATATCAAAACATTTCACATATCTATGCATCCCTAAGGTCTTGTTAAATTTGGCACTAGAAATTAAAAGCTACAGCTAACTTTAAATTGTGATTTGTGGACAACTTAAAGCAGGTATGTATATACCACCTTAAGTGGCGCAGTGGGGAAATGCTTGACTAACAAGCAGAAGGTTGCCGGTTCGAATCCCTGCTGTTATGTTTCCCAGACTACGGGAAGTCCTAGACTATGGGAAACACCTATATCAGGCAGCAGTGATATGGGAAGATGCTGAAAGGCTTCATCACATACTGTGCAAGAGGAAGCAATAGTAAACCCCTCCTGTATTCTACCAAAGAAAACCACAGGGCTCTGTGGACACCAGGAGTCGAAATTGACTGACGGCACACTTTACTTTAAAGCAGGTATAGCACGAGAGAGTTCATGATAACACTTCTGTAAAAAGAGATTATGGTCTCCACTAGTTACAACAGTTTTTAAAAATGCATGAGCCTTTAAAATAGAGGTCTCCTTCACAGTTATCAGCTTTATTAACTCCAATTAAAAATCTGGTTCCTCGGCTGAATTGGAGTAGACAACTCAATCCATCAAACCCATACTAACATAGCAAGCCTGTAACATACATACAATTTAGCACATCCACTTTGTTGCACCATCAAGAAATTAAGAAGTAAATCACCTTCATTTAAAATGACGTTAACATTTATAAGAATGTAGATTTAACGTATCAGTACTGCTTTTTCACAAATATTATATGGGCACTCGCAGAACCTTATATTGCCTCCCCATCACCATCAATAATCAAAACTGAAGAATTAGTGTGGGAAGAAAGTGTTTGGTAGCAAATTTTACTCCCTGCTCACATTCAATAGCAGTTTATAGGCTGCAACTTCCCTAAAATCTTTAAGGAGTGGGCACTCATGTAAGACTGAAGCACATACCAAAGAAATGCACATTTCCTAGCCAAGTATAAAATCCACTGGATTATCCTCTCTACAAATCCACAATTATATGATGGATCTAAAGATGCCCACAAAGCGTCCATAGTAGAGGTTCCTAAGGCAGTGCACCCTTGAAGAACAGTCTAATGCTTGCTTCATAGAGAAGAAATGCATACATCATTATGTGCTGTCGCTTGTAAACTGAGCATACAGGCCAGGAAGCTGAATGAATTCATACATGCCACTGTTCACAAGTAACTATGCATATGGTTTCACCATCATGAAATGTATCTCTACGTGAGAAAAATAAATGACACGCCTGAACTGATATTTTGTCTGTGTGTTGACAGCATATACTATCCATGCTGATTCTCTCTAGCATAAACCATAGACAAGGACTTCAGATGGGCCAGCTCTCATGGCACAGTCCAAATGGGGAAAGATGAGCAAAACTGTATGGAATTTTGACTTCTTTTATCAGATGCTGCTTCAGTTTAATGCTAAATTGTGCAACCAGAATTATGGAAAGCTGCTCTTCTGGCATGCCCTATTGTAGCAAGCAGCATGTATCCCAGACAGTGCATGTATCCTTTACCCCCAATTTCATGTTTCCTCTGGCTCCCTATTATTCTTCACTGCAGCTTAGCCTATGCCTCAAATTCTGTGCAGGCTCAACAGAAAGAATGCTATCTACTGTCTGATATAAAGGCAGACCCAAGTGACTATTTACCAAGAGATCATTTATCACAGTACACGTTATTTGTAACCACTTGGTTAGCTGAGAAAGCTTACAACGGCAGTTGCCAAACTAGGTGATTTGATAAGGAGATGAGATTTAACATAAATGCAAAGAAAAGGCTATTACAACAAAATATATCATAACTTCACAAACATTCTGACAACAGATAACTCAGGATTATAGTGAAAATATCACTGACATCAACTCAGTGTGTTGTGGTATTAAAAAAAAATAGAAAATTTACTGTTAGTAACTAATTGTTAGGAAAGGGATTGGAAGCAAAAATTGTAAATATTATAATGCCGTTACATAACTGTTTTCCATATGTGGAATAGCGTGTGCACTTCTAGCCATTTCATCTCATGAAGGATATCATAAAGCTGAAGAAAGTACAGCAGAGGCCAACTAAAACTGGTTTAAAATTAAGTTCAAATTATTAGACGAATGAAACTTCTATGCTGCTAGATTTTGCTACAAAGAAAACGTAAAGAGATTCAGAGGTCATTCACACAATCAAAAACTGTGTCCTACCTGGGCTTGGGAGCAGTGCATGCTCTCAATTTTCGGTTATGTGGAAGCAAGTTTAGAGGAAAACCTGGGTAGAAGTGATTGTATGGAAGCAAGGTAGGAGGAAAGGCAACTCAGGTTCTTTTTATACCTTGCTTCCACGCAACCAGAAATTGACAGCACACAAAGCTCCCAGACCCCAGTAAAACATAGTTTTTGATTGTGTGAATGACCTCTGAGTCATTTTAGTCTGGTGCGGGGGGGACTTTCTAGAAGTTTGAAAAACAATGTGGAGGGAATGAAGAGATGAAAATATTATCTTACTAAATCTTAAGGTCATCCAGTGAAACTGACTGCCTAAGTATTCATTCATGCAATAAAGGTAAGACAAAACTCATTTTGTCTTACTCATTGTTTCATCTATCACATGTTGCAATAATGCTTGCCCACTAGCTAAGGGCTTGACATTTCCCAGGTGTCAGGGAATCATGGTGCCTAGAAATTTAACCATGGGGCTATTCAGAGGCAGAGCTATGATATTCAGGAACAGTAATTTTTTTTGTCTCAGGAAGCACTTTTTCTGTCCAAAATATGTTCCTTGTAGCCTATTTGTCTCATTCCCCAGTATCTGTCACTAAATCCATTAATCTTGTCAAGTGTTCATTGTCTGGATCCTAAATTTTTCTCGTGTGTGTGATATATGAATGAGATTTCTCTCATATATGAGAGTCAAGGCCTGCACTAGCTTACGTGGCTTCAAAAGGGGATTAGACAAGGTCATGGAGGCCATATCTACCACATTTGGCTATTTGGCACAACAGCCAAAACTAGAATTTCCATTTTCAAGAACAGTACAGTATAATTCAAATAACTTGATGCTAAAGTCAAATATACAAGATAGCTATTTCTACTATGCCCTGCTCCTGAGCTTTTTTCATGGAATTTAGGTAGGCATTGTTAAGAGGATGGCAAGGAGAGAGAAATTAATGTGTGTGTACTGGCTAGATGCATGCAGTGGAAATTCTTATTGGTGGAATTGAAAATGCTACTTTAGGCATGCACAAGGGATTGCCAAAGACCACTTTGTCATATCCAAAACTACTTTTGAATATCCCCTTCATTTCAGCAGTGGCATGAAGAACGGCCATGCCAAAGACCAAAGTTCACTTGGACACATGAAACAAGTTTCATGAGTCTTTGGATAGTTTCAATGTTTCCTAGGAGCATGCTTTAAAATGGTAAAAAAAAGAAAATGTGCAAGAGACACATCACTATAGTAGCAACTTAAGACCAAATAAGTTGTATCCACTGCTAACCCACCTGCACAAAATTCTCCACTGTGTGTCTCTCTTTGCTTTGAATTGATTCTAGATTTCATCTCTGGCCTAAATTTATCTCTTTCTTTTAGATAGATGAAAGAAAAGTATGATCACAGATTAGGGGACAAAATAGTGCCTGAAAAAGGTGCATCAGGAACCACAATGCTAAGAGATATTACACTATCATTCTAGCATCACTTTATATGGGTGATGCAGATTGGCAAGTGTGTACATTTTTATACACGTTAAAAATTTCACACTGTGTCCTCCTTCAAACAGAGGGTGATCCCACAATAACAAAATAAATGAATGTTTTTGCTACAGCTATTTCCACATTGCTAACCATAACCAGGACTATAAATGATCCAATCATTTAGAAGTCTATAGTGAATCAGAATGGCCCCTCTGGATAGCTGGCAAGTCCTAATACGGTTAGGATACCAGTCAGCTGATTTACCTATTATTTGACTGTGGCAATATACTGCCAAATATTTGTCATAATTGTAGACTACCCTTTTTATTGCATCACCGCATTAAACTGATAGGAATGGCAAAGGCAAATCCTTGTTTCCCACCCTCCAAACATAATTCATTGTTAATAATAGTATAGTATGTTATTACCTATTTAGAATTTAATTCCACTGCTTCATATCAAGTTAATGAACTTCATTTTTTTGTAATTAGTAGTCAACTTTCTCCTTGTGGTTTTAATACATTAACACTTTAAATAATTGACCATTATTTTAACCAAATACCTAACTCTAGACTGGAGAGTCTCTATAATAGAGACTAGAATCTCTAGTTCTCCCCTTTCAGCCTTCAAAGGTTATATGGGATCTTAAAGCTTTTAATTAATTATTTTAATGGTTTTAATGCTGTTTTAAAATATTGTAAAAAAAAATTTAAATTGTTGTAATGTTTTAAACTTTTTGTTTTTGTTTTAACTAATGTTTTACTTCTTCTGTTTTTATTTTGTTGTAAACCACCCAGAGACGCAAGTTTTGGGTGGTATAAAAATATGTTAAATAAATAAATTTTAAAAAAAGATTAGATGAGACACAAAGATAGCCCTGGGTGCAGTCTCCAGAACAAAAGCCCTGTTTAACAGGAGAATGTTCTTCTCTTTCCTTTCTCCAGACTGACTGAGAAAGAAAGAAAGACCTGTGTGTAATGTCCAAAAAGGAGCCTGATTGTTTAAACCTTGTGGAGGTTGAGTACAAGACAGAGAACAGCCACCACTCGCACTGTGCTGTGGAAACAGTGCAGAAGGGCTCAGTGCTCATGGCTGCTGCCCGTGCTGTATCGCTTCCTGTCATCTGAGAACACTAGGAAGGGGAGCTTGTGAATGAAAAGTGAAGCATGGGGGAGGAGCAATGTGACTGTGGAGCACGGAACTGAAAAGAAGACAGAGTGGCGCAGGGGGCAGCAGCAACACTGTGAATTTGTATAGGGAAGTCTGGCCAAACCCATTTTCAGCACTACTTTGAAATATCTTTCAAAAGTTACTTTACATTCTGAAACAATTTAGCACATATTTAAGGCTATCTAGAGAAATATGTTCTGTTTCTCTTGACCAACCTTGGCCAATATTATGGAGAAGATAGATTATATACAGATAATCTCTTATACATAAGATACACGTTGCTCCCTTAAGAATTATTGAAGTTTTGCTTGTATATGAAGCACCTAAGTGATAGAGAAGTCTACATTGGGCAGTGGTGGTGGGGAAACCACAATTCTATTTAGTTAAAAAAGTAAGATGGCTACATCAGTAGAAAATGTTAAGGCTAGAACACAGATAGTTTTTGTCTTAGAATACCAAGGTGAGTATAAATGACAACAACACATGACAAACTCAATTTATTAAGGTACAGAGCTTTACACTTATCTCCAGACACGACTGAATTTTTTAAAAAATCACCCGAATAATACAGACTTTGCTATCTGAACCCTCTTTTTCTTTCATAACATAGGTAAGACTTTAACCAAATAGCAATGCCAAGTTAGAGACAGGTATATCAGTACTTCCATTAACTTCAGACATCATCAAGTGCTTTTTGGATTCTTTTGCATACACTTATGCAAAGCTTAATGCAGTGTTTGCAGAAAAGGTTCATAGACCAAGAACTTTGCTGTCAAACTAATACCGAGCTATCATTCTTTTCTTATATGGATGTAAAAATTTTAATATGACAAATAAAGGCATTGCAGCTAAGGTTTGACAGCAGTCAGGCAATTTATATTTAAATGCTTGATATTTTTGTAAATTTGGAACCTGTTACTTTAAGAGTTACTGCTAACCATGCATTTTCTCATCTTTTGGTTAATTTTATTTTTTTATTTCTGAACAGCATAGCTCAGGAAAATTAGAATAAATATCAGAGAAAATAATATACCAGGATATGTTTGAAAGAAAACTTTAAATGTAGATAGGGATAATAGCAGTGTCTGAAGGATGGGCCACAGAATCCTTTTACAAAAGCGCTTTGCCACTGCTGTGTTGATGATTCCATTACTCCTCTAACCTACTTTTTAATATGGCATTGAATAATTTGTAACAACAGAACAGTTGAAAGGCCATTAATGTTAGAATTAAAGCAATAGTAGCCACTTGTCTTAAGAATGACAAAGCCTCCCCACCGCTACTTTATTTATCCAGTAACTAGTCAGATGATTATTAACCAGACACAACATTACTGTTTGGACATATATTGACTACTAGCATAATATGAAGCAAATAGTAAATTATAGTGAATTTACTTATCTATGGCTAGTGGCTATCTAGTTTGCAAAAAGAATGCCGGGTGTGCAGTTTTATTTTTAATGAGGCATTGTCTGCCTTTCATTGTCTACCTCTGTGTGTGCAACAACCTCTGTGTGTTTACAGGAAAGAAAATCTGGACAGAAATGAATTAGTAAAGGTGAATATAATTAACTTCTATGGCAGGATAGCATACAAAGAACATTTTATAAGTTGCCTTAAGCTGATTTCAACAACAGATACACGTACACTTGTTTAAAATAAAAGGAACACTCTTTTAGCTTACCACTAGTAGAATAATTTTCTAAAACTTCCTTTCCCTAAATCCAACACGTATAAAAGAAATGCAAATGTCTATAGCAAATTGATATAACTAAATACAAAAATGAAACAGGAATCTTGAATGTAACAGCATACTGAATACAAAAATACCAATTTTGTTCTTGTGGCCAGAAGATAATAGTTCCAAATTGTGAATATTTAGTTTGTACAGGCTTTCATCAAATTAAACAAAAACAGTCACTCAATTTTTAAAAAAATGTTTTCTCCTCAGTAGATATGTTGTCATGAATGTAATATTTTCAATATTCAAACCAGATATTTCCGAATATTGCCAATATCATCCTGACTATTAATTATACACCTGGAAGGCATTATTCACTGAAAAGGCTGGCCCAAAACTAAATAGTAAATAGAATCGCCATACAGTATATATGCTATGCAGGTATCATCATCAATATCACTATCAAAAACTGTATTTCTTATTCTCAAATTAATTATGTCCCAATTCTAGGCAACAGTGGCCTAATAGGCACAATATAGCAACAAATGTTGAGCACACTTTTGTCACCCTATATTAGCATAACTACATGCACTTAAGATACAAACATTTTAAAAAAGCATTACTTTAGGACTACGCAGTTAAGGATAAAAGTTTTTCAGAATGCAACTGTCTGAGATATAAACAGCTAGAAGTAGAGAAAATGGATCTACTCCCCAATGAATTGTTTTGTGCTGTATCAGCTGAGTACAGGTACTGCCCTGTATGTGTTTTTTTCCAAAGAAAACACCTTTTGAGCCTTCAAAGTGATCAGCACTCGCACTAAGCAACTGTTGTAAGCTACAGCAAAGAGGTTCACACATTGTCCAATAAAATGTGGAACAAAACCAAGGTCTGTCAGAAGTTTTAATCAGTCCCTTTGATATCTGGTTGAAATTAAAAGGAGGGAGATTTCAATTTAGCTCTTTCCTTTTCAGCAACTCTGTAATCCATTTACTGCTTTCCATTCACATCCCTAACCCCTGTGTGGTGTTTAGCTGGAAACTCTGTTCTAAGAATGTAAACAGCCTTTTATTGTCCAAAAAAGGAAAGCAGTGTGAAAGAAAATGTGCGCCTTATCGCAGAGCTGCAGCTCAGTACTTCATTGCTATGATAAAGTGCTGAAGAAGAAAAAAAGCCCCACAACATTACAAGACAAGCACAATCCAAAAACGGATTAGAATTTGACATAAGCTTCCTCAAAAACTAATCAATCAACTCATGCTGTAATATTAGAATCCAGCTCTTAAGGAGGCTGTCTAATCCCTTCAAAGTTTATTACACATTCCCTTATTGACTCTAGTCACACACACACACACACACACACACACACACACACACTCAGCTATAAGGCAACCATAAGGGTAAAAAAAAAAATGAAACTTGTGTAAAAGCAGTCAACATTTATGAAACTTTGTGTAAAAGCAGACAGCATTTTCCTGAAAAGGAGCACACTGAAATACAACTGCAATATAACTTGTACTCATTTGCTTCTTTCTCCCTATACCAAATATTTCGTGTTCCAATAACAAGGCAACTATTTATTTCTTCACTGGCGTTTGTTACAGTGGCATTCCGCATACAGCTGCTTATAGCACTGTTCTCCATATCTTTCAGCCAACTAGATTTTGTCACTTGCTCCGGGCTGTAAGCCTAAACTTACTTGTTAAGTAAGCAAGTCCCATTAAACATACAAGAGATACTTCAGGAAAGTAAACACATTTAGTATTGGGCTGCAAATAACTAGCCCTACCTTAAATGCTCTCAAAACCACCACCAATGCAAATACATAGCAATAATTTTGCATCACCTATAAGAGATATGCATCAATTCTGAAATTACAAAAAGCAAACAAATGGAGTCTGCAAATCTATGCATACTTACTTGGAAGTAAATCTCATAGAAAACAGTGAAATTTACTTCAAAGTAAACATGCATAAGAACAGACTGGACAAAGGACAAATAATTAAACAGTTTACTGTTTAAGCCAAGGAGATACACATCAAAAATCCAAACTGCCTAGCGCTAAATTGGAGATCAACTATATAAGCCTGCTGCAAAAAGTACCTCTCATAGTTTGCCACATTTGTTTTAATATCACCAGATTCTTATTTCAGCAGAAGCATAGGCTACATAACAGATGCAGTATTGCCTGAAAAATAAAAAAATAAAATTCTTGGAATTTTAACAAGCTACAGTGCAGTTAACTTTCCCCAAGAAAGGTTATGATATAAAATATGCCATATTATAAAACCTAGTCCTTGTTATCCACCGTTTTCCAAGAACTTATTAGCATAGTTAGACCAACACATAACTCAAGATTCTAAACCACAGTCCACTCACTGCTCAAAATATCCAGCATTTTGGACACAGGCCTTTCTGGGATCCCAATTAAAACTAAAAAAGAAAAAGAGACGATCCTGTTAGCTAACATGCCAGCCTTGATTTATTGGACTGTTTAGGATGTTGTGTATTATGCATTATTTTCCCTCAATATACTTCCAAAAAACAAACGGCTAATTGTTACTGCGTGTCCCCATTGATTTGACAGCCGTTTAAAGGGAATATAATGTGGGTTGAGTTTGTCGCCTTTTTGGCGGTTCAAAAGTTTCCACGCATTTTCCAAGGCCAAGCGAAAGAATTAAATGCCAACTCGCACACCCTCCTTTGCAAACGGAAGACGAGCTCTTGCCACCGCCTAGCACTGAACGCTTGATGAAGAGGCATGTGTGCTCCATTCCCTTGCACAGCTGAGATGGACTGCCACAAGGCGGAAGGGAGATCGGGAAGCGCCCAAACCAAAACACCAACCCCAAAGCCTGCACCTCGTACTAAACTGGATAACTGCAAACTTGCAGGGCGTTTCGAAGCCTTCCCCTATACAGCCTGCAAAGGAATAGAATGGTTTAAGAGAAAGAAAGAAAAAGCAAGCCCCTGGCTTGTTTGTGCCCAGAACCAAGAGAAGCGAATGACTCGCCGAGGCTGTCGAGAGTGTGCAAGCCGCACAAAAGAAGTCACACCACTAGGCAAAGCAGACTTACAAGCGGGAGGAAGCTCTGCACCACCACAACCAGAGGCAGGGGCTGCTGCAGGTGCACCATCCTGGCTTGGAGTCTAAGAGATGGTTTCCCTTCCTTGGATCTTGTTCATCTCCACTTTGGGGGGCAGGACTGAGTACAGGGACATACCACTGCGCTTCTTCGCCGTCTTCTCCTTTTGCTTCAAGGAACTGGCAGATACACGCGCGCACACCCAGAGAGAGCGAGAGAAAGGCACGCGCGCCAGCCAGCCAGCGGGCAGACAAGAGAACCAAGCCCCCAAGCAAAGCCTCCAGCGCTCACTCAACCTCAGTCAGGCGGCGCTCGGGGGCGAGTTTCACACTGGTCATGGCTGGCTGGCTGGCAGGCAGAAAGGACGCCGAAAGCCCTGGCGTGCAAGCTGCCTGAACAAGTCCGCTGCGTGGTTTCCTCAGGCACTGAGAGATCCCTGGGAGAAGGAGGAGGGAGCTTTCTCCACACACCGTGAAGAGAACGCGGAGCAGCAGCAGCAGCAGCAGCAGCTCACGACACGCCACTCATGGTCTCCCGCCTTGCTGCGAGAGGAGGACGACGAGGTGGAAATTCTAGTCACTCTTGGCGGGGAAAGTGCCCTAAAGTGGTTTTGGGGCCAGGGGATGTGGCTCACTGGGGCACAGCAGAAACGCATATTGGCGTGGCCCGTTGCAGTTCTAGCTTCAGTGAGGAACAGGAAAGGGCTCCGCAAAGTGCCTTCTTGGTCCCCTCGTCCTCCCCAGCCAGCCCAATCCTCTCTGCCCCACTGCCAAGGAAGTGTGAGCTGAGCTGCCACTTTCCCCCTCTTGCTCTTGAGCATGTAGTTCGGACAGCGTAGCCGGGAGTTGAGGGCTTACTGGCCTCAGGCTGCCACCACCTCAGCACCCAGAAGGAGAGCCCAAGTGGGCGGTGGTGGCTGCTCGTGCTAGGAACAGCAGCAGCCCCATCACTTGTTCACCTGTGTTTTCCTTCTGGGCAGTGAGTAGAGTTGAGGGGATTGGGCCCACTGAGCTCAATCCTCTCGGCTACACTGCCCAGAGAGAGAGTCACGGCAAGCCAAGCAGAAGAAGCTGGCGAGCAAGAGCCATGGTGTCTTTACACACCCTCACTTTGGGCACTCCTAGTGGGTCTCAAGCCTCCTTACTGTACCCAAGTCCGAACCCGACTGAAACTGAACTGCCTTGTGGGTGTTCCCGCTAACAAAGTTTCCGAGATGTTGTTGACTACAACTCCCAGAATCCCCAGTTTTAATGGCTTTTACTTGGGGGTTATGGGAGTTGTAGTCAACAACATCTGGGAATCCCTGTTAGAGGGGACACTGTGCCTGGTCCGTGAACTGGTTCAAACTGGCCAGCAGTTCAGTTTGTGCCCTAGAACTGGGCTGAACTGGTTTGGCCTGGTCTGGGATGCATGCAAAGAGGAATCTGGTAAAAATTCCCCTTTTCAAGCATCGGGGGAACCCTAAGAGGCTGAAAAAGGGTGGGTGGGAGGTCACCTTATGCACTGATGCTGATGGTGTGGCTCCTCAGCAGCGGCACCTCCCCTAGGCCCTGTTGGCGCTCCCCTCTATCAGCACGGGCTGTCAGGGGCCTGGTTTGGGTCTTCATGCAAACACAGAGGCCATTAGAGTGACCTCTAATTTCCATGATGACACAAATGACCTCTGCACATGCATGGAGGTAACTTGGTCCCCACCGGCCTGCGTTGATGGGACGGGGATACCAGCTGAGCCTAGGAGAGCCACGACCGAGGAGGCACACTGTGGTGGCACATATGGTCACTTCTTTCCCCCTCCTGCCTCACCTTTTTGAACCTCTTAGGGTTCCCCTGATGCTTGTAAAGGGGAATCCTTAATGGATTTCTCTTTGTAAGCATCTCAAACCAGTTTGACCTGAACCCAGCCCAGTAGGGATGTTCACGAACCTGTCCGTAGGCCCCTTTACAGGCCTCCAAAAAGGTTCAAACACCCGGCAGTTCGGCCAGTTTGAAGACAGAGGGATAACTTTAAGGGCAGGGGAGGGTGCATTTACCCCCCACTGCCGTGTTTCCCACACCGGTGCTCTCTGTAAGACTGGTCTGGTGGGGCAGCAGTGTACCAGTGTACTTACTGGTCTGGTGGGGCAGCAGGGATGTATGCTGCCACCCTGCTGGACCGGTTTTACAGAGAGTGCCAGCGTGGGAAACATGGTGCATGGGGGGGGGAGTGCACCCTCCCCCGCCCTTAATGTTATCCTCTCCAGCTCCAAACTGGCCCCCGTTAGTTGTGTGCACACCCCTACAGCCCAGTTCGACTTGAAATCAAACTAGTCCCCTTTTTTGGAGGGCCGGTCTGGTTCAAGCTCGAACCACCGAACACAGTTCAAGTTGAGCCAGTTTGCATATCCCTATACCCAAGTGAGCCATCAAGAGTAGAGGTGAAAAAATAAAAAAGCAGCCACTGCTGTCCCTGCTCAATCAGTGGGGCCCCTGGAGTGCATGCTGGCCCCAAACAAATGCCAAGTCCTCTCCTCTCCCTAAACTGTTGTTGCTTTCATGATGCAATGCTAGGCATGCTTATATGGGACTAAGCCTCACTGGAGCATATTTCCGAGAAAGCATGCACAGGATGGCACTATGAGGCCGTTTCCAGCTCCTATGTTGCTGCAGGATACCTGGGGGCCAGTAAAATAGTCCCTGTGGGCCAAATCTGGCCCCCGCGGCCTTATGTTGTGCAGGCCTGATATAGAAGATAGTGGCTTGGGGGAGAAGGTTTTTGTTAGCACCATGAAAGAGCATCAAAGAGTTAACCACTTTCCCTTATTCTGTGGTCTTGAACTGGATTAGCACCTCCTGTAGCTGTTTTGTTTTGTTTTTGTTCTTAAAAACTACACACAGAGAAATGCAAAAATGCATTTAATGTTATCTCTAGTTTGACTAAGCTATACACATTCACTAAGGAGTAAGACCAAGTTTAAATGTGACCCTAGGCAAGCAAAAATAATTTATCTGCAGAATTACATAAACCTAGTATCTTCATTAAACCAGGTTGCCTCACCTGCATAGGCCCCATTAGGATGATAAAGATCTATAGCCCAAGCATGCAGGTAGTCTTAGCATGCTGTTTACACTACTTGTACAGGGATTGAGAGCCCAGTTTAAATGTAAAACAAGGTGCATGAAATGCTGTATGGACAGGTCCTTCTTGATGCTGTATTGAAAGAGTCTTGTCTCTGTGGTTTAAACAGGTTTAAAACAGGTTTAAAGCGAGTCCTATTGAACTCGTAAGAATTGCTTTGCTGGATCAGGCCTAAAACCTATCTAGTCCAGCATCTGTTTCACACAGTGGCCCACCTGAATAAACTTGTTTAAGAGTGGGCTAAAAGAGTCTGAGAATAATGTGGATTGCAGTGTTAAGTGAATTGAAGTTTGGTGGTACAGCTCCTATGAAAAGGAGATATGGTGAAGGATAGTTCTCTTCTCTCAGAGTCCAAAACAAAGAGCCTCTTTTTTAGGGTGAGATGGTAGGGTTATTCCAGGAACTATGATATGCTACGGGCATGGGGTATTTTGGAAAAAGAAATATTTGTTTTATTGTATTTCCTCCTATAAACTTGTAGTGTTTTGGAAAAGGGGAGAGTTCTTTAAAAAGGGCAGGTGGATTTTAAACTATTCCTGTTAGTGCTGTCAGTGCTTTTGGAATTATTCCCCATAGAGGAAGATATTAATTTCATAATTAATGTAGATTTTCAGAAAAGATATATAAGCAGCATACTACTCACCAGCTCTTGTCTTATCTTAGTATGCATATATAATTTAAATTAGACTGTAACCGTTTCCATGTCTGTTGCTCCAGAGGGATCATTTTAAAGACATACCAGTGTAGAAGAACTAAATTGGACTAGTATCTTATGTTGTACTTGCATAGTGATGCTCCATGTTTTTAGTTCATTTATATGAACTGAATGCTCTTGCTCTAGGGGAGTTCACATTAGTTGTCCTCTTCTGAATGAATGCTGATTAAATGTCATTCTAAACAAAATGTCTTTCATTTGGGCCATATTATTTGTCGTCCTCATTTTAGGATTTTATTTCTGGTGTGCCCCTTTTTTCAAATGGCTAAAGAATTTGCAAAGACAGTCTTTAAGGGGCTTTCCAGTGTTGGGTAAAAAGGGTGAAAAGCAGGGGGATACCTAAGGACTCATTGTTGCTTATAGCTGCTTATAGCTGCTTAATTGTTGCTTATTGTTGCTTATAGCAACTGTATTACATCAGTAGAGGCAAGTGAATGAATAAGGATCTAGATGAAGCAATAGCTTCCTGCCTTAAGAGCCATATGCAAATACATTAAGATTAGATGGTAGAATCTGCAAAGGGAAAGGCATCTGTGAAGTTGGCATTGAGCAGTGCAGCCCGTCACCCAATCAGGAAAAAGAAATTATAACCAAATAATATAGGTGATCCTTTACCATCTTTGCTTTGATCTGGTGTCTGCATTGCACAATGCCTGATATACAGATTCCTTTCTCCTGGGTTCAGGTGTTGTCTTGCTTTGTTCCATGTGCATCTTAGTGCACACCTGTGAAGTACTAATAATAGTACTAATGGTTCTTACCTTATTTATCATGGCTGACATGCTTAGAAAATTACTCAAAATAGGCCCATTGAAATTAAATGAATGAGTTAAGCATTGTGTAGAAATGTTATTGTAATATGTCCAGCCAATAGGTGGCACTAGCATTTGCAAGTAATGATCTTAATTGGAGGCAGAGTCCTATCCAGTACAGTATAAGCCATATATAATCTCAGACTGTCCAAAAGAACAAACATTGCTGAACTGGAACAGGGAATACAGTCATCTCTTCTTTAATTTCAGCATCTGGATTCATAGGTACATTGCCTCTAAATATGGGGGTTCCGTTCACTATCCATTAACAGTCATGGTTAATAGTTGTGGATGCACCTATCCTCTTGAATATATCTAATCCTTTTAAAAGACCATGTAAGCTACCAGCCATTGCTACATTTTCTGGTGGTGAATTATGTGTACATCATATGTTGTGTGAAGAAGTGCATTCTTTCGTCTGTCCAGATTTGCTGTCAATTAATTGATGATATTTTACATGACAAATGTCCTAAAGAGAAATAAAAGAAAGAAATAGCAGAAGTTAGGAAAAGGAAACAGGAAGTTAGGAAAACTAGTTAGGAAAAGGAAAGAGGGTCACAATGACAGAATTCAAATAGCTATAGGGATAAATTTCTGGATTACTAGATTATATTTCAGCATATTAATATTTGTGCCAGTTGTTCCTAAAGTAAAGAGGTTCTAAGAGGACATATGAAATTAATCCACCAGCAGTAACTAGTAGCAGCTGATTTTCTGTGGTAGGATCAGACTGGGTTATCTATAGCTCAGAGCTGAATTTAACATATTTCCTGTACCATTTTATGTGTGTAGGAGATTTTTGTGTGTGTAGGAGCAACAAGAAAGAAAAATTGATGTGTATGCTCTGGCAGCCACCAAGTACTGAGATTTTAGTGGGGATTTCCCCTTTTCATAATCAGGAACTTTTGTGTAATTCTACACTTCAGCGGAGCATCCAAGAAGCTTATTGAACACATGAAGCAAGCTATCTTAAACTAAGTCAGTCAATTGCTCCGTCTAGTTCAGTATTGTCACTGCATTGAATATCAGTGGCTCTTTCCTAGTCCTACCAACAACAATTAGCATCACAGTGGTGTTCACGGAAGGACTTTTTTGCAGTTGCAGTGCAGCACAAAGTTACACCAATGTTAGCATGTTGGGCAAAGAGCTTCCGGTTTGCACACAATGGGCTGGGGCAGAAGTCTGAACAAAAGGTTGTGCTAATGCAAGAACTAATCTGTAAGAGAGATGAATTAATTTGTACAATGATTGTTCTACATCCATATGCTAGTGCAATGCAGTTATACTAGAACAAGACTAGTCTGGATGCTACCCATTGTTCCATAATCAGTAACAATTTCTGTAGTTTCAAAATAATCATCCCTTCAAAATAATCATCCCTTGTATTATTCTACCAAAGACAACCACAGGCCTCTGTGGTCGCCAGGAGCTGAAACCACCTTGACGGCACACTTTCCCTTTACCTATGAACCTAGGCCAAAATGCTGCTTTGGTCATACAACGATGACAAATATTTATACAGTAGTCCCTCGACCTACGAACTACTCGACAACCAACGTTTTCGACTTATGAACGCCAAAAAAGACCGGAAGTAGTTGGCGGTTTAGATTTGGCTTCCTCGACTTACGAATTTTTAGATACGGTTTCCTCGACTTACGAGTGTTTCCAGACCTCCATGGGTGCACTTTTCAACCTACGAAAATTTCGACTTACGAACGTCCGTTCGGAACGGATTAACTACGTAAGTTGAGGGACCACTGTATACTGTTTTTCAACAAAAGTTCCCAAAGTGGTTTACATAGAGAAATCAAAATAAAGATTGATCTCTGTCCCCAAAAGGCTCACAATATTGGAGGAGGAGGAGGAGGAGGAGGAGGAGGAGGAGGAGGTTTCTCAAAGTAAGAAAGTTGAAATGCTGTCAAAGAAAGCAATGTCAGTGGATGTCAAGTAATAAATGTAAGTGACAAAAACTGTTTGAGGGCACCATTTCGGGAGGCTAAGGTAGTTGCCCCCTTGCACCACATATTGTTTCAGACTAAATGTGGTTGAGAATACCTATGTCTTGTAGGGATGTGCATGGAACCAGTTTGATGGTGTGTGTATGGGGGGGGTTGCTGTTTGAAGTTCAGGGGAGGGTGCACTTACCCGTCCCTCTGCTCTTTTCTCATCAGTGTTCCTTTTTTCTAAAGTTCATCGGGGCAGCAGTGTACCACCCTGCTGCCCCATTGCCCCTGTTTACTGGATACAACTGGAAGTATCTGATGCGCTTGTGCACGCTGGACACAGGCACACGTCAGGTGCAGGCACGTGTCCATGCCCAGCGCATGCAGGCATGTCTCATACTTCCAGTTGTATCCGGTAAACGGGGGCAATGGGGCAGTAGGGAGGTATGATGCTGCCGCAATGAATTTTAGAAAAAAGTAGTGCCGGCTGGGGAAGAGCAGAGGAAGGGGTAAGTGCACCCTCCCCTGCTCTTAAAGCAGCACACACCCCGCCATCAAACCACCCCCGCCTGGTTCAGTGCACATCCCTAATGTCTTGTGCAGTATTGGTGGTTCTACTTGCTGAGTGTCTATTGTTATAAAAATATCAAATGAGCGTATGATGTCCTTCACAGAATCAAAAATTGTTCTACCCAGGTCTGGGAGCTTTGTGTGCTCTCAATTTTCTATTGTGTGGAAGCAAGGTTAGAGGAAAATCGGGGTAGAAGTGATTGTGTGGAAGCAAGGTAGAAAGAAAACCTGAGTAGCTTTCCCTCCTGCCTTGCTTCCACACAATCACTGCTACCCAGGTTTTCCTCTAACCTTGCTTCCACACAACTGAAAATTGGGAGAACACACATCTCCCAAACGAGGGTAGAACACAGTTTTTGATGGTGTGAATGACCTCTACGTATTGGATATGCCTTCATGCTGAAGGCACAAACACCCTTATCTTCAAAAGGGTAGGTTTTTGACCCATGTTGTAGAGTTGGTGTAGTTATTGTGAAATAGAAGAAGGAAAATAACCACAACAGAGTATTTTAAACTAAGATGTCAGTTTGCATTTTGATCTTGAATATAACCAAGAACCAGTCTTTGAACCTTGTTATAAATCTTGGTCCTCCCCTCACCCCACCCCAACAAAACAAAACAAAACTGAAATGATATCCTAGTCCTCCAGTTTCAAGGGCAGTAGTTGTCTTCCAGACTAAGTTATGTAATAGTTCAACTTAGGAGTTACTCAAAAGGAATATTTAATTTCATGCTGGTCACTGCCGCCGCGCCAGCGTGATGAGGTGGGGTGCGAGATTGTGCCCCCATCACATGAGGCAGGCACGGATGCCATCTTGCTTCTTCCTCCATGTGATAGGAGTTGGCCAATAAGGAAAGGAGGTGGACTGATTGGGTCCCGGCTGACTAAATTTCAAGCAGATGCTCCTGCGGGGCAAGGCTTTGGTACTCCTGGTGATTCGCCTGTGCTCGTCATTTGCCATTGGGGCTATTTATTTATTTATTTATTTATTTATTTATTACACTTGTATACTGCCCCAAACTCGTATCTCTGGGCAGTTCACAATGATAAAACAGTTAAAAACACATATAAAAACTAAAAATTTAAAAATCAGTCACAGAATTAACAACCTATACATTATCAAGAAGCTGAAAAAGCCTGAGTAAAAAGATGGGTTTTAAAGTATTTTTAAAAAATTGTCAGAGATTGGGAGGATTATATCTCAATAGGGAGCGCATTCCATAGTCCCAGGACAGCAACCGAGAAGCCACGTCTCCATGTGGCCACCAGACGAACTGGCGGCAACTGGAGATGGACCTCCACAGACGACCACAATGGACAGTGGGGCTCATAATGAAGAAGACGTTCTCTCAAATACCCAGGGCCTAAGCCATTTAGGGCTTCATAAGTTATAACTAGCACTTTGTGTTTTGCCCGGAAACCTATAGGCAGCCAGTGTCACTCCATCAGCAGAGGTGTAATGTGGTCTCTCCGAGATGACCCAGCCTGGCTGCCGCATTCTGAACCAACTGAAGTTTCCGGATTACCTACAAAGGCAGCCCCACGTAGAGCACATTACAGAAGTCAAGTCTAGAGGTTACCAACAAATGTACTACTGTTTTGAGGTCATTGATCTCAAGAACCGGGTGCAGCTGGCATATCAGCTGAAGCTAATAGAAAGCACCCCGGCCACTGACTCAACCTGAGAAATCAGGGAGAGGTGCGAATCCAGAAGTACTCCCTGACTGTGAACCTGTTCCTTTTGGGGAAGTGTGACCCCATCTAGAACAGGTAGGTCAAAATCGTCTCTGGAATTCTGACTCCACACAATAAGTACCTCCGTCTTATCTGGATTCAGCTTCAGTTTATTCTCCCTCATCCAGCCCATTACTGCTTCCAGGCAGGCATTTAGGGAGGATATGCCAGTTCCTGAAGAAGTTGACATGGAGAAGTAGATCTGGGGTGTCATCAGCATACTGGTAACACCCAGCTCCAAATCCCCTGATGATCTCTCGCAGCGGTTTCATGTAGATGTTAAAAAGCATTGGAGAAGGTACAGAGCCTTCAGGAACACCATACTTAAGTTCAGTTCTCGAAGAGCAACAATCTCCAGTCGACACCATCTGGAATCTGTTCGAGAGGTAGGAGTGGAACCACTGTAAAACAGTGCCTCCCACCCCCAACACGCTCAGACATTCCAGAAGGATACTATGGTCGATAGTATCGAAAGCCAGCGAGAGATCCAAAAGGACCAACAGAGTCATACTTCCTCTGTCAATTCCCAATTGGAGATCATCCATCAGGCCGACCAAGGCAGTCTCCACCCCATAGCCTGCCCGAAAACCAGTTTGAAATGGGTCTAGATAATCAGTTTCCTCCAAGACCGCCTGGAACTGAGAGGCCACCACCCTCCCAATTACCTTTCCCAGCCATGGGAGGTTGGAAACAGGCCTATAATTTCTCAACTCTGAGGGATCTAATACAGGCTTCTTTAGAAGAGGTCTAATAATTGCCTCCTTGTGACAAGGAGGCATCCTGCCCTCCTTCAGAGAGGCATTTATTATTTCCACCAGGCCACCTACAGCAACCTCCCTGCTAGGTAAAATGAGCCATGTTTGACAAGGGTCAAGAAAACAAGTAGTAAGCCTCACCACTCCAACCAGCTTGTCCACATCTCCAGGAGTCACAAACTGAAACTGATCCAGTCGAATCACATAAGAGGAGTTGTTGGACACCTCCAGTTCAGATATCAAATTAATTGTGGAGTCTCCATCTAAGTTGGCCCGAATCCGAGAGATTTTATCTGCGAAAAATTCTTCAAACACATCGCAGCTAGTAACTGAGGACTCCAAATTCTGATTCAAGGGAGGAGTGGCAGATACTAGTCCCCTCACAACCCTGAACAACTCCGCTGGATGTGAACTCACAGAGGCAATACGGGCAGAAAAGAGCCGCTTCTTTGCCACACGTATTGCCTGAGCATAGATCTTTAGATGTGCACTATGTTGCAGTCTGTGAGATTTGAGTCTTTTTCCACATAGATCTTCTGTATACCAAGGGGCCAGTTTTGAAATGGGTCGGAGGGGACGCTTAGGAGCATTTGTGTCTACTGCCCTGGTGAGCAAGTTGTTCCAATTCTCAACCAGGGTATCAATTAGATCACCGCCAAAGCCAACATTAAATCCCTCCAAGGCTTCTTGGAATCCTACCAGATGCAATAACCTCTTTGGATGGACCATTCTAATAGGCCCCTCACCCCTGCGGAGGTGGGAAGTGGTCATAAGTCCAACCTTAACCAGATGGTGGTCCATCCATGACAATGGGGATATCACAGGCGTCCCCACCCATGGAACACCACCCTGATCAGAGTAAAAGACCAAATCAAGCATGTGACCTGCAATATGTGTCGATCCAGAGACTGCTTGGGATAGGCCCATGGTTGTCATGGCTGCTATGAACTCCTGAGATGCCCTAGACAAATTGGTCTCGAAATGAACATTGAAGTCCCCCAGCACCAAAAGTCTGTGAGACTCCAATGCAAGTTCTGCTACCAAGTCCGTGAGCTCAGTAAGGGATTCCACGGGCAGCAGGGCGATTGGTACACCCACAGAAGTCCCAGTCTATCCCTGCTCCCCAAACTCAAGTACACACATTCAATACAGTCCGATACCCTAACAGGGACCCTGGTAAGGGAGATGTTATCCTAAGAATATAAGAACAGCCCTGCTGGATCAGGCCCAAGGCCCATCTAGTCCGGCATTCTGTTTCACACAGTGGCCCACCAGATGTCCCTGGAAGCCACAGGCAGGAGCTGAGGGCATGCCCTCTCTTCTGCTGTTACTCCCCCACAACTGGTACTCAGAGGCATCCTGCCTTTGAGGCTGGAGGTGGCCTATAGCCCTCCAACTAGGAGCCGATGATAGACCTCTCCTCCATGAAGTTATCCAACTCCCACTTAAAGCCATCCAGGTTGTTGGCTGTCACCACATCTTGTAGCAGAGAATTCCACAAGTGGATTATGCATTTTGTGGAAAAGTACTTCCGTTTGTTGGTCCTAGATTTCCTGGCAATCAATTTTATGGGATGACGCCTGGTTCTAGTGTTATGTGAGAGGGAGAAGAATTTCTCTCTATCCACTTTCGCCACACCATGCATGATTTTATAGACCTCTGTCATGTTTCCCCACAGTCGTCTTTTTTCTAAACTATAATGCCCCAGGTGTTGTAGCCTTGCCTCGTAAGAAAGGTGCTCTAGGACCCTGATCATTTGGTTGCCTTCTTCTACACCATTTCCAGTTCCAAAATGTCCTTTTTTAGATGTGGTGACCACAGCCACTCCACCTCTTCGCCCATGTCCCCTCACCTGCTCTTGTACAGAATATCCTGGAGGGAGAAGCTGGGCCCAAACTGGGCCACTAGCCTCCCCCAACCAAGTCTCAGTAATACACACCAGGTCAGCCCCTTCATCCATAATCAAATCACCGATGAGTTCAGATTCAGTTTCGACTGACTTGGCATTGCAGAGAAGCACGGTAAGGCTCTGTGGGTTGTTGGCAGTGCTCCCCGAGGTCAGAGAGCTGGCAGGACAGCCACAAGGGGGGACAGCAATTAAATTTCTGACCACCCTTCTCCTGGAACAGCCTGCTGACCTGACTACATTACTTCTTCTATTCCCCACCACCACTGGGATAGCTGCCCCACATTCAAAGGCACACACTGTCTCCCCATCTCCAGATGAAAACAAACACATTACTGCAATTTCAGGCCAGTTCTAAAAACAGCTAAACTAACTAAACAGAAACTCTACTTTTGAGTAGCTCCTCCCTAATCTAATAATTAAACAGAGGGTCTAGCCCCCCCATAGTGGCTCCCCCAAAGGGGCAACCCTGCCAGTGGTGGGCCCGCTGCCACTGGCAGCATGGCTATATAGTCCTGGGCAGCCACAGCTCCAACAGGTGGAACACAGGAACTAAAACTGCTGAGTCACCTTTGGCCCCAGTCCTGCAAGGACTCACCACCACAGACAATCCTGGGGGGAGCAGATGGCAAACGATGTGGGGAGCAGAAGAGGAGGCAGCCAGGATGACATCAGCTTGCTGCGGGGTGAGGCCTGGGTACTCCTGGTGATTTGCCTGTGCTAGTCATTCACCATGGGGGCAATGGCATGACTGATCGAGGGAACGAACTGTTCCCCCTGGGACTTGCAGTGAGGTATTTAGGAAGCGCTAGTGGGGTGCGGTAAGCAAGGCTAAACAGAGGTTTGCCCACTTTTGTTTGGCTGGAGGGCCATTTTGGGTGAGGGGAGCCAAGAAACAGCCCTTCAGGGTTTTTGCGGCCCAGAGGGTTAGGAATTGCCCCTGCTCAGGGGGTGGCTATACTCACCATCTCAGAGCTTTGGCGGCTTGAGTTGGGGGTGGGCCGGGTTGCCCCCCTTAGCAGGGGAAAGCCACATGATGAGAGGAAGTCAGGACCTGGCACCTGACCAAATCAGTACCCGGCCCTTCGCCCTGGTGTGGGAACGGCCCTTCTTAGGAGGCAGTCCCACATGGGAGGAGTACCCGTACTCTGGTTAGTTAAGTACCTTGTTGCAAGTTTTATTCTGTTGTACATTAGTAAAGTGGCCCTATTTCACTCCAACTAAGTGTGTCTTATCTTCATTGGGGCTGGGGGTGCAATTAGGACTTTCATCGAATAATTTAGTCAGAATGTCAGCCAATATGTTCCCCCCCCCCCCAGTTTGGTACATTCTTCCTAAGTTCTTGAGCCAGTGTTCTTCCATCAGTCATTCCAAGGTTTTTATCTATATTCCAAGCACAGTTGGATAAACGGAATGTGATGAACCGAACATTTCCCTGAACAAATATCATAGCTCCAGGGTGAACATTATATCTGAAATATTACTCTGGCACCTTTAGTGTCAGATTCCAAGGGGTTTTAAGAGCCACTCACCTTTCTTCCTATGATAGAAAATACTCTTCACACCTTATTATCAGAGATTCTGTGTCATGAGATTTAAAAGAACCACATAATAATTCTCTTGTAGTCCCAAAGTCATAAAACAGAAAGCTGTTAGGCAATCTAGCATCATATGTGTGAAATGCAGGGTGGGGAATCTAATTTGCTATGGGCTGTTCTAAGTCCAAATCACATGGTTGATTTGCAAACTCTATCTAGAATATTATTTACAAGTATAGACCCACAACAAAATGTTCAGTAAATCAATGTTTTATGTGCACATGTTACTTGAGCTGAGCACCATGAAAAAGCAAATGTTGGCATCAAAGGCAAATGTTGGTATCAAAAGCAGGAGTCTAAGGAGGAGTCTACTCTAAATGGGTCTTACTTCATATGCAAATACACATACCCCCCCATATCTGGGTTTTTTGTGGGGGGTGGCACTAGTGCTTAGGCCCACCTCATTTTCTTCCAGCCCTAAAGTTTCAAGAGTTAGTGGGTTAATGTTTTCATTATATTTGCTGAAGTTGTAGAGATGGGAAAAGATCATGGAATAGGTTATAGCCAGTGGTCCCTCTAATTTTTTTTCATATCTGTGCGGAATGAGTTTTGTTCTGGGCGGCAGTATCAAGGCAGTGTGTGCATTTAATATCAAGGCAGTGCATTCAGAATGGGGCCTTCCTGATTCAACCTGAGCGGGATCTAAAATGAAATGAGCGGACATCCAAAAACTTGTGAGCATGCGCACGTGTGCATGCCTCAGAGGGAACAGTGGTTATAGCTAATGGTGAATGTTGTTCATTTATTGCATGACTGTATCCAGTGATTGGCAGATTAACAGATTCTGTGAGCAACTTCCCCCGCAGCAACTTCTTCCCCCAGGAGAGTTCACACAAATAAAGTTGTCTTTATCTTGTTTGGAAAACACCAAGAGCTTAAATGTGTCAAACCTCTTCCCCTTCAGAAAACAAAGCTGGGAAATGGCAGGTGAAAAAGCAAAAGAGTTTTAGATACCTTTCCCCCTCAGAAGCAGAAGAGGTTGTGACTGTCTTGAGGCAGTATTCTTCAAGCTGAGAACTTTCCCTGCTCTTTTTGTTCAAGCCCTCCTTCCCCACTACTTGCCACTGAATTCAATTGGCTCCACCCACCTGGTTTTTTTGTTAAATGCCCTCTGAGTCAACGAACATTCCATTCACTTGAGTTACATTGAGGCAGTTATGGTTGTTGTTTTTAAATTTTCTTCGGATTTTTTAAAAAACTGAACTATCTGTGGGTCATCCCAAGGTTGCCAGTTCCTCTCTCTCACCCGCAAGTGTTATGTATCCATGCAGATCATAACATTTCCAGCTCTTTCAGAAAAAGTTATAAGATGTATTATCAGCTTTTATATCTCCCCAAAAATATTTTAAGATGTGTAACAACAATAAAATACAGGTGAAACTCAGAAAATTAGAATATCGTGCAAAAGTCCATTAATTTCAGTAATGCAAATTAAAAGGTGAAACTGATATATAAGACAGACGCATTACATGCAAAGTGAGATAAGTCAAGCCTTAATTTGTTATAATTGTGATTATCATGGCGTACAGCTCATGAAAACCCCAAATCCACAATCCCAGAAAATTAGAATATTACATGGAACCAAGAAGACAAGGATTGAAGAATAGAACAATATCGGACCTCTGAAAAGTATACAGTGTACTGTGCTTGATTGGCCAGCAAACTTGCCTGACCTGACCCCATAGAGAATCTATGGGGCATTGCCAAGAGAAGGATGAGAGACATGAGACCAAACAATGCAGAAGAGCTGAAGGCCGCTAATGAAGCATCCTGGTCTTCCATAACACCTCATCAGTGCCACAGGCTGATAGCATCCATGCCACGCCGCATTGAGGCAGTAATTGCTGCAAAAGGGGCCCAAACCAAGTACTGAATACATATGCATGCTTATACTTTTCAGAGGTCCACTATTGTTCTATTCTACAATCCTTGTCTTCTTGGTTCCATGTAATATTCTAATTTTCTGAGATTGTGGATTTGGGGTTTTCATGAGCTGTACGCCATGATCATCACAATTATAACAAATTAAGGCTTGACTTATCTCGCTTTGCATGTAATGCGTCTGTCTCATATATCAGTTTCACCTTTTAATTTGCATTACTGAAATTAATGGACTTTTGCACGATATTCTAATTTTCCGAGTTTCACCTGTACAATACAAACATTATAATATAAAACTATAATACCAGAATAAAAGAATTTAAAACAGCCTCATTAAAAATTGGTAAGCTGGCAATGCAATACACATATTTAAAAGGACGCCCAAGTATTTATTAAGACAGGGTTTCTCAACGTGTGGGTCCCCAGATGTTATTGGACTTCAACTCCCATAATCCCCAGCCCCAGCAGCCTTTGGCTGGAAATTATGGGAGCTGAAGTCCAATTACATCTGGGGACCCACGCGTTGAGAATCCCTGCTTTAAGACCTTCAAATTTATTTCATAAAAAGCAGGTGATAAAACTTGTAAAAATGTTTAAAATGTTGTTAAAAGCATAATAAAAACAGATGTTTTGGCATCAAATGCCAACTTCAGTGTTGTTCCTACTTCTTCTGTGGATCATATGCCTATACGGTTCAAAGTTTTAATTACACACACTCTGACAGTCTTGGGAGCCTCATTAAAGCCAAACGTCCTCCAACTACTTAAAACAATAACAGCTTAAAGCCTTGTGGAATAAAATGCTTTTATAACTACACTGTACATTTACATTAGTTTCAGATCATTTTAATAGACATGGCTCTCAACCAAGGAACTACAGGTGGCCCTCATTATCCATTGTCCCGTCACCCATGGTTTTGTGTATCTGCGGTCAGGCAGTAGAGACTCGACCTCATTATTCATGGATACAAAAATAGTGAAAATTCACTTATCTGTGGTTCCTGGATGGCTGGAAATGACTGCCAAGGTCATTTCTGGCCACCATTTTGCTAAACAGAGCCATTTTGTGGCTCTGTCCTAAATATCTTCTATCTCTCTCTATATATATCATTCTCCTAAACGTACCCATTGCTAATCCCATGCTTGGCAGCTCTTGTGAGAGTTTGCGAGCAGCTGCCTTGGGATTGTTTTAATGAAAGGCGGTATACATATTTAACAATAAACAAATAAACAAACAAGCAACGGGGATGAGGAGACAATGGTGGTGGCAGCTGGTCAGCTGGAGGAGGCGGTGGGCTGGCACAGCTGGCGGGAGCAGGAGGTGATGGGCGGCCCACCCGCCAAGAGGAGGAGGCAGATGAACCCAGCCCAGCTGGCGGGAGCAGGAGGCAGCCAGCTGGGAGGAAGAGGCAGTGGTGGGCCAGCTGGCGGGAGGAACTGGCCGCTACCAGGAGTGGGTGGGAAGAGGTGGCGGGCTGGCATTCCGACAGGCCCACCCACCAGAAACTGCAGGGTAGGGGCAAGAAGCGTGCGGGTTGGGGAGGAGGAAGTCGGCCGGCCCGCCAGAAAGCGGGGGTGGGGGGAGTGGCCGGTCAGCCAGAAAGCCAGGCGTGCCAGTGGGGGGGGGGAAGCAGTGGTGGTGGGTGGGCCTGCCAGAGATGCAGATGCTCTGCGCCCAGCCCAGCTAGTGTATATATAGATCCGTTATTTTTCTCAGAAGGTTTGTGGATTGGGGGTTTGGGGCAGCCAGAGAGCATGGTACATTACTTACTTTCTCTTATTTCTGCCTTTTTAAGCAGAAACCATTTTTCTTTTGGCCCATCAGGAGCCTAACCACCCAATTCCCATTCACTCAAAGTTTCTTTATCCGCAGTTGTAGCCGAGAGGGTTTCCTGTAAGTTAGCACGTGTAATCCTATAAAAAGGCAAGAGATATTTTCTAAAAGGAATAGGATTGTCAAATTTATTAGAAAACAAAAAATCCCAGGGTTATTGGGAGGAAACCTTGACAGACTGGTTTCAAACTGGTGGTCTACTTAAAAAACCAATGGGAGGTGGGCATGACAGATCTCTCCGAGGAAAGTGTGCCATGCTGACTACATGGAATAGGACTACATGCACTGGATTTTAGGTGTGTAGGCCTTATTAGAAAGTTATGTCCCTGTGTTGAGTCCAAGGATTTTGGAGGTGGGCAGCAAGGAAAAAAGATCCACATGTTGGCCTGGAAGAGAGGAGAGAAAAGACTCAAGGTAGTTAAAAAGGTGTTTATTGGTATAATTCAGAAAATGCCTGATCTGCTTCAAGCAATTCTTCAAAGGCAATTGTCAGTCTCTCTAAATTGTGTTTAGAGTCTTCTTTATCTAAACTTCAATGTAAACAAGGTTCTTAACAAAAGCTTGGAACCTTTGGGATGTTCTAGATGTGTTGAGCATTCAATATACAGTGTTTTCAGCACATTGTGTTTTTTCCATCCTCTCTTCTGGCACATTGGTTCTTCACTTCTCTGCTTTTTGGCATGCCCTTGTTGTCCACCAATCTAATGGGACAGATCAGGCATTCAATTTACTGCTATATGAGAAGGGAAGGGGCTGCCATTTCCCATTGAGCCCATTCTCACAATCAATTCCTCCCATTTTGCAGGGAGGAAGCTTGAAAGCACTTTCCTCCCTGCAGAAGATCGAACCGACATCCCTGGGCAGGCGAACTTCCCACCCAGACAAGCACCGGCTGCTGCCGGTAGCTCTGAGGGCTGGGTGCCGGGATGCATCACAGTGCGTCTCCCTGCTCCCCACCCCCAGGAGCTCCAATGATGCACTCCGCAAGTGCACGGTGCATTATGGAGATCTCCCTTCCTCTCCCCAAGTCTGCCAGCTATGGCTGCTTGCAACCATGGCTGACACATGATCAAGAAAACGGTGTTAAGGGAGCGCTTGCTCTCCTAACCCTGTTTTCAAGGGTGGCTACATAGGTGGTTTTACTGCCGTGGTGCCACCGGGATCAGGCTTGATCCCAGTGGCTCACACACGTGTGCAAAGCCGGGCTGGGCTCCCTTAGTCTGGTTTTGCACACGCATATGAATAGCCTCATTATCTCACTTCTTGCTCTTTGGTTGATGTCAACATCCTGGCATCAGCCAACACACTTTCAAATATAAGGATGCAAGAAGTCCATTTTAACTTAATTTTGAAGGTAGTTTCTCATGTGTCCTGTCCTATATACCAGAGTCCACCAGACCTGTTGGGTAAAAGCAAGGCAGCAAGGCAGGGTTGGTTAGCACACAGCACCATGGATGTCCAACAACACTGAAAGTTAGACTGAGCCATTTTTGGAAGAGCGGTATATAAATTAAATTAAATACTGCTGGGGTCAGCCAGCTCCCACAGAGCTCCTTCTCACTGTTTGAGAAGTGGCAGCCTTAAAAGAGCAGCCCTCTGGCCTGGAGTCTGGGACTCCATCTCCTCCCTGCCTGTTTCCACCTCACCTGTCGCTGGTACTAAAATGCAGATATCAGAGAGGGTGATGTTGGGTGAAGGGCCTCTTTGTCCAGTTATCAGTGGCAGAAAAAGGAAGCTGAGCCCCAATTTGAATGAGTCCATGCTTCACTGAATAACCACCTCATTTTGTGTGCAATTGCAGTAAATTGAAGATGATGTTTATTAAGAAAAGGGAAGAGTGAGGTCAGGATGGGACAAAAGTGCACCGCAAAACAAAACAAAAACTTTCTGTTTGACACATGAATTCCTGGTAAAGGATGCTATCACCTTCTTGTGTGACCTGCATGTGGAGGGGCTAAGAACTCTTTTTCATTAGAGAACTCCCTGTATTCCAGGGGAGTGTCTATGAGCTTTAAATAAGAAAGACTACCCTACCCATACGCCAGGGTAGGCATGTGGCCTTACTTTAAATGTGTAGCACTAGACTTGCGCAAAAGTGCACACAGAATAAAATGGCCTTTGATCCATTGTTGTCTAAGTTTTTTTCCCCTGAGAAGCAGTTTTCTGGCTGAGTACTTCAGGAACCTTTAAATACAGTGAGTGAAGTGGTTAAATTGAGAAATGTACCATGTTTAAAATTATGAAAAGGGGATTAATAGCAACCAGTCATCCTTTTTCCTTCCCATAGCTCTAGAAAGAGAATGGTTTCATTAGAGGTAGATTTCTTTTTAAAAAATTCCTCTTGAATGTATTACTTTACATAATATATAACTAATTAAAGTGTGGACATGTTGATGTGCTTATCTGAGGCTGATTGTTCCTAACCTTCCCTTTTCGTGTTACTCAATAGTGGATGCTAACTTGACAAAAGAAAACTGTCAAAGCCAACTTCTGCTAAGAAATCAACCAAACCTAGTAAAATTTTACTTGGCTTGAAATGATATTCTGAAGGGAAATGTTTGTGAACTGTCCTGATACTTACCTCAGTGTGTTCCATTGATCATACAGTGTGCTTCTAATTTCCCTCTGACAGTCTGAGACTCTATGATTCCATTGATCCTTAGGATGGAGAAATGTGAAGGCAGGTGGCATCACCAGCTGTGTCATCACATAGGGGGACTATCACCATAGCACTGGAACACATGCAGGCTTCCATCCATAAACTAGAGCCCACAAAACACTATTCATCAAGCTCTGAGGTACAAGAGGGGGAAGGTTTTGAGAAAGAAACTATTTTTGGTAGCAGAATATCAGAGGGAAATGAGAAGCATTTCATAGTGTATAAAAGAGGAAAAACCTAGCTGGTGGGCAGACAGAGAGATATAAGAATTATTGGATACTTGACACAACAGCACAAGATAGACCAAGAAGGGAAATAAGAGTTTTGTGGCAAACAGTGGTAAAGTAATTTTTAGCAACCAGGAGCAGATATAATGGGACTTGTTTCCGGAAAACAAGGCAAGGTAGCTCTTCACTTCCTATTTAAGCAGACCTGCACTACTGTTCTTAATTGCGGGTAATTATGGCTGCAATCTACAATACATCACTTTGCTGCAATCTCCTTTCTTCAGTGGTACTATGTTCAAGTCAGAAGTGTACAATGCCATCTTTGAAAGGAGAAGCAACTTCTTCGGAAGCTGTGCCTGAATTCATGGGGAGTGCTGTTCATTGAAAGTATGAACAGAACTGAAAACAGACCTGTTTCACCATCCTCTGTCACATTCTTTGTTTGTATAAATGTGCATGTGTTTAATCAGTGTTGCTACATTGGAGTTGGCAGGTTCCATATTTTCCTAGTCTTAATATTACACGTGATATGATAGCCAATCTGGCACGAGCTGGCTATTATGATTATTGCAGCAGAAGGTTGTTTTTCATATCTTGCCTGTCATGTAAGGAACAGTTTACCTTCTGTTGCCATGTTTCATCTCATTGCTCTGTGTTGCACATCAGCCAACATTTTCAAGCGCCAGAGAGACTCTGTTATCCCAAAACACCCATCTCTGAGCTACTGCCACCACTGCTTTAGGTTGGTTACTACTGCCACCGTTGTCACTGTCTCTCTAGTACAACTAATATGGTTTTAAATGGCTGCATTCCCTCATATTTGTTTACATGTGTGTTTTACAATTGCACACACTCCATAATATTAACAATATGATGGGCATATAAAGAGCAACAGTTCACCTGCAGAATGAAGTTTAAAAAAGCAGGTTTGAGGAGAGCACCCTTAGAACCAAATGTCTCCTGTCTTGAGAGAGAAGAGCCTCACATGTTCATTCTAGCAGTCCTTTATGTTTATATTTCTTCCTTAAATATACTCAAAATGCCACCTTTTTGCAATAGGATAGTATTGAACGAATGAATTGGTTCAACACTAAACCAGTTATTACCAGCAAGAACATTAACCACTTAACAGCCTAACATAACTGTATGTGTACAATGTACAAATATTAATTTAGGGTGGGATCAGAACTGCTGTACTATGATAATGTTACCAAACAGATTGATGTTTATGATGCTCTTGGAACATGATGAGAGAGCTGCAGGCCTATACAGAACTGGAGTGCAGGTCTTGAGGAAATTATTCTTGACCCATCATAGAAAGCATTATCCCAACTTTTTGATGCTGCGTTCAATTATTTCTCATTTCAAATAGATACTGTATATTACATCACTATCAGTGATAATAGGTTATGCTTGTAAAATAGCAAAACTTGAAGGAAAGGCTAGGATCTGTGTATAAGAACCATGAACAAGTTCTGCAGGCTCATTATATAGGGGGAATCAGGTAATATGGCCCTTATCTTTGTGACAGCCCCCTTAGATTCTGTCTTAGAAGGCTATGGGGACATAATTTGACAAGAACTGGGAAAGCCAGGGGGCATGGCTTCTGGATTTCATTAAGGGCTAGAATGGTCTCAAGAGAAACAATGATATGATAATCTTTATTTTTTAGCTGCCCCATAAAAAATTGTTCTTTGGGCGGCCAGAACACCATATTAAAACATCAAGTAAAAACACATAACACATGGAATCACAACACACCAAAGGTGGGGAAAATTGTTTTTTATTACTTTCTGCTCAGTAGCCCTTTATGCCTTGTGGTGATGAACTGCTTTTAAATCTAAGGGAGGTTACAAAAGCAGTTTGCAATGTGCATAGGGGATGAGCTGTTTGAAGAAATCAAGTCAAAAATACCCCTGAGCGAGTACAAGCCCCAGTCTTGACACTAAGCATATATTTGGATCACAGACTAAAATTATTAATTCTGTATTGTGAATTAGCAGCAATTGATCTATTCTAAGTTTTCAAGATTGGTGATTTTGCTTTTGTATAATGCTTGAATAGGTTAAAATGATATTAGACAGTTAATGTAAGGACTGTTTTTTAATTATTTAAAATATTTTAAAATGATTATTATTTAATAGTTTTTTATAAAAACAAATCAATTTAAATGATACACTGTATCCTATGATCTTCTCAGAAAGAATAAATATCAATTTTCAGTCTGGTGGTAATCCAACTGCATACAGATGCCTCCTTCCTTCCCTGTTTCATAAATACAAACATCTTGAGCGCTATCTGCTGCACAAAGGCAGTATTACCTGTAGAGTCAGACGAAAACATTGCCAGTCTTTTGTGAAGAACTTTATTTTTCAAGCATTGTATAAGACAGGAAGCAGGATGGAAAGCATATTATTCACTTAGTAAGAAAAATTACTAAAAATTTCTTAGTAAGCTAAATTCAAATGATTCATTGAGAGGGACGTTTTTTTCAAATATAAATCCTGTATGCTATAAATTAAAGGCAAACAGAATTCCTTCCACTGACTTTTCATGGAACAATAGGGCTTAAACTACTTGAATGAAGTTCTATCCTATTAAACACAATCAGACTCAGTTTAAATGGCATTGGATTTGGCATGCTAGTAATCAGAGTTTGGTCTAAAATTGTTTTCCCCTGAGATTAATTTAGATTAAAGCAAATGTTTGTAAAGCCCTTGGTGGGGGCGGGGGGGGGGGTTGGATTTGCAGAATCCAAAGATGTTTAGCTTTATATAGGTCTCAAAATAATATTGGCTGGCATCCTAATGAATGCAGTGGGGGAAACACTGGTGCAGAACTTCTGAAGAGTTCATGACTAGCAGAGCACACCAGTGTGTGTGTGTGTGGGGGGGAGGATTCAAGGACCTTCATTTCCCCAGAAACCTGGGGAAGGTGCAGTCATCAAAATTTGCCCCCACTGCTGAGCTAGCCATGTGACTGAGTGAGTTGAATTTTTCAAAAGCACCACTGCTTCTCCCATTATATCAGTGCTTGATGTTAGGCTGTCAGCCACTTTGTTCTATTAAAGAGCAGACTAAACCACTTCAGCATCGGGGGGGGGGTCCACAAAGCATGTCCCACAAAGCAATTTTTTCATAATCCTCTGTATTTTGTCACTCACATGGGCCCACATGGGCCATTTTGTCACTCACATGGGCCCACATTCAAAGTAAGGGTAGGTTCACACATAATGCAGAACCTGAGGTTCTCCCACCCTGAGGTATGGAGGGTTCTTGAAGTTGGTGCTGCAGACAATTATATACAGAGGCTATTCACTCACACATGCAAAACTGGGCTAAGGGAGCCTAGCCCAGTTTTGCACGCACATGTGAACCACCGGGATCACACCCAATCCTGGCAGCACCACAGCAGCAAACCCACCTATGAAGCTTCCCTTGAAAACAGGGGTTAGGAAAGTGAGCACTCTCTTAACCCCATTTCCTTGATTGTGTGTCAGCTGCGGCTGCAAGCAGATTGGCAGACTTGGAGAGGGGAGGCAGGATTCCCATAATGCACTGCACATTTGTGCAGTGCATTCTTGGAGTTCTGGGGGAGGATGAGGCAATGCGCTACAGCGCGTCCCAGCACCCCGACCCTCTGAGCGATCTGCCCACCCAAGGAAGGAGGACTGCTCGTGTGCGGGGGAGGTAAGCATTTTGTGGCTTCCTCCCCTCACGCCTTTAGAGCTCATTCTCAAATCCTGAGAATAGGCCCACAGTATATTTTTTGAAGCACCCATGTTGAGCCAGCAAGGCCCTGGATGCTGTCCCAGCCTATTTTGCTCTGCCCTGGCAAGTTTTCCCTACACCATCTGCTTTGCAACCATCCAGATTACAAAAGGTCAGGCTCACCTGGAATGAACTGGAGGTGTGTGAAGAGTGTGTGTTCATACATAACGTGCACCTCAGGCTGAGTGGTACTTGGTTTGGCAAGCCAACATTAAATTTTGGTTACATGTCGATGTATGCGGTCCTAAGTGAACTTTGGTTTCTGCCTTGGCGTGGGTTCAGTCAGGCACAGACAAGGTGGTTACTGACTTCGTGAGTAGGTTCTGTTTTGTATGTGAACCTGCCCTATGTCACTTACATCATAGCATCACTTTACCTCCCTTCTCCATCACTAGTTGCCATAAATCATACAACTATAATGCATGTAATCTATAATCCTCTTTATTGCCTGTAAATAGTATTACACACCCTCTTGAAGGCTTGTGTCTTTTCTCCAAGCATGATCTCACAGGCTGGTCCGATGGCCCTCGAGAACCGTGCACAATTTCCACAGTACCACTTCCCAGCCTGCTCTTGCTTTTCAAGAATCACCCACCCCCTTTTTTATTAAATGAAAAGTATTATAAGATCCATCTTATTGCTTTATTATTTCTTTATGTAAACCACTTTGGAAACTTTTGTTGAAAAGCGGTATGTAAATACTTGTTTGTTTATTTGTTTGTTTATTTTCAGGGGGGAAGTATTATGTACAGAAAGCAAAGGCTGCTTGGCAGGTGGCACTGAGGAAATCCCATGAAATCTCTGCTGGCTGGCTGACCTGTCTGTGAGATCCCACTGGGAAAGAAGACAGAAGCCTTCGGGAATGTGTGGAAGTTGAGTAAGCTCTCACCTCCAACTTGTGCACAAGCTCTTCATGTTGCACAGGTTTTTGTTGACTGTAAGGATCCCTAGTTGGGTTATCTAGCTTCAGTTCTGCATTATGTTTTCTTTCCATGGTGTATTGCTGGCTTTTCCACAGGGAAGGGAAACAGCAAAGAGTTTGAGCTCATTGTATAGTGTGGAATTGGGTTGAGATGTGTGGAAAGATAGGTTAAGGAGGGATTATAGTACTTCCCCGTACATTTGTAATTGGTTGACTCGATTCATAATGAGTTTAGACATACTGACATGCACGTTAGGTGACCAAATGCAAATCAAGGGACATCCCAATCCACATGGCTATGCTTACCTGAACTTTGTTGAATTGATTGGATATATCTATGTACCTTGAGGACTACCATTTGTTATGTAACTAATTGCCAGTAACTGCAGCTGGATTAGGACTATGATGTTCATTATATTTTGTATTTTCTGGATCTGCAATTTGAATACAATACCTGCATATAAATTCGATTTAAAAATGGCTATTTTCCATTCTGTATCCTTTATGAACAACATTTGTGAATACACAATAATAGAATGGGAGACCTTTTCATGTCTTAGTGTGAAAGATGATTTTAGAGTCTTTTGCTGTTTTGTGCTATCATACTTTGGCCATATGAAAAAAAGGCTGCTTACTTCTGTGACGTGATTAATTAGTGATGTTCTGTGTGTCCTCTTTTAATGTAGACATCTGTTTAGTTTTAAAGATCAAAACATGCCATTAAAAGAGTGCAGAATGCAGCCTCCAAGATGAAGAGCTGCTTTTCCCTCAATAACACTTAGTTGTACCTTGCATTTCTAATTGTTGGTGTTTTTAAGTTCTTTAAAGAAAAAAGATAAGCGATTGGTACAATCTTATAATGCTTAAGTATTTCTGAGCTTATAAGAAGAATTTCAGGAGGAAGACAAATTGCCTGTGATTTGAGACCTGTAAGCAGATCAAATATGCAACCAGACTAAACTTTATTAGCAAATAAAACCCTTTGAAAACACAGGTATTCTATCAGATATGCTGACCCAGCCTTAGACAGAGTGGTTAGAATAGGTTCCTAATTAAAAGTGGAATGGATGCCATAATGATAATCAATGCATCCAAAGCCTTTCAATGAACATGAAAAGAGAATAAAAAGGGAGGTATAGGGAAGGTAATGAACAGTCAGCTGAAGCTTAGTATTAAGAAAACTACTTGAGCAAATAATAAAGGAATTGATTGATCTAGGAGTATTTTAAGACCAGCTGATGACCAACATGTAGACTTGGTTTCCTAAGAATGGAATGCTTCAGAATACAACCTGATACTGGCTGACATGATGAAGAAAATAACTCAAAGCAGTCCCATTGAAATTAAAAGGAAAGATCAGGCATTGCCTAGCTTGTCCTTTTAATTTCAGTGCAACTAGTTTGAATACTTTTCGTCATCGCACTCTCCCTAACTCAGCTATGTAACATTTTTTCACATTAGTCAGGAGTACTGCTCAAAATAGCTGCCATGGGCAAGCATTTTTAGGGTTAGAAGTTTATGATGAAAAGAATTGAATTACCTGCATTATATATTACTATATGCCAGTGTTATTTTGGCTTTTATTTTTATTTTAGTAGCAGATAAGAGCTAGGCTTCTCCAAGCTTAACATTAACCCAAATGATATTAGTCATTGCATATACTTACACACACCTCAGCTCTAGGCAGGTATACCCATGTAATATTTTTTAGTAGCATAAAATGGAGTTTAAGAAAGTATTTTATTTTATTGATCTGTGAAAAGTGTATCTAAGTAATTACTTTCTCTCTCCTGAGTCTGCTTTTGATTATTTGGGGATAACTTGTTAAAGGTCTCAAATACGAAGCATCCAACTGATAAATGGGGGGAGTGGCCAAGATGGCGACAGGAGAGCAGCCTCTTTTGTTTCTCTGTTTGTTTAATATTGCTTTTCCTTTCTGGAGTTGATTTTTCTTCTTATCCTTTCTGGAGTTGATTTTATTTCCGTATTAATACAAAGAAGTATTTTAATACAATATTTTAACTACTTTGTATGAATTTGCTGGCAGCAAGATTTTATTATTATTTTTCCTCCTGTCTGTATGTTGGCCAGCTTTGCTGCAGGAGCGTTGAGACTGAGAGGCAGAGGCAGCTTATTGTTGTATCCTGCCCAGCCCTGTCTTGATTCAATACGGGGGGAAAGCAGGTCAGAACAAGGCCGTGATTGTAGATGCCGCCAAAATTACCGAGACAACTATGCATCAATGATCTTCTAACCCTCAAATAAATGGTAAGTGATTTGTCTGCCTTTGCTCCCCCAAATAAATATGATGTGCTGGAGTGGAAGACCCTTCTGCACTTGAAGGGTCCTTCACTTCCATCTGGAAGAAGAGCTGGCACATATAATGGGGGTGTAGCTGATCCAGATGAGCACCACTCGGAGAATCCCCCAAACCCAACTGAAGAACAGACCCAAGCATGTTTGAGGGGGTGTAGAATAGATTTAATGGGTGATCAGTGCTTGTTGACAGCAACTACCTTAGTTTCAGTATTTTAGCAACTGACCTTTGTCACCACTAAACTTGACCTTCTTAGATATGCCTTCAATACCTTTATTCAAAAATACTTGGACTCCTACCCCTCAGAGGGTAGGAATAAAGATACTGAACCAAATAACACCAAGGCGGCTAGGTTACTGGCGAATGTCAGCCCAGCAGGGCAGCTGACAGCAAATCCCAGCCTAAGGGGAGATAAAGTATGTGCTAGGAGGCAATTACAAACTAATTAGGTTAAATTGCACATTGTTTTTAAAGAGTTAAGCAAGGGCCGTTGGATTTCTAAACCTGATATCACCCGCTGTACTGACAGGGACAGTTTTACACACCAGGAAGGGACTATGCCCCTGGCACAACACCTGCTCCTTAAGCCAACTTTTGAGGTGCCAACCTCAACTTATAGACCTTGTTGCTGTGGAAAAGCTTCTGTGTCAGGGAAGAGAATACTGCTGAATTTTAGTCAGTCAACAATTCCTCTAATGCTGGTAAAAATGAGATTCTTTCTGTCTCCCCTTCAAATTACTCCAGCACATGTTTTTCAAGTTATGAATGTTTGCCAATTGCTACCAAGGAAAGTTAACAAAGCAGCTGTCCACCCAGACCTTGAGCTTACAGATGCAGCTGCCAGCCTTAAATGCCTCAGCCTTATATTCCAAACAAGCTAAACCTTGTTGAGCTGAAATCCTGTGTCAATATCCCGAATGATTCTGATGTCTTAGCATAGGAGATATTTTAAACTCCTTTGGAGCAAGGGAGCAGAAGGTTATTCTATCCAGGCTGGATGGACTTAAGACCATGTTATCTAATATTTACTCTATGGCTAAACCACTGACTGAGCTCATTCACTCATTCAAAAACTGGAGCTCTTCTCACAATCAGTGAGAAAAGCTTCATGGAAGTCTGTGGGGAGAGCGGGTTTGACTCACCCTCCCCACAGATGACCGAACTCTCTTCCCTGGGCTGGTGATCACCTGGGCTGGTGATTCCCTGGGCTGGTGATCACCCAGATGACCAGCTGTGCTCCCTGCAGCTTCGGGGATCTGGGTGCCGAGATGTGCCGCCATGCATCACCCTGCCCCCAGGAGCTCCAATAATGTGCAGTGCATTATGGGGATCCCCCCCCTGAGTGTACAGCTGCAGCTGACACATGATTACAAAAATGAGGTTAAGGGAGCACTCACTCTCTTAACCTCAATTAAGAGGGTGGTTACTTAGGTGAGCTTGATGCCCTGTTGCCGCTGGGATTGGGCCCAATCCCAGTAGTTCACACAAGCATATTAAACCAGGTTGGGCTCCCTTAGCCTGGTTTTATATGCTTGTGTGAATTGCCTCACTGTGTTCTACCCGGGTTTGGGAGCTATGTGTGCTCTCAATTTTTGGTTGTGTGGAAGCAAGGTTAGAGGAAAACCTGGATAGAAGTGTTTATGTGGAAGCAAGGTAGGAGGAAAAGCTACCCAGGTTTGGGAGCATACCCAGCTCCCAAACCTGGGTAGAACAAACTACCCAGTTTTGATTGTGTGAATGACCTCATTGTTCCCCCTCCCCCTCACCAAATACATGTCTGAGCGGATGTTCCTGAGAAGCCTATGCCACAGTTGCAAGATTCTATACTTGGGCCTAACATCACTTCCCCCAAAATATGGTTTAGCCCAAATTATTAAACTTTCATCACTGAGTGTGTTGCAAGAGCAGAGAGGGTTGCCAAACTCTATAAAGGCTCAGCATAAGCTTGATCCTTCTGTCAATCTAATGGAATTTGATCCTCCCTCCCATGTTGCAACCAATGGGAAGGCCCTGGCCCTGACATGGAGTGACCTTTTGAGTACCATTGAGCCTGGCCCTATTGTTCCTAGCATCAATCAAACTGAACAGCAGCTTCCAACTGTGTGCAGGCCCATAGCAGGCCTCAAGACACAGTGACTTCACCCAGCCAAGATATCTACCTGCCTTGTTCTGATAGTTCCAGAGTTCCAGATAAGGAGTGCAATGAATGGCGGGGCCCAGTGTTGGCTTTGCTTTTCACCTACATTGACCAATTTATGCAGAGCCCCAAATATTGGGGCCTCGCAATTATTATCCCCATATAGAAAAAGGGAATAAAACCAGATCCTGCCAACTATCAGCCAATTAGCTTTCTAAGAATAGCTGGCAAGCTCTATGCAAGACACCTTTGTTGGAGGTTGTGAGATTGGCTGGACTGTGAGAACATCTTGGTCGAAGAACAGGCAGGTTTTAGGGTGGGCAGGTCTACTGCAGACCAATTTCTAATATTATGACACTTGGCCAAGAAATAGAATTCTAAGCCCCGAGGAGCTTTATATACTGTATTTGTCGATTTCAAATCAGTGTTTGATTCCTTACCCAGGGACAGACTGTGGGAGAAGCTGGAAGCCTCTACAATAGACCACCAGTTACTTGCGCTCATTCGCAGATTACATGAAAACAACCATCTAAGAGTATATTGTAATTCACCAGGCCATCTGTCACACTTAGTTCCAGCAAATGGGAGTGAAGCAGGGCTGCATATTGGCTCCCTTCCTGTTTGATTATTATATCAATTCAATGTTCCAGGCTCCTACTGACCCTTGTTTTCACCCTTCATGATTTCACCCGCCATGCAGGCAATACTGCTATTCTCTCTTTTTTGGCAGTAGGGAGTGCCCTATGGGTTTTTGCCACCTATTGCTCAGAGTAAAAGTTGACCATTAATTATTCTTTTAAAAAAAGTCATGATCTTTACTAAGACCCTGACTAAACATAGATGGCAGATAGATGGCCATGACACAGAACAGGTTAGGCTGTATAAATATCTAGGAATTGTCTTCCAGGCTTCTGGCTCCTGGAGGGCTCAGATTGCCCATGTCACAGAGGCTGCCCAAAGAAGTATAGCAACAATCCCCATATACTATGGTTCAAATGGAGGGTCGTTTATTCCTTTAGCATTTAGCAGGGGTAACTTGGGGGCACGAGCCTGGTTAAATAAGTTCAGTTTCAGGCTCAAACTAACATTTTGCCCTTTGGGACTGGCCCCTTTAGCCCTGATTGACAGTTTCCGTTTAGGTTGGATGACAGTTTTAGAGAAGAAACTCTAGAATTGCGTACTCTCTCCCCCAGCCCTGCTGTCTCTGGAGTATTCTAAGGCAAGAGACCATGAAACAATACATTTAGGACATGGATTTGTAAAGGAACAGGTATCTGGCCTCCCAGTGTTTGGAGGTTGGAAACCTTAGTAAAGACTTCTCCCCATCAGACTATCTTTACAATCTTGTAACATCTAAGTTCCAGAGAGCTTTCACCTTAGCCCAGCTTAATGCTCTGCTATCAGCTGTACTGGAGGGGAGATGCCTCCAAATTCCTTATGCAGATTAAATGTATCCCTGCCAGATAGGAGAGTTTGAGACTGTGGACCATGTGATATTATGTTGCCAATTTTATACAGACATTCAGTGAGGTTGTTCACACAACTGGGCAGGCAGGTGGGCGGGGAGAAGGCATCAATTCACTCACCTTCCCACTAGACGATTGGCGAAATGTTGCTTAGAGTGCTGTCCTTGCTCCCACATGATCCATTCTTGGAGAGCCAGAATGACACGTCCCAGCCTCCAGGTATCCCACAATGCACTGTGGGATTTCCCCAGTGGATGGGTGTTCTAAGCACCCAACTCTGTGTCTGTTCGAGCTGAACACAGCTCAAGGAGACGCATGAGCAGGAAACCCAGGTTAAGGGAGCAAACCCGACTAGGAGCCAGGTTTAAAAGTCGAGCTAGGCGGTGCTGCCCCACCACGATCAGGTCTGATCCCAGCGGTTTTCACATGCAACCTACCTAAAGCTGGGCTTCCCCAGTCTGGGTTAGCCTGCATGTGAGAACAGCCTCTTTTTCCTTTTAAAACCTCCTTTTAAAAGAAATTACTAGGTAGCTCAGATGCATTTCACACCTCTCTTCTTTCAGACTCCAACATGGACATTACTCTTAATGTTGCAAAATTTGCTCCAGGGCCTGCTTCTTTAGTAGTCTGATGGTTAAATCTGTAATTTGATTCCTTGTGGAAGTGTTGGTCTCTGAGTATTGATTTAGTTTATCCATAATATTGTAAATGGATATGATGTAAGCTATAAGCTTTATTGGTTTTTCTGTAACTCTGCATCTCCCTCCCCGCCCCCCACCTTCTATTTGTTTTCTGGTCTTGGATCGTAATAAACTGAATCTGAATCTGAATCATCCGTCTTCATTTTGGCAAGCTAGACTTGATTAACTATTTTTCTGAGAATAGGTGGTAGGCCTATGGTTCATGTTTTGACACAACATAACACTGAAAGTGGCTCAGAGATTCTAGTGAATTGTAGGTAGATTGGCTGAAGGCCAATCTACGGTAGAGCACAAAAACGAGAGTCAATTCAGTTCCTGTTGCCTTCCATGGTCTCCTTCAATGTACTGACTGACCTTGGAAGACTTAGACCTGCATATTATTAGGGATGGGCCCAGACTGGTCCGGAGGCCAATCAAAAAGCCTCCGGACTGGTCTGGTTCAGGTGGGGGGGTACCTTTAAGAGCGGCGGGAGGGTTTACTTACCCCTCCCGCCGCTTTCCCACTTGGCGCCGTAATGTTTAGAGCAATTGGGGTGGCAGGACACCTCCCTGCCGCCCCTTCCCCGACGTTGCTTGAAAAAATGCCCAGCAGTCCTTTGCGCGCGCATACATGTCACAGAGACGTGCACGCGCTCATCTCTGTGACATGCACGCACGCGCAAAGGACTGCTGGGCATTTTTTCAAGCAACGTTGGGGAAGGGGCAGCAGGGAGGTGTCCTGCCACCCCAATTGCTCTAAACATTATGGCGCCAAGCGGGAAAGCGGCGGGAGGGGTAAGTAAACCCTCCCGCCGCTCTTAAAGGTACCCCCCCAACCCCAGTGCCGGACTGCAGTTGGCGGTTCCATGCACACCCCTACATATTATGTGTTATTTGAAGGGAAGGACCAAGGAAGATTTTGTGTTTTGTTTTGTTTTTGTTTTCAGAGCCTGTTTAATATGTACATTAAGATATCAGGAAATTCCATTTGTCTAATTAGGCTGGGTTTCATCCTAATCTCTACCAAACTCCTGGTCAGGATTCCTTTTGAGGCACTCTGGTAACACAAGCACTTCTTTTGAGCATCCTGGTAACAGTACAATATAACAAATATTTATATATCGCTTTTCAACAAATGTTCCCAAAGCAGTTTACATAGATAGATATAAATAAATAAAAGGGAACCCTTTTCCTTCACTGCTTCTGATGGCTCCTGAGGCAGGTAAGTTTGGAATGTTGGGGCCCCAAGAGTTACACTTCCGCTATCCTGGGTCTGCTGTCTCCATCGTGAAGTGTTCAGCCTGGTCCTCCAATCCATTGCTGGCCAGTTAACTACCTAAGTGCCAGGTTCCCTGAAGCCATTCTTAGAAGCCATTTGCAGCCCAGCTGGCAAAGGGGAAGGGGATGGCAGGGGAGTTCTCCTGCCAACCTCTTGCAATGGGAAGGGAAGGGGCGGCAGGGGTCTTGGGGGCTGCAGGGGGCTTGAAGGGGCAGCTGCCAGCCGAGCGGGGCTTTGAAGGGGGCGGCAGGGACTGGGAGATATCCTGCCGCCCGATTCTGAATTCAAAAGGAGGAGCCGCCGGCGCCGCGCCAAGTGGGGAGGGAATGAAGCGGGCGGCAGGGAGATATCCTGCCGCTCGATTGCTCAATGGAATACGGTGCCGTTCTTGGGAGGGGTAAGTAAAGCCCCCCCCATGGGTAAGTAAACTCCCCACCCCAGTGCTGGACCGCAGCTCCACAGTTCCGTGCACACCCCTAGTGAAAAGGAAAAAAGTGTTACCTTTATTTTAAATAAGAATAAATCCTTGGTGATTAAATAAGAAATCCTTGGGTAGCATCTTTTACTGTCAATTCCCACATGCAAACAGAAGGATTGTTAAGCAGTGACAACACAACTACCATAATATTCCTGAGGGATCAGTGTGAGTGCTGAAGGTTTCCTCAAGTGGTGGAGGTGGACTGATTATCCAGCTACCAACATCTCAAAACCTCATAGTGAAGTGTCACAGTATCTTCACTAAACAGCTGCTCCCTCAGTTGCTAGGCTTCCTGGAGGTTCAGGGGCCAAGATCCTTAGGTAAAGACACTCAGCTCTTTTGAGGACATCCTGGGCAAAACCAATATTCCTGCTCCTCCTCAACTGCACTTCTTCTTCTTGGGCTGCCACTTGCTTCTGCCCTTCTTTTTTTAGCTCTTCTTCCTTCTGACCGCTCTGTCTGACACCCAGCCAACTTTCTCTGTGAGACCCTCTCTTTATCGACCCTCTCCTTACAGACCCTCTCAGCCACCAGAATGTTCAGGTAGGCCTAGCCAATCCTAACCCATCTGCAAATGGATTGGCTGAAGTCTCCGCCTATAGAGTTCCTTCTTTTGATTGGACAGGACCTTTACCTGTGGGACTCTTCTCATTTGACAGTTTTTGGATGCCACTAAAACCCTAGGTTTTGACAAAGCTACTGTTGTAAACAGACAAAGGTAGAACCAGCCGGCCAACAGACCCTTTACTGGTACAATATAACTGCCATAGTCCATGTAAAGGTCACTAAATTTATTACACTAACATAGCTATTACATATGGGTTCCTCACAGGGCAAAAAAATTGTTCAACATGGTATTGCTTTCCTCATATATTGCTTTTGACTTAACAAAAGTCATTTCTGAGGTTATCTCTAGCAGATCTAACTCTCATTTCGCATAGGAAACATTGATTTTCATTTCTCTTACTTATTGTTTCAGATCTGTACATTCTGTTCTTACATGCAAAAATAAACTGTGGATCTCTCAGCATAAAAGTCAAAACTTTCATCCTGCTCCTCTTTCTGCTGTAATACTGAAGCCCATTAAGTTTTCATTCACACCAGGAGCATACAAGCTTGTAAGATGTAGTTTATCAGCAGGGAAGTAACAAATTACCAGTTTGGCTTGACTATAGAAATCAAGAAGCTATCTTAAACTGGCATGCTTGTTACTGGTTCCTGCTGAGTTTATGCCTTCCCCTCCCTGCATCGTTCATCAAAACTCACTGTAAGCACTTTGATACTATTATATGCAGAAATTAATTAATATAAAAGGTAATATGCAAACTGACAAAATTAAAGTATTTAAAAGTTACCTCTGATATCCTGCTGCTAACTCACATCACTGGAGATGCAGCTGCTTGAGTTAAAACAAGATTTAAATCGTCAGATGTTTCTAAAATAAAATAAAACCCCACTCTCCCCAAAACTTTCTGCCATAACACTTTTCATTAAAGAACAAAGTTTTCTTCAACTGATAGCTATGAAGGGGAAATTTTTAAATTATGCAAACTTTGAACACCTTCTAGATAATAATTTATTTCCCAAGATTGATCACGGGAACATCCTGGTGAGATGACACAGTACGAACCACATTCTGATCTCCAGTTCTGCTTAAATTTTGAGTTATTACCACTGTCCTTTTTTATCCCCTGTATTTCCCCCCCAGAGATTCAAACTGGGCTGACGTACTGCCAGATCTGTGTGCTCACAGCAAAATAAAGGTTTGTGCTCTGTTTCAAATGTAAATTGTACACACTTTTTCCTACATGGGATTAATCTTCATGTAGAAAAACATAATGTTCCATAGGAAGTGGCCCTCCTTAAGGAGTAAGATGGCATTCAGTCCTTTTGCATCACAAAAATATACAGTAAGTTATTCATATAGACTTTTATTGTGGGGGGAAATGAACAACACTGAAGTTTTGGTGTCATGCTCTTGTGCCTGGTTGCTGCTGAATGACTGTGCCCTAGAACAATTGGTCTTGGAACCAACCAGTGAGAAGGCAACCTTGGACTTTATTCTGAGTAGCACCCAGGACCTAGTTTGTGATGTCAGTGTCATTGACCCTTTAAGGAACAGTGACCATAGTGCAATCAAATTCAGCATACATGTGGGGAGAGAATCACCAAGGAAGTCTAACACAGACATTTTGAATTTCTGAAGAGGAAACTTCTCCAAAATGAGGAGTATGGTGAAAAGAAAGCTGAAAGAGAAAATCAGGAGAATCTCTTCACTCCAGAATGCATAGAGTTTACTCAAAACCACAATACTAGAAGCCCAGATAGATTGTATACCCCAAAGGAGGAAAGCTACCACTAAGTACAGGAGGATGTTAGCATGGCTAACAGGTAATTTCAAGGAAGCCATAAAAGGGAAGAAGGCTTTATTACGAAATTGGAAGGCCTGCCCAAATGAAGAGAACAGAAAGGAACACAAACTCTGGCAAAAGAAATGCAAGGTGACAATAAGGGAGGCGAAAAGAGAGTTTGAGGAACATTTAGCTAAAAGCATCAAGGGGAATAACAAAGACCTCTTTAAATACATCAGATTCAAGAAAACTGCCAGGGAGGCAGTTGGACCATTAGACAATGAGGGAGTGAAAGGGATTATTAAGGAGGATATGGAGGTTGCGGAGAAGCTAAATGAGTTCTTTGCACCCACAGCAGAGGATTCTGAGCATATACCTGTTCCTGAACCAGGCTTTTTGGGGATGGAGGCTAAATAACTGATTCAGATAGAAGTGACAAGAAATGATGTTCTAAACTGTCTGGAAAAACTGAAAACTAACAAATCACCAGGGCTAGGTGGCATCCATCCAATAGTCCTCAAAGAACTCAAATGTGAAATTGCCGACCTCCTTGCTAAAATATATAACTTATCCCTGAAATTGGGCTTTGTACCAGAGGACTGGAAAGTAGCAAATGTAACACTGAGTTTCAAAAAGGGATCCAGGGGCAATCTGGGAAATTACAGGCCAGTCAGCTGAATGTCCATTCCAGGCAAATTGTAAGGCACATAGAACCACAGGCCCTGCTGGGAGAGAAGCAGTATGGCTTCTGCAAAGGTAAATTTTGCCTCACAAACCTTTTGGAGTTCTTTGAGAGTGTGAACAAGTGTGTGGATCAAGGTGATCCAGATGACATAGTATACCTGGACTTCCAAAAAACTTTCGATAAAGTTCCTCATCAAAGATTCTGGAGAAAACCTAGCAGTCATGGGATAAGGGGACAAATACATGTGTGGATTACTAACTGGTTGAAGGACAGGAAACAGAGGGTAGGTATAAATATAGAGTTTTCACAATGGAGGGAAGTAAGAAGTGGGGTCCCCCAGGGATCTGTTCTGGGACTGGTGCTTTTTAATTGATTCAGAAATGATCTAGAAGTAGAGGTAAGCAGTGAGGTGGCCAGATTTGCAGATGATAACAAACTCTTTCGGGTAGTGAAATCCAAAATGGATTGTGAGAAGCTCCAAAAGGATCTCTCCAAACTGGGTGAGTGGGCAACAAAATGGCAAATGTGGTTCAATGTTGGCAAGTGTAAAGTGATGCACATTGGGATGAAAAACCCCAGCTTCAAGTATACATTGATGGGATCTGAGGTGTCGGTGACTGACCAGGAGAGGGATCTTGGGGTTTTGGTGGACAGCTCGTTGAAAGTGTCGACTCAATGTGCGGCAGCTGTGAAAAAGGCCAATTCCATGCTATGGATCATTAGGAAGGGGATTGAAAATAAAACTGCTAATATTATAAGGCTCTTATACAAAACTATGGTGCGGCCACACCTGGAGTACTGCATACAATTCTGGTCACCACATCTAAAAAAGGACATTGTAGAACTGGAAAAGGTGCAGAAGAGGGCAACCAAGATGATCAGGGGCCTAGATCACCTTCCTTGTGAGGCAAGGCTACAACACCTGGGGCTATTTAGTTTAGCAAAAAGATGACTGCGGAGAGACATGATAGAAGTCTATAAAATCATGCATGGTGTGGAGAAAGTGGATAGAGAGAAATTCTTCTCCTTCTCCCATAACACTAGAACCAGGGATCATCCCATAAAATTGATTGCCAAGAAATTTAGGATCAGCAAACTGAGGTAATTTTTCACACAATGTTTGATCAACTTGTGGAATTCGCTGCCACAAGATGCGGTGACAGCCTACAGCCCAGTTGGCCTTAAGAGGGGCCTGGATAACTTCATGGAGGAGAGGTCTGTCAACAGCTAGTAGTCGGAGGGCTATAGGCTACCTCCAGCCTCAAAGGCCGGGTGCCTCTGAGTACCAGTTGCAGGGGAGTAACAGCGGGAGGGAGGGCATGCCCTCAACTCCTGCCTGTAGGCTTCCAGCGGCATCCAGTGGGCCACTGTGTGTAACAGGATGCTGGACTAGATGAGCCTTGAGCCTGATCCAGTAGGGCTGTTCTTATGTTCTGGTCTGTCACTTTGCAGATTTTCTTCAGAAGTACAAGTAGTTCAACAGGATGTTCCAAGTACATCCAGCAGGCAAGTGGAGGAATGATTTGAGCTCTGAACAGGCAAAATTCACTGCAGCAATTCCCATGATCACCCTGGGCAAATGGGGAGAGCGTGGGTGAAAGGCTACTTTTCACTTACCTTCTCCCCAGACAACCAAGCAGGTCGACTTCAGCATGCCTCCCATGCTCGCACACGGACAGCCCTGCTCTGTGCAGCTCCATGAAGCACAGAGCAGGGCCGAGGGATCTTGGGTCGACACTGCAGTGTTGCTGCAGTGCGGTGGCAGCAACACGATTGAAAAGACGGGGTTAGTGGAGCGCTTGCTCCGCTAACCTCGTCAAAGGGGAAGGGGAATTAGGAGGATTTGCTGCCAGGAGCTGTGCAGCTCCCATGGCAGCAGACGATTGGGCAAGAGTGGGCTAGGCTCCCTTAGCCCGCTTTTGCCTGATCATGAGAATCCTCTCAATGACTACTTGTATTTTCTCTTCTCATTCTACTAGATTAAAGAGGCTAGCTAATAATGGTATATCCTGGCATAGGGAGAACAGAATAATCTCACGGCTGTGCTACAAAATCATAGTAGGTATTTGAGGACAAAACAGGAACTTCCTTGTTATGATGTGAGCTTTTAATGGCAATTCACATTGTAGTAAAAACGGGTCTGTTTGGCATAGCTATTATCTGTTACTTGGGCATTAGAAAACTATGATAGTGCAATATGTTCTAGTGATTTCCTATATTCAGTGCTACAAATATAAGATGAAAGAATTATAGCCAATAATGCAGGCTTGCAAATTCTAAATGTGTTACAGCTGTTGGAGGCTATTAAGGCTTCTAGCCAGTCACTAACTCAGCGATGCAGACTTTTACAATTGATTTCTTTTCACATGATAGAACAAAGTTTCATTGTTCTTGTGATGTTGAATGTGAACATGATTATTTAAGGGAACTCAGCAAGTTAAGACATGAGCCATTTAAAAATCTCTAATTGTGCTAATAACACCTTAGATGATCTCATTTCCTTTGATGTCTTCAATATTAAGTGCTTGTTTCTTGCATGCTATATGGTCTATGCAATGAAAGCGGACAATTTGACCTTTCCCCCTTTCCTTTCCTTTCCTTTCCTTTCCTTTCCTTTCCTTTCCTTTCCTTTCTTTCATGCCCTGATCCAATGGGGCATTCAGGGCTGCTTGGGCTGACCTCTTTTTAAAAATCAGTTCCTTGCTCAGGAAGAGGGGATGACGATACTGCCTCGAGACCACCACTCTTTTTCCTGAACAACAGATGACTGGGATTTCAACTTTTTAAAAGGCCTCTACACATTCATCACTGTATACATAGGAAGGGAAACCATACAACAGCATCTCAATGTTCACATATTACCTATCCAGCTTTGAGATACCATGTTTACCCAAATAGAAGGTGACTCTGAATATGTATACAAATATGATGAATATTTATATACTGCTTTTCAACAAAAGTTCCCAAAGCAGTTTACATAGATATAGATAAATAAAATGGCTCCCTGTCCCCAAAAGGCTCACAATCTTAAAAAGAAACATAAAAGAGACACCAGCAACAACCGCTGGAGGGATGCTGTGCTGGAGATGGATAGGGCCATTTGGTCTCCCACTGATAAATAAAGAGTATCACGATTCCTTAGACAATGCCTTAAAAGACAGAGGCACTAAAGAACTTAAATGCAAGTTATAGTATACCTGTATTTACCCAAAATAAAGAGGACTCTGAATTTAAGACAAACACCACCCCCCGTCCATATTTAACATTTAACACAAAAGAAATAGGGGGAGTCTCCCTTTGGTTTCAGGTAAATATAGTATGTGTGGGAGCAAGGTTCTGCACCCCATATGCCCTTAGCTGGATTGGACAGACATTTTCTGTTTCTTGATTTCTTGCCCTTTACTTGTTTTCTTTTTCTTACCTAGAACATTTTTCTATACTCTCTTATATGTGTGCATTGTTACATTAGGAACACTGAGAGACACAAATACAACCTGATACATGACAGGGCAACCTGATACATAATCAGGGTAGGAGAAGCCTCTTACCCTAATTTGGGAGCTGTGTGTTTGCTGATTATGCCAGCAAGCCAAGGTTTCCTAGCCTCAGACGTCAGCTTTCATTGCTCCACCACTCATACAAGAGGCAAGCATAGGCGAAACTAGGGGGGCAGCCAGGGCAACTAGGCAACTAGGGGGCCCCCAGTGCCATGTTGCCCCCCACCCCCTCCCCAATTCACTATTTTTATTTTATTTTTATTTTTAAAAAATTAACCTGTAGCCCCTTTGGGGGGCTTCCTAAAGGCCGCGGGGGTGTGTGTGTCTGCAAAGGTTCCCCCTCCCCCACCAGCCTCTAAGAACACAGGACTAGAAAGATCAGTGCGGCAGCCATTTTGGAGGTCACCACACATGCTCAAAAGGCCTCTGTGAGGCCCTAGTCTAGTTTTTTCCTTGAGCCAGAAGAATGCAATGGACCCGAGCATTTAAAAAGCAGATATAGATGGCACAAAAGTAAGTGGACAAAACATCCCTTAAAAAGATAATGTTGGTTTAATACCTTGTAAGCTGGCAAAACTGAAGGATGGGGGCAGGGGGAGAGGCAAGGAATAAAATGGAAATATTCACTTGCATGCTGTTTAATTCTCTGTACAGAGCTCTATCTTTATCTGCGTATTTGTCAAGCTATCTGATTATAAGGTTTGTGGGATTTCAGACTTGGAAAGTGCCTGCCTTTAACTTGTGTGGTGCTTTAAAAAAACAACTGCTGTAAGAATTCACACCCAGAAATGTTGCATTTGCAATGTATTGCCATCCCTGTGTTGTGCAGTCTTACCATAATGATAAATGGCTTGTCTTTTGAAATGTGGTTAATGTGTTGCAAATTATTCCTTTCAATTTAGCTGAGTTGTACTCAAGTTTTTATTGCCTGTGAATCTCAAGTAGATTTTCTCAAGTTTCCTTGCCTTCTAAAAAAGTTATATTTTAGAATGTCTTTTAAAAAATCAATGCAAGTCCCTTTTTACTATGGACACAATTGTTTTTAAAAGACACATTGAATAGTCATGCTGTGATTCTGATTGACTAGTGCATTTGATAAACTAGACATAAAGTTTACTGTCCAGTCTGCCTGTTGCTTTCCCATTGCAACTATGCAAAAGCTGTTTGGACAGAAAAAACCCATCCCTGAATTTCTTGGAAGCAGCAACCTGTAGTGAGGTGTGCTGAGTTGGCAGAGCATTAGCTAAAGAGAGCTTTTACTGCTTTGCTCTGTGGAGGCATGCCCAGCACATGGATGTGCTGCGTTTCCTTGGGAAGGCGACTGGCACTTATGTGCCACATGTGTGGTTGTATGTGTGTATGCATGTGTGTGTTGCTTACAACCTGTTTCTCCTGAAAGTGTCTGGAGTTGTATTTTTAAGCTGATATTATGGTAAAGTTATCTGAAAGTTGGGTGTCAGATGTTTGGACAGGGGTGCAATTTCAGTGCTTGCCCTATGCACTATTTTCCCTAGATACGCCCCTGGAGGCAAGAACTTAATTATATTAAGGATGCTGCAACCTATTGCATAGACTTCTGTGCAAGAACCTGGGGACCTTTTTGCAGAAACAGTGAAGTTCTTGAGAGTGACACTGACCACTTGAATTACTACTGTAGAAACAGAGCGAGGATTCTCTGTTCGGAATTAAAACTTGCTTGAGAAAAACCATGTCTGAAGCTCAGAGCATTAGCATTGCTGTCCATAGAACAATGGCTGATTAAAGAAATCCCAGCCCTGCCAGCACTACCTTAGCCATGACCTGAGCAGCCTCCCAGGCGGAGGGAATTCCCAGGTAGTGGAAATGCCTCTTGCCGCCCACTGTACAGCTGCACCACTGCACCTCTCCTCATCCTGCCAGCAACTGAGCAGTCCTTCATTTGCAGCAGGTTCTGGACTGGGCAGAAGGAGGAATCTCCTGTTCAGGGATTTCCTCCTTCCCACTACACAGGTGCCAGTGGGATGTGGAGCAGCACAGCAGCAGCAAGAGGCAGTGGCTAGTGGGAAGCTGAGGCAGCAGCAAGAGTGGGTAGCTGGGCCAGTGGGGGAAGGGATGAAGTGAGAGGCGGCCCCAAGATGCTGAGCAGCTTGTGTTCTTTGAACACTTCTGCCCAATTATAGCTCCACCTATGAGTTGTCCCTCCTAATCATTTCCTGCACATCCCTATAAACATGCTAAGATTTAGCAAGCTAAAGAATTAATCCAAGTGGATCAACAGTCTTAATCTGCAGTAACTTGGGCAGAACTTCCCTTCAGTAATATGTGCAAGACCTTCAGTTTAAGAAAACATTGAGGTAATCTTCACAACCAGCTCTACCTGGACTCGCGCAGCCCTATCCGGGTAGAGCTGGTTGTGAGAACCACCTGGATCAGTCCTGATCCCATTGCTCCTTTGCCAGGTAGCCTGCACAGGATCTCCTCCCTCACTGCCAGGTCGTGTGGAAGCTTGGGCTCCCAGCAGTCGTAGTTTCCATAGAGCTGGGTGGAAGGAGCACCCAGCAGCGGGGAAATCCCCCAGTGCACCATGCTCCTTGTGCAGTGTGTTGTGGGATGCAGGAGGACTCAGCCAGCTTTTCTCCCTCACCCTCACTGCTCCCAGAGCACTCACATGCCAGTTGTGTGGGCGCACAGTGCTGCAGAGCCTAGAAGCAGCTCCAGTTGTGTGGAGGAAGAGAGAGGCAGGCTCCTGCCCCCACCCCTCCCCCCAATTCCTCCCTACTCCTGGTGATTTTGGTTGTGAGAACGACCTCATCCCCTTTGCTGGGTGAAGAGTGTACGTTGGCTACTGATGGTTGGTTTCAGTGCAGCTGGATTTGTGCTGAGGCCCCCAGTTACTGTTTTATTCGTGTTAAGCTTATTTTGTAGTTTTATGCTTATTGGTTTTCTTTTCTTCTTTTCTCTTTTTGCCATTTTATTTCCATGTTATTGTTTTTGCATTTTGGGGTGGCAAAATTCCACTGAGTCAACAGAGAAGCAATCACCAAGCAAATCATTTCATCTGAGGAACTAAGTAACTTGATATGTAATTAATACTATGATGATTCCCCTCAGCCTAGTACCAAGACGGCTCATTCTCTTAATGGGCAGGGATCCCGTAAAAGATAATGTTCACATTCAGCAGCACATTTCCCATTCTAGATGCTGTGGGCAATCAGTGAAGTGCCATCACCTACTAATGACAGTGCACATTTTCATCTTTTCATACTCCAGTGCTGGGGAAGGGAAAATACTGGGGGAAAGTATTTTTCTCTGCTGAGAAGCAGCTGCCTACTCTGTGCTTGGGTGCCCCTTCCTAACACAGGGATGCTAACTGCTGCCAAACATCCAAGCACCAAAGAGAATCGGAAGTCAACCTTTCACTGGCAGTGCACCGAAAACAATAGTTCCTTAGGCAGACAGAGGGTGGGTGGTTTGAGTAACATAGGTGATAATGGGTGGCAGTGGTACAGCCCCCAGCTAAGTGAGCAAAGAAGCACCTTTTAAAGTCATTATTTTCTTATACTTAGCAGAGGAAGAGCAATTGTCCCTATCCAGCCCAGCATCCTTCCAGTGACTATTGTTAGTGTCTACCTTATGTTTCTTTTTAGATTGTGAGCCCTTTTGGTACAGGAAACCATCTTTATTTATTATTACTAGTAGGTAAGGCCCATGATTGAGCAGTCAAAGTAATGTTGCATAGAATACACATATGAAAGTTGAAGAAATTACATACATGTAATATAATATTTTATTAATGTGCAAAAGATAAGTAAATAAACAGTTTGAAATGTGTAGGATTTCAGCTTCAAAAAGTATTCATTTTATTAAATAATAACCATATATGGTCAATTTATATCATAATAAATTTGAATATGCGAAAAATATGCTTTTCTTGGGCATGATGTCATTTTGGAATTATTGACCTGATGAGTGTTAAAAATTTGTTGAGAACAATAAATTAAAATCTGATTATTATATTCAGAATTTCTTCTTTAAAAGTATGAAAAATATATAAACCTTTCCCTGAGCATATTCTGCTGTAAAAAGTAGGATAGTCATTTAATTTCAGTGGAAGGATTGTGTATGCAAAATTATGTGTGTTTCCACTCAAGACAGGGAAGATGACCCATTCCTTACCCACCGCCAAGTGGTAGAAGGATTCACAATCTTCAGGATTCACAAAGAAACCAAAAGCTAGCTGGGTACGCAAAAGGAACACATAAGAAGGGAATGGGGCTGCAGCTCAGTGGTTAGAGCTTTGCATGCAAAAGGTCCCAGGTTCCGTCTCTGGCATCTCCAGGTGCAATTGAGAAAGTCCCCTGCCTGAAACCAAGGAGAGTCACTGCCAATCAGCACAGACCAGTGTTTTTCAACTACAGGCACAACCACTGTTGGTTCTTTGTGGTATTTGAGATGATACTTGGCCCTACTGCCATGGACTGCATTGTGTTGCTCTATCTGGTTCAATACTGCTGGAACTGGAGATGGCTGGGATGGTAGTACACTAGTGGAAAGGTGAGATTGTGTGGCAGCTGGACCTTTCAAAAGAACTGCAGGTCAGGTCAAGAGAAAAGGACAGTGCAGAGTGGAGGAAATCTTGGGAGTCTTCATCAGTGTCTCAGGAAGTCTTCAGCAGCAATGGAAGAAGCCTCTCTGCTGCAGGGACATCTGTTGGGCAAATGACACTTCTGTGCACAACAGTGGTACCTGCAAAAGTGTGTGCTTGTAAAAAAAAGGATTGAAAAGCTCTTGTGTAGATGGCACTGAACTGGATGGATCAAAAGACTGAATTAGCAGAAGGCAGCTTCCTATGTCTTTGGACTGAAAGAGGAACAAAAGCACTAGAATGCCTGAAGGCTGAGGATGCAAGCCAAGGCAGCCAGGCAGACAGCCTCTGAAATCTGACAGAAGTCATTGCTAATTGCACCAGAAGGGCAGAGCGTTGATTATGCAAGGTCAGAAGTGCCTGATGGATACAACATACTTGGGACCTTCCTAAGTCATGGACAGATGTTCTATGTTAAGCACTTTTAAAAAGTCAATTAAGGTACCTTACAACCCAAATCTTGACTCAGTGGGACTTCCAAGCAGACATGCACAGAATCAGTCTGTGGTCCACAAAAACCTTGCTGCAGGGAAGGAGCTCTTGCCACCACCTCTGCCTCCCCCGCCTTGGTCTCCCCTCGAGTGCCTCCATCCCGGATGCCCCCATCCCTGTGTCCATCCCTGCCACTCAGGGGCAGCTGAAAAAAGTTTTTAAAAAGTTTTAACTTGCCCTTCGACACCCCCCCCCACACACCACAAGCCCTTAAGCAGGGGAGGGGGGCTCTGAAGCCCTTCAGGTCAGGGCTCCAAAATTACCTACGTGTGACCCTGCCTTGAACAAATGGTTGTCATTCACTTCTGTGGGGCAAACTAACCGACACTGGGCAGAGCAGCCTCTGCACACAGTGCATTGCAGGAAGACGATAGATTCATTGCATTTCTTGTAATCCATGCACCCTTCCCCTACTCTCACACCCATTATATAGATGGGCATTTCGCTGGTGCATAAAATATATCTCAGATTATGTGAAATCTGTTTTGTTTTTTGATGGATTGAATGGATGCAGTCAAAACATGAGGAACTGCATAGTCGAGTACATACCTAGCTATAAATCAAGACTAGATTTCTTTATGGCTGTGTACTCCTTCAGGAGCAGATTTGGTTCCATCTGCTAAGTGCTAGCTTGCATAGACTATTTTTCTTTTGCCTTCTCTTTCTCTATCATCTGAATAAATCCTAGCTATGTATAAATTTACAACTGTTCAAATTGTGGGACAGCCAGGGTTTAAAATAGTTTTTAAAAAATTGATGTTGAAATTTTGACTAAAGCGAGATTGTATTATATATTCTGCCCCATCATTGTCCAGTGTGTGCTGGAGGTAATGAGCACACTCCAAAGCTCAGCAGCAACTTCAGTGTGCACATTGCTGTGGTCATGCATTTCTCCAGGACCAAACACCCCCTGAATGTTCGGTGGGGTTCACAAACATTTTTCTGTTTTAAAAAAACTGGTTTATTTTACCTTACTCCCCTTCTGGGGAGTTGCGGGGGGGGGGGGGTCCATGGAGGTTCCTCCCCCGCTGGCTTTCTATATGCCCCCCTCTGGCCATTTAAGCTGGCTCTTCGGCCTTCTCCCCTTGGTACAGTGGCCATTTTGGAGGCCACGCACCCCCGTGATTGGCCTCTGCATGGACCAGGCCACACAGAGGTCAATTGCGCAGGTGTGCGGCCTCCAAAATGGCTGCTGCGCTGAGGGGAGAAGGCTGAAAACCGGCTGAAGAGCTGGCCGAACAGGCTGGAGGGGGGCATATAGAAATCTGGCGGGGGGAGGGGGAACTTCTACGGGACCCCCCACCTCCATCAACTCCCTAGAAGGGATGTTTGTGAACCCCGCTGGACCAAACTGAACTGGGGTGGGGGTTTCAAGGGGGTGCCAGACCAAACTGGCTCTGTTGGGTTTGAGTGCAGTCCGGACTCAAACCAAACTGGGCCAGCCAGTTCCATGCACATCCCTAGTGGCTGTCCAAGGTTTCAGGCAAGAGTCTTCCCTAGCCTTCTCTGGAGATGGTGTCTCATACAAAGCAGATGCTCTTCCACTGAGCTATGGCCTCATCTCCTAATCCAGACATACATATTGACGCTGTGATATCTATCCCTGGCATTGGAATGAATATGGGAATCCTTGCAAATGAAGTAGTGCCATACACACATCCGAGTTCCCAGGTACTGGATATTTATTTATTTATCATATATATTTTATTTTTATACCACTTGATATGTATATCTCTAGGCAGTGTACAAAATTTAAGATATTTATAAGTCACAAATTAAAATACATGACAATAAAAACAATATATTGTTTATACAATATAAACTAATTCTAATTAAAAGCCTAAGAGAACAGGAGGGTCTTGAGGTTCTTAGAGGAGAGACTGGGGTAGTATGAGTGGAGCAGAAAGGATCAACAAAGGATCAACAATGGGCTACATGTTTTTTTCATAGGAAACTGGGTTGAGGACAACGATGGAATTCTGTGCAGGCATCAGACAATGATGGCCATGTGTGAGGAATCTAGAGGCACTTCCAGCAATCCTGAGAGGCCCAGGAGGAGAGCTTGTCTTGTGCATGACTTGCCCCCTTAGCTAAGCAGGGTCTGCCCTGGTTGCATATGAAACAGAGACTAGAAGTGTGAGCACCTGTAAGATGGTGCCACTGGGAAAAACAGAAGTCCCCAAGTTCCCTCCCTGGCATCTCCAAGATAGGGCCAAGAGAGATTCCTGCCTGCAACCTTGGAGATGCCGCTGCCAGTCTGTGTAGGCAATACTGAGCTAGATAGACCAATCGTTTGACTCCGTATATGGCAGCTTCCTATGTTCCTATGAGAGAGAGAAAGAACTCTTCATCTGTGCAAGGGGTGAAGAAAGGAGCCTGAACCCTTCAGGATGAAATAGCCTGAAATTTACAGTGATATTTCCTGAACAGCCCAGGAAGAGGTGCTTCCCCCTATTTGCTTGGGTACCCCATCCTAAGAGACCAGAGACTGTGGGATGAAAAGGAGAGCCACCCTTCCCACTATTGGGTTTTATTATGAAGAGCATTAGCTTAAGGGCTTGTTTCACCATGTTGTTGATTCAAATAAATCAGTGGTGGTGGGGGAATCAATGCACCAGTGGTGTCTTAGGAAAGAGATTCCCTTGCCCTTTAAGCATGGGACTTCTTTGGGGTTCTGACAACAGCTACTAGGGAAATATATTTAAATTTTTTGCAAATGCTAGGATTCAGTTATCTTCCTTGAGCTGTCTCCTGGATGGGACTCAAGAGTTCATCTAAGTTTTGTTAACATTCATATTTCATATTCATCTGCATCTGTAGCAATCCTGCAGAATGATGTTCTTTACATAAGAAGATTCTGCACTAACAAATACTGTACCAGTGTTCTATATTGTGTTGGCCAGTCTTCTGAAGGAAATTTGTATCCACTTAGCTATTGTTGAAAAACAAAAAGTATTTTAATGATTGGCTATAAGCTAGAGATCCAACTTTTTATCCTGAATTCCATTACTGCAAAGGTTAAGCTGAGCTAGGATGCATGGTGATGGAAATCTGGCACCTGTCTTTAGTAACAGCTGGTGGATGCTGGCATGCTTCCTTTTGGACTGTTAATAGCATTTAAATGCACTATAACTCTAGTGCCTGCTGCCACTCTCTTACCTCTTCATTGCTAAATGGAGACTTCGAAAAGGTTCTCATTTTTTTGATACTGAGATATTCTTTTCATATCATTGGACAACAATAGAAAACTAAAGAGGAAGCACAGAAAAGGAAAGGGGAGAAATGGGGAAGAAATTTGGCAAGGTTCAATTGTTACCAAACTTGACTATTTGCAAAGTGTCAACATGCCAAATCTCACCATGATCCTTTGGCAAACCAGAAGAGGAAGACACAAAGGGAGTATAACATATACACGTGTGCTAAAGATGGAAAGGTTAAGAGTAGGGGTGTGGAATTTGATCCAACTTCGAATAGATTCAGATCAAATCGGGGGCAATTCACATTTGACTTTGAATTGAGCTGTCCTCAAAATAGAGGGCCCGATTCAGGTTTGAAGAGAATCACCTCCAATTCAACTCAAATTGATTCAAGTGATTTTAGTGCCATTTTGAGACCTGTTTTGCTGGAAAAGGGCCTCAAAATGGTGTGTCCCCCCCATCCCTGGGGAGAGCTGTTCTACCAGTTAGAACCAGTTTGCATATCCGTAATCTGTGTACACATGTGCACCCATCAGAAGGAACATGACAGATGAGAACAGGGTTAGAGGCTAGAAGATGTAAATAATAGTGGTGGCGGTAGTAGTAGTAAAAAGATAACAAGTTCCTTGTGATGAACCAAGAGAGCTTTCCGCTTGCTTAAGACATACATCCTGGGTTTTAATACAAGGTCTTCTCTGGACCAGTTCTCATGTGGCAGTCCCCATTGTGAGCTCTCTGGAAGTATGCAAGGAGATATTGCTTCCTTGAAGAGCCCCTTGCTCTTCATGAGGTAATGGCTTTAATAATTAAAGGGAGTGTGGAGGAGTTGGGGATGAGAAGTAGGGGAATGGGGTGGAGAAGGGGCTGGAGCTCTCCAATCTTCCCTTTCCTCTGTTTGTCATAACTTTAGCTTCTTCTTATTATTGTTGTTGTTATTATTATTATTATTATTAATTCAATTTCTATACCACCCTTTCAAAAAATGGCTCAGGGCAGTTTACATAGAGACATAATAAATAAATAAGTTGGATCCCTGTCCCCAAAGGGCTCACAATCTAAAAAGAAACATAAGATAGACACCAGCAACAGTCACGGGGGGGGTACTGTGCTGGGGGTGGATAGGGCCAGTTACTCTCTCCCTGCTAAATAAAGAGAATCACCGCGTTAAAAGGTGCCTCTTTGCCCAGTTAGCAGAGGTTAGAAAGTACCATATTCCCACAATTTGACTATTAACAGCTTAGCTGGAAAAACAGCAACAATGAAGTGCAGTAGAATACTCTGTTCTTCTTTAAAAGGAAAGGGTGAGAATATTTCTTGAACTGAGAACTAGAGTTGAGCCAAAGTACTCGCCTCATTTTGTGTTTGTTTATGTATTGGAAACATCCAATTCTTGGCAGCTATGACCAATTTTGGTTGTTTCAGCACCATTTTCCTCCTCCTCCTCCTCCCCCACCACCTATACAGCATTTGCGTCATTTGTCCACACTGCCATTTAACCTGGATCCAGTGACTTTTTTTTAGCAATATCATAATATGACAAAAGTCATCACAGCCAATCAAATTAACTGAGTAAATGAGGCTGAGAGGATTGTGAAGTCAAAGAAGACAGGGGATAATTGTGCTATGAAGTAGCAGAGTAGAGCTACTGCTTCTTAGCAGCATTAGGAGGGGGGGAAAGATGTCAGACACATCAGAACTGGATTAATATATGGCAAGGTAAATTTGTCTCACTGTGTCATACTTGTTTGGCTGCTCCACTTTGAAACAGTATCAAAAATATAGAATATTCAGCTCAGTCCTATATATAACATTGGATTTGATAGGAATGGGATATCCACCCAATAATTTCTTTGAACTGCTCTTCTAAAAATTGTGTATAGTCGCATGTTCTATAACATATAGAAGAGGATTTCCCACTTAATTACATCTCATTCAAACAATGTCACTAAATTTAGAGCCTTTCATGGAAGTTGCTTTCACCCTTTAAAACATATCTTGCAGCCATGCGGACTAGCAACTTAGGCTCTGATTAAACTGTCTCACTCCATGAAAGGCACTTCTGCTTCCAGAGAAGGTGGTGGGTGGGGTTGAATTATCTCTGTCTGCAGCTACACTTTTGTCTTGAAAACTAGTTTCAGAGGATCAGGGCACTTTCCAAAATGCCTTCTCAGGGGCATGCAGAGGGCTGGAGAAGAAAAAAATCAGATGCCTCCACTCTCCCTCACACTACCCCACATAAACAGAATCCCCTTTTGCTCATACTACAAGATATTTGGATCTAAGTCTTGAGCTTAGAAGAAGAGAGAAAGAAAACCAACTTTGTAAGAAAACAATTGCACGTTGCATAGGAAATAACATTCTATTTGTGTCACGATAATGACTATACTGTAAACTTAGGTTCCAGCCTCAACAAAATGTATCACTGCAATCACTTGCAGCTTGTTGAAATACACAGTGGCTATCACCCATCTTGTGACTTTGAATTGCCGTTCACCGTCACTCTTCATAAACAAGCAGCTGGTTGCAATTCCTGCTCCTTGACAGATGGACTTTTTAGAAACTAAATGACCAAATGAGCTGCAATGGCTAAGCCTTTGGGGATGCTTGCTCCTTTGCCAGATGCCCTGATGCTCAGCCAAGGAGTAGCTATTGTGAACTGAGGAGAGGTCGTGATCCAGGACGCATAAAAATTCACTCTCAAAAACACTGGCTATATGGAGACTCAGAAATTCTGGATTGACAACCCAGGTTTGGCCTTTTGTATTGTCTTTGTAAATATAGATTGAAAACCAGGGGAGTGGTGCTGCAATGTATTTGGCCCCCCCAAAAGGGGGGGGGTGTTGTTGTTGCTGCTGACCAATATTCATTTGTTAGGCAGATTTTCTGATTAATAGTTCTGGATGATCCTGGGATGGTCTCCTGATATTTGGGGATTTCTCTGTATTTATTTTTTTAATACGATACCTATCAAAGTTTGGGAGAAATGATAGGGAAGGTGTGTCTGTGTCTGTAGAGGGGGAGAAAGTGTAGTTAATCGTCTAAGGGCCAAACTAGATGTGTGCATAAGCATATGCTTAAGAGGTGTAAAAGGTGTAAAAGCATCAATTTAAAAAACAACAACACAGCAACAAGGAGGGTCCGTCCTGATCAGGACCATAGTGTGCAGGAAGGGAAAGGTTAACTTATTCCCCTCAGCAATTTCCTGCCAAAATCCCTCCCCACGATTTGCCCCTTTACTGACTATTTACTGCAAATATCTGTTTCAGAGGGGATTCTTTGTGGGAAAATAGCAATCCCCCTAGTATCAGGAGGGTTCACCAACAGCTTATTTATTTATTTTATTGAAAGGAACTTTTTGTTCCAAGCACATCACTGGTCTGGTGGTAGCAAGCATGACTTGTCCCCATAGCTAAGCAGGGTCTGCCCTGGTTGCATATGAATGGGAGACTTGATGTGTGATCACTACAAGATATTCCCCTCAGGGGATGAAGCTGCTCTGGGCAGAGCAGAAGGTTTCAAGTTCCCCCCTCCCTGGCTTCTCCAAGATAGGACAAGATTTTTTTTTACTGGACAAGATTTTTTTATTGAACCAACAAACTACCAAAGCATACAGTATGTTGCCAAAGCTGATTCCTGCCTGCAACCTTGGAGAAGCTGCTGCCAGTCTGTGAAGACAATACTGAGCTAGATAGACCAATGGTCTGACTCAGTATATGGCAGTTTCCTATGTTCCCATTTTCCTATGGCCCTTAGAAGAGGGAGAGTAGGAAGCTGCCTCACACCAAGGCAGAGCACGGGTCCATCTAGCTCCATATTGTCTACACTGACTGGCATGAGCTCCTCTAAGGTTTCATTCCCGGTTCTACCTGGAGATGCAGGGAGTGAAACTGGGCCCTTCTGTGTGGAAAGCAGATGCTCTGCTAGGGAGCATGCTTACAGTTTCTAACTAGCATTAGCTGAAACTGGGAGTGCAGCTTGGAGCATGTGAGGTTGTTGCTTCCTGGAGGCTCTTCTGCCAGTTTGTCTCCACTTATGCTCAGTTTGTGGATTTGTGAATAAAGCAAATATTTCAAAGATGCAGTCCCCAATGATCACTCATCCCAAATAAACAAAACCTGGTCACTCTGTACTTGGGACTTTTTACCATATAGACGCGGGTACCAGGATTATTTCTGATGAGGGTGGATGCAAGTGTTGCAGCCCAAGGCTTTTGTAACTCGAGGGGGAAAATACAACTCCTAAGATCTCTGTGCAATTTTATGCAGTATGGTGATAAATATAAAGCACATTCATATGCTGCAATAGCCCCATATCACAAATAGCTGGAATACTGTAAATATTCCATTTTTTACTTCTCAGTATACCATTAGTTCTCAACTATCAAATATAAAATAAATAGCAAATCAACTCAAAACCTAAATACCTTAAAAATCCCCACAATACTTTAACGTGTCAAATGCCTTCAAACACAAAATACCTCTGCATGTCAACTTTCAAGACACTAAACACCTATTTATTACTTAGTTTTTAAAGCCATTTATAGATGATTTTTCCTAAGCTCAAATAAGTCTACATAAGACTAAAACAGGTTTGCAAATCCTGGCTGACATACAGAGCAAGGATACACTAGTGCAGTGAGAGGTCAGCCTAACAGAATTTCCCAACTAACTGTACCGGTGCAGCAGGGAAGGGGTAGCGTTTTATCCCTTCCACATGGCGCAGAGGCCATGGGCATGCCAGTGTCGCCTGCAGAGGCAGCTGGGAGATGCCTCGCTGGCACACAAAGGTATCTGGGAGGAGTGCCGGGATTATGGAAGTGGCGGCAAGTGGGAAGAGGAGCAGGTAGGGACCTGCTCTCCTTGTTAAAGGGGCTGTGGAAGCCCTCGTTTCAAAAGGGGTTGTGCTGGCGATTCAGACGCTGAAGGACATTAAGGCACATCCCTACCCTCTTGCTCCACCAGTGCATCCTTACTTATGTCAGTCACTGTCAAAAAGTGAAGTAAAATATAAAATGTTGGGTTCACATGCTGACCTTGAAGGTCGCTTAATATTTGGCACACATGGAGAACAGTCACGAATAGCATTCATAGAAGAGCCTTTTGGGGAGAAAGGTTGGGAGCGCTGAGATAAGCAAACTGTCGGGATGCCGTTTTACCTGGTGGCTTGGGTGGCCCTGTGGAATCTGGAGAAGGGTGTGGCATCTCTCCTATGGGGCTTTCATTCCCTTCAGAGGGTAGTAGGGATGAGAAGGGTCCAGGCTGGTTGGATCCTAGTGGTAGGAATGTGCACGGAACCATGGCGGGCTTGTTCGATTCCAGCGGGTATGCCACTTTAAGGGTGGGGGAGGGTGCACTTACCCCTCCCGCCGCTTTTCCCCCACCAGCACTCGTTGCTGGAAAAAACATTTGAGGCAGCAGCATACCTCCCTTCTGCCCCTTCCCCCTCCTCGGCTGGAAGTGGCCAGAAGTACCATGTGCACTTGCGCCCATCACGTGCGCATGCATGCACGTCAGACAGGTGCATGCACACGTGACATGCACATGCGCATCCGGTACTTCTGGCCACTTCTGGCTGAGGAGGGGGAAGGGGTGGCAAGGAGGTACACTGCTGCCCCGAAGGTTTTTACCGGCAATGAGCACCGGTCGGGAGAAAGCAGCAGGAGGGGTAAGTGCACCCTCCCCCGCCCTTAAAGCAGCACCCTCCCAGTGTCGAACTTCAAACCCCCCCCCCCATGTTCAAACCTGTTCAGAGGCCTGTAAAAGGGCCTCCAAACAGGTTCATGCACATCCCTACCCAGTGGGGTTGAGAGGGCAACGCAGAGAGAGCTGCAGAAAACAGCTCCAGGGAGACAGCTAGGTTGGGTGGGGCAGGAAACAGGAAGCAGGGTCAGGAAGGGGGCGGGGCTGGAAGTAGGCTTTAAGCCCTGTCAGCTCTGCACTGGGGTATTTCAAGACAAGGCAGCTGATGAGGAGGGGTTGTTTCTGAATATGGGAGCCAGGAGTTCTCCAGGAGAGAGAATTGGCTGAATACAGCAAGCCAGGAGGATGACTCAAGTGACAAACTAAGCTCCTTCCCTGGCTGAGGCTGGCCTTTATTTTTTGGTACTGACCCAGTCATTCTGGAGTCCAAGGAGGGCTAGGAGCCCACCGTGTCCTCTGGGAGTCTGACATAAACCAAGAGACTAATTTTGAAAAATCACACCCCTATGGTTTTGCAAGTGTGACTCCCACATTTCCAAATAGGAGGTAGCATAAGTTACAAAGCAATAATTAAGGAATGAGATTAATGTTGTAAGTTTGCAATTTATTTTGACAGTTGGAACAAAATGAATGATCATCTGTGCCAGTTAGAGGAAAATTTGGCACCAAATATTCTTCTTTTCCTAATGTATAGTAGCATACTCACTGAAAACTTTAAAAAATGAAACATTCTGGTGAAGAAAACAAAAAGACATTCTTAAAGACTTCAGACACATAATTCATTTTGTTTTCTGTTCCCTTTATTTTCAACATCACAGCATTTCCCTCACAGCATCTCTTACCCAAGAGAGGCCTTTTACTTTAACACAATTAATTTTGCCTGTATATGTAGACATTTTCCACTAAATGATGTGGAAGCATGCTGGATGGAACATGAAATTCTGTTTTGATCATGTACTGTTTCCTCACTGGATTAGGTCTGTTTTGGGCACAACACAATGTTAATAATTCCTAGCTGAACAGCTTTATACTGCCATCTGCTGGTATTTTGTGTGATAATTTGCACAGATTTCCCCCCCTTAAATCCAGCAAAGTATTTACAACAGCTGCATTAGAGCAATGAACAAAGATGCATGCATGCCAGGAGGTCATGCAGCTGAGCAGATGCTCAAAGTTGCTCAATATCTTGTGCACTCAATCTGTTTGTGCAAAGCACTGGTGCCACACCGCTGCTTCTCCCATTGTGCCAGTGCTTTGTTATTCAGGAGGTCAGCCAGTCTTCTGATCACTGAAGTCTTGTTCTTTTGTAAGAGTTTAATATCACTATATATTTTCCTGTATTTCTTTAAACTATAAAACCTGGTGTATGGACATTTGGGAGCAAGGACATTTTGTATGCCCCTAACCCCTAATACTGTGGATATATTCCCAGCTTAATCTAGGCATGCATACATGTGTGACTGAGTGATGTCCTCCAAAGCAGTGAAAATATCAATGGGCAGAGTATTTTAAGGGATCATAGACTATACTCTTGAATATTTCATAGTCTTTGGCATTCTGGTGTATCAGCCAGTTGCCCAGTGCCAAAATTGTCTGACTGTGCTCAGTCACTCACACTCAACCTAACTTACCTTGTAGGGTTGTTGTGATGATCAAATGGTGAACATGTGTATCACCCTGAATTCCTTGACAAAAGGATGGGAATAAAAATGTAGGGCCACATACAGTGCAGTGAAATGCAGGAAGCTCAACACTTCTCGCAATGCTGTCTGTGTCTAAATCCCACCCATGCTGTTGCAGAAGCACAGTTAAGCAATGTGATGTCTGTTATCTATCTATTTTTATATATAATTCGCTAAGGCATACCTGTGGCTAATCCCATATGTCGCAGCTCTCGTGAGACTTCACAGAGCTGCCAGATAGAATAGCAATGGAGAGGGGTGTGTGTGTGTAAAATGGTGGTGGCAGCTAGCTGGGTGGCCAGTGAGCCTGAGAGTTCATGACAGTCAGGAAAATGATGGTGCCATGACCGGGCAGAGAAGGCAGGGGCAGCTGGCAGGAGGGCAGGTAGGAAACAGTGGCGGGTGGAAGAAGGGAGGAAACAGCAGCGGAGAAAGGTGGGCGGGCAGGGGGATGAAGGAAGGGAACAGTGGTGGAGGCGGGGGTGGGGGAGGAAGGAAGGAAATAGCAGCGAAGACAGGCAGCTGGGCGGGAAAATGACAGTGCAGGCATACGCCAGCAGGCAGGAGTCGGGAGAAGGCACGGGTGGGTGGGGCTGGAGTGGGCAGAAGGCAGGGCCGGGCAAACCTGGAGGTGGGAGAAGGCGAGGGTGGGTGGGTGAAAATGGTGGTGGGGGCGGGCGGCTGGGCGGGGAGAACTAGAGGTGCAAATGTTCTGCACCCGGCCCAGCTAGTATATATAATTATCTAAGGCGTACCCGTGGCTAATCCCATGTGTGGCAGCTCTTATGTGTTTGTGAGCAGAAGCACCTGATTGGGCAGTGGGGATTCCATATACAGATAGAGAGGAGGAGCCTGTGAGAGCAGAAGCACCATGGTGATTGGGCAGTGGAGATTCCATATGCAGATCGGGAGGAGGAGCTTGTGATGTTTAAGGTCAGTTGGAATACAACCGTTGGAAGATGTTCTTGACTGTAGAGGAGAGGAATCTATATATATAAAAGGATAGTGGGCAGGGGTCTGTGGAGACAGGGGTCGTGAGGGAGGAAAGAGCCTCTTCAGGAGCAGGAGGCTGCCACTGTGTGAATTAGATGAGTAAACAGATGGACAAGATCTGTTAACTCAAGAAGGGAGGGGGGGAGAAAAACAGAGGAGAAGAGTGAGTGGAGGAGAGAGAAAGAGAGAAAAAGGAGGGAAAGAGAGAAAGAAGGAAGTGTGAGGGATGGGCCTGAGCCTGTCAGCAACCTGAGAGGAATGAATGGCCATGGTGGCAGCAGCAGCAGCAGCAGCAAGGAAGGGCCCAGTCAACCACTGCTGCTATTTGGGGCTACCGAGGCCATTGACAGAGGGAGGCAGGCAGGCAAGGGATGGGCTTGGGCCTGTCAGTGGCCTGAGGGGAATGAGCGGCCATGGCGGTGGTGGCAGCAGAGATGGGCCCAGTCAACCGCTGCTGCTTCTGTGGGGAGGAGCAGGAGCAGGGTGAGGGCGGGGAGGTCTCTGGGGATAAGGAGCTGCAGCTTGGTCAATAGGCGCCAGCAACGCTGCAGCCACAATCAAGAGGGGTGAGGGGGTGGAGTAAAGGAATGGAGAAGTGACCAAGAGGGGTGAGTGGGAATGGAAGCAATGGAATGAATGAAGAGGAGCAGAGGTGTGGCTCAGGTGAGAGTGGGGAGACCTCTGAGGTGCAGGGGGCTGTGGCAGGGGGTGAGGGAAGCAATCAAGTACTAGCACGCAGATGCTCTGCATGGGTTAAGCTTGTACACATAATTCTCTAAGGTGTATATAATAGTATATATAATTCCCATGGCTAATTCTGTGTGTGGCAGCTCTCGTGATCAACCACTGCTGCTGCTGCTCCTGTAGGTAGGAGCAGGAGTGGGGCTCAGGTGAAGGTAGGGAGGTCTCTGGTGATAGGAGGCTGCAGCTTGGCCATTAGGTGCCAACAATGCTGCCACCGCGCTCAAGAGAGGTAAGGGGGGTGGAGTAAAGAGATGGAGGAGTGACCAAGAGGGGTGAGGGGGATGGAAGCAATGGGATGTAGGAGGAGCATGGCTCAGGTGAGGGTGGAGAGATCTCTGATGTGAGGGGGGCTGTGGCAGGGGTGAGGGGAGCAATCAAGTACTAGCATGCAGATGCTCTGTACAGGTTAAGCTAGTTTCCATTATTTCAGAAGGACATCACATCGCACCACTGTGCTTGTGCAACCATCGACCGCAGTGGGAGAGGAATGTTCTGCAACAGTGTGGGCAGGAATTAGACACTCACAGCAGTGCAGGCAGTGCTGAACCACCCATGTTTCACTGCCTTGTAGGTTGGCCAGTATAAATAAATAAAACCTAGGAAGCTACTTCAGAGATTGTGCGTGGGAGATGGTCATGGCAAATAACTCGACTGCTTCTGTAACTAATTAATCTGGGAACCCTTCATACATTAACTCTATTCAGATGTCATGTTGAACACTAGTACAAGTGTACAGTGTACACAGGTACAGTGATTCACATGTTCTGTTGCACCCAGCTATATCAGTACACTTCCTTACTGTTGTTGCTAGCACTGCCATTCTGTAGGTTCCCAGAAGCCTCCCTGCTTGTGTCTGGGACTACAGGCTTGTAGCTCCCACTCTTAACATACTTAGGAATTTCATGGGATCATGGGTTCCCCATATGATGGCATATGGGGACAGGTCACTTAGCAGGCAGTGGGACGATTGCCCCCAGGTTCACCAGCCACCAAGCGAATTGAAAGGGGATTAGCCTCGCACCTTTTCCTATGGTAGGAATGTCTAAGCAGAGTTAGCTTTTGAGTTAACATCACTTCAAGGTCTCTCTGTCCAAATATTGACCTTTTACTTTCCCCTCCTCTGTGGTTGCCTCAAACAAGCTAACTCTAATCTCCTCAGCAGGAAAGCAGACAAGGCACAGTGAATGCTACTCACTTCCTCATTACAAAAGAGCTAATTGGCAATAGGAACTCAGGAGATGTGCCTGTTAAAAATACTGATTGGCTTACTGGTTCCTTCCGACCTGACAGATACCATCCTTGCATGTCAATTCAGTCCATGTACATACAGGTTGTTCTTGAGCATTCATGCCATCGTGCTTAAGCTAGCACACCGATCAAAGACAATGGATTCTTTTGAGATCCACTGGAATGTCCCCCATCAGGAAGAAGGAGCAGCCAGTATTTTGCCGCAAGGCACATCTTGGGCTGTTCAGTAACTGGCCCTGGTTTCATAAACCAGTGTGCTTCATGTCTCTGTGCCTTGGAGTCACCCACTGTTTGGGCGATTGGTCTGATACCAGGCATAACACCAGTCTGTGATTTGTTCTTTGTGCCATTCCCACTCTCAGCCTCCAGATCAGCCTTCCTCGCTGGCCCAATCTGCTCAGCACAACTCACTGCTACGAGAAGCTGGCTACACAAGAACAGACAACCTTGGAGATTTACCCTTGCTGCCTAACCCATGACCTGCTTTCGATTCTCTGCTTATACCGCCCGGTTCCCTGTCCATTCCTGAGGAAAGAGGTCCTTCAGTTGTGCCTGAGCCATGAGGGTCCAGTTGCTACTTAACGGAAGGAACAAGGTTGTATGATAATCACGGCACTCCTCTGGGCTTTGCCCATTCCTGCTCTTTCTTAAATCCAGAAGCCTGTTTCTTTAAAGCCTTCTTTTCTCTAGCCAACCTGGAAGTCATTTAATTCAGACATGAAGCTAAATTGCCTCTTTGCAAGTTATCTGGTTAATCTCTGTAACGTATTTTAGTAATAATATTGCCTTAATCAACCCTTTTCTCCACTGTACCCCTAACCCTCAAATAAAAACCTATTTTATTTTGAATCTTAACTTACTCTGTCAGTTCATTTCCCTGGGACCAGAATTTTGTACAAATTTATTCTCAAGTGGGACTGCTCCACCTTTTCCCCCCACACAAGCCTGAGCACATTTAGGGGTATTTGCCATTCATCCCACAGCAGTTCCATTAACACTGTACCATCCATTTGAAGGGCCTATAACCAGGTTCACTTTTTAAATGAATACATTTACACAAAAAAAAATATGCATGAGTGTACAAACATTTGTACACTCATACACCATCATGTCTGAAAAGGGCTACTATGTGATGGCAGCCCTATAACTTGGTATCTCTAGATTACTATTTGACCTCCACCATCAGGCATGAAAAATGTCATTGACAGCTCCTCAAAACATGGGCTGAAGAACAGGGACTTGTTGTACGTCCCTCATCAAATCATCATGCGAGCAACACACAATAACTAAACAACAGATATTCCCCCCTTTCTGCTATTAAAAATACATTTTGAACAGATAGCCCTGCTTATAGCACTTCTGCCCTACAGAAGTGCACCAGCAAGCCCCACCCTCTGTGCCAATGTGTTCTTAACCACACCTCCCCATTCTCCTCACATACAGTATTTCTCTCTGGGCACTCAGCATTCTTATTGCAAGGAGGATTTTCCCCTGGGGTAATGCATTTGTCTCTGCAGAGGAAAAGGTTGCATAGCTAAGGAGCACATTGGTGCAGGGGAGGGAACAGGGCTCATGGATTATGAATGACTGAACAGGTGTGTCTAAACAACCTTTTCCACTCTGTGTAAAAAGCACTCTGGGACTGCAATGGATTTTAGCTCTATTTCAGAGCTTTGGCAAATGCTTCCAGTTTTGTTTTGCTGCATAGGGATTGAAGTGTCTATGGTTGATTTCTGTGCTGTTTTAGATAGATTAGTCTCCTGGTGGCTTAAACATTCCAGTTCAGAAGATCTGTATTTTCTGTCTGTGTTCTGATGTAGACCTTTCCCTTCATTGCTGGGAGCTTGAGTTTTTGTTTATTTGCTGGATAAATGCCTCAAGCCTAAGAGAGCCACTATCGGGGTGGGAAAGGTTGTTTACCTGCAACTGATATTATTTGAGTGATTTTGAGACTACATACAGAGACCACAAGAAGTGCAAATTATCTCAGGACTAATATAATATTTCTACCCTGCCATGAATCAAAGGGTAGATCCTTCTAGAATTAAAGCTGACATATTTATGGGGCCTATGACAGAAGTACCCTCTTTTTGATGGCAAACTGGCTTAAGTTGGGGAAAGGGAGTACTTCTGTCGTAGGTGGGATTTCAGTTCACCTAAGTTGCCTAGCCATACCTTCATCAGCAGTATATGGCGTTTCACTTCTTGAGGTGAGTTAGGTGCCTCACCGACCTGGCCCGCACTTTGTCATCAACACGGAAATATTCAAAGACCCTTCCTTAAATATTCAGCTCGCCCCACAAAAAGCAAACCCCAGCCCATGGGTTCTCAACCTTGGGTACCCAGCTGTTGTTGAACTACAACTTCCATCATCTCCAGCCACAATGGCCAAAGTTGTGATTACACTTGTAGTCAAACAGCATCTAGAGACCCAAGGTTTGAGAATCCCTACTCTAGCTCTTTTATTTACAGACTTATAGATAAAAACAAGCAGGAACTATTCTACACAGTTCCTCAGAAAGAAGTAATCTGTGTTCTGACTAGTGAGTGAAAAGGCATTGGGATGACTGACAAGAGCTTGGCACATTTTTAATTTTTTGAAATGATTGTTTTATTAGCATTTTAAATAAATTAAATTAGTTTAAACATATTAGAGTGTTTGCATATAGGCTTATGCTGAGTTTTCTGCCTAGCTACCATAAACTGCTGCCTAATGATTGCACTTCTTTTTTTTTCCATTTTAAAATTTTATTGATTTTTTACAATACCTTAACAATAATTAAGTAAATATTGACTTCCCGCTTACCAGTCTGCGTGGTTCTTGTTAACTATACATATAAGCCATTGCTATAATAATACAAAACATATATACTCCATCTTACAATTCAATTTTACCCTACCCAACCTGCTGTAATTACTAAATTTCAAACCCTGCTGAAAGGTCCATATTAGAAAAATAGTTCTCTAAGTAAAGCAAGAAAGGTTCCCAATCTTCTTTGAAACATTCCAAGTTTTCATCCCTTATAAGTGTTGTAAGTTTTGCCATCTCTGCATATTCCAAAACTTTTATCAACCAGTCTTCTTTTGAAGGCATTTTATTGTCTTTCCATTTCTGTGCGTATACTAATGATTGTACTTCTAGTGGTTGAAGGAACATTCCAAAATGCATCTCTTAACCAGATTAGAAGGCTGAGTATTTGGTTTTTCAAATATACATACCTATTTACCATTCATCTTTGTTTCGGGCATTTCAAGAGCCTGACATTTGTTTTTTAAAAAACAAATAGCCTTAATATTAATATTAATAGTAAGCCAGCGTGGTGTAGTGGTTAGAGTGCTGGACTAGGACCGGGGAGACCCAAGTTCAAATCCCCATTTAGCCATGATACTTGCTGGGTGACTCTGGGCCAGTCACTTCTCTCTCAGCCTAACCTACTTCACAGGGTTGTTGTGAGGAGAACCTAAGTATGTAGGCTCTGGGCTCCTTGGAGGAAGAGCGAGATATAAAATGTAAATTAATATGTGTATTCTGCACACTGATGCTCAACCCATCATGAAAACTGTCAAGGAATTTACTCCACAAACATAGAATATTGTCACAATTGCTGTCTTTTGAAAGAGTCAAATACTACCTGCAGTATAACATCCTACTTTCTGCAATTCCAAATTATGCTGATTGGTTCATGGTCCCATAGCTCTTCCAGATTATTCATAGCTCTTCCAGATTCTAAAAATAAAGCACGTGGTCAACCAAAAGAATGCCTGCTACAACAAAGCCAGTTTCAGGTGTACAGGAAGCCTGGGCAAGGTACTCTGGGGCCCCACATTGGGCCTATTGGGTGGTGGGAGGAGGCAAGAAGTGAAAGCAGTGGTGTCAGCAGCAGTAGGAGGAGGTTCAATGAAAGGCGAAGTGCCAGGGGCCTAGAGCTCTGTCTTGCACACCAAGTCAATTCTCCTAATTCTGGTAAAATGGGCTCAGGACTTTGGTTATAATATTGACTTGGAGAAATGGGAAAAGCTGAGGATAAAAGACATGGCATATACTGACTGTTCTAGTTTAAAGGAAAATAATCTTAAAATGATGTACAGATGGCATTTAACTCCCCAAAAGTTGGCCTTAATCTACAAGAACATGTCAAATAAATGTTGGAAGTGTAAAAAAGAGGAGGGCTCCTATATACATTTATGGTGGACGTGTAAAAAGTCTAAAGGCTGTTGGGATTTAATTTACAATTAGCTTAAAAAAGTGTTTAAAATGACTTTTTCCAAGAGCCCAGAAACAATACTATTAGGTATTGACAACAATGCTTTGCCGAGGAAATACTGGATCCTCTTTATGTATCTGACAGCAGCAGCAAGACTGACATTTGCTCGCAAATGGAAAGACAGTCATTGCCCGAGTAAAAAGGATTGGATACTTAAAGTATTAGAATTGGCAGAAATGGCAAAATTAACAGCATTATTAAGAAATAAACTTGAAGTTTTTAAAAGGGATTGGGACCCTCTTCTTGCTTATCTAAAAACACATTATAAAATGGATTTTTATCAGGCCTTCGAGGGGTAACAACAAATGCTTTAAAAAATGTCCTAGAGTTGATCTCTGTATGATTTATAGGGGGGAGATTGATGAAACTACAGGCAAGACCTGGGTATTGTTACTGACACTTGTTTCAATGATGAGATGGAAGTCCTTATGTGCTCTTTCTCCTTTTTCTGTTTGTTTGTTTGTTTGTTTTATTTGTGCTCTCCTTTTTGTGTTGTGGAAAAACTAAATTAAAAATATTTTTTTTAACAATTCTCCTAATTCCTTCCTTTGGTACAGCTTCACTCTAGAACAAGCCCCAGCCTCCTGGCGCTTTACACCAGGGGAGCACTGAAGTGGATCAGGAAACTGGGGTCAGGCTTCATCAGTGGGACCTTCTGGGGCATGGACATTTGCCTGATGGTGTCACATGCTAAAAGTACAAAGTGGTGACCTAAGTCCTACATTATCTACATGAAACATCTCCAGATATACGTATATTCTACAACCAAAAAAGGAAGTTATGAAATGATTTAAAGTTTTGCACTGACAATTAAATTCAACCGAAAACATTATAAAAGTAGCTGGCTGGTTCGGCCGGTTTGGGCTGCATTGAAGCAAACCATTTGACAGTATTGCTGAGTATTATGGGAGGAAAGACTTACAGTCTTGTACACAATTTGATTGCTCCAGAGAAGCCTGCAACCAAGCCTTTTAAAGAAATAGTGCAAATGTGCAATGGCATTTATCACCTAAACCCCTGACTATAGCAAAGAGGTTCAGATTTCATACACACCAGTGCTTGTCCTAACACAACCTCCTGCAAACCTCTTGCACAAGCCCATATACATGCAAATAGGGAACTCCTTGATCAGCCTATTGCACAACCTTTTGGGCAAGCTAGAATATCTGCAAATGCACAACATGAATGAGTGGTTCTTTCTCTGTATCAGATACCACAGTTAAAAAGTTCTGTCACAAGCACTACTGTGGATGCTACCAAATACATTATTTATTTCTGATAAATGATTATCAGTGGTAGAGCATCTGCTTTGCATGCAAGAAGGTCCCAGTTTCACTCCCTGGGATCTCGAGGTCCAGCTGAGAGAGACTCCTGCCTGAAACTTTGTAGAGCTGCTGCCAGTCAGTGTAGACAATACTGAGCTAGATGGACCAATGGTCTGACTTAGGGTTGTGCACAAAATGTATTTTGCATTCCATTCCGAGCTTGGAACGGAATGCAAAATTTGTGGATTGTTCCATTTGAGCAACCAAATGAGCCTGTTGTTCCAATGGAATGACCCCATTCCAAATGGAATGTTCCAAGTGCCATTTTGGATTCCAAGATGGCACTCTTCTGGCCTCTGCACATGTATGTAGGTGTGGACCATGCAAATGGTCACCATGCATGTGCAGAGGCCAGCAGAGCACCATTTTGGATTCCAAAATGGTGCTTGGAATGGGTTGAAACATTCCACCTCAGAACTGGTCATTCAGTTCCAAACTCGAACACACACACACCCCGTTTCTGTTTTGAGCTTAGAATGCTCGAAACAGCGTGTTCTGAGGTGGAACATTTCGCTCGTGGAACATTCTGCTCATCCCTAGTCTGACTCAGTATAAGGGTGCTTTCTATGTTCCTATGAAGCATTGGGTTAAAAAGAAAGAAGAGCTCTAGAACATTTAACATGAAAATTATAACATCAGCTTGGCATTGCAGTGCTCATAATGAGAAAGAGTATAATCATCCCCTGTTTACAAAACTCACTACATACCTCTACTTCTTTTAATACAACATTAATGTAATATGACGGATCATTTTCATGTAATGGGCTCAGTTTCCCCAAAGCCTCAATAATTACTTGCCAAAGTTCAAAGATCAAAGTACCCTGGAATATATGCCCCATAGAATGAATCATTAATTCATATATTATCATAATAATAATAATCTGCAGTTAAAAATGTCAAGATTTATCTGATTATGCAAACAAATTAAAAAAAACAGTCTCTTGAACTGCAAATCACTTATTAATGCAAAATCCTGCTTTCTGGAGAATGAATTAGAATTACCTGCAAATATTTGAAAACATAAGTGCCATTCAAGTAGATGTTTCTCATTTACAATTTAAAAGCCTTGCAAAGATCAAAGGAACTTGTACGCTACCTAAGATTTGTCTTTTAAAAACCTTACCTGCATACATTTGCATTTTTCATACATTATAAGATTCAGAAGTGTCACAGGGCTGGCACCAAGGTATTAATGCATATGAATTGCTGCAGAGTTCCTGGATATTTTTGTCATGTGCAACTGATGGCTGTTATCCACTTCTTATACATCTGGCTTATAATCACTTTCTCAAATCCTACTAGGACTTTTATTTTCCACAGTTTATAACAACAAAGACTAGTTTTTATGAGGCTAATAATGGACTAAACTAGGTTACATAAACATAATCATGCCTTGTTATAGTCAGATAACTTGTAGAAAGGATCCTCCCAACATAAAAGGCTTTGTAGCTTTTTGTGATTATACCAGCCCTATTCACACATCATGTTCAACACTCGTACAGTCTCTGTAGTACAGGGAGCACACCAGTACAGATCTATACACAGATACAGTTATTCTTGTTTTATGCTGAATGAAGGTACAGCAGTACATTTCCTATCTACATTTGAGAGGGTCTGTACCTAAGCACACTTCTAAAATGAATGCTTGTACAGTCATCCACACAAAAACATGTACATGCGTACAGTTGTCTGAACTCAGACAGAGAAGCTATTCAGACGTGCACCAAAAACCGGGCTAAGGAAGCCTAGCCTGGTTTTCAGTGTGCATGTGTATTGCCAGGAGCCTGGTGGCAGTGCAGCAGCAAGCCCACTTAGGGAGCCCACTGCTTACCAGCTTCAGTGGTATCTACACACAACTAGCTTCCCGACCAGCATTGGGAGGCTCCCAAGCGGTGCATTATGGAAGCTCATGGGACTTCCCAGCCTCCAAACTTCCCTGCTCCCTCCCTGCTACTGGCAGAAGCCGGCAATCGTCTGGGTGGCTGATCCGGCTGGCCAACAACATGGACAGGAGTGTCTGTGGGGGAGGTAAGCTTTTTGTGGCTTCCTCCCCTCACCCTGTCCTAGCCCATTCTCCAGTCATAAGTATAAGCTCTAAATGTTTTTATAGGGCTTCTGATCTCTTTGATTCAGATTCACTTTGCAGGTCATGTAGTCTCTAGTTACTCCTTTGTCCAGAAAATATAGAATTGGAGTAAACAATTACATCACTCTCATTTTGTTCCATGGTCTCCTTAGGCAAGAGTTAGAGCAGGATCATGTGACATTAGGTAAAAAGCTGAATCTCTGGTTCCTGGAGTTTGGCGGTGAGCCCGACTTCTGGTGGTGAGGTGGGGGCAAGAAGCTAACATTGGTTGTGTAACCAAGAGTTACAGATGTCGGTTCCAGAACCATAGTAGAGCTAACTGAGCGGATATTAGTGGTATATTATAATAATATACGAATATAATATTAGTGATATTATGAAACAACCAATGTTGGCTTTTACCCCTGCCCCACATCAGAAATTGGGATCACCACTGAACTCTGGGAACTGTAGATTCAGATTTTTATATGTTTTGTGAACCCATTTTTAGTTTTCAACACTTTTCTTCTTAGTCGTGTGCCAAACAACCTCAATTTGCATCAGTGATCAGAGCCCATGATCCCCCTTGGAAACCACTTCTTTTTCCCAGTAAGGCTTACATTTTCTCTGTAGCTAAATGTTCATATGCGGCCTGCCTCATCCTTAGTTCATAACATTTGTGTGTGTTGTGGCAAACCTTTTCATATATATCAAAATGATTGGATGGTGGTATGCCCAAAGGTCTTTAGCGGAAATAACCTTTAGTGGAAAGAACAACACACGAAAACTTTAATCACAAACAAAATGTACTCCAGTGATAAGCACAAGCACTGCACAACAGGTAATTAGAATGAACCATCATCCATCTACTTGTGGCAAACTTAATATCGAAAAAGTGTTTCTGTGCAGCAGCAACAACTAAAAAGGGGGGTGGAATGGTTTTTGCTTCTTTCCCAGGGTTGGATCCACCATTGCGTGGACAGTTTAAAAGAACCCGGGCCATGCCCCTCAAGGGCCACACCTTGTGCCCCTGCCCCACCCCGTGTGTCTGATGTCAGACTCAGGAGGCGGGTTTGCTTGGAAATGGGGTGCGCGCCCTGTTTCTGAGCCAATTCCTGGCCAGCGCCGCATTCACAGTGAGGATGGGAGCAGCTCTCCCTGCTTTAAAAGGCAGGGAGATGTGTTCTCAGCCAGGCTGGGTAGCTGGCACTCAGGTAAGCGGTTCAGAAATGGAGTGTCTCAAAAACACGGCAGCAGGCAAACATGGGCCGCTGCTTGCCTCCCTACTGGACTGGTTCCCCCCCCCCCATTCTCAATTATAGTAACACAGCAGACACACAATACTCCTCCAAATAAACAACGGTGCACTTCGGTTATAGCACCACCAGTTCAAATGCCCCCCCTCCACACAAATAATCAACTAAATATTTAGTTGACTAATCTGCTGAATGACTTCCTGGGCCAAATTGGAACACATTGTTCATGAGAATGTTGTAGAGACGTCCTGGTTATTTCCATGAAAGCCTGATCAGAGTAAATCAACTTCGGTGCCTAAGAAGAACCGAAGTTTATATAATCAGTTATGTACCAGCTCAGAATATGCCAAATGATATCAACTACGCATGAAACCAAATTAAGAATATACTACTGAAGTATAGAATATGCTGAAGCAGTTTCATGAATAGTTGATATCATTTGGCATATACTGAGCTGGTATATAATTGATTATATAAACTTCAGTTCTTCGGCACTGATGTTGTACTGTCAAACATTAATATGGATTGTTAACATCTCCGTCTCTCTTGTACATTGAGTGACTGACTTGAGAAAGGCTATTCCTAGTTGGTTTTGTGCACCTCCGAATTCATTGCTTATTATCCTTTTCTCTTTCTTTCCCTCTCAAATGATTTACTTCTTGGTCTTCTAAGGGCATCCTTTATACAGCTTACATTTTCTTATGCTGCTCCCCATGGGATGCGTTCTTGCTTGGGATAAGCATGGAAAGCAGCCGTTTCCTCCTGTTTGATTTCCTTCCATGCTCTTTGCTTCTTTTGAAGAAGCTAGCCAGTTAATTCAGTTTTAAGACAGCAGCTCAGATCCTGCAGCCAGCACAAATCTGTTGCAGTTAATTCTTGTCTCTAGGGTGTATCAGAATAACATGGAGGAATACAACTGGACAGAAAAATAAGATAATGTCTGATGGAGCAGAACACCCTGTATAAACATGTGAGAGTGTCGTGCCTGAAAAAATGTTACTAAACATTGGTTAGGGAGTCGGTTACATATGGAGTCAGGCATATGAGAAGGAGATGGATGTCACCATCCAAACATCCTGGGGGCAGGAGGGAGCAGAGAGTCTTCAAAAGTTCATCATTTTGTGTTGTAACATTTCTTTTTTCCTCCCGGTTTTAATCTGTCTCTATATAGCTTGTCTCTCATTCTTGTTCCCTATTCATCTTAAAGGATCATCTTAATAATGTTGAAAAATGCAGCAGTGCAAGCAATTTCTCTACAATTGTAGCAACAGGAAGAAGGGGAAGCTGTACCTTGGTTCATTTGTCCCACAAGAATAATTTAAAGACATATTTTCTTCTGACCGTAATGTATCACAGGACCGGAGAGCAGGGGGGGGGGTGGAATAAGAAGAAGGCACATTTTTAAACTTTAAATCTGAGTAAGGAGAGGTTTTCATCATCATTTTTCTTTCAAGTATAGTCTGCCTGAAGGAAAAGATAGAGACAGAAAGGCTATTTCCTGGAAGAAAAGTAAGTCCAGTTTCTAAGATAAAATCCAAGCTAAGAAAACTCTACATTTAATGTGTTGCTGTAATCTATAAAGACCAGATACAACTTTCATATCAAGGATGTGCACTCTTTAGTGGCTCCCATTGTAGTACACAGCTAGAGAACACAGATGCAGTGTTCTCTCTAGTTTTTTTCATCTGTGTGCGGAATGAGTTTTGTTCTGGGTGGCAGTATCAAGGCAGTGTGAGGGCACGTATATCAAGAGTGGGACCTTCCTGATTCTGCCTAAGCGGGATTTAAAATTGACTGAGTGGACATCAAAAAATGTATGAGTGCGTGCGCACACACACACATGCACACCTTAGAGGGAACACTGCACAGATCTGATTAGAATTGGCAAATAATGGGGTAGAGTCATAAATAAAACTAGCCTTTTTTGTTCATACATGCCTGTGAATTTCTTGATTTCTCTCTACACTTGATTGTTGTGGCCTTGATGATTGGCAAATGAGTTGCGTGCTCATATCAGGAGCACATAACTCATTTGCACTGCTTGACAGTCTGTTTCTGTGTCCTGTTCATAGTACTGGTTTGGGACTGTGAAGCCCTGAATGGGTTGAGGGCAGGACTTGAAGAAACACCTTTTCCCACATGTCCCTATTTGCTCCCTGATCATGCCCTACTGGGTGCCCCACCTTTATCTGAGATATGGCTGCAGGGGTCAGGAAGAGAGGTCCTTCCCTGCTGTCATGCCCTCCTGTTGAAGGCCCTGCCACCGGAGATCGGGAGGGGCCTCCTCTGTCATATCATTTCAGTCCAGGCTGAAGATGTTCTCCTAGCAGCAGGTTTTTGACCTGCTGGGTGTTTGACTACTGTACCCTGGCTCTGTAATTTAGTTGTGTTTTGTCTGCTAGTTCAGGAGTTTCCAACCTGTGGTGCTCCAGATGTTGCTGAACTACAACACCCATCATCCCCAGCTACAATTTATTGTGGCTGGGGATGATGGGAGTTGTAGATCAGCAACATCTGGAGTACCACAAGTTGGGAACCCCTCTGCTAGGTTAATTAATGTTAATGTGATGGTTTAATTTTGTGTATTTCATAATTTATTATTTGCTATTGATCAGTTGTGAGCCACCCTGATTGCCATATTGGGGCACAAAATAAACAATGTAATATAACAGTGCAGAATATAAACAACTTTAATAAGCAAAGGACTCCATTTAAAAGCGTTGTGTTGGAGGCAATAGGAAAGTTTGGTGCTACAACTGGTGCTATCTGTGGTGATGCACATTTATGCATGGAAACAATCACTTGATGTTACACTGATCAAGTAATGAGCACACATGTGTGGACCAGCATCTAAAAAGACAGAAAAGAATAAGTGCATTTATTTTCCTCCATTAAATAATAGACACTGGTGGAGTTATAACTGAGTGGATGTGTTCCATGAAGACAGGCCATTTGCTGCCAAGGACCACTCACCTGCTGCCTCTCCTCCCCTCCCTCCCCATGTCACTTTCTCCACCATCTCCATGGTGGCCCCTAAGCTTCCAGGAGCTGCAGCTGCTTCCTAAGGTTTGCTTGGCTGCTGCAGGGCAGAGGCAGTGGAGGTGGAGGCGGGGCAGGGGGGAAGGAAGGAAGTAGGTGAGCTGCTGTGGAGACAGCTGGTGAGGAGGCAGCCAAAAGGCCTGGGGCAGGGAGAAAGGTGGCAGGTGAGCCTGGGGATGTGGCTGTGGCTGCTGCTGCAGCATTTTTGACATGGGTGGCCGCCAGTGTCATTGCACCACTGATAACAGAGTTAATGCTAGAGATGACTCATAGGTGTGAAGCTAACAATTTCCCCTCTATTATGGATTTCAGTTTCTGTCTTCTTATTTATTTAACTTATCTCTATACCAGCCAAAACTTGCATCTCTGCACAGCTCCATTCAGCCAGTACTAGGTTCCCAGCCTGGCCAGGAACATGTCTCTCTGCTTTTGCAAGTGTGGAATCAGGATGAGGTGCTCTTGGCCACACTGAGAATGTGGCGCCAGCTGAAGTTTACTTGCAAATGCAGCCATGCGGCAATGTGGCATGCAGCCCCATTTGCTAATGTGGCCATGCCCCCTGTGTCTGACGTCAGATGCAGGTCCATCTAATGCCAGACATAAGGGACGTGGCTGGGGCAGTAGGGGCCGGTGGCAGTGAGCTGGTCAGGGGCCACAGGCATCCTCACTCTGCCACTGATATTAAACCAGCAAACCATTATATGTTCAGGGATGTGGAGAAACTATCTGAGAAAAATTCTCTGATGTTTCTCCTTGGAGGAGCTCTGAAATTCTCTTTTGAATCTTGTCCCAAAAATTTGGTTCCAAGCCTTACAAGAATTTGCCTGTTCAGATGTAATGGCAAACTGTGGTTTGTCAACAACAACAACAACAACAACAAAAAACAACCCAAAATCCCATTACTAATCAAGAGGAGTGCATGACAGCAGGAGAGAGGAAGAATGAATGGCCCAGGACTCATAGATGGGCATGACATCTGAAACAACTCTATGTGTCTGTATACCACAACTTTAATGTTTTAGGAGTGAACTATGTGCCGAAAGAAGTTTCTGTTGCTGAAAAAGAAGTCCCATTGGAGTTTTTACAGAAACATTGTTTTTCTTCTTTTTCCAATTCTATAGTTTCCTTTGATCTGAATGAAGTCATATTTTAGGCTGCCTGATCCCATTTGGGAGATCTGAGTGATACATTCCTTCAAAATGACAGCTTGGTCAAATCATCCCAAATAGCCTGCTTCTCTCAGAAGTATTATCACTACTGCTAGGTAAAGTTGCTGGGGTGGCAAAAAGCAACACTAAAGCGTCTATTCAAACTTACAAACTCAACTGAAATTAATGGGTCTTGTTTCTGAGGAAACATACATGGGCTCAGGCTACAAGAATGAGACCACATGGACACTTGACACACGATAGCTTGGTTTAAAGTACTCCATGTCACAGCTGTAACCACCACCATTGAAGAGCTGTTCCTTTGTGGAACTCCATTGCAGCTGTGGTAATTTCAGTCTAATCGGTTTAGCCTTATTGCAGAAGAGTGGAGTTGCACAGGGATGGTTGAAATGATGGCAACAAACATCGACCTACATGGAATAGTACCCAGGCAATGCTAGGGATGTGCCTGAACCAGTTCAGTGCTTCCTTTGGGAAGCGCTGAACCAGCTTGGGCACCACCTGTATCCAAACCGATTTGGCGGGGCAAGGATCGGGTCCTCTAAAAAGCAGGTAGGCAGGTCCTTACCTGCTCCTCCACTGCCGTGCCGCTTTTCTGGGCTCAGCACTCACTTTTCAAAAGGCCATGTGCAGCTGCAGTGCTGTGATGGTACACACATGGCTGCCGCACATGCTGCAGCTGTGCATGACCTTTTGAAAAGCAAGCATCTATCTATCTATCTATCTATCTATCTATCTATCTATCTATCTATCTATCTATCTAAAATTTTCTAAGGTGTACCCGTGGCTAATCTCGTGTGTGGCAGCTCTCGCAAGAGTTCGTGAGGAGAAGCACCAGGGTGATTGGGCAGTGGAGACTCCATATCATAGTGGGAGATTGAAGAGGGTGAAGAGAGGAGGGGGCTAGATTCTGTCAGCTCCCTGACCTCTCCTGACAAACAACAGCCGTCTCACCCTGCCTGCGCATTCCTGTCTCAGCTGAGGAGGTTTGTTTTTGCAGCCCAGACCTTCTGAAAGACCGGCTTGGGGCGGCTGATTGCTGCCCTATTCCACCTGTGCCTTCTATCTGAGTGCTTGACTTGGTCCACCAGTCCCCAAGGACAAGATATTTCTATTTCGTGAGAGGAGAGATTTCTGGAGTCCTTGGCAGCACATATTGGAGGGAGGCACACTGGAGGCATAGCTGGTGGTCCGCCAAAGGGGTCCGGCCTTTCTTTGGTGCCGGGCCTTTGGTGTGGGACTGGGGTCGGGGTGGTGGTGGTTATAAGCTGGGGTTGGAGGTCTGGGTTGAATGTTGTTAGTCCTTCCTTTTATTGGGTTGTGCCAGGCCTTTTGTTGTAATGTGTTTGGGCTCTCTTGGGCAGAATGATGCTAGGTGTGTGTCCAGTGGCTCTGGAGCAGCTATTACTGTTGTGATGGGGAGCAGAAGAATTGGGGTTGGCAGAGCAGCTGGCCACTACAGGGGAAGGGAAACCAGTAATTTAGTAACTGTTTCCACTTCCAGCTGCCCTGTCAGCTCTCTGACCTCGGGGAGCAGTTCCAACTTCCCACAGAACCTATCGTGGCTCCTTTGCAATGCCAATTCAGTTCAGAATAAGACCAAAATAATCCATTACTTAATCATGGATGAGGGAGCTGACCTGAGTTATATAACTCAGTTGTGTAACTGAGACCTGGATGGAGGAGGCTAGTGGCCCAGCTTGGGCCCATCTTCTTCTACCAGGTTACTCTGTTGTGGAGCAGGCTAGGGGAAGTGGGTGGGGGTGGGGTGGTGGAGTGGCCGTGGTCCATAAGGATACCATTCCCTTTACCAGGGCCCCTGTGTGACAGTTGGCTTACATTGAATGTGTCTTTCTGACTAGGGATAGCAACTAGGGATAGATTGGAGATTCTGTTTAAAAAATTTTGGTCTGTGCGCATTGCTTCTGTGGGTTTGCGTCGGGCAGAGCTGTCCCGGGTTGTGAGAAGTTTGATTCAGGCTCCTTACAATTCAAACCAATCCCCGGGGACTTTATTCTGCTGGGATGCTTTTAATGGGTTCATTGTGGACAAAATCTCCTGTATTCGGGCCAACTTGGACTCCACTGTTTCTGCAGAGTCTATGAAAGTGGTGTCCAACACTCCCTCTTGCATTATTATATTGGATCAGTTTCAATCTATGACGCCTGATGATGTGGACAACCTGCTTGGGGTGGTGCGGCCTACTACTTGTTCTCTGGATCCTTGCCTAACTTGGTTGCTTCTATCTAGCAGAGAGATTGTTGGGGATGGCTTGGTTAATATCATTAACCCATCGCTGAGGGAGGGTAGGGTGCTTCCTTGTTTGAAGGAGGCAATGATTAGACCACTTCTTAAGGAGCCTTCTCTAGATCCCTCAGTGATGGATAGTTATAGGCTGGTCTCCAATCTCCCATGGTTGGGCAAGGTGATTGAGAGAGTGGTGGCTAACCAGCTCCAGGCAGTTTTGGAGGAAACTGATTATCTAGACCCATTTCAAACTGGCTTTAGAGCAAGCTGTGGGGTTGAGTCTGCCTTTGTTGGCCGGATGGATGACCTTTACCAGGGAATCGACAGAGGGAGTGTAACTCTGTTGATTCTTTTGGATCTCTTGGCTGTGTTCGATACCATCAACCATGGTATTCTTCTGGATCGCCTGGGGAACTTGGAGATGGGGGCACTGCTTTGCAGTGGTTCCACTCCTATCTCTCAGGCAGATTCCAGATGGTGGAGCTTGGTGACAGTTCCTCTTTAAAACAGGATCTATTATATGGAGTCCCTCAGGGCTCCATTCTGTCACCATTGCTTTTTAATATTTATATGAAACCGCTGGGTGAGGTAATCAGGAGTTTGGTGCAGGATGTTATCAGTATGCTGATGACACCAAAATCTATTTCTCCTTATCATCATCATCATCATCATCATCATCATCATCATCATCATCAAATGGCATTCACTCCCTAAATACCTGCCTACAGGCAGTAATGGGCTGGATGAGGGATAACAAATTGAAGCTGAATCCAAGCAAGACGGAGTTGCTTATTGAGGGGGATCGGAATTTAGGGGATGAGTTATATCTTCCTGTGCTGGATGGGGTCACACTCTCCCAGAAGGAACAGGTACGCAGCTAGGGAGTGCTCTTGGATCCAGGCCTCACCATGGTATCTCAGGCGGAGGCTATGGCCAGGAGCACTTTGTATCAGCTTCGGCTGATTTGACAGCTGCGTCCATTCCGTGAAGAGAATGATCTCAAAAGAGTGATGCATCAGCTGCCAACCTCCAGGCTTGACTACTGCAATGCACTCTAAATGGGGCTGCCTTTGTATGTAGTTCAGAAATTTCAGTTAGTTCAAAATGTGGCAGCCAGATTGGTCTCTGGGGTAGCCCAAAGAGACCATATCATGTCTGTCTTTAAAGAGCTGCACTGGCTGCTGATATGTTTCCGGGTGAAATACAAGTGCTGGTTATTACCTTTAAAGCTCTGAACAGCTTGGGTCTGGGTTACCTTAGAGAGCGCATTCATTGGTATGATCCCCATAGTTAAGGTAATCTGGAGAGGTCTGTCTCCAGTTACCACCAGTACGTCTGGTGGCGACTCAGAACTGGGCCTTTTCTGTAGCTGCTCCTTGTCTATGGAATGCACTCCCAGCAGATATCCACAGTTCAGGCTCGCTGTCGGCCTTTAAGAGAGCCCTAAATACTTATTTGTTTGGCCTGGCCTTCCAAGGCTTGTAAAGTGTTGTTGTTTTACATGGTTTTAATAGTTTTTGAATAGTTTTAATATTGTTTTTAGCACTATGTTTTCAATTGTGTGTTTTTATGTCTTTTAAAAGTTGTTGTACACGGGGTGTTTTATAAACAAACAAACAAACAAACAAACAAATATGCAGATAGGGTGGAGGAGCCTGTGAAGGTTAAGGAAAGGGAAGGAGCCCCTTCAAGAGAAGGAGGCTGCTGTTGTATGAACAAGATGAACAAGATCTGTAACTCAGGAAGGGGGAGAAAGAGAGAGAGGAGGGGGGAAAGATAGAGGAGAAGAGTGAGTGTAGGAGAGAGAAAGAGAAGGCAGGGGAAGAGAAGAAGAAGGAAGGGTGAGGGATGGGCCTGAACCTGTCAGTGGCCTGAAGGGAATGAGCAGCCATGGCAGCATCTATTGGCGGCAAAGAAGGGCCCAGTCAACCACTGCTGCTGTTTGGAGCTACCAAGGCCATTGGCAAAGGGAGGGAGGCAGGCAAGGGCCTGAGGAAAACGAGCAGCCATTGCGGTGGTGGCAGCAAAGATGGGCCTGGTCAACTGCTGCTGCTCCTGTGGGGAGGAGCAGGAGCGGGGTGAGGGCGGGGAGGTCTCTGGGGATAGTGGGCTGCAGCTTGGCCAATAGGTGCCAGCAATGCTTCAGCTGCAACCAAGAGGGGTGAGGGATATGGAGTAAAGGGATGGAGGAGTGACCAAGAGGGATGAGGGGGATAGAAGCACTGGATGGAGGAAGAGAAGCAGGAGTGAGAGATCCCTGAGGTGAGCGGGGCTATGGCATGGGGTGAGGGGAGCAATCAAGTACTAGTGTGTTGATGCTCTACGTGGGTTGAGCTAGATTTATTTATTTATTTGATTTGATTTGATTTATATACCGCCCTTCCACAAATGGCTCAGGATTGTTTACATCTGGGCATTGCACTCAGAAAAGTGGTGGGGTGCTGGAGGAGCAGCTATGGACCTGCCTATCTGCTTTTTAAACGACCCAATCCCTGCCCCACCTCCAGCTGTCCAAGCCGGTTCGGGCACATCCTTAGGCATTGCCCTTGTCAAACAATTCAAATACCAGATGTTTCTGATTCTTGTCCAAGTGTTTGCATTGCAGGGTGGATTCAGTCTACAGGTTCTTTAAGTTTATTTCAGGCATCTTTATAGCCTCCTTTTTTTCAAGGGACACTCTGGAACTCTGACAACTTTATAAATTAAGTTCCTTTAAAAATAAGGGACACTCAGAGACTCTGACAACCTAATTTGCTCAGGAAGCTTGACTTTGTAACTTCTCATAAAAAGTTATCTGTTAGACATGACTGTAGGATCACTACATTTCATTTTATAACAATGCTTTATTTTTTAATGGCATGGCTTATTTTTTGAGTAGGTTATCCAATAGGGACCTTGGCAATGTCTGATTAAAACTTCATATACAAATAGAGTGAATCAAAGCAGAAGACTGTTTTCAGTTTTTAAAAAACCCAATTACACAAGAACCCCATGGCAATTTCCATTTCAAATATCCAGTTCTAATGTTCATACATCCTCATCCCCCTTTCTTCCCATACTGATCCAATTTTACTTGTATCAGGCATCAGTTTTGTTTTATCCCATTTTTCATGTCCTTAGAAAGCCAGCACACATCACCTGTTCTTATAGAACTATCATCTCACCCTCTATTTTTAACTCTCCATACTTGAACAAAGTGCTGGACTACTGACCTTTGCTGGGTCACACCTGTGTAGATTTCTGAGTGATATCCACTTTGGTGTTACAATCCAGAAAAGCCTGACCTTTTAGAATAAATAAACATATAATCTCAACATTTAAAAGCTCAGAGCTAAAGAAAAGAGGTTGGCAAGATCATGGTTTGATTCTGATTTCAGGTCCTGGTCATGAACTCACTGCAGTTAGTGAGTTGGGAATAATAGTTTCCCAATTTTGAATGCACTGGAAAAGTGTAGTTTATCCTAAAATGGAAGCTTTCAGCCTCATCTCCTTGTATGTGAAAGAGAAGTAAGGTGTGTGTGAAATGCTCTGCTCTCACACGTAGCACTAATCCATGAGTCAGAGCTAAGTCTGCATGTGGCCAAATATTGTCAGTGCTGTGTCTAGAAAATCATGAACCACTTAAGCCCATCTAAGTTTGCTGCTTTTCATTCTGGACATATTGTTTCCTTCCTAGGAAGGTTCAGTGTTAAAGCTCTCTTTCAGGTGAGGTCACAGCTGCCTGATCCCATCGAAACCTGACAACTGCCTGGCTTTTCCCTCATGGGAAGTTCTTTTGGCATCATTGCTCTTTGGTAGATCAGTTCAATAATCACCACATATCTCTGTATAAAGAGTAGGGGAGGGTAGCTTGAATAGAGATGAATAATGTAGCAATTCTAGTGTGTGAACTGAGAACATGTGGGCATGTTCTTTTATTGGTAGGCAACAATGGCTTGGATCCAAAGATCCCATGATGTGATCAGAAGTCAGTTTCACTTGCACATGAGGGTCACATCATTACTTCCATCCTCTGTACCCTCCAAAGCAACTTTTCAGGAGCAGAGTGTGTTACATTTGGATCCTCCCCATCCACGAGGATAGGTAAGTATTCTATATGCATAGCAGGAACTTTGAAGACAAAACTCCCTAATTCAGGTGTAGAAGCACCTTGTTCCATGCACGCATTGTCTACATCCATTCAGTTGATATGGATGAGCATAGCCAACATGGATGTGCATGTGCACTGGCTGAGAAAAGGTGTTCCTTGCTGCATCAGGACATATGTCTGTAATCCCACAAGATCATGACTTGGAAAGAGTTCAGCATTTTTTTTTAAAATTACCAATGAGATAAGGAATGAGAAAAGAAACAAAGGTGGGTTTTCCCAATATGTGTAGTTATCTAGTTTCTTGTTAGTTGCGTTCATTTCAGGCAAACTGAAATGGGCCCATGAGGTTGGGCCACCATGATGCAGTGGGGCTCTTGGCTGGGAAGCAGCCCACTCTCCACTCCTGCCTCCATGCCTCACTGGCAAACTGCTGACTCCTGATTGCAGTGTGTGGAGTATGATATTATTTGCATAGGAGTGAGAGAAAGCACATAATGGCCGTATTTGCACATAACATGAAACCGGAGGTCCCTTCAACTTCGTTTTTGGAAACTGTATGTTTGAATGCAGGCAACTGCAGTTTCACTGAGAAATTGACCCTCCCCAAACTCTAATTTGTACCTTCAGTTTGAAGTAAGGTCCTCTGCCTGGATCTCTGGTTCTGTATTGCCAGCATTTCGTCCAAATTCTGGCAACACAGTTTTTCCCTCCTGCAACTGGAGTTCAGGGAGGAAGCTCCTCCCTTGCTCCAGCTGCTACTGACTGCTGGGGCTATCCTTCAGTAAAGAAGGAAGCCCTGGCAGCCAGTTCACCCTCCTCTCTGCAGTCAGCTAGAGAGCAGGGGTGTGTGGAACCGTGGGTCTATTGGACCCACAGTTCCACATTACATTCAAATGCGGCCATTGTTTTGTTTTTTACCACGTCCATATAATTCTTCAGTAGCAAATACGTGGGTGAAACAGAAGAAGGCAGGGGCCCCAGGGGCCCTGGGGCCCATCTTCACTTCTTGTCCCAGGTCGCACTTTAACCTTTCTATGCCCCTACTGCTGCTATTTGCCTTGAAAAGAAAGCTCCTGTGTTTCCAATGGAGACTTCCCTTCCAACAATAGTAGTTGCAAGGTGCATCTGGATCAGTACTGATATAGAGAGAAAGAGTTAAAGTCCCTCTTCCTTGTCCTGATCAGATTCTCTCCCCATTTAGAAAAGAAAAGGAAAGATGTATAACAGCTAAGCATGCTGTAAATGTCTCATGTAGTTGGATCATTCGTACAAAGCAACCTATTTGACAACACTGCCTGTGTTGATCTATTGAAGTCAATTATAGGCTCCCAAAATGGTCCTTTCATCAGGAGGACTTACCCCTATGGACAAAATTGAGGGATAGCAAACTATGAGGTAGGAATTCAAATATTCCACATTTTGAAGAACTGTTTTTGAAGATGGACAGATTTTCATTTTCATGACTGAAGGCTGTAAAAGTACTTCTTTTACACACCCCACTTCTTTGAGTGTTGAGCAATTCCAGGAACAGCGCTACCTGGGATTTGGACTCCTTTGGATCTCTCCTGCTCTAGGTGGCCTAGCCTTTTGCTGGGCTACCTTGGGCTACATACAGACCATTGCTGTACATGTCTAATTGCCACCACCACCACCACCACCACCGTCGAATATATAGAGAAACTATGAGCTTGGAATTTTTTTTTTAATGTTAATATATGTTACAAAAATACATTTTATTGTAGGAGAAATTACCACAATTTTACACACAAATTTGACTTTTAACAGGCATTTTTACTACTGTTTGTCCTGAAAAGCAGTCATCAAAATTACTATAATAGAACCCAGAAATGTTTATTGGCACACCCTTATTTTGAGCCATTTGAAATATCCGGGTAGTATGCTTAAAATCTTTTTAAAAAATAAATAAATACAGTGATATTCAGACTAATGTCTGGTTCTGTTAATGCTATGCTGCTGCTATGGGAGTGGGGGTGGGGGATTTTTGTGGATCTCCCTTTTCTTCTGAACTCCACTATGACTCCAGAAAGTATGTCTCTGAGGGCTGCACAGTACTCAGAGATGTATTTTCAGCAGTTGGCTTCAGAGGGAAGTGAAGATCAATGAAAATCATCCCTCCTGCATAAACCAGGGTAGCATTGCTGCACCAGCATATTGTTACCCTGGATGTCAACCACTCATTCTAAGCAAATGTTATGGTTTTGTTCTTCTTTTTGGCAGCATTCAGGATCCCATGACAGCCTATCATTTCTAATCATTTTGACTTAATTGGCTCTGCTGTGTTTTAGAGTGACATCTACTGTACACATAAGCATCATACATTGTTTAAGCAAATCTATGTATGGGCAAAAATGGATAGGACCAAAAATTATCTTGCTAGCTACCATGGACAGCACCCAAACATTTGGTGTTCCTTCAGAAGCTCCTTCTGGCAATGGGGGAGTTACCCCTTAATAAGGGTCCTTCTGCTAGTGGAATGACTACTCATTCCACTAGCAGAAACAGCTCTACTCTATTTCTGCTTGCAGAGGCAGCCTTTGACTAACAAGCATTGTTCCACCAAATGAAGGATGCTACTTCATTAGTATACAGTATACAAAAAAGCAGGGTTTTCAGCTCTGTTTGCATAGAAAATGCTCTATGGAAGACAACCTAAAGGGTAATTTTAAAAAGTGTACATGCGAGGGATAGCACATAACTGAATTCAGATGTTTTGGGCACAATCAGGAGTGTTTGCATTTGAACTACTGAAGAGTGGTGGGACTGCAGGAAAGGGGCCAAGGGCTCAACCTTGCTATTACTGGTGGAAGAAAAACAGTCCTCCAGGGCTAATAACAGTTTGAAAGTCATGTGTAGTTTAGCCCCAGTAGTGGTGAGTGGGTCATCATCTGACTTCTTCATCAAAAGCAGAAGTTGCAGATTCTGTAAACCCATAGTGGATAGGATTGTAGTGGTATGCAAAATTGCTGACTGTGGCTGAGGTGAAACAGTTGACTGGCTTAACATGAGCCAAGAGCTGTCATGGGAACAAAGGGAAAAATAGTCATCACAAACTGGGCATTTTTAACTATAAAGCAGGGCTGCACAACTTGAGCCCTCCAGCAGATGTTGGACTAGAACTCCCATCAGACCTTACTATTGGCCACTGTGGCTGGGGATTATGGGTGCTGTAGTCCAAAAAACAGTTGAAGGGCTGAAGTTGTGCAGCCCTGCTCTAAAGTGTGAAATAAATTTTGCCTGTGGAGCAGAAATAGAATATACTTTACCTCAGTTCAGTTTTTAAATATGCATATACACTAGCTTATTAGCTTGTTTTTAATACAACTTGACTTGCCAATTCACAGTATCTCAGAAATTGATAGCTGTACTTTGCTGGAAAAGTATAGCTATATTGATATGTATTAACAGCTATACATTGCTGGAAATAGCCATACAAATTTGGATGCTTGTAAGCAGTACTGGAAGCTGCTCTAATGATGGAGAAAACTGTATGTCTAGTGCAATCCTAAGCATGTTAAGTCCCACTGAGTTCAATTGGAGTTATTCCCTAATAATGGTTTTTAGCATTACAGCTTTAAATTACATCTACTGTTTTATTCTGTCCTTTGATTATGACAGAAGGAGAGAATTATACTAAGCATGTTCGGTAGCTACGAGAGTTAAAGATCCAATTGCATTTTGAAATATGTGTCACAGAATTTTACTTTCATGTGGATTCACACATGAGATAAAGATAATTACAAGTGAAGGAATGCTGAGAAACAATAGTTGGGAGATTGTGTATCTTGATTTACAGTACTCTCAGCCCTTTGGTGCTCTTGGCTGATTGTACCAATGCCGCGTAGATATATAATATGAGACCAGTAAACTGTTAACAGTTTACATCACAGTGTACACAATTGTGTACTTCCTCTTTTGCTCCAAACGTAGACACCCACTCAAGGAAAGACCCAGCTGACAATTTTAGAAACTCTCTACAGTAAACTATTTTATTTTATCCTGCCCAGATTTGAAAGTATGACACACGTTTTATATTTTCAGTATACTACAAAATAAAGACAGTAAGAAGTCTTTCACATGGGTGGGCGGGGCAGCAGGCTGGCTGGTGAAGGCTGGTTGAACGTACCTGCCCCCTCTAGACGAGAGCTTGACCTTGCTGGGAGTGTGAACTGCACTCCCAGGCAATCCACACTGTGTGGTGCAGCACAGAGCTCCGGAGGCTAGGACAATGCTTCCCACAATGCACCATGCAACATGTGTGATGGATTGAGGGATTCCCACAGAAGACGGGTGTTCTAGGCACCTGTCTCTGTGTCCGCTGGGGCTGAATGTAGCCTCGGCGAACACACAGTTCCAGAGCCCAGGTTAAGGGCTCACTCGAGCCCTTAACCCCTGCTAAGAGCTGTATTTCAAAGCTGGGCTAGGTGGTGGTGCCCCAGCCTGGTGGGATTGGACTACGGATGTGTGAACCGGCTGAATGTCAGGCCAGCTCGCACTCCAACTGACCCAGCTCGAGGGCTCACCCTGGAGCCAGACTGGGCCCTGTTTGGCTCAAAGTCAAGCAGAACCCACCGGGCCAATCTGGGGCTTGTTCAGGTTTTTTTTAAATGGAGGACTTACAGCCATTGCATGGCTTTAGGGTGCTGCTGGGGTTGGGGGGGGGTGTCTCCTAAGGTTTTCCTCCCCACGCCCCCTTCAGTCTCAAACAGCCCCTTTTTGGCCATATTTGGTCTGTTCCAGGCCTCTCTGCACAGGCAGTGGCCATTTTGGAGACTATCATGCATGTGCACTGGCCATCTGCATGGCTGGGTCATGACCTAGCCACACAAAAGGATAGTGTGCATGCGCGGTGGCTTTCAAAATGGCTGCTGCCAGTGCACATGGAGACGCCTGGAACAGACTGTTTGAGACTGGGCGAGGCCAGCGAGGGGGGGGGAGGGAGGATCTCAGGAGACCCTCCCACAGCTGTGGCACCACCCTCCAAAGTAAGTCCACCATTAAAAAAATTGTTCCTCCCCTGAGCCGGACCCGAACCAGTTTGTACTTGAGCTGGACCGGGCCTGGCTCTAGTCTGCACAGACCCAGGCCAGACCCAGTTTGGTTTGAGTCTGGTTCTACTCGAACTGAATCAGGTTTTCCAGTTTTGTGCACACCCCTAGATTGGACCTGATCCTGGCAGTTCTCACTCACAGCCAACCCAGGCTGGGCTTTCCTAGCCTTGGTTAGGCTGTGTGTGAGAACAGCCTCTATGACTACAAAACAAACAGTGATAGATAGCACTACTGATAATGTACAGGAACAACTTGGAAGTAATCTAGGAGTGCAGATAAATTTAGAGGGCCCTTGGGATGCTTTCCCTGCACTACACTTCAATGATGAACAAATTTAGAAAGATCCCACACTGTTTAAAGAATTGGCCTGAGTCACTTCATAGCCCTTCTCAAGTTTCATGCCTAAACCAAGAACCTCCATTCCATTTGGCTGCATCTCTCTCAAGACACCATTTGGCTAAGCTGGATAGGAGAACTCCTGGAACACAAGTTGGTAGGTACATTCACATGGCTAATGTGGGTTCCTTCTGCGGCTAACACAGGGCTACCTGTTACAACATGGCTTCCTCCACCATGTTTCGGTGGGGTAGACACACACAGTAAAATGAATACATGTAGCTGCCTCAGTATTTTGAATTAAAAACAACAGGTACGAGCTGAATCTTTAATGTATACCCAGTTATAATCAAATGTGTGAAGCTCTAACAGTGAAGTGATCATACACCAGCTACTGACTAGGAGCTAAAACACATAAACAGAAGTCCCATGTGATGTATCCATCCATTACTGGCCTGTACCATTTTGTAATATAGATGAGGGGGACCCGCCCAAATAAGTAGCCTCACCCCTTCCATTGCTAGAGCTCTGGGGCTACTTGGTGGAAAGGCACTTTTCACATACTCGAAGTACTTTTCTTTCTTATAATCTATCTAGCGAGAGAGCCTCAGTATAGATAAAAAAGCACTTTCCCCATGGGCTCACTTGTGTTTATACTTAGGATGGGAGTATTAATATGAAATATACATTTTCTCTATCAGAAATCTAACATTTGGGACAAAGCTCACCCACCACACTAGAAATGTGCTTTGCCCTTCTGGCCTCTCCCCCTTCACTATTTCCCCCCCCTGCTGCTGTCACTGGGGTCTGTGTGAAATATCTGAATATAAAATACTCTCTGCACAAACAAAATTAGTATGTCAAGGAGAAGAATTTAGGCTATCCTTTCCCCTGAGTAGCTGGTTTTAGATGTTCAGAGGTTTTTTGTTTGTTTGTTTAATGTGGAGTAGCATTCAAAGATTTCCCCACCTGCTTTCTAGAAAACTCTTAGCAATAACAAATACATCACCTGGATCATCAGCTCAGTCTATGGTCTTGAGTCTAGATTAAATTGGATTCTACTCACAATAGGATTCCCCACACTGCCTCAAGGTATCTAGTCTGTTAGTTCCATCACATATACAGTCGTTCCACCCCCGCTTTTCATTGGCGCTTGTCTATGAAGGCCTGAATCTCACCCTGTTGGATACAGCAAGTTCTTACAGAGACCTTGACTAGGAGGAATGAAGCAGAGGTGGGGGGAGGTTGGCACAGGATACTCCCAAACAGCCCTGAGAGTTTGTTGTCATACCCCTGGCAAATATTAGACCTAGTTTCAGATGAGTCTGAGCTTTATGCCCATACAAAATAAGCAGCTACAGTTGCTCACTTCTTTATAGTAATCCTGTCTTTTGTTTGTCACATTGCCATCTGGATACATAGGACACAAGTTTATCCTGGAGAGTTTCCATACTAGACTGCCCCAGGATAATATTAACAATGAGGATAATTTCAGATGGCACAAAATTGGCCCTCATTGGCAACCATCATGACAAAATACATGATTAATTAGGAGAAATCTGGAGTTCTTGATTGGGTAGAGGAAAACCCCACACTTTCCCATAATGACTGCCCAGGACTGATAAAGCAATCACACATGTCTGTAAGGGACAAATACTTTTCTATTCCAGAAAACAGGCGTTGTTTACTTATCAATGCCAGTTTTCTGGTACAGAAAAGTAATTTGTCCCTTACAGACATGTATGATGTCTTTATCAGTCCTAGAGAACGTATCTAAGATAAGTACCCTGTTTTCCCATTGGTGCATCTAAACGAGAATACCACCCATGGCAAATGTGCTTTTCCTACCGTTTGAATACAAACCTCTAATATGCTATTATCAGTGCAAGCCCCCTTGAATGTGCCAGCAGAGGCCAATGAACACTGGGCTGAAAATGAGAGAAGCACGACTGCTCAGCCTGAGTGGCCAGAAGCTCTGGCTCTGGTGCATGATGAGAGCTCCATTAAGAGGAGACACTGGCTGTTTGAAAGCTCAAGTTCCATCATGTGACATAAGTTTTGGAGGCATCAGTATCAGGGCTCGGCTGCTTAGGTTTAGCATTTCTCGCACGAAAATAGCTGCCACACCAGGTGCAACGTTCCCCACCGTGTTCAGTTTCAGCTGCAAAAAGCCCCTTTGAATAAGCCTGTGGCAATGGAAAACAAAGTGCAAATCAGGGTAACTTTTCATTTTCATAGAGAGATATAATAGCACAATTTCAGTGTAAACATTATTGCATGAGTGCAGAGACGTTACCTACAACTGTTCTATAACCAGTCCAGCATTTGTGCGAGCTTCTCATCTGAATCAGCGTCCATAAAACTCTTAAAGAGACAAGTGTTTCTCCCTTTCTCTGTGCTGCAAATAGCATAAAAGCATCATTATAAAACAGCAGTGCACATAAGATTGTAAATCCATGTTTCATTTCATTTTAGTTGTCAGTGGCCATTTCACCTGCTATAAAAGATCCACCCACCACACCAGGTATACATTTCATCCATAGCTTTTGGACATAGTTGGGTTTACTGGCAACCCTTTAAAATCTGAAAATGCAGTGTGTTATGTTTCAGTGTACAGTCTCAATTTTCCAGTGCATTGATTTCACTCCCCCCCCACTTCAATGCAAATGATAAGCTAGCCCAGACTTGCAATGAAGCTAAAATAAAATTTTATTTTTTAAAAAAATCTCTTGAGAAGGAAAAAAGCTGCAGGGACAGGATGAAAGAGAGCTACACAAATGACCCAGGAATATAAACACTACAATACGTTACACTGGGCAGATGATGATGATGCAAATCCAAGAAATGAGGGAGAAATGCAAATGATTTTTTTTCCAGCTATGAAACAAAGCAAAATGCAGCTTTTATATACATATAGGCACTCCGTATAGAAAGTGAGTATATTTGTATGATCAGTAACATTCTTGAAAGGACTGTACTTAAAGAGCTTTTTATAAAACAAAACCAGGATCCTTTAAGACTATCATGCAAGATTGTTGTGTATATTGACTACCACTAGACACACTGCTAAACTGAAGGCTGTGGTCCCCCTTTCTCATATATGCCCCAGTTTCCAATTCAAGCAATAGTTTCTCAGCATTCATAAGGTAACAAAATCCAGGGTCTGGATCCGCAATCCAGTTTCAAAATGTATGATTGGAAGAGGGGACTTCTGTGCTATAAAACTGCCCCTGCCTAGAGCCATGCTGAAGCCAACCACATGCCTTATGGGCCACAGCCTGAAGTCAGTGAGTGCTGGATTCCAGCCTTACCAGTTTCCTCTGATTGCTCAGGCAGAAGGTGCAGATTGGTCTGGGTGTTGCTGCAGGGCTGCCGCCCTGCAGGAGAGACTGGTATTGCAAGCAGGGCTGCCTCGCCGGCAGAGGTTCAGCTCCCAACCCTTCGCTATGTTGTTGCTGCTGCTGCTGCTGTTGTAAGAGCAGCATGTTGGCCAGGTGTGAGATGTAGCTTGAAGCCAGGCGCAAGGTTTCGATCTTGGATAGCTTGCGATCAGCAGGCTCAGTTGGGATAAGGGTGCGGAGAGCACTGAAGGCTGTGTTCACACTGTGTGTCCGGTCTCTCTCCCGAGCGTTGGCAGCTTGCCTCTGCTTGCTCAGGCCACTCAGCCGAGGGCTCTTGCGCTTGCGCTTGCCCTGGGCCCCGGTGGAAGGCAGGGATCTCCCAGAGCTGCTCTCGCTGCTGCCACTCTCCAGCTCCTCCAGGTCGGATGCAGCACCCCCGCTGGACTTCATGATGAGCCCTGCAGCTCCTCAGCCCCATCACTTTTATGCCCAGCAGCTGCCACATTGCTCCGGCTCGCATCAGCCGCTGCTGTCTCCAACTCCCCTCCAGCAGCAGGGTCATTTTTTGAATGGTTGCTCCTTTTAGATCTAGCATATGGTCACTCTGTAAATAAGGCCAAGGAGGTGGAGCTGCCACCTCAGAGGAGCGGCATTGCTACTGCAGAGCTGTGCACCTGTTTTCCCCTTGTCATGTAAAAATGTGCAAGCTCTCAGGGTAGGCACAATGAGCATGTGCACTGGGGGAATGAAGTCCCTTCCCTATCCTTTGCCCTCAGCGTCACTCAGTGGCTTGTCTTCTCAAATGCCTCTTGAGCAGGAGCTGCAAGAGAAAGTTTCTCTTGCCTCGTAAGCTTTCCACAAGGAAACTGCTCCATAACTTGCCTCCCCCTCCCAAAAAATAAAGAAAAGGTTTACCCGTTGTTAGATATGCATTGGCTCTCATGCTCTGTCTCTTTCTCTTACGAATTTTGAAACTGATAGCGTTCTCAGCATTTAACCACAGCCATGAAGTATATTAAGGATTCACAGTGCATTCCTATGTGATGCTCCTCTATGAGTAAGCACCACTTAACATAGGTGGACTAACTTCTGAGTAAACATGCCTTAGGATTGGGTGCACAAGAGGATATTACACAGCTTTCAGAGTTAGGAACAGCCTGCATTTCTGAGGTCTGTTCCCAAGATTGTATGTGTTCCCCTTATCATTCATGGAACACAACCATGATGCTTCCCTCCCTTCCTTAATTCTAATACCCCCATGGCCCTTCCAGCAGATTAGCTTATGGTTACACTGCATATTTGTCCTTCTTTTCAAAAGACTGTGGAAGAAATGCCTCTGACAGCCTAATTCATAAACTGGCTTTTTACTAATGTCATCCTGAGCATGGATTAATTAAGCACTGGGCCTTGTAGAGAAGCATCAGGCAGAAGCTCATCAGTGGCCTCTCTAGCAAGAGACGGGCAAAGCTGCACCTGCTGAATTTCTTTCTGGATGCATCCCTCCTCAGCTCAGTATTCGACTGAAGGCAAAATGTGCATTCATGGAGCATCATTTCTAGACTTCAGAAGAACATGCCCCCCAAATATTCTCTAAAAATTTCTCAGGGGGAGACTATGAGGGGAGGGAAAATTCTAAGGAATTTCCCCTGAACTTGCAAATACTGTATTCTCCAAAATTCTCATGAGGTTCTTTTTCTTCAACACAGCAGCTGGCTTTCCAGAAATGACAACCCCCTTCCCCATCATGATCCTAATTCAGGAGAAGAAAAGAAAGAAAAAGCAATAGTGGTCAGCCACCACTGAGAGGAACAGAAGGAACCAAGACTTTTTGGATTGTTGCTTGCATTTTTTAAAAGGGAAAGGGAATCACTCCACAAGCAGCTGATAGAACCAATCAGCTCCCATATGGGAGAAGTTTGGGAGGGACTACATCTCCCAGCATCCCTGTGGCTCCTAACCACCCCAGATGAGTGCCTAGCTTCTCCCTTGTCACTCCTCGCCCGCCCCCTAGATGCTCTGCAGAAGCACCATAGCCATCCTGGGCTGGGCGGCTTTTAAAGGGCCCCTACCACCCCCTCCTACCTGGGGCAGTTGCCTCATGAGGCACTGCCTCCTTGTGGTGGGGGCTGGGGATTCCAAAACAGAATTCTGACTTTTACTGACCTGCACAAATGTGCACCCCCCTGCCAACCATAAGGTATAGCCAACCCACTCAACAGTTCCTGGATGCACCTGGTTTGCAGTTGTACCAATGTCCATTCTTCATATCCAAATACTTTCTTAATGGCTTCAGATAATTTTGAGCTGGGCAAACTAGGACTTCAGTGACTTTTATCTGTTATTCTTCCAGGTATCATTAATGTATACTTTTTGCCTGCCTTTTCAAAAAAGTGCCTTCCTCAACCATTTATGGATTAAAAGGTCATTGTTTGTACTAATTCATTATGCCTCTCTTTTCCATAAAACATTGACAGCATCACTGCACTTAGAAGCCCTGAAAAGGTCATGGTCCAGGTTTTCCCAGCTGAGTCATCTGACTGGCACTCAACCTAATTGGCCAGGACTGAACAACCATTTTTATGTGACCCCCCAGCAGATTATTGTCATGGTTGTCTAAATATTAATCCATTTTTCCACTCCTGTGTGGGATTACCAGAGATGTCTCCCTTTTCTCACAAATGCAAATGCTCCCAAATGGCCAGCTGCTTTAGCATTCTTGGCTGAGGTCATCGTGTCCTCTCACAAACACGGCTAATGCTTATTTGTGGTTTCAAGTGGTTGTGGATGCCACACAAAAGTCTCTGTCAGAGTGTGATGGCATCTTCTTTCTCTAATTGTGTCCTTCCTGCTCTCCATCGGTGTGTAATAGTGGCTGACATAATGAGGAACGTTACTCAGAGTAATCTCATGAAATTGAAAGGACAAGCTTGGCAACGCTTAATTTGTCCTTATAATTTCAGTGGGACTTATTTTGAGTCTTTTGCTCATCAGGTCAGCCAATGGATTGAGCAGAGAAATCTATACAAAGCTGATGATTTTGGGGGGTACAAAACAGGTTTTTGTTCTTGTTTGATGCAGATAATATGGTAATAGGACATTGTATCACTTATGCATGTTAGTGCCCTAGTTGAAATAATAGATATGTATTGATTTTGTCTCGGATCCATGCAACTAGTTCCATGCAACCAAGTGGTGGTTTAACTTTGTTTCTTGAACAGTAGCATTCAATCCCACTGGAGCAACAGTGGTTGCTTATAAAGCCCTAAATGGCTTAGGCCCTGGGTATCTAAGAGAACGTATTCTTCATTATGAGCCCCACCGCCCATTGAGATCCTCCGGAGAGATCCGTCTCCAGTTGCCGCCAGCTTGGCTGGTGGCCACACGGGGATGGGCTTTCTCGGTTGCTGTCCTGAGGCTGTGGAATGCGCTCCCTACTGAGATACGATCCTCCCCATCTCTGAACATTTTTAGAAAACATTTGAAAACCCAAGCTTTTTCAGTTCTTTAAAATTTTAAGGTTTTCATTTGTGGATGATTTTAAAATTGTTAAATTGTTTTAAGTATTTGTATATATTTTAACTTGTTTTATGCTATTGTTAACTGCCCAGAGATGAAAGTTTGGGGCGGTGTACAAATGTAATAGATAGATAGATAGATAGATTGATTGATTTGTACTTTTGGCATGCATTTCCCATTTTTTGCACATCACTAAACCAGCTCCAAGAACTAGTTATAGGTAAACTCTCCTTACTTTGATTCAGAATGAGCTCAGTGGCTGACATACAGAGCAAGGAAGGTGGAGCAGGAGGAGCAGGCTAACAGCATTTCCCAACTAACTGCCCTGGTGCACCAGGAAAAGGGCAATTTTAGATGAGCTCCCTTTCCCCAGGAAGCCCTTTGTGCCACCCAAAAATATGTTCCTGAGGGCTATGCAAGCAATTTGGACTGGATTTTATTGGATTTCGTTTTACTGTACTGATAGCTGAATCTTTAAAAAATGAGTTTCACTGGCCCACTTGAGGCACACCATGATGGAGTTGTGACACTGTGCCCTGGGGGGCTGCTGCAAACTTCTAAGGCAGCCCTGATACCACCAAGAATGGGTGGTAGTGGAAACAGTGCTTCTGCTGTTTCCCCCATTTGTGACAATGGGGAAAATGGTGGAAATGCTACTTGGGCTACTGCCCATTTTTACCAGTGTCGGGGCTGTCTTACAAGCCTGCAACAGCCCTGGGGTGCAGTGCCACAGCTCCATAACAAGATTCAAGTAGACCAGTGAAACTCATTTTTCTCCCCCAAGATTCAGATACCAGTACAGCAAAATAAAATCCAATAAAATCCTGGCCAGATTTCTTGCAGGGATTTGTTTGTAGTTCTTGGGTGATTGATTCTAAACTGGATTAGAATGGAGTACCTGAGGATGCTGAAAGGCATCATCTCATACTGCACGGGAGATGGCAATGGTAAACCCTCCCTCCCTCCCTCCCTCCTGTATTCTACCAAAGACAACCACAGGGCTCTGTGGTTGCTAGGAGTCGACACTGACCCAATGGCACACTTTACCTTTACCTGCCCTCACCTCTACTTTCTTCAAATACATGTGCAAGTTTTATTATTTAATCAGAGCAGTATATCGGTATTGTTTGGCTGTCCTGATTTTGCTGTTAACATCCGACTCAGTTTCATTGGGTATTTTCACCTATCAGAAAAGTGACACCAGATGAATGTGGCATGTGGGTTCAAACTAGGGATTTACATGAATCATGATTCATGCACTGATTTGGAGGGCCAGTTCAGGCACCTTTAAGACATAGGAACAACATAGGAAGCTGCCATATAGTGAGTCAGACCATTGGTCTATCTAGCTCAGTATTGTCTTCACAGACTGGCAGCGGCTTCTCCAAGGCTGCAGGCAGGAATCTCTCTCAGCTCTATCTTGGAGATGCTGCCAGGGAGGGAACTTGGAACCTTGTGCCCAGACCCCCAAGGAGACACGGAGCCAATGTTGTGGTGTCAACGGTCAATTCTTTATTGAGGTTCTGATTACAGTAGTGGCAGCTGAGATTGGCTATTACCCCCCATGCAGTGCGGTGCCTACTGGGTCGGCCACGCAGTGGCCGCCCCACCTAACAGACTGTGGTGATAGCACCTTGGCTCCAGGCCGCCCCTCTGCTCTGTAGCGGGGGCGCCCTTCTTCGCCGACCTAAGATCAGGTTTAGCTCACAGAACAACACCCCACCGACGCTGCACAGCCATACGGATAGGATGCTGCCTGCGGAGAGACAGGAGACAAGTTCCATCCGTGATCTGCCAAGCCTCAAGGGATGGGCTTGCTCCCCCTTCTTGACTTACATTTTACCTGAAGGTGCCACACCTTTTCTTTTTGGTTCCCCCACCGCACTGTACCTGCCGAACTTAGATCATTGTTTGCTAGCTATCTAACGGGGGACCCCAGATATAGCCTGAGGCAGGCGAAAAAAGGTGCACAACATGGCCAATCAGGTGTAGACCCAAAAAATTCCTGCTCGGCCCCTCACTGGCGACTAGCATACGCCCATTCTGTATCAGAGGGGTGGGAGGGAGGGTCCAAGCTCGAGAGGCGGACTGAGCCGGCGCAGGCACAGTGCCTGCTCCTGCGCTTCCGGCCAGCCCTGGAAGTGACGCCGGGGCCCCGGAAGCAACTCCCAGCCCCACATGCTCCTGGAACTTAGAACCTTCTGCTCTTCCCAGAGTGGCTTCATCCCCTGAGGGGAATATTTTGCAATGCTCACACATCAAGTCTCCCTTTCATATGCAACCAGGGCAGACCCTGCTTAGCTAAGGGGACAAGTCATGCTTGCTACCACAAGACCTGCTCCTCCTCCGCTTGCCGCAGCTTCCTGCTGCGGTGCTGCACTCCCCAGCACCCCTCATGTAGCAGCGCAGCGGCGGCACACACACGGCTTCCGCACATGTGCAGTACACAAATTATGATTTTTGCACATCCCTATTTCAAACTGTTTTTGTGATGTGACAGTGTAATGAATACAGGTCAGTGGAGCAAGATGACCAATTTTGCTTCAGTGTTTTAGGATTCTTTCCTGAATTTTTTCTAGGCAGCTCTGGGTTAGAGAAGGAAGGGAAAGTGCTTGAAAGGAGTAAGGCTTTGCAGCTGACCCAGCAAAGAGCTAATCCAGTGGCTAGAAAAATTGCTTTAATAATCATTGGTGCATTTAAAAAAAAACTTTCAAGACTACTTGAAAGTTCAGCAGGAAATGGCTACATATCTCAGAGAGGCTTGTAAAACATTGGTGATTTTAATTACTTGTTTATTGATTGGGATAACATTTTAGACAAGTGCTGTAAGGAATAAATTCCTTAAGGAAGTATAGTAGTTCAAGGTTAGGACTGGTGTTCTTTTTTTCCAATTCTCCTAGATTATTAATACTGGTTGGACTAAATTTGTGCAAATCTTTGATTATCAACAGGAAACATGCTTATATATAACTGACAAAGTTCAACCATAAAGTTAGTCGGAAGAGACCCAAAGGCCATTTAATCTAGTTTTCTGTTACAAGGCTAGACCATCCATCCACTAATTGCTAGATTTACACAATGCAGATTAGTATTCACCATAACTAAGCAGAGAGCAGGTGCATTGCTGAGAACAGGGCAAATGGGTTGTGATTACTTATCCTTTGAGTCAAACAGCATGCGTCAGCCCTAAGATGCTGAAGGAGTCTTCCTCAAACTGCAGACCACCCCCCTGCCCCCAGCATTTGAAGAGTCCCCCTCTCCTTTTACTGAGCTCCCCGCCATCAAATCTAATAACTCATATCCCCTCCCCAAAAGTGGCTTTCCTCTCCTTTCATCCAAAAAAAAAAAAAGAAGTGTGGAGTTGCTCCTTGACCTTTCCCACTGTCTGCATGAACCAGGTAGAGCTCATGACCAATTTCACTTCTTAGAAGGTATAATGTTCACTTCTTCCTCAAGTATAATGTAAAGACAATGCAGTTGTCCCAAAGCAGGATAATGCAAAATGGGTCAGTTTCATTTTTTAGCCAAAGTGGATAGTAAAGGTAAAGTGTGCCGTCAAGTCGGTGTTGACTCCTGGCGACCACAGAGTGGTTGTCTTTGGTAGAATACCGGAGGGGTTTACCATTGCCTCCTCCCACACAGTATGAGAAGATGCCTTTCAGCATCTTCCTATATCACTGCTGCCCAATATGGGTAATTCCCATAATCTGGGAAACATACCAGCAGGGATTCGAACTGCCAATCCCTGCATTTCCCTGCTGCTGTAATTATGGCTATATGGCCCCCAGCTTCATTATTTCTCTCAAAGTGCCAGAACTTTAAGATCACCTGAAAAGGGTTTGTTATCTCAGAGGTGACTCCTCAGGCACAAGTTTTATGTACCTGTGTCATTATTTTTTGACTCATGGGTAATTATGTCCTAGTGATGGCCTATGAATTTAGTAGTTTCATTCTAGACCAGTTTCTTTTTCACAATTCAAATAAGGTGCTGAGATTTTTGAAAAATAAATTATAGACTTGGCTAGAATTTGTGTTTACTGCTTCTGTCTGGATATGAACAAGAAAAAGAGGGCAGCACAGCAATGCTTCAAAAAGAAGCACAGGACGTGAGATTTATTAAAGAGAAATTCAAAATGCCTAATGCATTGTGGCATAGGCCTTTTTTAGAGCACGCAAAACCTCTTGATGCAACAAATTCCATTTGTGACTCAGAGAAGGATGATATTTTGAGGTTGTTTCCTCCCATAAACCCCACATTTTGCGTGTCTTTTTGAAGTTTTGCTTCCTCCTTTTTTTGTGCTGCAACAATAGGTCAAGCAGAAGTAGCAGCTGTGATTATGAATACCTTAAAATATTAGCTTCATTTATCACTTTGCTTTTCGTTCTCATGGCCCGCAAAGGAACATTTTCATGTATTTGATGTCTTCAGCCATTCTTCCAGCAAACTGAACAGGGTTAAGGAAGGAAAGAAAGTGCTTGAAAGCTTTGCAGTGGATACAGCAGGAGCTTTCATGGGTACTATAAGGAGCACATTTTCAATGCTTCTTTTCATGTACTTGAAGGTGTAGTGTGTGAATGCAAAAGGAGCCAATAAAGCATGAAAGCCATGTAATCCAGTGTATAATTACTGGTGTGCTGCTTGTACAATAGTGCCTGTGGCAGTATGTACAACTCCTCTCCTCTCCCCACTGCTTCCTTGAGTGGCCTCCTCCGAGCTGCTCAAAAGAGCTGATGTCTTTCAGATACTTCACCTTGTTCTGCTTTCGCCTGATGCTAAAACAGGCTTTTAATCCAGCTAAATGACTGGATCTGTGACCCCGAGCTTGCGTTCTAATTGAGCTTTTCAGTGAATTAGGCCTCTGTTATGCTGGATTGAAATCAGCCTAGGGAGGAACTCCCTTGAAGTCTTGTAAAGACATGCTGAATTTCCAACCCCTGTAATTAGAGTAAAGTCAGGGGCATACCATTGATCACTCCATTTGCGACGGAGTGATGGAGTTACTCTCTCCAAATACATTGGAGTCTATAATCAGTTATTCCAGCAAATGATTTGCCTGCATCCCTCTCACACATATGCATGCATCTGCATACACTAACACATGTAAAGACACAAGGAACGACCTGTTTTTGTTAACAGTAAGAAGAGACCTGTGTATACACAGATCGTACGTGGGTAACAATGATTTCCCCACAGTTCATGCTGTCACAGTTTGTTTTTGCCATGGTAGCATTATTAATAAAATGTTGCAGAGTGTTTTGTGAGGCCTGGTTTGTGGACTTCTCAGGCATAGGTAGCAGGTGGCTGGGCACTGGTGCTGCAAATTTAGGAGAAGACCCCTGGCAAAGCAGTTAGAAGTGTGGCAGTGAGAGGATCAGAATAGCAGCACTTCCAGACAAATTGCACTGGTGCATTAGGGGAGGGGCCATTTTTGATGGCCTTCCTTTCCCCAAGAAGCCCTCTGTGCCACCCAAACCCATGACTTGTGCAGCCCTCAAGGATATATTTTGGGTGGCACAGAGGGTTTTCTCAGGAAGGGGAGGTCATCAAAATGGCTCCTGTGCTGGTACACTGGTGAAGTTTCCCTGGAAGTGCTGTTATCCTCTCACTGCATCTGTGCTTCCTTAGGATATCAGCCAGTAAACATAGAGGTCATTCATACAATCAAAAACTGTGTTCTGTTCAGGTTTGGGAGCTGTGTGTGCTCCCAATTTTCGGTTGTGTGGAAGCAAGGTCAGAGGAAAAGCTGGCTAGAAATGATTGTGTGAAAGCAAGAGAGGAGGAAAACCTGGGTAGCTTTTCCTCCTAACTTGCTTCCACACAATCACTTCTAGCCAGCTTTTCCTCTTACCACATTACTGAAACTTGGGAGCACACTTGGCTCCCAAGCCCAGGTAGAACACAGTTTTTGATTGAGTGAATGATCTCGTTGGGTGAGACAGAATTCTTGGACGTTTGGCCACTGTGGGATCTCGATACAGATTAGCAGATTGTTCCAGCACACAATGAGTTTAATTTTGCAAAATGATCGTTGCTGTATTCCTGATCCAGCCAGGGGCGGAACCACCATTGGGCAAAAGGGTTCAAAGAACCCAGGCCACCAATGGGAAAAGGTCACCGAGAGAGCCCCACCCCATGGCTCAGGCTCCATAGGAGCCCAGAGCAAACTCCCCCCTCCCATGCCCGGGCTGCCAAGAGCCCGGGCGAACTCTCTGCCAATTATTGCAGGCAGCTCCAACTGCCCCCTAGAACAGTTTCCCCTTCCTCTCCCTCTCTGGAGGAAGAGAAAGGGGGAAATGTCCTATTAGGCAGCTGACCCTGCCTGAAATGACGAGCTGAGAGCTCGTCCAGGTTCTCGGCAGCCCAGGCCATGCCCCCTTGCACTTGACAAGGCACATGACAAGGGGGCGTGGCCTGAGCTGCAGAGAGCCCGGACGAGCTCTCAGCTCGTCATTTAAGGCAGGGTCGGCTGCCTAATAGGACTTTTCCCCTTTCTCTCCCTCCAGAGAGGGAGAGGAAGGGGAAAATATTCTAGGGGGCAGTCAGAGCTGCCTGCAATAATTGGCAGAGAGTTCGACCGGGCTCTTGGCAGCCCGGGCGTGGGAGGGGGGAGTTTGCTCTGGGCTCCCATGGAGCCCGAGCCATGCTCCATGTGCGTGACATCATGCGCACAGGCATATTGGAAGGGGCCACCAAGCAGGGCTGGATGCGGGCTGCTGCTCAGCTGGCTGCACGCCTGGATCCAGCACATGCTCAGATCTTCATTTTTCCTGAAGTAAGAGGATCTTAACATTGTGGGTGACATCTCACTATATTTCAAAACAAGCCATCAATATCCTTGAGAGGAGAATTTTGAAATGACTGGCTTGGGTAAAAAATTTATGCTCATTCACAGAAATAAAAAAGTGTTTTGTTGGCATAAATTGGCTGCTTTTACTGTGTTTATGCGCAAACAAATCCTATGTGATTTAATATGGCTTATAACATTCCATAATAAGACACTGGAGACTTAATTTTAAAACTTGTAAGCCTTTTAACTGCATATGGTAGGATTCACCAGTCAATATTATTGGGGGAGCTCTACTAAACTAGTCTGAACTTTGAGATTTGAACTTTGAAATAGTGAACTCCTTTGGGGCATGAGAGCAGCTTTTCATTTCTTTTTCCTATTTGAACTGCTTTGAGAACTTTTCTTGTTGAGAAGCAGTTCATAAATATTTTTAATATTATTATAATAAAAAAAGCAATAACGTAATCAAGCTAGAGATACAACATCCCCCTATCTGAATTTTGGCCCAGGTCTGACAGCACATGGGAGGGGGTCCTAGGCAAGTATCACCATGCCAAAAGAAGCAGAAAGTACACTCCATTAAATCTATTTGGAACTACTTGTTTAGTTTCTGGACATGGTTCAGGATACTATGCATGTGCAGTTTGACCCAGTTTTCAACCCACACATGATCCCCCTCCCCGGTTACAGGTTGCCGATGTGCTCCAGTGCAGAAAGGAACCGTTCAGTATAATCCTATGCATGTCTACTCAGAAATAAATCCCATTAATCAATGAACTTTCTATGGGGTTGTACTAGCATTAATGTGATCAGGCAATTGCATTAGGATTCCTTTTTTGCTACGATTAATCAATGTATTTAAGTGTTGGTGCACATTGGCAACCTGTAACAACAACAAAGCAAGATGAACACTGAAAACTAGCAAAAGATGCTTGTACCAATTCTAAAATTAATTTTAGAAATTATCCAAGTTAATTTGGGAAGTAGGCAGGGTAGGACTGGAACAATAACAGAGCAGGGGAAATCTGCTTGTCCCTTGCTATAGCCAGAAGGCTTAAAAAAACAACACCCAAACCCAGAAGACTTATTTTCTCTACTCATGTTGACTCTCAGCTCTTGTTTTGTGTGTGTGTGTGTGGTATTTAATAGCCCTAAAGCCAAAATCCATGAATCACAGAATTATGTGGTGAATGCTTCTTTATATTAAAACTCCCTGATATAGAAAGCAAGCATGCCAGGGATAAGATAGAACCTCTTTCCTTATGTACTGGTTTTCTAAATGCAGGGATGTTTTTATATATGGGAGTACATTCAAACATGTGGTTTTCCTCTACTTGCAATCTGAAGTACAACCCGGCAAGAGCTTTACCAAGTATATCTTTGATCATGTAGCTCACTTCTTTTTCTTCTTCTCATAAACTTCCAAAAGTTCTTATAAAGTGTTTCCCTATTAACAAATAAATAAATAATAATCCCTAAGGACATTGTAAAAGTAGTTTTATTTTGGTACTTGGTAATAGAAATGTGCAGTTCTAGAGAGGTTCCTTTAACACATTCAGCAAACAGACTGAAGGAGCTCATATGATTTCTTACAGGAAATATCTTTCCTGAGAAACCATTAAAATGAAATTCTTGACTTGTCTTGATAACTCTTTGAAGCGACGGAAAGGCCGTCTTGCATACTTCTATGCCTCCTAGGCATATCTACATGCTGACCTGCCTCACAGTCAGACCTGAATAAGCTGCCTGTCTGCGAGGTGATATACAAAGGATTATAGCTTACTTTCTGGGCAGACATGAACAGGTATCAGTCTGGAAGGCATCCCCTTGTTGATGACCTGCCTCTAAGGCAGATCTGTCTAGTTATCTTCCTGTCTTTGAAACAGCTCAGCACAGAGTTGTGTTCCTGGCAGATTGAACTGTTACTTACCTGGGAGGTACTTGGATTGATAAACTGCCTACTAGGCAATGCTGAACAATTACTTCACTCAAATAGATCATATTTTTGAAAGGCAGCCATGGTTTCAGTTTCTATGGCCCCGTTTGGACATAGCGTGAAATCTCGGGAAGACAAAGCTGTGGTTAATCTGTGAAGCCAAGAATCATGCCACAGACAATTGACTGACAGCAGTTTGGAAACCTCTGGCTTCTGGGCAGAGGAACCCCTCCCTCTCCCTAGCCCACCCAGGCTGCCTCACAGCAAGTTCTGTCACACTCACGTTGCCAGGACTGTGGGCAAGGCATCAGCACGCTAGTGAATCTGCAACCATCGCCCACAATGTGAGAGGGGCTATGCTCAGTGCCGTCGTGCTTTTTTTGGCAGTGTTTGCCCACCCTCGGCAGGGCAAATACATTTTAACCCTTCCCTTACACTGCTCGCACCACTGTCTTCTGCAGTTGGGGAGGAAGGGTCTTGTGACCCACTCTTCCCTCCCCTGGGAAAAGAGGATTGGGCCCCTCTCTTTCGACTTGTACTGGTTCAAGATACACTGCACAAGTGACCTCTCTACTTTCCTGCATATGTTCACAGAATGATTCCCCCCCACCCCGGCAATGGCCATTTGTGGTGGTCATTTCTCCATACTGGCCCTTTCTCCAGCAGATATGCCAAGAGACACATGCCACCCTCCCCATTTCTCCAGGGACTTCTATTTTCCCCCTCTCCCTAGACCCCCATCTCTATCCCGTGCATGAGTGTTTATATATGTATTGATAGGATGAGAGTGCTAGGAAAAGGATGAGATTACGTAGTATCTGCCTCTTCGATTTTTGGTGGTATTGCTCTATTTTTTGTACAAGTTGGTAGGGGAAGGGGGACCCAGACCCTTCCGCTAGGTGCAAGCATGCTTGGTCTCAGCCACACCTCATGAGAAGAACCATCCATCTAGAGCAAAGGAACATAGAAAACTGCCATATACTGAGTCAGACCATTGTTCTATATAGCTCAGTATTGTCTTCACAGACTGGCGGTGGCTTCTCCAAGGTTGCAGGCAGGAATCTCTCTCAGCCCTATCGTGGAGAAGCCAGGGAGGGAGCTTGGAACCTGGATGCTCTTCCCAGAACGGCTCCATCTCCTGAGGGAAATATCTTGCAGTGCTCACACTTCTAGTCTCCCTTTCATATGCAGCCAGGGCAGACCCTGCTTAGCTAAGGGGACCTGTCATGCTTGCTACCACAAGACTAGCTCTCCTCTCCAGACCAGCAGGATTAAATTGCATAAGAGATTGCTCTTATGTGATGAAGACAGACCCTGTTCCAGAGTGGACCATTCTCTCATGCAAGTGCCCGACCACAGAGACATGTACATGGGCTGGAGGGCTTTTACCACCCAGCCCGGTTGACAGTTCCACCAAAGCCCCAGGAAGGGTGCCTCAGCAACGTCCCTCCCGCTTCTGGTGACTGGTGGGAACTAATAATACAAACAGCCCTGTTTCCCTGCAATACATCTCCATGCTTGGCTTTGCTGCTTATGGTCACCTGGCTAGCCAGGGGATGATTCAAATCCACCTTCTGTAAACTGTAAATTAGTTGCTCAGGACCACAACTTGTACCACATTTTGCATGCATGTGACTATACCATTTGGAGTTGATAACATTCCTGTCAGTCTTGCTTTGGAAAAATAGATAGGAGTAAATTGACGTTGTTTTAGAATGGAAGGTAAAGAAGGATAGTAAACACCATAGTGTATTCCAGAAGCATATTCCAAAGCATCATCTATAAACAATCCTAAAATATTTATAAAGGGTGGTCTACTGCAACTTTTCCACAAAATAAATGCCATAAGCCTGAGATGTGTAATAAAGGTCTTAGATTTATTAGTGTGGGAAAATCGAGCAGACACTGTTAAATTATGAATGATATTGGAGCTTTCTTCTTACCCTCTAGAGAAAGATGACATGTGGTTAGGGAAGAAACACAAAACTAGATAATCAAGAACCATATGTAGAGGGAGAGAAAAGATATGGCCATTTCTGATTTTTAAACTGTTTCTGATTCTAACATCTGACTGATATCATGAGCAGCCTCAGTGGTGATAATGCAGCACAATTATCAGCAAATTCATTTCTCTTTGTGATAAGTAGCTGCTTTTGAACAGAGGACTGTCAATCCCATTGCACATTGGGATAATCCAGAGAGCTGAGTAAACTTAGGACCTGCAAGGGAATGCATCTGTAAGGTCACATTTCACATTACAAAAAGCCAACATAGAAATCACTCCCATCTAGATAATATTTATACTTGTGTGGATTCCCTAGTTATATAACCACAGGTGATGGCCCTACATTTGTATAATTCAGTCCATATACAAGGAACAAATCACATATGTGCATGACTGATATAGAGATGATGATCTAAATACAGGATTTAGCAAATCGCTAAACATAAGTGACGCCTATGTAGGAATTTCATCATGAGTCAAGTGGCCCTCCCCTTCCTCAGGCTTGAATGCAGGTACCCGCTGTAATCAATACAGTGAGCCCAATCGTATGCACATGGGGGGCATCCAGCTTCCCTCGCTGTTATAGCAGTGGAGGGTTTACCAAGCAGCTCCCAAAAAGATGTAGGCTGCCTAAAAAACATAAACAGGGGTTCCACTGCACATACAGATCAGCCAGATTTTCATGCTTGTCTATACCGAGATGAATTGTTTTCCTTTAGCATATCCTATATTTTTGCTGAGGTATGGTATCATTTGGTTGTTATTTGTATTAATGGCCCACATACTTTGCAAGGTAACGCAGGTGATTCAGCACCATCCATGCTTCTGGAGACAACACAACTCCTTGCAGCTTCACCGTCACCACTGATTCTTTTGCTTGTAAGGCTAAAACATTGCCTGTAGTGCTGTGTGTGGAGCAGGGCTGTTCTGCTCTGACTTCATATGGCACAATCGCAATTGTGGGACCTGACATTGTGTCACAAAACTGAGATTGTGCAGTTTTAAGTTGATGTGGAACAGTCCTGTCCCGCAACACTAGAGCTGATATTTTAGACTAGGGCTGCTAAACTGCCTCCACTGCAGATGTTGGCCTACAGCTCCCATAATCCCTGGCAACTGGCCACTGTGCTGGAGATCATGGGAGTTGCAGTCCAAAAACAGCTGGAGGGGGGCTAAGTTGAGCAGGCCTGTTTTAGACACACAACGGAGTGGGGATAATGAGAATGTAGTCCCACTGCCCACATTCCCCTGCAGAGAATTTGGGCCAATATTTTTAGCAATCTATTTCAGGGTTGCTCAAACTTGGGTCCCCAGATATTGTTGGACTACAACTCCCATTATCCTCAGCCACAGTGATCAAAGGCCATTGTGGCTGAGGATAATGGGAATGTAGTCTGATGTCTGGGGACCCAAGTATGAGAACCCTTGCTTTATTTTATTGAAAGAATACTGAAGCAAGAACAATTCAGTGCTGCTCAATCAGAAACTAGCAGTCTCCTGATCCCAATATATTTATTTGGAACCCAAATATATGACCACAAGGTTTGTGCCAGAGCCTGTAAGTTTTGGGCAGCTGCCTAGAACCAAATGGATTGTTAAAAGTCCATGAAGCTAAGCCCTAGGCCCAGTTCAGTCCTTAATCCATCATGAACAGGATACCAGTGTGGAAAACAGAGTAAAGATTTTGAAAGTTTGTTCTTGCTGGAAAAGGTTAGACCTCTTTCTAGGGGGATCCCAACCGCAGGTGTTTTCCCTTGAAAACCTGGAACTGGCCTTGTCTCACTGTCGTGAGAGAGAACAGAGTTTGTGATAAGCTTTATCAAATGCACTGCAAAACACAATTTTGAGTTATTTCTATATATTGAGGTAATTTATAGCTCTTCACATTTAAGATTAACAGAAGCAGCACTGACAGAGAAATTGAAACCTGTGTAGCCTCCAGCTGTGACACATATTTATAAATAATGATGTGCAAGTATTGTTGATCAGATGTAACTCGAAAGAAAATTAGTTGTATTCTTCTGTCTTCCACTTTCAATATATAATCCAGGGTTTCTCAAAACAGTTTCCCTCTATAGATGAAAGGGACACCAGAAGGATTGACAATGGTTTGGTTTGTGTCTTAACAGGCCTAGGATGACTCAATGCTTGAATTTTCCTGTCTTGGTATCTCTAAAGGAAAGTGTGTGGTAAAAATATTCTGACAGTTGAGGCCCAGGCTGCTTTCCAACAGCAGGCTGGAAATGAACTGGCATGGGTAGGGGAGGGCGTGGCATGGGGAGAGGTGTGGGTGCGAGACAGATGTGAAAGAAACAGGGGTGTGGGAATCAGGTGGATATACACAGCAAAGTTTCTTGCTTTGATGGGCTTTGTGGAAAAGATAGTATGTCTTAAAAGGTTTGTGTGAAGTGTTGCCATATGTTGTTAGTCCCACTGATATAAAGGAGACTATAGCCCTTTTCAGATGCTTGTAAAATGGAACAGCGCTCATGGTTGCAGCACTGAATGTGGGTGAGAAGTCACATCCCACCACTGTCATCATGCCTTCAATCAGAGGCGCTTTTACCCTTAGACTTCAGGGCCGAAGTCCAGGGCTTCCATAGCCCCTGGACCCGCCCCCCAATCCTCTTTAGTCTGTCCTGGGTAGTAGAGCATGATGATGCTTAATTTGCAGGGGAGGCGGGGGGTCTCCAATGTCCTTTAGGTCCAGGCTCCAAAATTACCTAGGTCCACCTCTGCCCTCAACCTGCTGCTCACAGTTATAGCGGCATTTGTGTGAAAAGAAAAGCACCATAGCCATGAAGGCAGGCACTTCTGTGATTGGCAGCCTGGGGCAATCATGTCGTCCTTTCACTTTACTATATCTTCTCACAAGGCCAAGGAGATTATCTGTTGTTTGTATCATGTTCTTATCATGTAATAACTTTCCTTCTATGGGAAACATCCATTATACATCAGGAAGGTTTCTGTCTTACTTTGTTGTTGTTGTTGTTTTTGCCTAACTTTTAACATCTCAATATGGAGAGAGTCAACTGAGAGGACTGTGTGACATGAGGTCCTGCACATACCTTTGAATCAGCTGTAAGGTTGTGATCCTTACCACATTTATTTGGAAATAAGAACTGCTTTCAAGTAAAAGTTTTAGAATTTAGAAGTATGAAATCATCTCAGTCCAAACATTTTTGTTTCTTCAGAGGAACTGAAGTTTAGCTAATCTTGTGTATTAATCAGGTGTGAGATAGTAATAGCATGATGGTAAATGGTAAAAATTAGAAATGTTAGTAAAATTTTCTTGTTTCTCCAAGATTCCTGTCCTCAGGTTCTTTCTTAGGTTTAATTTCTGTGTTATTTCAAATAATGTTTCTCTTTGGGAAAATTAAAGAAAATCTGATACTGAAATTTTCAGAGAAAGGGACCAGTTACCCCCAGACATATTGTTTCTTGCTTTTTAGGACAGAGACTACAGTCCTTGCCAGGTGAGTCTTGATACTGACAAACCTTTTACAATAGAGCCCATAGAAAAATTCACAAAGCAGTAGAACTGACAACACTCTCGGATCTAAATTACCACAAATGACAAAATCAGTTAATTTTGTATAAAATGGATAGTGTTGCTTTCTATGGTGCTGAATTACAAGGCATGCTCAAGGGATAGTGGTGTCCAATCTTTCTTTCATGGCATTCTTGACACTGGAAAGAAAAAAAACACTGAAGCAAATAGGAATTCTAAATAGTTTGCTGAAAGCTTCCTAGTTCTGTGCCTGTATACAAAGCTAGCCATTTTGCAATCATGTAGAAAAGATTAATTTGGATTATTCAGTGAGTTGTTTTGGATTTATTTTGTGATCCCAAAAATTATGTTATACGCATCAAGTCTAATAAGAAAAACAAGATGGCAACCTGATTGATTTGTTTCATATTCTTGTATGCTCTGAAGTTTTTTAAGATTGTGGGCCCTTTGGGGACAAGAAGCCATTTTATTTATTTATATCTATTTAAACTGCTTCGGGAACTTTTGTTGAAAAGTGGAATATATAAATATTTATCATATTTGTATTTGTAAGTTTAGGGAACTCTGATAAACTGTCCAGGTTCAACCTTTTCTCTCTTTATAAAGGGGTTCAAACTTTGCAAGTGATTAATACAAACTAGGTTAAACTGTGTTAGACAATCTACCGGGAGGCTATGGGGCAAGAGTGATTTAAAAAGTCAAAATAATGAAAGGGGTTTGCAAATAAAATGTTGTGGCAAAGAGGTTTTATAAAGACTTGGCAATTACATTTTTAACACTTCAGTAACCCAATGGTTTCCAGTACATTATACTTTCTGTTATTTGTGTTTAAAATAAATTCAAAATCCCAGCATGGCTTTTACGTTGCACGATATGTGAAATTAGCAAATACTGAAAAACCTGTCATTCACAAGTTGAACAGGTAGTTAACCTGATTCCACTTACTTCTGGAGCAAATTTAGCATCTATCCACCATCCTAAATAGTGTTTGCTGATCATGAAATAGGGGTGCAGAACTGGTTTGATTCAAACTGGGTTCAACACAAACTTGGCTGGTTTGACCGATTTGAACTCGAACTGGACTTGCCTCAAAAGCGATGGCCAGTCCAATACAGACTGGTTCAACTTGATTTGACCTTGGTGGAGGCACTGTGGGAATCCTCCACTGTGGGAATAAAGGGGAATCTGGTTTACAAACAATGGGAAAACTTTCTTCTAAATGGGGTCTAAGAGTGGGCGGGTGGGGGTCAATGAGAGGGCACCTTACTGGCTTTGTTGGTGCAGTGGCAGGGTGGTGGTGGCTCCTCTACCCCCCCCACTCCCTCCCCAGCAGTGTGGGCCAGTGATAGCCTGGTTCCAGCCTCCAGGCTGTCCTTAGGGCAGGGCAAGCTGGGCAATTGCCCCAGGCCCTGCTCTTTGAACTCCCATTAAAATTAAATGGAAAGGGCCCCACACTGGCTGATTTACCCCAAGCCATGATCTCCACCATAGCTCTCTAAGGACAGCCCATCATGAAGTAGTCCTTGAAGCTGCTTCAACTGTTGGTTCTCTTGTATTTAGTGATGGGCAAGCTCTTTCAAGCTCAAATAAAGTTGGTTCATATGAAGGCAAAATATTCCAATCCTAAATTGGGAGATACCTTGGCTTAATTCAAACCAAAGTGAAACTATTCGGCCTTTGTCATAGCCCCAATCATTTTTGGTGTTCACAAGGCAGAAGAAATGGAATTCTTCTCCATCATGGATTAAAATCAGAGCCAAAGAAGAAAATGAGCTCAGAAGTATGTTTCTCATCAATATCTATAGCTTAACATTAGAGAAGTTAAAGTGTAGTTTAGCCCTCAAAAAGTGTAGTTTACTCTGTGATGCATTCAAGCATCACAGTGCTATTGGTCTTTAGAAAAAAGAATGCTTCCTTCTGCACAGAATGTCCTACCACTTTATCCCCTCCCCCCAATAGAAGTATCCTCTGAGTGCAGTCTTCTGCACTGCACTTCCCTCTCCAACACTGGAAGGCCTATCAATTTTGTAATAATATATATCATTTTTGGCCAACACCCTGACTAACTACGCTTGCTCAGGACATTATGCTAGTGCAAGACTGTTGTGTTAGCTTGTTGTGCTATTTCTGGAGCTTGCATTCCTGACTAGTGTTGTGCTAGCATAAACATATTTGCACTTGCACAGTGCGGTACACCATATGTGGCACACCTTATATGTTTCACAAGGAACTTTTTCACAAGAGTCAATAGAGCAATCCCCATGATTTATTGCACCTACATGATCTTCTTGCATAGTGTAACAACAGCATAACATGACAGGGTTGCTGCAAAACGATACACTGTTTCTAGGCTGCTGGGCAGTGCTCATTCTGTTGGAAACAATGGAAGGAGCACTGCACAGCTGCATGGAAGTGGCTTTAAGTCATTCTGCAACAGCCTCATTGAACCACACTATTGGACCTGCTTTACAAATTGTTCAGCTGCCCCAGCGGGTCCCAAACATCAACAGATGGCTGCCTATCATGTCAGCCTTTTTCATTTTGTTTTGTTTTTGTTTTGTTTACAATAAAGCAGGGCTGCTCAACTTTGGCCCTCCTGCTGATGTTGGCCTACAACTCTCATAATCCCCGGCAATTGGCCACTGTGGCTGGGATTATGGGAGTTGTAGTTCAAAAACAGCTGGCAGGGGGCAAAGGTGAGCAGGGGGACCCAGTCATAGATCTCCCACATAACATGTAGTTTAACTTTCAGTCTTTACAGAAATAAAAATATGGACAATTACATTTTCCCCCTAGGGACTAATGAAATCATACACTGTCCAAATAATTCCCATGATGCTCATATAACCACATTCTACACTTAAGTTACTATCACAACCGATGTACTACCTGATGATATACAGATTTTATCCTCCTAGAGACAAAAGTTGTGATTCCCATGCTGGGAAATGTGATATATTCATAAGCTAAGTGTTACTTCGAGGAAAGACATAGAGATCATCCACATAGTAACAATTCAGCACTGGTTGCCTAATTATCTGAAAAGACCCTAAGATATTTTTTTCCTTTAAAATTGTTTTTTTAATTGAAGAAGAGAAATATAAGTACTTAAAATTAGCATAAAAATGGGTGTTTTGAGAGGAATGAGGGGATTTTTTAAAAAACAACACCACACAATTCATTCATTTCTCAAGTACTGTGTGGGATATGGCATGTTCCACAAGATGGCAGTAACTTCCTTCTTTTAAAAATGAATTTAACTTTCTTTTAACCTTGTTCTAAGTGAAGTATTTCATCAGTTGAATTTCTTCTGAACAAAGATTACATTTTACCCTCTATAGCTAAATTGTTCAGAATGTTATTTTAAACAAGACCTAGGGAAGAAGTGGAGAAAGCTTTTATTTTTAAAACTGTACCATTGGTATTTCCTTGATTCATTCTCTCCCATTTACTGGGAGCCTTTTTATTATTATTATATAGGCATTGTTATTGAATTTTCATACATTCACCACAATACTAATTGACTTTGCATTCCAATGTTCAGAAGGTGATAACTGTTGAATATTGTTTTCTTCATTTCACACTTTTTTTTGTCTTCACTACACCTACTGCTAATTTTCCAATGCTTTTACTTCTTTCCTCTTGAAAATCACTTTGAGTTCAGCTAGCATATGAATGGGGCCTAGGGAGGTGTGTGTGTGTATACTATCAGCTCAAGAATACCTTGGATTCTTGGAACATAAAAGAGTGTTTTATAAATATTGCATTACATGACCATAAACTGAGTTAACAAAGACCTATTTGTAAGAAGTGTGTTTTTAATTCTCTGTATGAAGTGCCTAAAGGGTAACATGGGAATACATTTAGAGTGAGGAGACTAAATGGCATTATAGCTATGGCCCTCAAATGACACATATCAAAATAGTTCTGTTTGCCTCAGGAATGCTGAGTTAGTGCTAACTCAGTTATGCTGTTTCTGACATGGGTCTGCGTCTGCACCACCCCAAATTACACTAGACTAATGTAGATGATACCATCCCCACCTATGTGATCAAGATCACCCATATGATTAGGATCAATGTCTTCTGTGGACATCCTGATGGCCTCCCAGGATGCCCCTTTATTATGTGAAGGCTGTTCATCCAAATGGCCCCTTTACACAGGCTCCAAATACTTATTGGAAAGTTGCCACCTTGTAACCTGGACACTTAACTCTTTCACAAAAGGAGGAGACAAGCTAGCTGAGGTACCTGCCTCGTTCCACTTCATGTCATATCAAATCCCCCATCCGCCTGTTGTTGGGAGTAGTTCTAAGGTATTCTGCACTGCAGCTGGAAAAGAAGGTGACTGACAGGATCACAGAGGGAAGGGAAAATAGGCACTTCAGCTTCTTGGCTACCTGCCTTAGCAGAAGGTTAAAGGGTTGTGTCCAGGTTGTAACATGGGGATCTTATCTTACAGGTATAAATGATATCTCCCCTAATCATGTGAATCTTTCTGCATATGAAATGCTGTCAATATGGATAAGGCTTCTAGTCTAACCATCTTTCTGATGTGTGAACCTGGAGAGAGTATTTGACATAGAGGTTCTTACAAGTAAGCAATCTTCAGGTGTTTTCTGAGATGGTAGTGGCCCACAAGCCTGTCCAATTGGCTCTTGGCAGGGTAAGCCCATCCACTAGGGGAACTAGGCAGTCACCTAGAGTGCCAAGCAGGGAGGGGGGTGCCGACATCTTGGGTCATGTGCTGCCCACGTGGCCACCTGCAAGTGTGTGTTCACACCTCCCATCATCAGAGTGATCCCTATTGCTAGCTCAGCTGCCCACTTGCTCTCCTCACTGCTTTTGCCTGCGACTCCTGTCTCTGCTGGCTGCTTCTGGGTAACTGGCCTGCCATGGTGCGTGCATCATGTGGCAACATCATAATAACATGCTGTGGCAGCCAGTGGCATGCAAAAGTGGCAAGGAGGGCAAATTGTTAATTGATTTAATGTTTTAAATGATTTTAACTGCAAACCGCCTAGAAATGCGAGTTTTGGGTGGTATAGAAATACTTTACATACATACATACATACATACATACATACATACATACATACATACATACATACATAAAATAAGCAGCCAGGCTGGCTATGGGGACAACCCACCCTTGCACCCAGTTACTCTCCCTGTTGCCTCTGCCGGCAATTCCTGCTGCCGCCAGCTGCTTCTGGGCAGCTGGCCTGCCATCACACATTATAATGACATTGTGCATTGTGCAGCAATGTCATTATAACACACCATCCACAGCAGGCTGTCTGTCAGGAAGCATCTGGCAGTGGTGGGAGCAGTGAGCAAAAGTGGCAAGGAGAGCAAGAGGGCAGACGACCAGGTGATGGGGACCGCCCACCAACTGGAGCTGCCTGCCTGCATGGGCGAAGGGGGTGGGGTGCCAATGCCAGGCTGTGCCTGGGGCAACACCAATCCTTGGACCGGCACTGGCTCTTGCGGCATGTCCGTAAGGATTTCTTTTTTCCAGCATGCCTCAATGCTTCAAGGTTACAATCTGAAAAACTGAACTGTACCTTTAAATCCAACAGGCAAAAGATGGGCTAACACAGCTATTCTGCATATTCCTCCCTGGTCCTATCAGGTAGTCTGTCCTCTCCTGCCTGCTGTACAGGACACCTGGAGCCCTGCTCATTACAGCAGGTTGCAGAGGGGGCAGATGACATTGAAAGCAACCTGTCACTCCCTACCTTCTGAAGATTCCATCTCCACTTGTACCATGTTGCTAAGCAACAGTTTGAGCAAATAATTGTTCCCTGGACCCTGGCAGAGGGAAACAAGGGCTCTGAGGGAGAAGCTTTCAGTTTGTGCCAGAGAGAGAGAGAGAGAGAGAGAGATCCAAGCTAATCCATTGAAAAGGTTTCCTTCATCAGAGAAAGTACATGGGAGAGACCTAGATCCCTTTTAAAATTGCAATGAGACTACAACAGTGCACATAACATGATCAAGGATACTAATAATATATATGAGTATAACTGGAAATACATACATACATACATACATCTCTTAAACATAACTTAACCATAATAAGATACAGCCAATGAAGGAGAAAAAGAAAGCGGGGGGGGGGGGGAGAGATACAGGCAAACCTAGTTGTTGTTGTTGTTGTTGTTATTATAGTTACTCGCAGGGGTTCTGTTCCTTGCCTACTACCATAAATAACGAGGCATTATGCCTATGGGGAAAGGGGAGGTTAGGTTCCTTGGCTGAATAAAAAGCCCCCCCCCAAAGGGTGACAAATGGGCAAAAAACCAACTGTACTGCTCTGTGGCATCTTCTTGTGTCCTGCAATGGCGCCCAAGCAGTAAAATGCCCCCCCAACTGCATAAAGTCACAGAAAACATGCCTTTTAAAAACAGAAATGACCCACAAAATGGCTCCTACTTACATATGGCTTAGAAATGCCTATAAAATGGCAGCAGGAAGTGGCCTCGTGGTCATTTCCAGCCGTCTAGGAACCATGGATACATGGGTTTTAACCCTTTAGTATCAGTGGATAATGAAATTGGGTGTCTAATTGACACCTGCGGATACACAAAAATGCAGATGGTGAGTCCGCAAATAGCAAGGTTTCCCTGTATATCTTATGTTTCAAAGCATAAACAATTCATTAAAATTTGACCAAATAGCCCTGATAGAGTCCCTGAAATATCCCAGATAGATTGGGGACAGCCTGTGTGGGAAAGCTCAGCCAGGTACTGGGTAGAAAGGCACTGAAAGGCTGAGCGGCCAGTCCAGGATCAACTGAATGGAAAGAGACATCTTGAGAGGAATAGTAACCTAATCCCAGTGAAGAATAATTTGCAGAATTTTGCTATTGGGGTGGTGATATAAAGTTGACCTTGAGCCACTCTGGATATGTCTGACAGTTTCTCTGCATTGTAGTGGGGAGGAATCTGTATGCACATGTTTGAACTGCCCCTTAACGCACAAGTTAGATACTAATTAGATACTAAATTAGATACTAATTTGTGTGTTGGGGTGATTTAGACAAACTGCCTGTCCCATGCAATTATGTGGTGGCCATACAGTGCACCAGATGAGAGGGAGACCTGCATGTGCATGTATCTCCCTCATTTGATTCAAAGGGCCCATGAGACACATTGTCTGAGCTGACCCTTGGTTGGTTACTTCTATATTAGGGCCTTACCTTATTATATGCAGGTATCTATCTTAGATACCTGATCTATCTTAGAATTATGGGGATAGTTTTACTTGTTGTGAATTGTTTTAGTGTTTGTTATTAATCTCTCTTTTATATTGTAAATTGCCCTGAATATTTTGTAGCACAGTGGCTCATACATCTATAAATAAAAAAAACCCCAAGTGATTTTCAAGCTCTTTACCTTCCGGGAACTCTTTCCTCATCAGCTTTTCTGCCAAGGAATCACTGTGTGCTGCAGAGAACTGTAGGAATTCTTTTAGCATGCAGACATGGGTTAGCACAAATGTTGGCCAAGCCTGCTCAGTCTCGCCATGGCACTGCATGATGAATTGCAAGAGGACAGCTACATTGCAGGAGAAGTTAGTCGTGATGGGCAAGATTTCATTCAGGGAAGCTGGCCCATTGTTAGTTATCTTCCTGAGCATCTAGCCCCTCCAAGAAGTTTCTTTGGAGCCCTATAGTGCCCAGTAAATCTGGGCCTGTAAGTCACACGGAAGCTGCGTTCCTCACCTCACTATCATGAGTGCACATAACAGGTCACATAATGGGGAAATTCTTGTGGTCTACGCAGTTCACATTATGGAAAACAACATATACTAAATCCTGTTGGTTCATTTTGGAAGATACTTATATCTTTCTTTTACCGTAGTATCTTTCTTTTACTGCTCAGAACTGGCCGAGGGAAAGACTCATGTGTAAGATCTGCAAACTCCTTAGAGTCCTTCACTCATGCATATCCAAGAAATGTCTATAATATTTAACCTAGTAGTGGTTGAAATTACTTCTAAGATTACAATCTGTGGCGTTTTGTATTATTTTAAAGGTGCAAACTTGCATTTTCAATGCCATTTTTGCTGGCTTATGTGGGTTTGCATTGTGCACATTATTATAAAAGGAGGAGCTGAAGGAGTGAGGGAATGAAAACTTGTTCAGAAACAATTTCCTGAAGGCTGACAGCTATATAAAAATCGTATTAATTTATCTTGCAGTCAGTGCTGGGAATTCAGAAAGGAATGGATGTAAAAGGTGTGCTGTGGAGGGACTTTTTTTTTTAAGCTTGATGTGTGACTGTAGATATTTATGAAAGGCATGGCTTCTGGCCTCTTATTATGTGTTGTTTACACATAACTGGGTAGGAAATTCTTCTTGATTTGCAAAATGAATTCTAGTCAGAGGTAGGCTAAAAGCTTCATTCATTCAGATTAAAGTTCCCTGAAACTATCAGGTTTGCAACCATTTGTTATACTTTAAGTAGCAGTGCATAAATGCCTTTGCTATTGGTATACAATTTAATCCCTGCTGACAGCAGCTCCATTTCTGAAAGTTTCAAGCACAACACTTTTATTCCCCTTTTCAAAACGTATCTGTAAACCACCAAGCTTTGCTGATTATTATATTCCACTGGGTTTTAGTGGCAGGAGGCAGGCTGGAGTCTTAGTCCTCGCTCAGACAAGTTGTCAGCATGAATTGGCCATTCTGTCCCAATGCCAACATCATGTATTAGGACTGTATTCAGGGGCTAATATTTTTATTTGGGTTTCTTTTCTCTTACTGAATTTGCATATTTGCTGTGATAATCATTCCCCAGTGGCTGGCAATGGTGGGCCTTGTGAAAAGCACTAGCTCCTGCTATCCAGCAGAATAAACCCCGTGATCTATCCTGAGAGGCATGCAAAGAACAGGTGACTGGGAAGGTTGCACCCCTTCACTCCGAGCTGGTTCTAGGCATTAGATCTGAGATCCGAAATCAGACTTCTCGGGGCCTTAGCAATTCTGTAGTTCTAGTGGTTTACATTCTATGCAGAGATCTTTAGTAGTACTTCTTTTATTGCAGCCACAGGCCAAACAGACAGAGATCTGTAGGTCCAAGGCACTGCTTCTGTGTGACTACAGCTCACTCTGCTTCAGAAGACAGGGAGGCTCTGTGCCTACTAAGGAGTGCATTATCACACTTGCAGTGGTACTCTCAATGGGGATGGTGCACTCCTTAGTAGACACGGCGCTTTCCTGCCTTTGGTAGCAATGCAGGTGGACTGTAGAGTGGAGCAGAAGCAGCGCTGATGTAAGGTAGAAGAAAGACATGGATACTGGATGCGAACTATGGCTTCTTTTTGCACACTCTCCAAGACAAAGCGCCCAGGAAATTGTAGGTAAGGGTGACAGCAGATAAATCTGTGATATGCAAAAAGATATCTTATGTAGTTGAACTTACTCTGCCAAGCCATTGGCTGCTGGGGCTGTCCTTCATTAAAGAAGGAAGCCCTGGCAGCCAGTTCCCCCACCTTTCTGCAGTCAGTGTGGCAGTTAGATTACTCTCCATTTTGTCCGAATGTAGATGGGAGAGCAGGGGGAGGGGGATGTGGAACTGCTGATCCATTGGACCCACAGTTCCACATTACATTTATTATTATTACATTTATATCCTGCTCTTCCTCCAAGGAGCCCAGAGCGGTGTACTACATACTTGAGTTTCTCATTCACAACAACCCTGTGAAGTAGGGTAGGCTGAGAGAGGAGTGACTGGCCCAGAGTCACCCAGCTAGTTTCATGGCTGAATGGGGATTTGAACTTGGGTCTCCCCAGTCCTAGTCCAGCACTCTAACCACTACACCACACTGGCTCTTTGAAGACAGCCAACATGCTCAGGGAATTAAGAATGTAGAAGTATTTCTAGAAAATGATTTCCAATTTTAGAACATGACACCATCTTAGGACATCACATCAAAGCATGAGAGAAGACAACAGACACAACTGTTCTCTTTCATGCACACAGACAGAGCTCATGTATCCAAAAATAACATAGACATTCCATAGTCATTCTCTCTTTCTGGCTGCCAGATCCTGGGAACAAACAAGAGGTGAATACTCTTGCCCCCATGCCCTACTTGTAAGCTTCTTAGAGCTATTTGGTTGGCCTCTGTCAAAAACAGAGTGCTAGAATCAATAGAGGCAAATGAAATGCCCAAGTCCACAAACTGGCTACAAGGCAGAGCCTGGGTCTGAGCTCAAAAGACAAAGTTGTGATCACACTCCTCTGACCCTACATTTGAACTACCCATTTCATAAAAGGTGAACCCATTAATTGCTCACTCAGATCCTGGCCCAGATCAATTCCACGCCAGTTAGTTTACACCCCTCCAATGCATTACCCATCCAGATCCTGCCCCCCAATCCCCTTTCAGATCAGTTACCCTGCCCACCCAACATTCATTTCCTATCCAGATTCTCCAAAATAAATGTTCTCTTCATTTAACCCTCAAAGCACACTTCCCCCCATCTGCCCCACTGGTCCCCAATGAGGGAAGCTATGTTTTTTTGTCTTACTATTTCTTCTTAGCCAGTCTATGGAGATGCTCTCTTCTTCCTTCCTCTTGTTAAATGAGGAGAGACTCAGGCAATAAAGAATGCATGTGTGGGAAGGGCAGCTGCTGTCCAATTAATGGCCTGTCACCCAGTATGCTTTGGACATAACTGTGAGAACCCTAATTGTACCCTACATCAGTGCACTTGCACTGGTTCCAAGCACAGTCTCAAAATAATGTCTAATTTTCTGGGTTGTTTTTTTAAAGCGAAAAAGCTAATTAGCTACATTCATACAGTTGATTTGAAGAGCCTTCCCTGCACCTTTTTCTATAATGGCAATGAGTTCTGTGAACTCATGAACAGAATGATGATCCACTGGCTGCATGTAATGTTTGGAATGAACGGTAGGTGATCCAAATTGCAAAGAAGCTCCTCTCTCTCTCTCTCTCTCTCTCTCTCTCTCTCTCTCTCTCTCTCTCTCACACACACACACACACACACACACACACACACACCCCCATTGGTTTACAGTATCCCAGCTCTTCCCCAACATTGTATCTTCTATCAGCTCTTTTTTAAAAAAATCACACCCAGCCGCCTCTCAAGATCTGTTTAGCCTGCAAATGTTTCCCTGCAGTATCTTTCCCTACCTACGTCTGGAGTTTTGTGCCTGCTGCATTTCTTCAGCCCCTTCTAGGGTTTTCTGCTTCCTTTGCTCCTGACCTTCAGCTTCAATTTTCCAGATGTTCAGGCTCTTTCTTTCCCATCAGCTCATAGCAATTTCTCCTCATGCAGCTGCCCACAGAACATAATGCCCTCAAATAATGGGACAAAACTTTTTTTCCCCAGTCTAAAAAGTGGCACTTTTAACTTGTGTCAAACCATTTGGATTACATTTGGATTGAAATCTTGGAAAGTAGAATCTTGTGCTTTTAAGTCATTCTTGAATGATTTCAAGTCACTATTGAACGTTCACTGGTTACTTGTACAGTTGCTCCCATTTTGCATGGCGAAGGAATGACCACTCAGATTTGGAGATGCTGGCAAACTTCTCCAAGATAGAACTGTCATGCCACTGGTATCTCCATGGCTGTTTTACCTCTCCCTCTCACCTTCCCCAGGCAGGGCCTCAGAGTTTTGGAGGGGAGGGGGGTTGGTTCACCTGAGTCCTCCTCCTCCAGGCTCCTTGGGGTCGCTGTGGCAGTCTCTCTCCTGAGGCCTCCACCACTTACCCTTCAGATGCCCCTCATCACTGGCCAATCCTTCCTTAAACCCCTTCTGACAATGGATGCATCCCATGCATCAGCTAATTGGACCTCCGCCCTGCCATATCAGGCTGCTCTCACCCGTATCCCCCTCAGCTGTGCCTCTGTCTGCTGCTGCCTCCTCCCTCACACACCCCTGCCCTTCCCCCAGCCCCTCTAGCCTGTCTCCTTGATCTCGCAGCGTCTCAGCAGGCCACTCGTTGGGCTGCCCTGCCTGGCCGCCCGCCCCACCTGGGGCTTCTTCTGGGAAATGAGCTCATCAAAACTGGGGATGTCTAATCTTGCACACCTAGGGACCTCCTGTTCTCTAGATAGTCAATCCAGCACAGCTCTGTTCAACACACACCACTCATCTCCATAACTTTACCCTTGCCTTTGTTGGGCAAGATCCACTCAACCATGGCTTGGAAACTGCCTCAGGGCACATTTCAAGGTATATCTGTCTCTAGTCAAAGCACATGTTTTTGGAATCTGCTTTAATCACTATCTTACAGAGCCTCATATTGGCGAATTGTAGCCCTGCTCCTTGCTTTCCTTCTCCACTTTTCTGCCTATTTCTCCATGAGAAGAGGACAACCAACAATGGATGGCCCATAGTTTGGTGCAGCACCCAAAATGGCAGCTGCCACACATGCGCAAATGGCCTTGCAGAGGCCAATTGCACATGTGTGGTGGTTGCCATTTGGGGCCCTGTACCAAATTATGGAGGCCTGAATGGGCCGAAAAACCAGCCGAAATGGTCGGAGGGGGTGATTACAGAGCTGGTGGGAGGAGGGGGAACCTCCATGGACCCCCCCCCCACCCAACTGCCCCAAGGAACTCCCCTGAAGGGGAAAAAGTTTTTTTTCTTTTTAATTAAAACAAAATCGCAAACCCCCCAAACCTTCAGGGGGGCGGGGGTTGGTTTGTCCAAGGTCAGATCGAACGGGGGGGGGGGTAGTGTTGGTTCAACTCTGAACCGTTGAACCGAACCAGTTCGACATCGAACTGGTTCGGGGTTGAACCTGTTTGCACATCCCTACAACCAACATGCAATGAACTCAGCAGTAAAGTAGGGAAGGATAGGTAAACTAACCTATTGCCTTTCTAAGCCTCCTCACACCCACTATCTTTCCTTGCTTTCAAGCACTTTCCATGGCAAGCCTTAAGCCAGGCTCTGATCAAGTACCTTAGCGAAGCCAATCAAACTCTAATTAGGAATTCTGCTAAATTATTGTCAGTTATATTCTTGCCTATAGTAACAGTTAAGATTTATTGCCTTGCCTAACTGATATGGACTCCACTACTTGGACTCCACGCACTGACTTGGACTCCACTACCTTTGCGGGGTCTATGAAGGAAGTGTCCAGCAATCCCTCTTGCAGTATTAGGTTGGATAACTTGGATCACTTTTGGATCTCTTGGCAGCGTTCGATACCATTGACCATGGTATCCTTCTGGATTGCTTGGGGATAGGGGGCACTGCTTTGCAGTGGTTCCGCTCCTATCTCTTGGGTAGATTCCAGATGGTGGAGCTTGGTGAAAGTTGCTCTTCGAAACAGGAGCTGTTATTTTTTATTCATTTATTTGTTATTAAATTTGTATACCACCTTTCATTAAAACAATCCCAAGGTGATTCACATAGAAAAAATAAAACAAGACTATAAAAATTACACAACTAAAATATTAAGATATAATATAAAAACAGAGATCTAACTTAAAAAAATTTAAAATACACAAACAAAATAACCATACAAAATACAAAGAAGCAGTAGTAGAGACAATCACATAAAAAGCCTGGGTAAAAAGCTAAGTTTTCACATGCTTTCTAAAAGCTGTGATGCAGACCGAGGAGCAACTAGCCACCGAGAGAGCATTCAAGAATCTGGGGGCAGCAACAGAGAAGGCCCTGTCCCGCGTGCACAAGAGCCGAGCCTCCCTCATTGTCGGCACCTGGAGCAGAGCCCCCTCAGAGGACTTTGTCAAGTGGGCAGCAACTCTTGGGAGCAGGCAGTCCCTTAGGTACCAGGGTCCAAACCATTATATGGAGTCCCTCAAGGCTCCTTTCTGTCACCAATGCTTTTTAATATCTACATGTAACAGCTGAATGAGGTCATTGGGAGATTTAGTGCTGGGTGTTATCAGTTTGCTGATGACACTCAAAACAACTTCTCCTTTCCATCTGCAACATCAGGAAATGGCATTTATTTCCTAAATGCCTGCCTACAAGCAGTAATAGGCTGGATGAGGGATAGCAAATTGAAAGATAGATAGATAGATAGATAGATAGAGAGAGAGAGAGAGAGAGAGAGAGAGAAGTTACTGAACATTTGCATTCTGTACCCCCATATATCCTTAATAAAACTATTGTACCGTATTTCTGCCTCCTCGTCTTTTCCAAGACCTCAAAGGTGATCAAATTTTATACTGGAACCAAACAGCTCCCGCTAGCCAAGCTAATTCCCCATTCTAAGTCAAAAACATAATCGAGGCATCTAGCCAGCATCTCAGGGCAGTTTTGGTAACAACTGACATTTTGCTCAATGCTAGACAACAGGGAGGCACCTGGACTATTATCCTGATCTTCCAGCACTATCACTGAACAAACCAAATCTGTGATAATTGAGGTAAACTGCAAGGTTGTTTGTTGTTGTTTTTAGGGGATGAATTTTGAACCCAAGGAGTTTCCAATTTCGCTTCTAAATTTTATGCGGTGTGATACTTTGGTACAGCCCTAATGTAGCCTGTATAGTCATTTCAGCTGGTAGGTTTTCCCCCAGCCTTGCTTCTTGAGAACCTGAGCCATGCAAAGCAGATGAGCTAGGAGCCCTCCCTGCTTTTAAAGGCGAAGCATCTCTAAAATTAGATTAGACTATGTATTGCTAGCAGTTAGGGATGTGCATGAACCATTGCTCAGATGGTTCGGTGGCAGAGGGTCATACTTTTAAGGAGCAGGGAGGGAGCTCATCCCCCCACCACGTTTGCCCATCTGGCACTGTTTCCAAAACTGCTGGTACGGGGCAGCAGCATACCTCCTTGCTGCCCTGGTCAGCATTGGATCAGAAGTGGCTGATGTGTAAAGGTACCCTCCACTGCAGAACCGGCCCAAACTCCGGACTTCTGGACCGGTTCAGCAGTTCGGTTCGTGCACATCCCTATTAGCAGTTACTCAGTTATAACAGAAATTAATTCTAAGAATCATAAGAAGTAGTCACAAGTTGCGAAGCGCTTTCACACACCTACATTTTATTCTGCTGACATGAACTCATCATCACCTTATGTACAAACATATAGTGAAAATAATTAGTGCCCATGGCAGCTGAATGATAACTATTTTATACATCCAAGTTATCACTGCATAGTATATATCATACAGCATTAATGCTGTGCAAGTCAATAGCAGTTATTTTAATTTTAACAAAACAGGAGGGTCATAACTTTATCATGTTTTTTGTCTCACTGCAAAGCTCATCATCAGTTTTATGTGACACCACAAAGCTTCTGAAAAGTGTCTTGGAAAGTGTCATTTTAAATGTGTGGGGAGCACACTAAGTTATGCAAATCTACCCTAATCTGTTACCCATTGGAAAAATACCTTTGTTCTTATAAATTCAACACATAAGCTACTTGTTGTCAATGGGACATCTTGGGCTTGTTTGTCCAGGTAACATGTCTGAGTGATGTGTCCTCTGCATGGTATGCAGCAAAAACCTGGCCAGTGATATAGTCTCAGACTTGCCCACAGTTTGTTTCTCTTGTCATCACAGACTGAATTCAGAATTCTAATACATCTGCAGGCAGATTGGTTTGAAGTTTTGTAGAGGGTGTGCTGACCTTTGCCTACTGCATGCTCCACTCCAGTTTTTCTGGCGTGAACTTCCTTAACTGTAATCTCTCCTGAGATTAACTCACAAGACAGTGTGGACTAAAAGTTTATTAAAATAGCCTCCGTTAAAAATGTCACTGTCATAATGGTGAATGGCTTAGATCTGAGTTATCTTAGAGAGTGCTGCCTTCTGCATAATTCCTACCACACATTAAAGTCATCTGAAGAGGTCTATCACCAGTTACCACCGGTCCATCAGGTGGTGACTCAGAGGCGGGCCTTCTCTGTAGCTGCTCCTGGGCTGTGGAATGCACTCCCAGCAGAAATCTGTAATTTGAGTTCATTATTGTCTTTCAAGAGAACCCTTAAAACCTATCCCTTGTCATGGACAGATCATCATCTGGTGGGGTTTAGTTTGACTGCTCTGTCTGCCCTCTGCAGGGGTGGTGGGCCGATTAGGATGGTCCGCCCCCGGAGGCTTATGGATCCGCTTGGATTCCAGATGGCCTTTGGGGAGTTTCCAGTGTCCAGAGCTGGTGACCCTGTCGAGGCCCTGGTTGATCTCTGGAATGGAGAGATGGCCCGTGCTGTTGACACGGTTGCTCCTAAACGCCCTCTCCGGCTTGGTGGAGCCCGATCTGCTCCTTGGTTTTCCTCGGAGCTTAGGGCGATGAAGCAACTCAGGTGACGGCTGGAACGACGCTGGAGGAAGAGTTGTCACGAATCCGACTGAACACGGGCTAGAGCCCATTTTAGGGACTACTCCGTGGCAGTGGGGGCGGTGAAGAAATGCTTTTTCTCCACCTCCATTGCGTCTGCTCAGTGCAGACAAACAGAGCTGTTTCGTGTGGTAAAAACCTTGCTCCACACATCCCCCCAGACAATGGGGGAGGAGTCATCTACAGCTCTTTGTGATCAGTTTGCCTGTCGCTTTGCAGATAAAGTCGCTCTCATCCGTGCTGACCTGGACTCCAGAGTTTTGGCAGTTCCGGCAGACGTGCCTCTGGTACCATCTGGTCCTGTTGTGTTGGATTCTTTTCGGTTGGTGTGGCCTGAGGATGTGCACAAGATCCTGGGCAGTGTGCGGGTGACTTCGTGTGCTCTTGACCCTTGCCCTTCATGGCTAATAAAAGCTGCCAGGGAGGGGACAGGCAGATGGCTGGAGGTGATAGTTAATGCTTCATTAAGGGAGGGCAGGATGCCATCGTGCCTCAAGGAGGCAGTGGTAAGATCACTATTAAAAAAGCCCTCCCTTGATCCCTCCAACCTGGATAACTATAGACCTGTGTTTAACCTTCCCTTTTTGGGCAAGGTGATGGAGCGTGTGGTGGCGTCCCAGCTGCAGAGGGTCTTGGATGATACGGATTATCTGGACCCTTTTCAATCTGGCTTCCGCCCCGGGTATGGGACTGAGACTGCCTTGGTCACGCTAGTGGATGACCTACGCCGAGAACTAGACAGGGGAGTGCGTCCCTGTTGGTTCTACTGGACCTCTCGGCAGCATTTGATACCATCGACCATGGTATCCTTCTGGGCCGCCTCTCGAGTATGGGAATCGGAGGCACTGCGTTGCAGTGGTTCCGGTCCTTTCTTGGGGGGAGGGTCCAGAAGGTGGTGCTGGGGGACTACTGCTCGGCCCCATGGCCGTTGGCCTGTAGGGTCCCGCAGGGATCGGTCTTGTCCCCCATGCTGTTTAACATCTACATGAAGCCGCTGGGAGAGGTCATCCGGGGACTTGGACTGAGTTGTCAGCAATATGTGTATGACACTCAGCTCTATCTCTCCTTGTCATCTGATCCTAGGGAGGCGGTGGATGTCCTGAATCGAGGGCTGGAGGCCGTGATGGGTTGGAAGTGGCCTAATAAACTGAAATTGAATCCAGATAAGATGGAGGTACTGTTGGTCATTAGGAGAGCCAATCGGGATGAGGAGATTTTACTGGTTCTGGATGGGGTTGCACTTCCCTTGAAGGAGCAAGTATGCAGTTTGGGGGCACTACTGGACCCGGCTCTGCTTTTGGAAGCTCAGGTGGAGGCGGTGGCCAGGGGTGCCTTTGCACGGCTTCGGCTGGTGCGCCAGCTGCGTCCCTTTCTCGAGAAGGCAGATCTGGCCACGGTTACCCACGCCTTAGTCACGTCGCGGCTGGATTACTGTAACGCACTCTACGTGGGGCTGCCCTTGAAGAATATCCGGAAACTGCAGCTAGTGCAAAACGCGGCAGTGAGGGTTTTATCCGGAGCTGCCCGTTGGGAGTACATCACCCCCATTCTGAAAGAGTTGCACTGGCTGCCGGTTCGTTTCTGGGTCCAATTCAAGGTGCTTGTTTTGACCTTTAAAGCCCTTAACGGTTTGGGCCTGGGGTATTTGAGGGACTGCCTGATCCCAAGGGTTGCTGCCCGCTTGATGAGGACATCTGAGGGGGCCCTGCTCTGGGTGCCGACAATGAGAGAGGCCCGGCTGTCGTGCACTCGGGACAGGGCCTTCTTTGTTGCTGCTCCCAGACTTTGGAATGCTCTCCCAGTGGCCATTCACTCCTCAGATTCCATCAAGGCTTTTAGAAAGCTTATTAAAACTTGGCTTTTTACCCAGGCTTTTACATAATTGTTTTTACTGCTGCTTCTGTGTGTTTTTACTTGTTGTATTGTTTTTATGCCTGTTTTTTATATGTTTTTATATTTTTTAGCTTGATGTTTTTATTGCCTTATTGTATGTTTTAACTTTTGTAAACCTCCTTGGAGTTGTCTTTTAACGAAAGGCGGTATATAAATGTAACAATAAATTTAAAAAAAATCAATATCTATTTGACATGACCTTCCAGAGTTTTTTAATTGTTGTAAATTATTTTAAATGTTTGCCCTGGTTTTCCAGGATTTTTAACTGTTTGAATGTTTAATTGGTTTTATTCTGTTTTTATAGTTTTGGTTTTAATTGTTAACTGGTTTTAATTGTTTTTATTTTTTTGTAAACCGCCCTGGGCCATTTTGGGAAGGGCGGTTGTAAATCGAATGAATGAATGATGGGACTTGGTTATTAGATGGTGGCATCCAGTCACATTTATCTTGTATTAATGCTGTTGACCGCTTATTCATACCATACTTTTGTACTTGGCTTTCATTGAAACTATTCTACCATTTATCACCTGTGGACATACTTGGAAACACTGTTCAATATTGTCCCAAGATCAACAAAGTGTCATCTCTAAAGTGAAAAGTTGCATTCTGAAGTTAAGAGTAGATATATATTTATTTATTTTATTAATTATTTATTTATTTGATTTTTATACCACCCTTCCAAAGTCACTTAGGGCGGTTTACAATTAAAACAAATCAATTAAAACCAATAACAGTTAAAACAGAAATATAAACAATATAAAACATCAATTAACAATTAAAACATCATAAAGAAACAATTAACCAGAACAATTAAAAAACCCTGAAAACCAGGTTATAGCATTAAAACAATTCTAACGAATTAAAAACCCTGGAAGGCCAAGCCAAACAGATAGGTTTTAAGGGCTCTCCTGAAGGTCAATAAAGAATTCAGATTGCAGATTTCTGCTGGGAGTGCATTCCACAGCCCAGGAGTAGCTACAGAGAAGGACCGCCTCTGAGTTGCCACCAAACGAACTGGTGGTAACTGGAGATGGGCCTCTTCAGATGACATTAATGTGCAGTAGGGATCATGTAAAAGAAGGCGCTCTCTAAGATAACTCAGACCCAAGCCATTCAGGGCTTTAAAGGTAATAACCAGCACTTTGAATTTTGCCCAGAAACATATTGGCAGCCAGTGTATATAGGATCACAGAGGGAATTTGAAACTGTAGGAGATAGATAGATAGATAGATAGATAGATAGATAGATAGATAGATAGATAGATAGAATTGTGCAGTGCAACTACTAGCTCATATCCTGTGCTGTATTATTAGGGCATAATAGAACAGTGTGTATTTAGAAATGCTGTACTGGGGCTCTACGCAGTGTGCTGCCAGCAGGCAAACAAGCAGAGGAAGAGGGTGGAGCAATTTTCACTTCTCTCTCCTCCAACCAAAAGTACTTTTTGGCAGTGGTGGAACCAAGGATAAAATGGGGGGATGGCACAGCAGGGACAAAGTCAATTGATAGGTGGGTGAGCTGCGTCCCGCATATTAGATTTCTGAAACAGAAATGGAGGAGGTGGAGAAGCCACTTGTCTGGGGGATGCTTGTCTACCATGCCCACCCTCTGGAGCCAACTTTGCCTTTTGGCTTCAAAATTATGCCCTTGGGGTTCACACAATACACTCCTTCTACCCACATGTATCTGCCCGAGTGGAACTCTGATAAGAGTATTTCTGCACACACACTGATCTTTTATGCCCTACTAACCCTGTGAAGAATGTGAGCCACTGTACTTAGCAATAGTCATCTACTGCTTTACTCAGAACAGTAGCTATGTAATAGATACAACTGTGTTCACCATTATTCCATTTCAGAGTACCAGGCATGGTATCAGCATTAGGGATGTGCAAAAAATTTCGGGCACAGAATGATCTGTGCCCGAAATGAACAATTTCGGGGGATTCGGGGCTGAACCGAATCACCCCCGATGTCCCCCGATATTTTTCGGGCACGAGCCGAATCACAAAAGGTGTGAATTCTCATTCTATCATAGCAAATGAGATATTTTTCAATTAAACAACTCTCATGACCCCACTTTCACTTTTTCACACTTTCCTTTACTATGAATAATATGAGGAAGTAATCAATTTAGCACACTTCACCTTATAAAGACAAACCTCATACAAATAAATTCACCATAATTCACCCCTCTGCCCAATCACTCTTAAATTGGGGATGGGTGGTAGCCTCCACCCATTAGGCACTATCTACCAGCCCACCCCACTCCTTTGGGGCAGATCCACTTTCTGCCCCCAATCTGCCCCAAAGACACCCAAACTTCAAAAATTCTCAAAAAATCAGCCCTCTGCCCAATCCCCCTGAAATTGGGGTGGTAGACTCCACCCATTAGGCACTACCACCCCACCACACTATTTTGGGGCAGATCCACTTTCTGCCCCCAAACTGCCCCAAAGTCACTAAAACTTCAAAAATTCTCAAAAAATCAGCCCTTTGTCCAAACCCCCTGAAATTGGGGTGGTAGCCTGCACCCATTAGGCACTACCACCCCACCCCACTATTCTGCCCCAGGACCCACTTTCTGCCCCAATATGCCCCAATATGCCCCAAAGACATGAAATTTTCAGAAATTTCCCCAAAATCAGCCCTTTGCCCAATCCCCCTGAAATTGGGGTGGTAGCCTGCACCCATTAGGCACTACCACCCCACCCCACTACTTTTGCGCAGATCCCATGCTATGCCCCCGAACTGCCCCAAAGTCACTAAAACTTTAAAAATTCACCAAAAATCAGGATTTTGTCCAATCCCCCTGAAATTGGGGTGGTAGACTCTACCCATTGGGCACTACCACCCCACCCCAACATTTTGCCCCTGGGCCCCTTTTTACCCCCCCGAATCGATTCAGATTCGGATTCGGATTAAATCCGAATCCGAACCGAATCAAGGGTGATTCGGGTGACCCAGATTCGGGCACAAAACAGAACAGGGGTGATTCAGTTCGGGTCCGAGCCGAATCACCCAAAATCCCGAATTGCACACCCCTAATCAGCATAGCTGAGAAGTCAGATCAATACACTAGGATGTTGCCCACATAAGTATGATAACAATTGCTCTATTAATATATTGAGTCTGTACACACAAGCAGCCAGGCTAGGGAAGCCCAGTCTGGGTTTGGATGCCCACATGCACTACCAGGATCTGGCCTGATCCCAGCACTGCCCTTGCGGGTATCCCAACTTTTTACCCCTGCCTTTAGCCAGGGTTTAAGGGTACGAGTGTGCCCTCTGGCACTAGGGTTGTGTGTATGCTCAGGCTGCACACAGCCTGAGCATACACACAGCCAGGTGCCTAGAGTGCCTGACTCCCAGGGGAATCTCTTAATACACTGTCCTTGTGGCATGGTGCTTTGTGGGATTCCTGGAGCCTGGGAAAACGAGTCCCGGCTTCCAGCGATCCACACTGCACGGAGCAGTGCAGATTGTGTGGGCACACACCGGTGCACCAAATAGGAGTGCTGTTGCTTATCTGGGGGGAAGGTAGGTGAAACCCCACCCTCTCTTCTCACCCATGCTTTGGTCATGCACATGACCTTATTAAGTTGTATGAGTGTGCAGATGTTTGTATACTTATACATGTTTCTGTATGAATGTCTGTATCTACATTGATTTTTAAAGAGGAGAGGAGAGCTGGTCTTGTGGTAGCAAGCATGACTTATCGGCCGCGGTGGCGCAGCGGGGAAGCGACCTGCCTAGGGTGCAGGAAGCTGACGGTTCGAATCCCCGTGGGTGCCGCTGCCGCGATCGTGCCTCGTAAAAATATAACTTTAGGAGAGGAGAGCTGGTCTTGTGGTAGCAAGCATGACTTGTCCCCATAGCTAAGCAGGGTCTGCCTGGTTGCATCTGAATGGGAGACTTGATGTGTGAGCACTGCAAGATATTCCCCTCAGGGCATGAAGCCGCTCTGGGAAGAGCAGAAGGTTTCAAGTTCCCTCCCTGGCTTCTCCAAGATAGGGCTGAGAGAGATTCCTGCCTGCTTCTTGGAGAAGCTGCTGCCAGTCTGTGAAGACAATACTGAGCTAGATAGACCAATGGTCTGACTCAGTATATGGCAGTTTCCTATGTTCCTATGTTGTCCCCTTAGCTAAACAAGGACCACCCTGGTTGCATATGAAAGGGAGACTTGATGTTTGAGCACTGTATGATATTCCCCTTAAGGGATGGAGCTGCTCTGGGAAGAGCAGAAGGTTCCAAGTTCCCTCCCTGGCCTCTCCATGATAGGGCTGAGAGAGATTCCTGCTTGAAAACTTGGAGAAGCCACTGCCAGTGTGTGAAGACAATACAGAGCTAGATAGACCAATGGTCTGACTCAGTATATGGCAGCTTCCTATGTTCCTATGAACCTGGTTACAGGCCCCTCAAATGCATGGTCCAGATAGGAAGTGTACTGCCATGCTTGTGTTCAACTTAACGTGTGAATTACTGTACCTGTGTACAGATCTGAACCTGTGTACAACTGTAGACTTGTATGGGTGTTGAACATAATAAGAGTAGTCATGCATCTGGGTGTTTTTTTTTCCAATCATGGAACAGTTTACCAGGCAGATTAGATGCTGTTGGACACAAATCCTGACTAAAATCTTAAATTCTGACATAAAGAAAACCTTTTCCTTTTATAAAAAATCATGTTGTCACAATCCATCACATATTGGGTTTGTCTGCTATTTCTGGGACTGCAAGGACTGATAGCTATGTTCTAATCAATATAACATATATTGATATCATCAAACATGCTTACACATTATCACACTTTTCACTAGAATCAAATCAGGGCTGGATGAGCCAAACAGGGCCTCAGCCAAATTATTGCAATCATTTGGGAGTCTTCAAATGTAGCAATTGTACTCTTCAAGTTCCATACATTAGCTGAAGATGAAATGATTGCAAATTACTGATTTTGAAATCACTAGTAAGCATAACCAAGTTTTTAAAAATGCAAACAAGAAAAAATTAAGGGTGTGTGTGTTTTACTATCTTTGTAGGTCACTGGGGATGATCTTCTCACTCTAGTCAACTCTAGAGACCCAAAAAGTTTCTAGTCAACTCTAGAGATCCAAAACGGAAATATTGCCAACTAGTTCGCCATCCTCCAGAGTTTCCTTTTAAAAGTTTCATAAGCAGAAATCACATGTAGAGAATATTTTCTACCACAATTAGCTGAGGAATCTCTTTTTTCTTCTTTCAAAACAGCAAGAAAAGTTATTGGGAAAGGCGACGAGGCATGTGGGCACTTAGACATGCTGTTAAACATCTTCAGGATTCTAATGAATTTAATAAGCTCCCAAGATGCTTCTTACAAAAAGCAGTGAACGCTCAGGAAATATTAAAGCAATTTTGTTTTCTCCAGCAATAAAGCGCAATCTAGGTGACTTGCAAGATACATGATCAATATTACTAACACTGAAAGTCACAGGAGGAAACAATTATTCACTTTGATGCTTTTAAATATCTGCTTATGCAACTCAACGACAGGCTTTTGCCTGAGCATTGGGAGGATTTAAGTCAAACACTATGAGAATTATGATTTACTCTATATATGCTTTCCTAGGCGGCATGGCTTAATCGGCATGTAATGGATGGGTTGCAGGTGCTTCACTTGATTCTGTCACCTAATCAAACAAAATGAGTCAGCAGTGTGATATGGCTATAAAAAGGGATAAACAAAATGTTTAACCTGCATTCACTGAAGCATCCATGGCAAGGCATGGAAAGCAATCGTACTATCATGGATGCTGAAATAAAACCATCCCAACTTTCCTTATTTCATTTGATTCAGCTAGGTCTAGAGAGGATGATCTTTTCCCCTATAGCCTCAGTTGTGCTTTTGGAACTAACTAGTGTCTCCGGTTTCTCAAACTTAGAGATTAGTGAAGGAAATGTAAACCTACATGACAGGTTAATTATAAATGTGAATTAAAGTAACAATAGATCAAAGAAGCAGCAGCAAGCAAGTAGTATGCAACAACAAAATTTATATTAAAAGATAACTAGAATGCTGACTTGTTTCACCAAGTTATTATTTTTTCTGGTCATGAGAAAATTTAGGATTAAAAAAGCAGATTGTTTTTTCAAGTGCAGATTTCACTTGCTCTCAGACTTCCTTACTTTTTCTTTACTTCATAGTAGTACAATGCTCCTTGAACTGTGCTCCTTGAAACTATCTGTCATGACATGGCTTTCATGAAATGTCTTATGTTCCCTCTATGCGGAGGTCTATATATGCTATACTATATATGTGCACTAGTATTTTTACAGAAGCTTTTTCTCTCAAGTTCTTAATTATTGTCTGCAAAATACCCTCAGAAGAGGAACAAGAACCCACATGTATTGAATTCTTTGGATTGGAGCTGTACACACTACCGTCTCCTGATGTAGCAAGCCAGCACAGCATAGTTGTTAGAGTGTTGGACTAGGACCGGGAAGACCCAAGTTTGAATCCCCATTCAACCATGAAACTCACTGGGTGACTCTGGGCAAGTCATGTAGCTCTCAGCCTAACCTACCTCACATGGTTGTTGTGAGGATAAAAATAACCATGTACACTGCTCTGAGTTCCTCGGAGGAGAGCAGGATATAAGTGTAAAAATAAAATAAAATAAAATAAAATAAAATAAAATAAAATGGCATGAGAAGTCGTCTAACCAAAGGTAATCCACAACAGTACTGCTCTGCTTAGCAGCAATGTTCTACTCAATACAAGTGAAAGACACAAACTGCTATGCTTCCAAAAAGGTGCTTTCATATCAATAACATTGCTTCAGCAAATGCTCTTAAAGTACATTGCCATCTTTTTTGTAATGTGAATCTGAATATATCCCAAAGTAGGCTGCCTTTCCATGCCCTCATTCTGAAATCTGAAAATTTGCCATACTTCAAGCCCCACATTTCAAAGCAAAGTCCAGTGGTTGTTTTTTTTAAAGCTTTTCTGCCACAGCTACTTCTCAGTTCCTCAGGAACACAGAGTAGTTGTCTTTCATGTGCTGAACAAAAGCAATATTACTGCAGCAACCAACATGAGCCTTTTTAACTCATACCTAAGGGCTAGAATGAGATCAGATCCATGGCCACCATGAATATTTTCCTAACATCAATGCATCCTCATTGTGTTTCCACATCCAGTAGAGAGCATAACTCAGGGGGGCAGTGGAGTTGAGACAGCCTGGCAAAGGGAATGTGAAAATGCAGTGTGTGTGTGTGTGTGTATGTGTGTGTTTGTTTGTGTATGTATCTCTATCTCTGTCTCTGTCTATACTGAAAACTACCATCCAGTCATGCTACAAGCATTGTAGTACCCCTCTAGTCGCCCACATACAACTTTCCATAAATTATAGCAGCTTTGCCTAACCCACCCCCACCCCCTTTCTGGTTAAGGAACATCCAACATGCAGCTTCCCTATACCTTAAACAACAACAAATATTTATCTGCTTCTTTTCAACCAAAGTTTCCAAAGCAGTTTACATAGGGAAATGATGAATTAACAAGGTGGCTCCCTGTGCCCAAAGGGCTCACAATCTAAAAAAGAAACATAGGATAGATACCTGCAACAATCACTGGAGGGATACTGTGCTGGGGGTGGATAGGGCCAGTTACTCTCCTCCTACTAAATAAAGAGAATCACCACATCAAAAAGGTGCCTCTTTGCCCAGTTAGCAGGGCATACATACATACATATGTACATACTTTTAAGATTTTAAGATCCAGCTGAGCCAGGGGCAGGTTGATGGGAGGAGGGCTCTGCTGAGCAGGGCCCTGAGTGCTTGCCTGTGTTCCACCCCTTGCAGGTAACCACCAACTAACTGCCATTTAAGATCCAGCTGAGCCAGGGGCGCGAGCCTCTTGGCACGGGCCAAAGGGTGAGAGCACAAGGGCTCTCGGCCGAGTGGAGAACAGCCAGTGGAGTGCAGTAGTCAGAGGGATGAAGCGTCCCAGCAAGTTTGATGGACTTCTGAACAGGAGCACCAATGACAACAGTCCCCCATATCTCCCTGGACTCCTCCTCCTCCTCCTCTTCTTCTTCTTCTTCCCCCCCACAGTAGCATCATCTATGAGGCTCCTTTAAAGCTCAGGCTGGGCCACGGGCACAAGCCTCTTGGCACTCTCTCTTTGTGGCTCTCAGCCTTGGGGCGAGCTGCCTGGGGTCAGAATTCAGCATAAGTCTGTTTGACACCTGGTTTTGTTAGGTAGTGGAGCTGCAGTTGTTTTTGGACTGAGGGATGTGTCTGGGAGAGCAGGAAAGTGGCGCTGGTGTGGGGGCAGCAATACCACTAGTAGCGGGCAGAGGGAGATATGGCTGTGGGAGCTGGGCTGGCCGTTACAGGGGGAAATGGTCCAGGCAACTGAGGCCTGTTCCTATTTCCAGCTCTTCTCCCAACCCTGAGACCCTTGGGAGCTCTGAGAACACTCCTCTCCCAGTGGCTATTCGCTCCTTGGTCTCCATCACAGCTTTTAGGAAAAGTGTAAAATCTTGGCTTTTTTTAAATTCAGGCATTTATTTGATTCTCTGCTGCTCTTTACAGTTTTTATTGCTTTTATGTTTTTGTTTTAAATTTTAAAATCAGATTTGTTTAATATTTTTTCTCCACTTAATATTTTAATTGTGTCTTTTTTACCATCTTGTGTTAATTTTTTTTTTGCTGTAAACTGCCCTGGGATTGCTTTAATAAAAGGCAGTATATAAATTTAACAATAAATTAACAATAAAAATACTGTTGGGAATTCTCTCTGGTAAGAGATACCCTTCTATTACAGCAGAGTGCACTGAGGCACAACACAGTGGAGTCTGCCTAGGCATTCGTGTATGCTGAGAGTAAAAGAAACTTGGAGCCAGTTCATAGTTTCAAATCAATATAAGGAGTCTTTATTGGAGAACTCCATTCCAGATAGGAAAGTGAAAAGATAGGATCTCTAATCTAGCTAGCTAGCTGGATGCAGAGGGATAGTTTCTGCATCTATGCACACATGGTGCAGGGAATGAGGAGAGTGTGTGTTGCAAGGGAGAAGAAAAGGAAAGAGGAAGTGGCAGGAAGGAAGGAAGGAAGTCCCTGAGAGTAGCAATCTTCATATATCAAAGGGATAGTGTCAGAGCAGTAGAGAAGGGATGACCGATGTCTTGACCCCTCTAGCCCTCTGACTCACTAATCTGTCCCCCTCTGTCACTGAGGCATGAGCAGCACAGAGTCCTTCACTTCCAACACATACATACATGCATGCATACATACATATGCATCTAAACTCCACAGAGATGATCTAACAACAGGGCTAACGTACTGTGCAACAGTACATCAGCTTAGTAATGTTGTGTTTGTGCACTTTACAAATGTTGCACAAATGCAAAATGTATGCAAATTGCTTTATAGAAGTGTAAACCCTTTGGAAATAATGGGCTTACTTTCGTGTAATGCAATTTTTACAGATTTTTCATGGGCACAACTTGTACAAACTTCACGCACACACCATTACTAGGCTGATGTACTGTTTTGCAGTATGTCAGCCAATGCTTTTATACACAGATGGCATCTGCAGCCAGCAGTGCCTTTGCCTAGCTTCAGCTGGTGTACAAGCTGTGACCCTGTCTGGACTATCCAGCCAATCAGATGGATAGTATTGGCTGAGAGAGAAGAGGGGGGAAAGGGAGGCTAACCAGTTTGCCAGTCTTTTGCAGATCAGCCTGCAAGCTCCCAGCTGAGCACAATTAAAGTTCTGTGTACCACTTCAGACTTTTGTGAGGAGGGATACAGATATTTTTGAACATTCCTCAATGTACAAACAAAACTCTGCAACCTGGGAGAACTAGACTAGACTTTTCTTCATGCAGGGAGGTGTTTTTTTTTTAATAAATTCAAAATATGACACTTGCCACATCTGCAGTCTGAAACAGTACAGTCTGAAATTCTACCACTTCCATATACCCCCCCTCACTCTGCATAATGTGTAGGATGGCTCAGAATCGGTTTGTGGAAAACTGGAGGAGACACCAGGAAAATGAAGGAGACACCTTCATAAGGAAGGTAAGGCAAGAAGGAAAATGGGAGACTGTCAAGAGAAGCAACTTCATCAAAATAAAGTGATAAAGAAAGGAGAGTTACTGCATGAGCCCTTCACTGTTGACATTACAGAACATTTGTGTTTATATGGAGTCCATCTTGTGTGTAAAAAAAAAAATCAAGCCATAGTGGTGAGGGTTGGAAGAAAATATTGACAGTAATAAAATGAAATTTCAAGAAACAAGCACTAACTCACAAGACAGCATGTTGACAGTGTTTATGCTAATTTTTTGAAGTTTCATCCCTATCTGCATCACTCTTGACACCTCATGCAAAAGCACTCTCAAAGCACTGAGGAGTGGAAGTATATTATTGCAGGCAAATATGTGAGGCAGAGAAAATACATATCAAGTCATGATGAGCCTTGTCCGGTGTTGCCAGGATATTCCCCCGCTCCTTGCACACCTGGGATTTAGCCTTCAGCTCAGCTCAGCAAAACAGACATGTGCACCAAGCTTATGCTTTGACAGTCGGCTTCCATGTCAGACAAGTGAGACAGTCATGTAGGCAGCAGAGGGCTAGTGCTTTGAGGCTGAGAAAGGAAGGAACCACATTGAGCATGCCTGCCGTTTTGATGTGGCTAAATTGCTAGCCCAGCAAGCAAGACTTCTGGGACAATGGACCAACTTGATCCCTCCTGCAATCAGAGCAACCCCTGGCCACCAATCAAACTGACACACCCAGAACCCTTCCACCTTTATATTCCTTCCACATAATTGCTTATTTGGCACCCACAATTCTCAGTAAGAAGTTCCTGAGGTTTCTCACACCTTGGGAAGTTCACACACACAGGAAACGCTGTGCCTTTGTTGTCTTTTTTCTGCTCTGATTAAAATATCCCATGCACCCCAGACCTCAGTGCACAAATGTGTGCTGTTTTGTATCCGGAGTTATTTATTACATATCATGAGAACAAAGCACTAGGAAATCATAACCACCAATTACAATTATTTTATGAAGTCTTTCTATTGACTTCATTGTTGATTTCGTTAATGACTTGCTCGGATCTCCATCCTATACAAGTGTGAATCTTAAGTTGTGTGCCTATGGCTGGAATATCAGTTTGATCATGGGGAATTTACACTTTGAAGCTATGAAAATTACTCAAGTGCTTGCGGATCCTTTCCCTACTGCACCCAACTCTGACCAGTCCATAAACCAGTGTCGAGCCTTAGGCAGCTTCTGAGCCAGAGCCAGAGCTCAGAAGCCAGGAGTCAGAATGCTGCCCATGCAAAGTCTCTTAGTCTTTCCAGGTCAAGTGGAGTCCATGGCTGGTCTGAGTGGCTGGAGTTACCATGCATTCTAAGACCACTGCACTGCCTACAGAATCAATCACTCAATCAAACTTTATTTCAGTCAAAGATCAGATACATAAATTAAAAACAGTAACAAAATTAAGATATTATGATCAACTGGAACATGACAAAGTCATTTGTTGGCATATTTTCACTGCGGCTATACAAAACTTAGCTACCGTACAGGTTATTGAGTGGTTTGTTTCTAAAAGCAATACATTTGTGTCAAGTCCCTCCAGTCTATCTGGTTATCTCAACAAAAGAGTGGTGATATACCTTGTACAGGTGTCCTTATAAAAGGGGCAATAGAACAGAACATGTTGCATGGTCTCTACCTCCTCTGACCTGCCTGGGCAGGCTCACTCCACTAGTGACACTTTGGAGTACCACCCAACCCTGCACATTCTGAGACATCCCAATAACTTCATTTTAATGTTCTACATCATCCACTTGCTGAAAGAATACCTGTTTAGCTTGTTCATATCCTAGGAAGATAAGGAGTTCTGTTGAAAAGACCACATGAGAGTAATTTCTTGGTGATTTCCGATTTCCATCTGGACAAATGATCATCCAGAAGAACTAATGGATTTAATCCAGATGAAGAAGGAAAAAATCCACTTTAAGCCAATAGTTAATTATGTGCTTCCAAACCCTCACCTCAATTTTGGGCATCCCAGTTTCCAGTCTAAGTGCTGTGTTAGATACACATCTAGGGGCAGCAAGAATGGATGGTAAGAATTTTGTTTGCACTCCCTCTATATCATCTCGGTTGATATATATATATATATATCCACTTGTGCCCCATATAGAATTTGGGCCAGAGTTTTGGCCTCTAAAAGCTTCAGGGTTGCTGGAGCTATTTCTCCTCCTTTTGTGTAGAAAAACCTCTTAATAGCCATTGAAGTCCTTCATGCTGTTCATGAGACATACTCAGTATGGGACTTCCAGATCCCCATGGGGTGGAAAAGTACTCGGAGATACTTGGGCACCTGCTCAATTCTATTTCCTTCAGCAATCCATTTTTGCGGTCTTGCTCTTTTTGCAAACATCATGATTTTCGATTTCTGAAAATTAATAACCAACCTATTTTCCTTGCAGTAATAGATTATAGCTTTTATAGCTCTTTTAAGGATAATTGGTGTACACGAAATGATTGCCTCATCATCTGCATACAAAAGTATGGGAATATCTGTGCCCACAATTTTAGAGTGGTGGAAAGTTGGATTATCTAAATTTGTAACCATAGAGTTGATATAGAGATTAAATAAAGATGGCACCAAGATACATCCTTGCTTAACCCCTTTATTTGTGGGGATTATTTTTGAGTAGCCCCTGTGGGTTGCATCTCAGAGTGGTATTTATATAAAGCTTCTGAATGAGGAAAAGTAGACATTTATCAATAGATGTCTTTTTAAGTTTTCCCCAAAGAATCTCTCTTGAAATTGAACCGAAAGCGAATTTGAAGTTAAGGAAAGCTGCATATAGGGCAGAGTTGGCTTTACGAGAATATTTATCTATTAAACGACGAAGAACAAAAATATGGTCAATAGCTGAGTGCCCAGACCTAAATACAGCTTGCTCATTCCCAGAGACACCTTCAGATTCCAGCCACTCTTGGAGATTTTGATTTAAATGTTTTGCATAGAGCTTGCTCACTACTCAGCAGACTAATAGGGTGATAATTGGCCAGGGTCCACTTTAATTAGCTCTAGGATGAAAAGGTCACTACCTGGGGCCTTCCCCACTTCAGAGTGTCAGTCAGACCACCCACCTTCCTTAGGGTTACCGGGGGCCAAACCAGTAATGAATCTATATCAAGGTCATCCCAGTTATACCCTGGCTCAGAGTTTTGCTATAAGGATCTGAAATGTTCCTCCTAGACTTGTACAGGGACTTGGTTGATCAGACCGGAGGGGATTTTACTAAAGCCTCTGGCTGTGATCTGCCAGAAGAGAGAAGAATCTTTCTCCTTAACTAATTGATTAACAGTTGCCAGGATATTTTTTTAGTAAACTCTCTCTTTTTCTCCCTTATGAGAGTCTTATATTGTTTTTTTTAAGTTTGGATAACTCTTGAGGAGAAACAGTCAGAGAGTGCTGCTTATAGGCTTTGTAGCCAGCAACGCATCTGTTTCTGAGCTCTACACATTCGTGGTCAAACCATTCCTGTGATCTGCTGTCCTGTTTGGGGTGATTCATCATTTTTCTTGCAATGTAAATGCTCTGCAGTTGACTACTAAGATGATTGTACTGATCAATATACCTGTCTGATGAGCCCTGTCCTATTAAAGATGAACTGAGCTCTAGTACAGGTGGCGAGTTCAAGCAGTCAGATGAAGTTTTAGCAAATCTCTCATTCTATCTAACTCGCACAACACAGTCACCTTCCTCTAAGGTTGAGATGTACCTTTCCTCAAATCTAAGGTGTTCATTAGGGAGCAACATTCTCAAGATCAATGGAAAATGGTTGCTATCTAAGTGGAACTCAACCACTATGTTCACCAAAAGGGTAGATAGGTTACAGGAACACTGCCCATAGAGTGATCCCTGTAACCTTGGTGGCACCATCACACAGTTCCATGGACTAACCCCTGCTAACTTGGCAAAGAGGCACCTTTTTAACGTGGTGATTCTCTTTATTTAGCAGGGGGAGAGTAACTGGCCCTATCCACCCCCAGCACAGTACCTCCAGTGACTGTTGCTGGTGTCTATCTTGTGTTTCTTTTTAGATTGTGAGCCCTTTGGGCACAGGGATCCAGCTTATTTATTTATTATGTCTCTATATAAACTGCCCTGAGCCATTTTTTGGAAGGGCAACATAGAAATCGAATAAATGAATGAATGACTACCAGTTCCAGTCTGGGTTAGGGGTGTGGACAAAACTGGTTCACCCTGTTTGTTTCGAGTCTTAACTGGGCCCGAACCTAACCAGGCATATTCAGTTCTGGCACCCCGAATGAGGGGCCAGGGTAAGCTCAAATTCAAGCTGGTTCAGGCCCTGTTTGTGGGTGCCAGGGACGTGTTTTTTTAATAGAGGACTTATGGCCTGTGAGGCCTTGAGGGGGTCAGTGGGGTATCTCTGTTCATTGGTGGTTCCCCTTCCTCCCACCGGCCTCCCCACAGTCTCTGACAGGCTGTTCCGGCCCTCTCTGAGCTTGTGGTGGTCATTTTGGAAGCTGCTGCATGTGCTTTAAGTCGAGCTGGTTCACACATCCCTAGTCTGGGCTATTCCTTATACATATTACCCTCCCCTGAAATCTTGATTCACACATATGCTTTACATGACTTAAGCATCTAAGTATCACTTGGAAGCATGCTTTATCACATGTAGGATAGATACCCAGATGCTGGAGACATGTGGAGCAGTGTTCTGTGAGAGCATCTTTACAAATTCTACACTGCACATTCTGGCTGATATGTATGTGTCCCTCTGGCTCTGGGATTTAAGGGGACGTTAATTTCAAAACATTTCTGCAGTAGTAGTTCACTAATTACCCAGACACCAGACGTGATAGAAGTTACATCATGGAAACGATGGAGACAAACTGGTTTGAGGAACACGGTCCTAGGAGCTGAAGTAGCTTGGCCATGTTCAACAGTTCTCTACTTTGCCTCATTTTCTTTTGCTGTTCTCAGATTCCACTGGGAGATTGGTTCAGGAGAGTCTTCTGTATTATAGTATTAATAGCTGTTTCTTTATTAACTATTCACCGTACAGCCATCACAATTGTTCTCCTGGGTCTGATTTAAATTACCCAAGAAGTGGATTCCACCAAGCAAAACCATATCTGGAGCTCCTTTCTACTTATTAAGCAAAGGATCACTACTCCTGTTAGGTGGTTTTTTAAATTCTTCTTTTCTATACTGCTCCACATTGCATGCCAGGAAGAGGGAACTGAGTCACATGACTCTTCCTTGTAATCTTTAATGGATTAATGGTATTGATTAGCAAGTTTGGGGCAGCAATGTGAATTTGTCACTTAATCTCAAAGGCATGTCTGTCCATTTAAGGTAAAAGTGAGTGTCTACATAACCGGTGTGTGGTCAAAGGCCAGAAACATTTCTTTCAAAAGGCTAACTCTTGTTAAGGAAAGAAACACATCATATATCCATCAGCATGTTGCAAGTCATAGCTGGTTCAAAGAGGAGGATTTCATTTCCTCTGTTGTCCAAGAATATTTCCCTGCATTGTCTACCCACAGCAATTTTACCATAGACAGCACAGTGAAAAGCTAGATTAGGTAGCATTTTGTGTGGTGCATGCTGATGGGAAAGACAGGCGCTCCACCAATAACATTTCTAATTTTGGAAGAATTAGATGCAATCAGTTTTTAAAGGACAGTGATTTGTCTTGAGTTTCAACTTCGGAGAGATGTGCTCAAACTTATAAAACACATATTAAGCAGCGGTGATACAAAAGCGCATATGGAGCTATTCGATTAATTTCCAGAATGTTACATATTGATCATGTGGATCAATGAGAACCAAGGTCACTTTGGGAATGAATCACATGTTGGTGTTTTCTTAAGGCCAAATCCTAAACCTGCAATATTTTAAGAAAGAATAGGGTTTCTAAACTGCCACTAGCAAGGTTTCACAGCATTTCTAAATATAATTATGCTCTTTTCTCATTTTGCCCCTTTTGAAGGTATGCCGTTCTGAGTGACTGTACACAATCACTTGCTATTTCCTGACAGTGTGTCAGCAAGTACTACTTTAGTGATGACAACACCACATTTAGGGGGTGCAGGTCAACAACTCCCCACTGCTACCTTGTCAAATTTCACCACACATCACTTTGAGGGACATTAGAAATGGAAGTTTAAACCATCTAAATTATTATCTTCAGACAAAACATCAGCATTTTGTGACACCATGAAGACTATGAATTTATTGTGATATGATGTTGTGGTACAAAACTTCTGAAAGGTTGGCTTTACAGCACAATCTGATGCATGTTTATTCAGAAATAAGTCCCACTGAGTTCAGTGGGGCTTACCTCTAGTATGTGTGCAACTGGAGTCATGCAGCCCAACCTTATGCATGCTCACTCAGAAGTAAGTGACATCATGTTCAGTGGAGTTTATTCCCAAGTAAGTGTACCTAGGACTGGAGCTCTAGCATATGAAAGCTTATGCCTCACAAATCTGTTTGTCCTGAAGGTGCAACAAGCCTCTTCTTGTTTTTGCTGCAACATATTAGCACAGTTATCCCTCTGGAAGTTGTTACTGTTTTCAGAAATAATAATAATGATTTATTATAGTGTCTGTACTATCTGATACTTTGCCATGCTACTAACAGTGGCCAACATAACAGGCAGCCCTCCACTAATGTCACTGACCAACTTGGGCTGCTGAGCAACTTGAAAGGCAGCCCCAGTCATGGGTTATGATGGGGCTGATGCTGAATGACTTAAAACCGCTTCCAAGCAGCCACACAGCGGGCCTTCCTGTGTGGCTTCCTGGAAGCTATTTGAAGTCATTCTGCACTGCAGTAGCCCCATCAGGTCCCTAATGTCAAGTGAAGGCTGTTGGTCATGTCGGACACTATTTCCAAAACTACCTTTTTTGCAGTGTCACCTCTCCGGATTCTGACAGTGGCTGCCCTGCAGACTAAATTACTCCTGAGTAGTCCTACTGAAATTAAGTAGAGTAACTCCTGAGAAGTAGTATAGTAATTTAGTCTGGAGTCCAGCCAATGCCATTTATCAAACAAAATTTGATAACATACAAAGTATCTACGTATTTGTAAAGAAAATGTTGTTGCCTAACATTCTGTTGCTCTAAATAGGGACCAAGAAACCCAACCCAGAATGGGGCTCCCACAAAAAAGCAAGATGGTTTCTTAATGTCTGGGGTCCTCAGGGGCAAGGGACAGGTTTAGCTCTATTGCAGTGGTGTTCCCATGTGTACCTTTCCTTTCTTCTCTATAAATGAAAGGCTGTAGTTCATTCATCTAAGGAAAAGGAAGGTGCTGCACTATGGAACTATTTTGTGATGAAGGTATAAGCTGCTCTCCATGCCTGACCCTGAGTGGCAAGGTTTTCAATGCTACAGTTGCTGCAGGGAGGTGTAATGGTCTCTGTATGCGGTGTACAGATATGCACCACACCTCCAGGGCTCCTTGTGATAGACAAGCCCACATACATCTACAGACTTCCCAACACAATGACAAGCAATTTGGTCATCTACTATAAATGCTTCACCTGCAAATTAAACACACATTTTTTTTAAAAAAAAGAATACAGAATAATCCTATGAATTGCTGCCCTAGCAGAAGTACACAGAGCTCAGGCCACCTCCTTCCCAAAAAACTTAGATTATTTACTCCCTCTTATCAGAGTTGTTGGTAACACTTACTTCTGGAAATTAACTATCAGAGTAGTCTTAAAGAGACCTGCAGATGGAGCAGCCTTAGAGAGGACTGCAGATAAAGGATTTCAACGCAATCACTCTTTCTCTCTTAGGTCTTTACTGCTGTCAGCTACCCAGCTCCTACCTTCAAATTCCAATCTCACCTCTGTTCTTTCTGTCACTGCTGTTCATCCATCTGATGTGCCTATTTATTCACACCACATTTCTACTAAACTGCTGTTCACTCAGAGGTTGACACTTCCTTGTCAACCTGATGAGCTACCCGTGTGTTTTGGCAATGGTGTGGCTTAAATGTGACACCAGGGATGGATTTTGCTTCCATGAAGCTAGATATTTTGTTTGAACCTTGAAGATGTGCTGCTTACCCAGATGCCCTGTCCTTTTCCATGTATATTACACAGTAAGAAGAATCTTACCGATGTATCTTAGAGAATATTGAGACAGAACAGGAAAGGAGCAATTGAACTGGCTGTAAACAGTCCCACTGTATAATGACAGGAGCCAAGCCACAGCACATTTCTTACTGGCAGTGTTAGCATCCACCTCATGTGTTGCATGATCTTAGTAGAGATAGCTGAATTCTCCCCTGCTCACCTGGGATTAACCCAGAAATGCTCCAGTTTCTTCCCTCCACAAATCAGGAAGAAATCAGATCATTTCCTGAGCTGATGGGGTCCATAACAATGACACTGCTACTGCCCATTGCTGGATAGGCAAGGAAAGAGGAGATGCTTTGTGGAGGGGAAGGTGACAGGGGAGGCTGGTGAATTTCTGCACATTAAGAAAGAAGCCCCAGGTGTGTTGATCAGAGCTGTGCTGGATTGACTATCTAGAGAACAGGATGTCCCTAGGTGTACAAGATTACACCCCCCCCCCAGTTTTGATGAGCTCATTTCCCTGAGACCTTGCCAACTAAATCGTTAATTTAGAACAGGTTGGGAAATGCACTGCTTATCTGTGTGCCTCTCGAGGAGTGCTCCACTGGAAAGGAGGGTTTCTTCCCTTGATCAATTTGTGTTCACGTTCTTTTTTCAGCAGTAGTACTCTGAAGAGGCAGGTGGTAAAACCTCACTTGGAAGATTGTCCTGCTATTGCAGCTGCCCACCAGTCTGTGTCACTAGAACCCAATTCCTTATACATCTTATATGTTCATTAATGGATTATTCCTGTCCTGCTGGAGATTTCCTACAAAACGTTGGTTTGATCTTTGACTTTGTAAGTTGCTGGGGTGCATGCTTAAAACAAACAAACCACTGGTGGAGTTTTCAACCCTTTCACTCTTGGGCAGCAGAGAACAAAGTGGGAGGTTTGTCAGAAATGCTTCTTTCCTTTTTATATGACTTTTTATTACTGTGAACATCAAGCACTTACCCTTCCTTTAAAGCTTTCAATTATGAACAGGGAGAAGATGGTGTACGACGAAATACTGAAAGAAGAATTTAAGAGACAGTTTCTTTTTTAAGAACAACGGTGACTCCTGTGGTTAAAAGCACTTTATCTTCATAGATAATGGGACACTGTTTTAGTTTGGCAACTTTCTCTCATGACTTGTGTGAACTTTTTAAAAAGAAATGTCTTCTCTTAGTGTAAAGATATTATGGTTGTTCACATGACTGAAATTCCTGGTGGTTAGGGAGGGCCGGGGGAAGGCAGGAGTATACTTACCTTCCCCCACACGATCGTCTTCCTCCCATTGCCACACCACCAGGCACACAATTGCTGTTGCTGGGTGGTGCGGCATCCTGGAGGCTGGGGAAATGCTGCCCAGCTTCCAGCAATCCCACAGTGCACCACGCAAGGAGTGTGGTGCATTGGATAATTTCCTCATGAGTCGGGAGCGCAACGCTCCCAGCTCTGTGTCTGCTTGGGCTGCATAGAACCTGAGCATTTGCACAACATTTACTTGGGTAGAAGGGTACATTTGCACACTTCTACCCAGGCAGAAGTTCAGATAAACTACCCAGACTACCCCGGAGGGTAGCACCGGGATCAAGGCTGATCCCAGCGCTTCACACAAGCAGCTCTACCCATGTAGGGCTGCTCGTGTGAACAGCCTTATTGTCTGACAGCCAGACTGATGCTTGTGCAAACACGTTGTGGTACCACAAAGATGTTGCACTCGCTCGTTCCAGACTACTGTTGCTCTGGTGCAACAGGGTGTGCTTGTGCAACAAGGTGTGCAACCTGTGCTAGAAGTAGATGCCACATCCTGTTCCACTAGCCTTACTGGAACATAGGAAGCTGCCTGATACCAAAGCAGACCATTGGTCCATCTAGCTCGGTATCATCTACACAGACTAGCAGAGGCTTCTCCACAGTTAGTGGCAGGAGTCTCTCTCAGCCCTATCTTGGAGATGCCAGGGAGGGAATGTGGAACCTTCAGATGCCCTTCCCAGAGAGGCTCCATCCCCTAAGAGGAATATCTTACAGTGCTCACACATGTAGTTTCCCATTCAAATACAACCAGGGCAGACCAGGGCAGCAGAAGACCCTGCTTAGCAAAGGGAACAATTCATGCTTGCTACCACAAGACCAGCTCTCTTCCCATAGACCAGCTTTCCTCCCTGAATAAGCACAAGGACACAAGTGCTACAAGAGCACAAGGAATTGTGCAAGCTTGACCACCCATGCAGTTATGTGACTTCCCTGCCTGTGTGCAACTTTGTGCAGCATTAGTCTGGATGTCATCCATTGTTTTCAAAGTAGATCAATTCCCAGCACATTTTAAAACATTATAAGACCATTCACACAACCTCGCTGGGTTCTCTGGCATCCCACAACGCACCGCATTAGGAGTGGTGCACCGTGCTAGGTGTGGATTCCCTCACTGCTGAGTGCTCTTGCCACCTGGCATTGTGAACATTCTCTGCAGGCAGCCTGAGCATTCACATGATGGGGAGTGGGGTAGAAAGGTGCATTCATGCCTTTCTGCCCCTCTATTAGCCCTGGGTGACCCTGTTGCAGAGCACCAGGATGGGGACTGTTCCCAGTGCTTCTCACAACCAGCTATATCCAGAGGGGACTGCCCTAGCCTGGGTAGAGCTGGTCATGTCTGCTTTCATCCATAAGTGAACTGAAAGGATATGCCTCAAGGGTTTATTCAAGAACTGGCTACAAATCTCTTAGCAGTACTCAAGTTGACCATTGTACACTACTGAAGCAATCCCAGCCATAATCAATGGCTACATAAAATCTGGTACATTGCACAAATGGTGAATAAATAAATAATGTTAGGTTGCAACACGGTAAACAAAAGAGAGATCATTTTGAGGTGAGATGTTCCCAACGTGTTAATGAAATTCAAGAAATAGTGATGCACTACAACATCTTTTTCTTTTTATGTACTTTCCTCTACCTCTTTTCTTTTCTTGATCCCTGGACAGTTATTGTTGACTATTTCCGTAGCAAAACTGGAAGTGTATGTTAGAAGGAAGAATGGATGGACTGAGAGTAAATATGCAAGCAGAGGGACTGGTACTCTGATTGGTGGTTTGGTCTTTCTGAATCTACTTGAGTAGTTAAATCAGAATTATTCAACTATTTAATTTAGATGTTTTACTAATCTCAACAAAAATCTGTTTCCTCATGTTGTACTGTATTTCCTATGCTATCTTTACTGGATATAATTCGCTTTCAAATAAGCAAAGGAGGTTATTTGCAATTTCCCACCCAGTACTAACCAACTAGTTCCCAAGAAACATTACTCGTGGCAAGCCAGAAAGCCATAGCAACACTATTTTATTAACATTCTTCTGAAAATGCAAATCATCTAGGGTACCATCTGAACTATATAGATCAGTACAGAGCAGTTTCAAACAGATTGCTAATTACAGTTTGGGATGTGTGAGCTAAATTATTTTTATCATACATCACTGGGATTTAATTTCAGTTCTTTAAGCCAGGAAGCTAATAAGTTGTAAATTCATTTTCTAAAGCCCCCCAAAGTCATGTCAGAAGCACAAAAGGGCAAGGGCAGCCTGTTGTGCATGTAGCTCATTGGTTGCATTTTCCTTATCAATAGGTTTCTGGAGATTTTCTAGAGAACGTGAAAGAGCATGCCTTTCATCTAGAAAGTCTGGAAATGTTCAATCATTTTATGCCTTTTATGATTCTTTGTGTGCTGTACTGAGGGCATTCACATGACACAAATGGCCTGGGCTACTCTAGGCAGCTCGTCTCGTCTGGAGCGCCCGGAGCCTTCCACTCCCGGCTCCTCCAGGCATTTGGAGCCCACCTTTTGTACCCAGAATTTTACTGAGGTAGAGCAAATTGAGTTCATTTACTGGGTTTGTTCTACCTCGGCTGGTGATTGTCTGTGCAGTTGCTGCTAGATAAAGGGCTTCCCCCTGGCCTGCCACCATTTTGGGCAGGGAGCTGGGGGGAAGAAGTGGCTGTGCCAGGTGCAGCCGCTGCTCTGTTGAGGCAGCCTCTGTGCTCCTGGTGCAGGGCAGACTGGGATGCAGGAGGACCTCTTCTTCCTGATCCCAGCTCTGGTCACCGCTCATGTGGGCACGCGGCATGGCAGAAGCCAAGATGGCCACCTCTCATCTGCGGGGGAAAGCAGGAGAACTCATGCCTTCCCCCCAGCCCTAGGTAGCAGGTAGCACATGGCCAAGGTCATGTGCATGACCTCATTGTGTTATGTGTGCAAATTTGTATATGTTTGGAATTCTGAAATTCTAATAATAAGAAGGGAAACAAGGACGAGAATAGAAGGAGGCGGCTGAGCAGAGAGGTATGGAGAATTAGAAGGAACATTGCCTAATATATTACACTTAAGGTGCAGGGCTCTGTTAAAAGCAATTGACATGGGACAATGTATGAGCTTACATACTGATGTGAAGAGTAAAAGGATGGCTCTTCTTTGTTTTCTATTGATCAACAATAGTCAGCCACAACTAATCTAACTTGGATCATATAAGGTTCATACTTTCTTTAGCATGGAAGTTTATCAACTGATTATTTATTTATGTATTTATTACAGAGCAAGAAATCTCCTAACCGTAGGCAGATATTTATAGCCATTGCTATGCAATCTCATGGTAACTCAGAGGTCTCAGAGCTGGTCAAGTGGTTAAAACGCCTCCTGGGGTGTTTAAGTTTCCAATGTAGTAAGTGTTATTTAATGCTTGAATAGCTGAGTTGCATATTCTAATCACCAGTAGAGCTTTAAATAATGAGTTAGAAAACTTGGCATCGAACATCCAAGGCAGGCCACAACATAGGTTTTGTCAGTGTTCCAGCTACTCTTAATAAATCTTCTTTCATTTATAATTTACTGCTTTATAGGTCTTTGCACCGCTAAGAGGCTAACGTGCCCACATTAACTTTAACTAGAGAAAGATCACCAATTCATTCTATATGCATTAGGTCACTTATCACAATTTGTGCCTTTCTTCACTCTGATCTGGAAGCGCTCTAGTGAATAGGCATGAGAGTGGAAATGCCCTTACCATTAATTACAGGTCAGTGTATGACTTCAGTAGATATGGGACCTCACATGATCACAGCATGAGCACTATGATTTCAAGCTACAGTCATGTTTTTAAATATCACTACACCAGAAAAGAATGACAACCATATCGAAGTGAATGGGATAGTAGAATCAGTGGCTTCAGTCTAATGGCTTACGGAAATTTCTCCATTCATTCTTTTCGATAGAGGGGAAGAGTGGTACCTGCAAAGGGATGTGCATTCGCAGAGCTCTCACCTTCCTTGAAGCGAATGAGGAAGGCTGTACATTCAGATTCTGCACACACAAGACACTCCATCCAGGCAAAAGCTATTGTTTCATGAGACTGTGGCTGCCATTAAAACATATTTTCATAGAAAGTACTCCAACATTTTTAATGGAACAATTCCATACTCCTACATAATCAAATACTTAGGTTCTGGTTTTCTGTGGTACACAAAAGAACCATACCCAATGAGATCAGATTTGTACTGGTGTAAAGACTTTTCTATATCTAGTGCTTGTTTTAAAGTCATAATTTTGGTTTGATCAAAGGTAAAATCTCAATGCTGCCAGAGTTCTGAAAAGTCACCAGTGTAAACCTCGGGATCTCCAGCTTAAGTGCTTTCTAGCATTTCAAGATCAATTCCAAACTTGAGGAATGTGGACTACTTTGTGTCATGTGTGTTGTACATGTTTTGGGCAAAATACTTGCAAACAAATGGTGGAAAGATGAAGGTGAGTATTGTTACTAGCTGAGCTTATTCTGCCTGCTCCCAGAAGCTTCCCTGGTTGCAACTGCATCTCCAGGCTTGGAGATTGCAATTTTGCTACGCTCAAGAGCTGCACTGCAATGTGAGCTCCCAGTCTATGTTATACATGTGGACAAATCGCTTAGTTGGCAGTGGATTGATCGCCCCTAGATTTGGCTGCAAGCCCCATACATTGGAAAGGGGATTAGATCCACACTCCCTCTTTCTGTGAGAGGGCCCTGGTTAAGCAGACTCCAGAACTAGCTACTGCAAGTGTCTGGCATTCAAGATCATTTCGGACTTGGAATGAAATCTAAACTCCCCTCTTTTGAAGCACTCAGGCCAGGAAGCAAAGGCAGAAAAGACAGCAGACTCCATTACTCTAGGGATAAGTCACTGATGTAACTTTGAAGAGGTGCCCATTGAAACTCTTGATAGAACTACTGGGAAGCCCTTCCCAGCACAGGATGCTCTGGATGCACCTGCACATTCCAGTTGTCCTCACAATCAGCCTTGAATACAAAAGGCAATTCACACACCTTCCTACTCAGGAAGGACAATCAGACACAATGCATTCTGAAGAAACCTGTATGGGTTGTCCTATTCAGCAAAATATGGCAAAAGAAAAGTGTCCTTAAAGCCCATTTTGGGATATAAGAATCCCTAACTCCATGATGCAGTGTGCTTCCTCGCGTATTATTACACCTGGGACTCCCACTGTGAAACATCTAAGTTTTTCCTTGGGCCTCTCACTCTCGACTCCATCAGACTGCAACAAGAAACTTCAGCAGACCACCTTGGTGTTCCCCTCTTCAGGACAGGCGATATAGCCTCTTGCACGGCTTCTTCAGGGCTGAACCTTTCCCTTTCTCTTATATCTGAAATCTTGCCCCTCTATCTTAAAGTACCTCTCTAGCCTGCCTGGAAATTTACACATAATTTGGAACTAAGCTAAATGTGCCTTACAATAATCTGTTTCTTAGCATATTTGTAGTGCCTTTAAACTATTTATTTATTATTTATATTTATTTATTTATTTGATTTCTATACCACCCTTCCAGAAATGGCTCAGGGCAATTTACATTAAAAAACAAAACAATTAAAATCAATTAACAGTTAAAAACAGACTATAAAACACCATAAAACAATCAACAGTTAAAAGTTCAAAACAGTTTAAAACCCTGGAAAACCAGGTTACAAGAAGTTTCTCCCATTTTGAGGAGCAACTGTCACCAAGCTCCACCATCTGGAATCTACCCGAGAGATAGGGATGTGCACAAAACCGGTTAGCCCTGTTTGGTTCAAGTTCGAACCAGGTTCAAACCAGGAGGAGGTGGTTCGGTTTTGGTTTTGCTCGAACCTCCCCCTGGCTCGGTTCGAATTCGAACCGGTTCAAACCGATTCGAACCAGTTCAAACTGGCTTGAACTGGTTCAGACACCCAAAAATTGGTAGGATGGTATCTGGCAACCAGGGGTACCTGCCACCCAAACCCCAAAGCAATCGGACACTTGTACGATTATTTAAATGAATTTTTGAAAATTATTTTTATTTTTTTCTCATAGGATATAATGGGACTCCAACCAGACCATTATTCTTTATTGTGGAGCACCCATGGGTGCCAACAACCATGCAAACCCCAAAGCAATCAGACCCCCCAATGATTTTTAATGAATATTTGAAATATTTTTAATTATTTTTCTCATAGGGTATAATGGGACCTGAACCACGCCATATCCCCTATTGTGGAGCACCTAGGGGCACAAAAGTAGGGTAGGTGGTAGATAACCAGGGGTGCCTACTATCCACAAAGTTCCAAGGCAATCAGACACTCCTCTGATTATTGGTGAATTTTAAAATTATTTTGGAATTCCTCATAGAGAATAATGAGGATTGCAGCAAATGTATAGCTTCACATCATGGAGAAAGGGGTGTCCTAGAGTGGAATGTGGTGGGTGGTAGTTCCCAAGGTGGGCACGGAAGCTATCAGAATTATTTGAAAGGAATTGGGCAAAGGGCTGATTTTTAAGTGATTTTTGAAGTTTACGCGACTTTAAGGTTTTTCTCCATAAAGAAGCATGGAGGTGTCAGCAAATGTATAGCTTCACGTCAGGGGGAAAGGGGTGTCCAAGAGCAGAGTGTGGTGGGTGGTAGTGCCCAAGGGGGGCCAGGTAACTATCAGAATTATTTGAAAGGAATTGGGCAAAGGGCTGGTTTTTAAGTGATTTTTGAATTTTATGTGTCTTTAAGGTTAGCAATGAGAGTGGATTCATAGTTTGTCATTGAAAATCTTATATGATACCAAAGAATCTACACTCAGAACACTTCCGAAACAACAAAACCCAGTACCCCATGGGTTAGCAACCCATGGAGGTGGTTGGCACCCTTGCTCTGGGCCACCCCAGCACCCCCCAAGTGCAGTTATGGGGCTACTGAAACCTCCATTCTTCCCTATGGAAAAAAACCTTAAAGCCACTTGTGGGGTGCTTGGGTGGCCCAGAGTGAGTGGTGGTCTAGTGCAAAGAGGGTGCCAACCACCCCATGGGTTGCTAACCCATGGGGTACTGGGTTTTGTTGTTTCGGAAGTGTTCTGAGTGTAGATTCTTTGGTAGCATATAAGATTTTCAATGACAAACCATGAATCCACTCTCATTGCTAACCATAAAGACACATAAACTTCAAAAATCACTTAAAAATCAGCCCTTTGCCCAATTCCTTTCAAATAATTCTGATAGCTTCCTGGCCCCCCTTGGGCACTACCACCCACCACACTCTGCTCTAGGCCACCCCTTTGCCCCCGATGTGAAGCTATACATTTGCTGACACCTCCATGCTTCTTTATGGAGAAAAACCTTAAAGACGCATAAACTTCAAAAATTTTAAAAATCAGCCCTTTGCCCAATTCCTTCCAAATAATTCTGAGAGCTTACTTGCCCACCCTAGGAATGACCACCCACCACAATCCGCTCTACGACACCCCTTTCTCCATGACGTGAAGTTATACATTTGCTGCAATCCTAATTATTCCCTATGAGGAATTCAAAAATACTTTAACAATTCACCAATAATCAGAGGAGTGTCCAATTGCCTTGGGGTTTTGTGGGTGGTAGGCACCCCTGTCTTTCTACCACCCACCCAGCTTTGGTGCCCCTAGGTGCTCCACAATAGGGGATATGGCGTGGTTCAGGTCCCATTATACTCTATGAGAAAAATAATAGAAAATATTTCAAATATTCATAAAAAATCGTAGTACTATCCGATTGCTTCAGGGTTTGGGTGGTTGTTGGCACCCATGGGTGCTCCACAATAAGGTATAATCACCTGGTTCAAGTCCCATTATACCAAATGAGAAAAAATAAAAATAATTTCCAAAAATTGATAAAAAATTGTACGAGTGTCTGATTGCTTTGGGGTTTGGGTGGCAGGTACCCCTGGTTGCCAGATACCATCCTACCAATATTTGGGTGTCTGAACCAATTAGAATCAGTTTAACCATTTCAAATCGAACCACCCCCGTTTCGGTTCGAATTCGAACCTGCAACTCGAACCTGATGGCTGGTTCGGTTCGAATTCGAACCTTTGAACCACCCTGGTTTGAATTCGAACCGGTTCGCACATCCCTACTGAGAGATAGGAGTGGAACCACTGCAAAGCAGTGCTTCCTGTCCCCCAATCCCCCAGGAGATCTGGAAGGATACCATGGTTGATGGTATCGAACGCCGCCGAGAGATCCAGAAGAATCAGCCCAGTCACACTCACTCTGTCGGTTCCCAGGTAAATGTCATTCATTAGGCCGACCAAGGCTGTCTCAACCCCATAGCCAGCTCTAAAGATAGTTTGAAATGGGTCTAAATAATCAGTTTCCTCCAAAACTGCCTGGAACTGGTCAGCCACCACCCTCTCAATTACTTTGCCCAACCAAGGGAGATTGGAGATTGGCCTGTAACTATCCATTGCTAAGGGGTCCAGGGAAGGCTTCTTAAGAAGCGGTCTAACCATTGCATCCTTCAGATAAATAGGTACCCTACCATCCCTCAGCGATGCATTTATGATATTAACTAGGCCACCTCCAACCATCTCCCTGCTAGATAGAAGCAGCCAAGTCAGGCCAGGATCCAGAGAACAAGTGGTAGGCCACACCACCCCAAGCAGCTTGTCCACATCCTCAGGAGTCACAGATTGAAACTGATCCAACCAAATATTGCAAGAAGGAATGCTGGCCACCTCCTCCATAGACTTTGTGGAAATAGAGGAGTCCAAGTTGGCTCGAATACAGGAGATTTTGTCTGCAAAGAACCCATTAAAAGCGTCACAGCAGAATTACCCCAGAGACTGATTTGAAGTTGAAGGAGCCAAAAACTTAACTACTCACAACCCGGGATAGCTCTGCTGAACGCGAATGCGCAGACGCAATGCACACAGACCAAAATTCCTTTTTTGCTGCACCGCATAAGCAAAGAAGACTGCATAAGTCTTCAAATTGGTCACATGCTGTATCCTGTCAGGTTTGAGCCGAGTTCTCCTTCATTTGCGTTCCAGTCGCCTACCCAGCCGCTTCAGTCCTCGTAGCTGCTTGGTATACCAAGGGGACATTTTTGAAGTAGGTCATGAAGGAGGCTTAGGGCCACATAGTAATTTATTCTGATTTTAATTTTAATAAACTCTTTTTAAAAAATTCATTAACATCTCTCTCTCAAGCCAATTTTCTTGAGTTGATACGCTTGCACAAATTAAGGCTGATTGGAACTTTCCCCCCTTTTGAGCTAAATTCCCTACATTTGCCTGAACTGGGGATGCTGACCAAACACCCTTGAGGCAGTTTCACCAACAGTATCACCTACTGACCAACTACCATTATACTAGAGATGTGCATTTTTTTATTCGATTTGTGCCTGAATTGAATCACCTCTGATTTGTTTTGTGTCCAACTCTGTTCCCCCAAATTACCCCAGATTCAATTTGGATTTGAGTCAATACAATTCAGATTTGGATCAATTCAGACCACTTATAAAGGTCCTAGGGGCACCAAATTTGGGTGGTGGGTAGATCTCCATGGGTGCCCCTACCACCTAGATTTCAAGGCAGTGGGGCACTTGGTTGATTTTTAATAATTTTATTTAGTTTTTACTGATTTTCTATATTTCCACCATAGGAAATAATGGGGATTTGAAGTCTAACATGGATCCACAGCTTTCATTTTTTAAAAAAAGCTAAGCTCTAGCCCTTGTAGAAGTGGAGTTCTGGAGCAAAATGTGCAGTCACTATTTTTCAAGTGTTTGGATTCTTTGATGTATAACAACATTTTCTCATAATGAATCCCTATGAGGATTGATTATATGCCTTCCTTTCTTCTGTTCATTTTGACTGTCATTGGACAGTGCCAACTGTCAACTGCCACGTGTCAACTACACCCCCACCCCACACACACTGTGGTACTCAGTTTGTTTTTTTAGGAATTTTTGAAGTGTTTAGATTCGTTGGTGTCTTCATTACACATTTCCATTCCTTCTGTTCATTTTGACCTCACTGCTTTGTGGGTGGGGGTGGGAAATTAGTGGCATCCCATGTGCCAACTACCCCTCAACCTGCAAGCCACTGGGTACTCAGTTTATATATTCAGAATTTTTAAGGTGCTTAGACTCTTTGGTGTGTAATGAATCTTCATAGGGATTCATTATGGGGAAAAGTTATTAGACACCAAAGAGTCTAAACACTTGAAAAAATTCCTAGAACATAAACTGAGTAGTACCCCACTGCCTTGTGGGTGGGAGGGGAGTGTAGTTGGCACATGGCAGCTGGCAGTTGGCACTGTCCAAAGACAGTCAAAATGAACAGAAGAAATGAAGGTGTGCAATGAATCCTCATAGGGATTCATTGTGGAAAATTTATTATACACCAAAGAATCCAAATACTTGAAAAATATGACCAGACATTTTGCTCCATATCTCCACATCTACAAGGGCTAGAGCTTAGTTTTTTTCTTCTTTCTTTTTTAATGAAAAGGACACCTACACAGTAGACTTTGCAGTAACTGTGGAATCCAGCTCAACCTTAATCTGAGAGATTTTATCCAAAAAAAAAAAAAAAAAAGGTTGTTAAAGACATCACAGTGAGTGACTGATGGTTCCAAGTTTAAATTTAAGGGGGAGGGGTACATACTAGCCCCTCACAACCCTAGACACCTCAGCTGGACATGAATTTGTGGAAGCAATAAGGGCAGAAAAGAACTGCTTCTTAGCTGCCCATACTGTCAGAGCATAGGTCTTCAAATGTGCTCTGTGTTGTGCCCGATCAGACCCGCACCGAGTCTTCCTCCACTTGCACTCTAATAATCTACCTTGCTGCTTCAGCTCATCCAAATACTTCAGCTCATCCTTGCTGCTTCTTATCTCATCCAAATACCATGGGGCTGTCTTTAAAGCAAGTCAGAGAGGACGCTTAGGAGCGTCCACCCCACCTCCCTGACCACATCCTCTCACCTTCTCTACCATGGAGTAACCCTCTGGGAGAAGCTGGGACCCAACTGGACCACTAGCCTCTCCCAACCAGTCTCCATAATACATACCAGGTCAGCTGCTTCATCCATAATTAAGTCATGGACTACCTCAGATTTATTTTGAACCAACCTGGCATTACAGAATAATAAGGTGAGGTTCTGTGGGTGGGTGGCATTGCCCTCCAGAATCAAAGACATGGAAGGTGAAACAGCATTAGATTTCTGAATTCCCTGCCCCTATAATGGCCTGCTGGCCTACCAATTCCATATCTTAGTCGATTCCCCACCACCACTGGTATAGCTGCCCCAAGGTCATTCTCCACCTCCCCATCTCTGTTCAGCCCCAAACACATACCTGTATCAGGCCTAACTAAATACTAGGTAACAATAAAGTGAGCAGGAGTCTTCCTTCCAGCCGTTCAAGTTAACAAGTCGGCCCCTGCCCTCAGTCCCACACCTGAAGGCTGCCTCCAAAGACCGGCCGGCTGGCTTTGGCGGCCGCGTGCAGGCAGCCTGCGCCTCTGGCTGCAGCCCACTCTAATAAAGGCCAAGATATCAGAAGCCCAATGGGTGTGTCTACCACCCACACCAATCAGGCAGTTTGGCTAGGTGCAGAATATATATACAGGTGAAACTCTAAAAATTAGAATATCATGCAAAAGTTCATTAATTTCAGTAATGCAAATTAAAAGGTGAAACTGATATATGAGATAGACGCATTACATGCAAAGCGAGATAAGTCAAGCCTTAATTTGTTATAATTGTGATGATCATGGCGTACAGCTCATGAAAACCCCAAATCCACAATCCCAGAAAATTAGAATATTGTGAAAAGGTTCAACAGTCTAGGCTCCAGGTGTCCCACTCCAATCAGCTAATCAATCCATAACACCTGCAAAGGGTTCCTGAGCCTTTCAATGGTCTCTCAGTCTGGTTCATTAGGAATCACAATCATGGGAAAGACTGCTGACTTGACAGTTGTGCAGAAAACCATCATTGACACCCTCCATAAGGCGGGAAAGCCTCAAAAGGTAATTGCAAAAGAAGTTGGATGTTCCCAAAGTGCTGTATCAAAGCACATTAATAGAAAGTTACGTAGAAGGGAAAAGTGTGGAAGAAAAAGGTGCACAAGCAGCAGGGATGACCGCAGCCTGGAGAGGATTGTCAGGAAAAGGCCATTCAAAAGTGTTGGGGACTTTCACAAGGAGTGGACTGAGGCTGGAGTTAGTGCATCAAGAGCCACCACACAGAGACGGATCCTGGACATGGGCTTCAAATGTCGTATTCCTCTTGTCAAGCCGCTCCTGAACAACAAACAACATCAGAAGCGTCTTACCTGGGCTCAAGAAAAAAAGAACTGGTCTGTTGCTCAGTGGTCCAAAGTCCTCTTTTCTGATGAGAGCAACTTTTGCATCTCATTTGGAAACCAAGGACCCAGAGTCTGGAGGAAGAATGGAGAGGCACACAATGCAAGATGCTTGAAGTCCAGTGTGAAGTTTCCACAGTCTGTGTTGATTTGGGGAGCCATGTCATCTGCTGGTGTTGGTCCACTGTGCTTCATTAAGTCCAGGGTCAACGCAGCCATCTATAAGGAGATTTTGGAGCACTTCATGCTTCCTTCCACAGATGAGCTGTATGGGGATGCTGACTTCATTTTCCAGCAGGACTTGGCACCTGCCCACACTGCCAAAAGTACCAAAACCTGGTTCAATGACCATGGGATTACTGTGCTTGATTGGCCAGCAAACTCGCCTGACCTGAACCCCATAGAGAATCTATGAGGCATTGCCAAGAGAAGGATGAGAGACATGAGACCAAACAATGCAGAAGAGTTGAAGGCCGCTATTGAAGCATCCTGGTCTTCCATAATACCTCAGCAGTGCCACAGGCTGATAGCATCCATGCCACGCCGCATTGAGGCAGTAATTGCTGCAAAAGGGGCCCAAACCAAGTACTGAATACATATGCATGCTTATACTTTTCAGAGGTCCGATATTGTTCTATTTACAATCCTTGTTTTATTGGTTTCATGTAATATTCTAATTTTCTGGGATTGTGGATTTGGGGTTCTCATGAGCTGTACGCCATGATCATCACAATTATAACAAATTAAGGCTTGACTTATCTCGCTTTGCATGTAATGAATCTATCTCATATATCAGTTTCACCTTTTAATTTGCATTACTGAAATTAATGAACTTTTGCACGATATTCTAATTTTTCGAGTTTCACCTGTATACACAATTAGAGTGAATTCAGCCCCTGATAACAAACAGGCTGCAAAGAGGAAGACAAGAGCACAGAAACAATAGGCAACCAGGCAGGCAGAGAGATGAAAAGGGAAAGCTACTGTAAGAATTCATTCGCTTCCTTGTGGGGAGGAAGGATTTCCTTTTCCCCAGTAGTCATGAGTCATGACTTGGTTGGTTTACCTGAGATTCCTATTTCAGCACCGCTAAGGACTGGAGTCAGTTGCCAGGGGGTCTGTTGGGGTTAGGTTAGCTAAGAAGAAACTGAGCAGAATTTCTGCTCAATTTACTACTTCCTTTGTAAATAAATATTAGTTACTTTTTATTGTAACACAGTCTGTTTACTTCTTGCTCCTCATTACTGCAACACTACAACAGAATCAACTGGGAGTGTGAGTGTCTGTGTGTGTGTGTGTGTGTGTGTGTGTTCTATGACTTCTTTGTTTATAATAATTTAAATAAAACAAAACCTACCATATACCTACACCTAACATATAACAACAGCGACACCTGTAGAGAGATTATTTATTGTTATAATAAATATATGCATTCAAGCAGATATAATAACTCCATTCAACTGAGTCTGGAATTTATTAGCACATTTTGTAATTAGTTAAGTAAATATAATGCAGTGCGATTTATAAGCTTTGATTCTGTAAATAAAAAAATCTGACTTTATTTTTGCTCATTTGTGTAATTCACTAGTGTGTATAACTATATGTGTATGTCTGTACAATATATAATATATTAAAAGCTAGACTCCCATTGATGTCGCACCTGCATGCTTTCTTTCTAATGTTGACAATCGATGTTGCAGTTTTGGTGGCTAAATATTTTTTCATATTTCTAAACTTCATCGGCATTTTAAAACAATTACAGAAGTCAAGATAAGGGTTTAGAATTCTGATTGCCTCTTTCTGACTGCAAAGAGCTATGATAATGTTGTGGCTTGGTTATTTCATCAGAGCATGTTTCAGCAATGAGACACAGTGGGGGGTGTTGTTAGAGTAAGATAATCACACCCCTGAGGTGTATCAAGACACAGTGTGGCTGATTACCTCTAATCCCCAAGGGATGTAATTATTTCACAATAACTACACGCTTGGAGCTGCCTTACTGCTGTTATCATATTTCTTTTAGCTTTAAACCTAAACACATTAAACAATGAGTTTGTCAACTGTGAGGTCCATTGAGATTAATCTAGTCTTTCACTGTATTTAACTGGCAGCAGGAACACTTCTCGAAGCTTGGCTGCTGCTGCTGCTGCTTCTTCTCCTCCTCCTCCTCCTCCTCCTCCTCCTCTCCTCTTTTGGGCTTCCTCACCCACCCACCCACCCCAAGATCCCTGCAGGAATTGCTTCTTGAAGTCAAAACAAAGGAAAATGCCTGAGAATTCCAGTGGCATCCAAATGGAAAGGGCGGTGGGGGGACTCCACAGAGTGCACCTAACAATGGCACCTCACACTGAGGTCTTCAAATATAATGGTCTTCCAAGATAACAGGACTACCTCTAGTGGTTCTTAGTGGGCATCTTTAATAGTCCATACAAACTAAGACAATGCATTCTTGTTATATTGTTGCCAGCACAGCCATTCTGCAGGCTCCCAGAAGCCTCTCTGCTTATGTTAGGGATTACAGGCTTGTAGCTCCTCCTCTTAACATACTCAGGAGACTCACGGGATTGTGGGCTCCCCATTTGTTGCTATATGAGGACAGGTCACTTAGCAGGCAGTGGGAGGATCTCCTCCAGGTTTACCCAAACAATTTGAAAGGGGATTAAGCTTTCCCTATGATGGGAATGTCTAAGCAGACCTGGAATTAGCTTTCAAGTTAACTCCACTTCAAGGTTTCTCTGTCCAAAAATTGATGTTTTACTTCTACCTCCTCTGTGGTTGCCTCAAACAAGCTAACACTAATCACCTCAGCAGGAAAAGCAGATAAGGCAGGCACTGTGAATGCTAGTCCCTTCCCCATCACAAAAGAGCTAAGTGGGCAATAGGAACTCAGGAGATATGCTCATTAAAATTATTGATTGGTTTACTGGGTCCTAAGTTCTCACCTGACAGATACTGTCCTTGCACATTCTTTCTGTCCATTTACATACAGGTTGTTCTTGACCATTCATGCCATTAATTGTGCTTTACCCAAGCACAGCAAACCAAGACAATGGATCGTTTTGAGATCCACAAGAATTTGAGATCCACTGGAATCCCCCTCCTCAGGAAGGAGGAGCAGCAGCTGGTATTTCACCTCAGGGCACATTTTGGGCTATAACTGGTCCTGAACATAAGAACATAAGAACAGCCCTGCTGGATCAAGCCCAAGGCCCATCTAGTCCAGCATCCTGTTTCTCACAGTGGCCCACCAGATGCCGCTGGAAGCCTACAGGCAGGAGTTGAGGACAGCCCTCTCTCCTGCAACTGGTCCTGGTTTCATGAATCAGTGTGCTTCATTTGGTCTCTGTACCTTGGAGTCACCCACTGTCTGGGTGATTGATCTGACACCAGCCATAACACCATAAGGTCGTGTCTTGCTCTTCACACCATTCCCTCTCTCAGCCTCCAGATCAGCCTTCCTTGCTGGTGCGATCTGCTCAGCACTTCTTGCTGCTGCAAGAAGCTGGCTACACAAGAACAGACACCTTTGGGATTTACCCTTGCTGCCTAACCCCCAAATTGGGGTCAGTTCTCTGTGGCTACCTCCCAGTTCTGCACCTAAGGAAAGAGGTCCTTCAGTTGCGCCTGAGCCAGTCGGGTCCAATTGCCACTAAATGGAAGGACAAGGTTGTATGATGACCACTGCGCTCCTCTGGGCTTTGCAAAATGGTCGCTGTGCCTACCTACGGAGGCTCGAACGGGTCAGAAAGTATGGTAAAACAGGCCGCAGCAGTGATTACCAAGGCCAGTGAGGGAGGGGAGCCTTTGCGGGACACCCCCCCCCCCATGGCCTTTAGGAAGCCCCCTGAATGGGCTAGGGGAAAATATTTTTTTTAAAAAAATATATATTTTTTAAAAATATTTGCGAACCCCCCCCCCCAGACTGAACCAAACTGGGAGGGTTCAAAGGGGGGTCGGACCAAACTGGTCCAGTCAGGTTTGAGTGCAGTTCCGTGCATACCCATAGCGCCTATACCCAGGTTCAATGCTATTCTCAGGTCCACCAACTATATGTCGTGGAATGTGACTCTGGGCAAAAAAGTATGCGTGCCTAGACAAGGAAAATGCACAGGTGTGTGTTGTGGCTTGCACAAACCTAGATTTAACGAAAATTCAAAATTGCACATATCATTCTGCAATTTCCTCAAATGACAGCTCCTCTTATGAAAGCTGCTCAGATCCTTCCTTGGAAACAGAGATATAGGTTTTGGGTGCTATATAAATGTGTTAAATAAATAAACAAACAGTGGCATAGAAAGGTTGAAGGTGGCCTGGGTACAAATTCTAGAGCACTCCACCTCCTCTTCACTCACTGCTTCTTCCCACCGCCACTCCACTTTGCTCATGGGTTTTATTTGTTCTCCATCGCACTGCCCGGCTGGGTTTTCCTTCTTTCTCAGTACTGCATTGGCTGCCCTACTCTGCTGTCTGCCCTTCAGCTGGCCAAATGGCATGCACAATGCCATTTGAAGTGTCAGCATAGGAAGAACTTGCTGACCCTTTCAAATTGTGTTTTGCTTGCAGGCCCTGCAAATGGCTCCACACCTGCATGTTTGTCAGCCAGCATGGAGTTGGGGTGAGCGCAACAGTGGGGTTGAGCAACATGGGGCAGGCACTATGCACGGCCCTACAGGGCCTCAGTGCCCATGTTCTTCACATGCACTTTCTCAATTGTGGAGAGACCCTGTTTGGAAGAGCATTGCTCGGCTTCTAATGCCTGTGGCATATTATGGTGCCCAATGAAGGTTTCATAGGCAGGGGTGTAGTGGAGGGGGGACACGCAAGGACAGAGCACCGGTATTTCTTGGCTTCTCTGGCTATTGAGGTGGGCATGGCCATGATGGCTGTCATGGAGAGTGCCTGGACTTCTGAATTTGCAACTACATCGCTGTTCATCGGTACAGTTGAGCTTCCATAAAGGTGGTTCTCCACAGAGATGTGAGAAAGTCCTGAGCAAAATATCAGGAACTGAAGTTTGCTATATCAACCATATTTGTTACGGCGCTCTCTGTTGCATAGTTTGAGCTTTTTATGTTTACCTGTAGTAGTGAGGACCTTGTGAGTGGCTTATCTTGGCTACATTCCAATGGAAATTATGGTCAGGTAACCTGAGATAAACCTTGCAAAAAGGTATTTTGAGTCTAACCTTTGACATCCACATACATCAGTGCAAACATCACTGAGACTTTTTGGCATGGAATAAATCAATTTTTTTTTTGTAAATTCCCTAAAGAGGACATTTGGCTTCACAAAACAATAAACTCTGAGACTGAGTCATATTTTATCATTTACAAACGTAATGCTTGCTTGTACTGTGTCATGAATAAATTGATGTCCAATTATACAAATGCACATTTGATCTTAATCTAATAATTTCACCCAGATTACTTTAGCAGTAGTAAAACCATTAAATGAGATTTTCATAGTGTAGGCTAACATTAACAACGAAATCCCCTGGACAGTGATAACAGAAAAACAAGTTAGAATGCAGCTGAATATGGCTCTGAATAGTCAATTAGCATGTCGGTATCAAGTTTTCAGTAATGAGTAGGGAAAATGATAATTGAGTGGCTCAAATGAACTTTAGTTTAAAGAAGATTTGAATTGACAAAGATCTCTCAGTATATGGAGGCTCTGCGCGATAACACTATTGAATTCCATGATTTGGGAATTTTTAACCTTACACTAAAGCTGCAGGCAGCTGCAAGGTCCGGGCATTTGTTGTTTGTGCTCTCCCTGCCTCTCTTTCTCTGAGAAGCTAGGAGAAAAATTGCATGCCTAGGTGCCCAGCAAAGCAAATAAGTCCTAATTTATGTGCCTGAGCATATGTGTGTGTGTGTGTGTGCGTGTGTGTGTGTGTTTGGAGAAGAAATAAGATTCTGACTGCCCTAGCTGTTCTCTTCTGCAGGAATCCTAAATGGGGGGCATTGCCCTAGAGGGGCTCTTTGCACAGAGTATAGCAGGTACAGATATTTCCTATGAAAAGGCGGATGATCTGGGGATTAGGCATCATTTGCAGCAAGAGTGATCTGAGCAGCACTTTACTAGAGGGAAAGGGCCCCCCACTAAAGAGATGACTGCAGCTCAGCAGGTCAGAATTCAGCGTAGGCAGGAGAAACATCACATTACTCTGCAGAAAAACATACTGTAGCACCAGCAGCCCTCATTCCCCAGTCTGCTTGTAGTCCTCCAGCATCTTGGCTTCCAAAGATTTAGCAAGGTTGCAGCAGGCCCTGGGGCAAGATGTGAAGCCCGGGCCCTGTCCCCTGGGGCCCCTGCCCTCCTGCCGTTTTCTCCTCCCTCACCCCACCATGTCTTTGCTGAAGCAGAACCATGAGGACATGGTGAAAAGCAAATCCTTTCAGCGCATCCTTTCTCTTTCTCTCTGTGTGCAAATAATCTCGCATATTCCTCACACATGGAGACACTTTTACAGACTCACACACACACACACACACACGTGTGTGCACATTCCCTTGCTTTAGAAACACCTTTGAACAATATTAAATATTTAAACATGTTTATAGACTACTGCAAGCCCATCATACATTATTCATACACCAACAATGCTTATTTCTTTTGCACACACACATACCACAGTTAAAGTTTCCCATGGGAAACTGAGTCCAAGGTTTCACCCCATTTAGAGGCACTTGCTAGGGAAAGTTTGTGGGGGGTGGGGGAGAAGGAGAGAAAAGGAGCGTTATGTTTTTACCCTGCTCTTTTTAATTAGGATTTTTAAAGGGCCCCTTGTCTTCTTAGATATACTTACTGTTCTATATCATATTCAAGAGAGAAAGGAGATGGGTGTCAGGCAGCACCCACCCCTCCTCTTCTCCTTCTGAGCTAGTATGCAGATTCAGCCCACCCCTCCTTCAGCCTAACATTGCTCAATAGCCAGGGAAATGGGACTGTTCACTGATCATCCACCCTTCTGCCTGCCAGTTGCAGGATGTGGGATACCCAAATATATATAATATAGTCATTTGCTGAATCTTCCCCATCACTAGTAGGGATGTGCAAACTGGCTTGGCCTTGAACCAGACTGGGCCCAATTTGTCCCAGGCCAGTTTGGGCCTGGTATGGGGGTGTCAGCAACATTAAAGTTTTTTTTTTTTAAAAGATGGACTTACCACCATCAAGGGTTTGGGCGGCCTTGGAGAGGTGCTGCTGTGGCCACAGGGGAGGTCTCTGGCAGCTCCTTCTCCACCCACTGGCCTCACCCTGGTTTTTGGGCTGTTTTGGTCATGATCTGGAGTATGTGTGCCGGTTTCAAAAATAGCCTCCGTGTGCTCACAAAGGGCCAAAATGGCCCTGAAATGAGCCAAACCAATATGTGGGAGACGGGGGGGGGGGGGGGTGAGACTGGTGGGGGAAAGAGCACTGCCGGAGACTCTGCTGTAGCCACAGCAGCACCCCCTGAGGCTGCCAAAGCCCATCTTTTTTTAAAAAAATAATGTTGTTGACTCTCCCAAACCAGGCTCGAACTGGTTTGAATTTGAAGCCCTTCATTCAAGGTGCCGACACTGAGCATGTCTAGTCCGGCTCATGTCCAGTCCAGATTCAAACTGAACTGGAAAAATTGGTTCTGTGCACATTTCTATTCACTACATGAAACACACAAATCCCTAGCACGGCAGGGAGCAGATGTAAAGAGAAAATGGTGGCCTTCATATCATCAAAACTGAACATCCAGTTTTAAGAAGAGTTCTAGAAACCTCAACAAGTTCTAGTAAGAACTAATCAACCTACTTTCCTTTCACTGTTTCTACAACTGGACTAAATTTGGTTCAAATTGAGGTCCACAAGTTAAATCTCTTCCACCTCAAATGTTCAGGTGTCCTCCATCTTGGATTGGGGTGGATGTCATCATTACAAACAGCACCATTGAGGTGTACCTGAGTGTCACTCACTACAGCTGTTGCAAATTTGGTTCTAATCAGTTAGACAGTCCTCAAGTTATTGCACTTGTGCCTCAAAGGTTTATGCATCCACCATCTTGAATCAGGGTGGGTGACATCATCACAAACTACACCATTGGGGCATCCCTGTGTGTCCATCCAGCTGTAGTGAATTGGGTTCAAATAGGTAGACTGTACACAAGTTAGTGCACTTGCGTCTCCAAAGTTTACGTGTCTACTATATTGAACTGGGGTAGATGATATGATCACAAACTTCACCATTGAGGTGTCCCTATATGTCCCTACAGCTGTAGCAAATTTGGTTCAAATCGGTTAAGTAGTTCACAAGTTAGCTCACTTGCGCCTCAAACGTTTATGCTTCTGCCATCTGGAATCAGGGTGGATGACATCATCACAATCTACACCACTGAGGTGTCCCTGTGTGCCACTCACTACAACTGTACCTAATTTGGTTCAAATCAGTTAGACAGTCCACAGGTTAGCTCACTTGTGTCACAAACATTCATGCATCCACCATCTTGGACTGGGGTAGTTGACATAATCACAAACTATGTGATTTGGGCTTCCCTATGTGTCCCTACAGCTGCAGCAAATTTGGTTCAAATTGGTTAAGCGGTTCACAAGTTAGCCCACACTTACCTCAGATGTTCACACGGCTGTCATCTTGAATTTGAGTGGATGGCATCATCACACACCATGCCATTTGGGCATCCCTATGTGTCTCTACAGCTGTAGCAAATTTGGTTCAAATCGGTTAGGCAGTTCACAAGTTAGCCCACTTGTGCCTCAATAGTTTATGTGTCACCATCTTGGAGCGGAGTGGATGACATCATTACAACCTATGCTGTTGATGTGTCTGTATGTGTTCCTACAACTGTACCTGATTTGTTTCATATTGGTCCAGGCGTTGCGAAGTTGATAGTGTGTGGGGCGGGGGGGGGCACATGGACACACAAACACACACACAGACACACAAACAGAATGTTGGGTGATCTAATAAACGTACTGGAAAGTAGGCTAAAAATTCAGCCAGCACTTTGTGATTGGTTGGTCCTAATAAAAGATATTAGGTACTCTACTCTGGCTTTTGGATTCACCCCCAGCCCTAGTGACCTGCATACTATTTGTGTGTGATCTGGAGACACCCTAAAGAGTCAAAGTGCTGTGAATCCAGTTTGCTTGCTTTTTAATGTCTATGAGTTAGTATCATGCAACTGAAACTAGTTTTAGTAAATGTTTGCAGACACTTGCCGGCTGCAGTGGCATAGCAAGGCTGACAGCGGTCTGCATCCATGCTTTTTGTGGGGCTCCCTCTGCCAAAGTGCCACCTCCACAGACCTCCAATGGCCTTGGCTCACCTGCTGTTTCTGCTGCTGCTGCCGCTACCACACACACTGGCTGGCAGCCTGGTCTCTGGAGCCCCTGCTACCTGCTGCTGTCGCCAGCGATGACATGGTATAATGATAGCTGTAAAAGGTTCTAGGTTGTGATATCATTATACCGCATCACAGCTGGTGACAGCAGTGTTTGTAGTAGGGGCCACAGAGACCAGGTGGCCAGCTGGTCTGTGGCAGCAGCAGTGGCGGCAGCAGCAACAAATGGCAGGCAGGAGGAGGTGCTGAATGGCGGGCCCCCAGGCAGGCCTGTGTTCACAGAATACAGGTGAATGTTGGTGGCTACTGTAGGGGAAGAATGGCAGTTCAGTCCCCAAATAGCAGAGCAAAACCAGTTTGGTGAGAAAGCAGGAAAGGAAGAGGTCTCGAGGCAGTTCTTTAGTACTGAAGATTTGTTTAAAGAAAAAGTTACACATAAATGTGAAACAACTTATTTCATCTGTAGCTCATGGCTGAAGCGAGAGACCAAAATAAACAGCCATATCTGGAGAGACAAAATGGAGACTAACATTGGAAGAACAAAGAGGGGAGGAGTCCAGCACTTTTATCCATGACCCTACCCGCCCCTCAGTGGTCACTATGAGACATTGCAGCTAAGACTTTATGCTGCCAGGGTCCTAGCTCCAACAGTTACGACCCTGGCTGACTGCCTCACTGCTGCCACCTCCTCTCTTTCCAGCCTCCTGCTGGTGAATGAAGCACCCCACAGCTAGTTCCCTGAGATAGGAAAAGATTGCAGGGTACTTCCTGGAGGAGCAGGAGCAGGAGCAGGAGCAGGAGCAGGAAGCACTAATAGTGTTAGTATATGAGTGAACCACCTCATTGCTGACCAACCTCCCTCACATGCAGATAATGCATGTGCTTGCCTACCCCCTCAATACTGCTGTCACCTTTTCCTCTCCCTCTTCCTCCTCCTCCTGCAGTCAGGTGGCACAGAGTGCTTGTTTCCCAGCTGAACGAGGTGGAAATGGCAGTAGTGAATCAGTCAACCAGTGTCTGTAAAGGTTACTGTACCAGCATTGGATTTGCTGCTAAAGGTTCCACACACACATTAAAAAGAGTGTGTCCACACCACAGTGCTTTGAGATGTTTCTGGGTTTATGTCTGTCTTGGGCCTAACAAGCTAAGCTCTATGGGGAACGTACTGGGAAGGATTACACTTCCAAGATGGTGCTGTGCTTGACTGGGCTCTATCTATCTATCTATATAATTCTCCTGGGTGTGCCAGGGAAAATGCGTCCCGGCAGCCCAGCTGATTGGCTGGGCTGCGGAGGCGCCTGATTGGCTGGCACACCCAGGAGGAGGAGAATTGGCTGCTGTGAGCCATGGCAGCTGGTGGGCACGGCCTGGCGACGGGTGGTGGCTGTGGGCCCGGCCTGGCTGCAGTGAAGCAGTGGCGGGCCCAGCCAAGGGCCGAGGTGGTGAGGCGGCTGGCCGGCCGGACAGCAGGAGGCAGGCGGCTGGCCCCAATACCGGGGCAGAAGGTGGGGGTGGGGGGAGAGGTGGCTGGTCTGCCGCTGGCTGCAAAGACTGGCAGGTGGCGGCAGCAGGCACGGCAGGCCGCAGAGGCGGCACTTAGTGTGGTGGGCTTTCCAGAGGGACAGGCCATATAGACGGCACTTGGTGTGGCAGGCCCGCTGGCGGGACTTTCCTGTTCACCGCCCGGGAGGAGGAGAGGTGGCGGTGGCCAGGTAAGTAGAACTTTTAAAAATGCAGGGGGAGTGGGGAGTGCAAGGGGGAGGGGGAGTGCAAGGGGGAGGGCAAGAGGGAGGGGGAGGGGTGGGCAAGGGGGATGGGGAGGGGAGGGCAGGGGGAGGGCAAGAGGGAGGGGAGGGCAAGTGGAGGGGGAGGGCAAGGGAGAGTGGGGCAGGGGGAGGGGAGGGCAAGAGGGAGTGGGGCAGGAGGGAGGGGGAGGGTGCAAGAGAGGGGCAGGAGGGAGGATGAGGAGGGAGAGTAGGCAGAAGGGAGGGGGAGGGAGAGAGGGGCAGGAGGGAGGGGGGAACAGCTGGCCCCAAAGAGCGCACAGATGCTCTGTGCAGGTTGGCTAGTTGCTCTTAAAGCCTGTGCTCTCCCCAGCAATGAAAAAAAGTGCAACACTACACAGAAGTCAGCATGTTAAGCAATACCTCAGATTGAAGCTGTTTTGTCCAAGGGACAGCTGCTTGCAAATTTGTGAAGACAGTCCTTCCATATTCAGGACTAATTACATTAGTTCCTGATTCACCACAGAAGTGTCTCAGAGGGCCCTGGGTAATGTTCTCACAAACCAATAACTGGAATGTTTCAACATGGCAGCCACTCCATGCAGTGAGCTGATCTACATGCAATGGCTTGCTATATAGATTTCATCCCTGGGTACAGCTTGTCACCATAGCACCCACATCAGCACCTGCACAGCTTCTGCCCACTGTGGTTTGTCATTGCAGTACTAGTAGTCACTTTTGGTGGTGGCTGCATGCATGATAAGCCAGTAAATACTGTGTGTGTTAAAAGCTTTCTGTGTGGAGTATCTGCAGTGCAGAGGCCATTTGAAGCAGCTTTTGTGTAGTCTTCATACTTTGTAAAGTTGCCCTATGACAACCTTCCAAGGCAGTTTCCATGACTGAAGAGACAAGCCATTGTTCATCTGACATGACTTGCCTCTTTATCAGAAGAAATGGCTGTCAGCTAGACATATGGCTCTGGCCCTCTTTCTATGCATGTATTATTATTATTTTTGAGTCTACCTAAGGACTGTTTGATTAAAGAGTAGACCAATTCAGACACATTGGGAATAATTTTGGAAAAAAGCTTCTATGCATATCTGCTTTTAGAAAGCGAGTTATTACAGGTATGGGAGTTGACAATATGATTTGGTTGCTTGTTGAAATAATGATGGCTGGAAATGCCATCGCAGCCATTATGCGACACATTTTCTGCTATTTATACAATGCCCTTAAGCAGATTGTCTTACTAAACAGAACTGCAAATTACCGGACCTGGGTAATCTTCCTTCAGCAGCTTGGTATTTGTGCTTTTAATTGTCAAAGCAATCGCTGGTTGGTAGAAGGGGAAGATTCTTCTGGAAATGCTCATATTTCCTGGACCACTAGATGAAATTGTTGTTGTTTTTAAAAAACAAAATGAAAAATTGGGTTTTTAAAAGTCAAAGGCTTGACACAATCAAAATAATGTATCAGCTAGAATATGAAATGCATCTATAGTTGACTGGGAGAATGAATTTATTTTATTGTAGAAGGCTGGCTATTAATTTACCAACATTCCCATAAAGCCTGAGGAACATAAACTAATTGGAGAGAGCTGTGAGGAAATTGTAAAGGCAGTGGTGAATTTATCATCCTCAGCTGAAAACGATTTCACGGAATTTTCATAAACAGGGTCAATGTAGGTATATGTATATGTCGATGTGATGTGGTTTTTTTGTAGTGGGCTAAGGTTTTTTCTAGGGCACATTTCCTCACTCTTAAGCCTCCTCTAATCAATGTCAGAACTGTTTTAAAATCCACAAATAGCCTCTGCAAGTGTGCAATAACTTAAGCTGATGCAGATAAGCAGCTACTTAGATCACTGAGCTATCTCCCTCAAATAAGATGGTTAATGGCTTGCTGAGATAGTACCTTCTGATCAGACTTAACACCAGAGATGTTAAGTCAAGAACTTTAGTTTTAAAGAAAGACAATATCAGCTAAAGGCAACATGTCTGCAAGCAGCCACATCTGGCAGATCATCACAGAAATGGGATTAGGAGAGTGCTTGCTCTCCTAACCTCATTTGGAGGGTGGCTGCCTAGACGGGTTTGCCACCGAGGTGACACCGGGATCAGGTCCAACCCCGGTGATACACACACGCACCCAAAACTGGCCTGGTTTCCCATGTGCATGTGAGTAGCTTATGTATTTACCTGAAAAGAAGAGGACTCTGAATATAAGACAACCCATTGATTTTTAACATCAAGGAACTTGGAAGAAACTTACAGGCTATTCTCACAATGGGGGGAAACCAGGCTAAAGGAGCCTGGTCTTCACCCTTCGTGAGAACCACTGGGCTCGTGGGCGAGTCCGGTGGTTCTCTGGCGGCTAGCCCGCCAAAGTAGCCCTCCCCTTAACCCAGGTTAGCAGAGTGAGGGCTCCGCTAACCCAGGTTTTCTGATCATGTGCCACCGCTGCATGCCTCCACCCCACAGCAGCACATGAGGAGACCCCTGCACTCGCATAGGGCATATTGTGACTTCCAGGGGCCAGGTGGCCCCTGATCCCCACCACCCCAACCGGCTCCGCTAATTGTGTGGGCAGCCGATTGGTCACCCAGGGATGGCTCGTCAATCATCAGCAGGGAGGGGTAAGTTAACCTGCCCTCCCTGCAGACCCGCCGGAAGCTCTTCTCACCATTCATGAGAAACACTTCCTTGTCTTGGATTCAGGTAAATACAGTAGCTCATTTGCCATGAGCTGTGGTCTGTCAGGCCCTTGACAATATCTCCCCTGTTCACCAAACCCCTTTATTCACAGGCCCAGGCAGACAGCAAAATCAAGGCATGTATCAAGGCCCCAGTCAGCTGCCTTTTTCATCTGATAGATCCAAAGTTCTGCAGGCTTCCCATAATATGAACAGAGTATGATGTTACCACTTCCTATGTATACAGATACCGGAACCTACTATTCCAGGGCACTATCATACAGCTGCAGTAACTCTTCTAATCAGTACAGTATCATCTGCCTCAGTGGTCAGCACATTTTGGAGCCATCTCTGATGCCCGGTGAAGGAGGCTGCTTCTCTGCTTTTGATTATCTTTGGGACATAAAGTAGCAGCAAGATAATGAGGTAGGGCATGGCTTCATTCTCCAGGAATACATTCAGAAACTTGTAAAGGGTCTTCTTAGGAGATAAAAAGATTCAGTAATACTCCTCACCTTCTCCTCTCCCATGCTGGCAAAGGCAGCATGGGAAATGAGAGAGAGCCCTTCCTTTCCATGGCCAGAACAGCTGGTATCTCCTTGGACTGAGAAGCTATGCAAGTAATTTTGTTCTGATGAAAGGAATGAAACATGGTCATCTCCCTTCCTAGCAGGATATACCCAGGCTATCTCAGTAGCCATGGCAAAATTAACTGCCTGCCCATCATTTTAGTCCTCTCCAAGTCCCATACCATATGGGGAACCTCCAATGCTGTAACAGAGTGTTCGACTTAGGTCAGAGAGACTGCCTTCAACTCCATGTTCAGCCGTGAAGCTCAATGGGTAAGCCTGGACAAGGCGGTCTCTCGTCCAGTGAATGTACCTCACAAGGTTGTTGCATAGGCAAAATTAAACAAAACTAAAATCACCTATGGCACTCTGAGGGAGGGTAGGATACAAATGTAATGAATCACAATGTTTGTCAAGGGTCAGAAATGACTCATAAATAGGTTCTTAGGCCATTTGGCACCCTAATCAAGGGTGAATTTACACAAGCTGTGTGTACAGGTTTTTCTATTTTCAATGTTAGCATGATCACTAGAACTCTTTGGCTAAAGGTGGTATGCATCTGTCCCCACTCCCAATGGGACCAGGGATTACTAGTATTTTAGTAGAACTGAACCCTTAAGTCCTTCACAATGAGTTCCAGACGCAGACACATGATAAATGAAAAGGGTTCCTTTTTCTGGATGCTGCTCAGCATGGATGGAGGCAGGCTTTAACAATTTGTGCCCACTGTCCTGATCTGAATGTTTTCTTGTTCCATTAGAGACTATTAGGGAGCTCTCCCTGAGGAGCACCACTCATCGTAACTACATGACTGTTACCTCTGGTTACACCCTGGACCTCATGGGACTATGAGATCTCCATTTTCTTTCACCTGTAGCTAACAAAAAGGGCATGACACTTGGGCAAGCAGCTTGGGAGAAGGAACTCTTATGTCAAGTTCAAAGCACAAGACAGCAGGATGGCCTCCCTGTGCAGTCGCCCCCTGATTACTTAACAGGTGGGAAGCTGAAGTAGACGTGATTTAATCAAGAGCTATTCTTTAATGAATAAGCCAAGTATTCTCCCTTTATTGGCACAGTGAATTGTCAAGATAGTACCTCCTCAGAAAGGAGTGATAAGCAACAGGTCATCTCCTTTTGCTAACATGCACGTTAATGGCTAGCTTAAGGTGCTGGAAGTTTGCTTGTTTGCATTTTAGTTACTCACAGATATTCTGACAGACGGGAGAGACAAACTTTGATACACATTCATTTGGCCTCTCATCACATGGGTCTTTTCAAACCTTCCCTAGCCTTTGTCCAAGAAGAAACTCACTTTTGTCCAAGAAGGCATTTACTCTTCACTTTTGAATAACGCAATGGCACATCCTGTGCTTTGTCCCTTTTGTCTGCCTTTGCAAAATGCATTTAGCATAACACCCTCAGACAAGAATTTGCCTATAACTGGTGAAGACACACCATCAATCAATGTGTTTTCTGGGTCACCAGTGCTGTTTGCATACCTCAGAATCACCATTCTTTCACCCATGTCTTGGCATCAGCACTTCCATCTTGTCCTGCTGTGACCTCCACATCCACACCGGCTTTTCCTAACCCGGTCTGCCCAGCACTATTGGCTGTGAGGTTCCATTCATTTTTGGATTTACTTTTGTTCCTAGACCCCTGCCTGATCTCTGAATCCCTGTGTCTGCCTTCCTGCCTCACAGAAGAGAAGGCTCTCGATAAAGACTGAGCTGTAAGGTTTCAATGCATTTCTCTTGGAGGGAGTGAAGTAGTATATAACCCCTATCCTTAAACTCTACTTACCTTTTTCCTCATTTATCCTAAAATCCAAATCTGTTCATTTGAGTGAACCTAATTAAAAAACTCAAGCCAAATTAACTCCTTGTGAGCCATAACCTAGTCTTTGTAACTTGTTGGCTTATTGCTAGTTGAATATTATTGCTTAATAACCATTGATTTTCTCTTTTCTGTACCTCTAAGCCCTCAAATAAACCTCATTTTATTTTGAACTTTAACCTCTCCATTCAGTTCTTTCCATGACCAAAGCTTTGAACAAATGTATTATGAAGGTGGACTGCTCCATTTAAGATAGCCAATTCCCTCACACAAGCCTAAAACATAGCTTGGGGTCCTGCCCCAAGTCCCTGGGAGCAGTTCGATTAACATCTCCCAGCTACTATTTGGAATGAAAAAAACCATTGGTGAAACCATGGACAGTGGACAGTGAGACTCCCCCCACCAGTTAAATACCAGCTGTACACCAATCATGTGATAGCTGTATTATCTACTTGCTTCACAGTCAAATGAATGCATGTAGAGAGGGGGCAGGGCCCACCAGCATAATCTCACCTGCCTTCCTGCCATGTATTGATAGCAAAGGGCTACTGTGTTTATCTACCAGTGAACTACAGGTGGGCAGGAACAACAGAAATACAGCTATTTCCAGGTGACTATGAGAAAGCTGCAGTTGGGCTCAATAACATGTTAAACAACTCCATTGTTGATAACAAGGTTAGTGCACAATGAAATCTGTGAGTATATTGCTCCCAAATGTCTGGTTCAAAAATCAATAAACATGATTTTTTTTTTAAAAAAAAATTAAAAATAAAACCACTACAATCAATGCACAATGAGCATTTATGCACTAGCCCTTGAGTATCTATGGTGTGGCCATAGATACATTTGGAGTACTGTGTATGGTTCTGGTCACCATTCCACAAAAAAAGGACATTATAGAAATGGAGAAGGTACAGAAGCAGGCAACCAAGATGATCGGGGCCTAGAGCACCTTCCTTATGAGGTAAGGCTAAAACACCTGGGACTTTTTAGTTTAGAAAAAAGATGTCTGAGGGCTGGTGTGATAGAGGTCTACAAAATTATGTCTGGTGTGGAGAGAGTGGAGAGAGTGAAAATTTTCTCCCTCTAGCATTGCACTAGAACCAGGGGGTCATCCCATGAAACCAACTGCCAAGAAATTCAGGACTGACAAAAGGAAGTACTTTTTCACACAACACATAATTAACCTATGAGATTCTCTGCTACAAGATGTGGTGACAGCCACCAGACTGGATGGCTTTAAGAAGGGCTTAGATAAATTCATGGAGGACAAGTCTATCAATGGCTACTAGACTGAGGGCTATAGGACACCTCCAGCCTAAGAGGCAAGATGCCTCTGAATGCCATTTGCAGAGAAGCAACAGCAGGAGAGAGGGCATGCCTCAGCTCTTGCTTGTGGGCTTCCCAGAGGCATCTGGTGGGCCACTGTGTGAAGCAAGATTCTGGACTAGATAGGCCTTTGGCCTGATCCAGCAGGGCTGTTCTTATGTTCTTATGAGTAAGTTATGAGTTCCATAGTACAAAATAATATAAAATAATATATATAATATAAATTAAATATATGTAGGAGAAAGAAGATCATCAGAAAGGTTATGATGATGATAGGTTAAGCAATTCAACAAACTGAATAAAATGCTCAAAGCATCTGAGGACAAATGAAAGAGCAGAGAGACCAAGGAGGTGAGGCCGGGGTTGGGGGGGAGAAGGAGGAGAAGCAGACCACACTTGCATGAAAAGCTGTCTCACCAACTCCAGTCTCCATGATCTAACCAATCCTTTCATGTATATTTTATTTTCGTCTAGTCTCTAGAATGATCTGTACATCTTGCCTTTCTTCATCTTAATATACCCCTCTCTGCTACAGGAACTGATCCATTGATCATATACTGCTCAGAGTCCTCCAAATCACTCTTCATCGGGGCTTCCTTCCTTCTCCTCTTAATGTCACTGGCATAGCAACTTCATGCTTTGGTCCAACTAATTAAATCTCTGATTCTTGCACAATTTCCTTTGTGAACTGCAAAACTGTCAGAGGCATTTGATCTAAAATTGTCACCCAATACTTTAGTCACCTTAACATTTTGTATGTGCATGTGTGTGTGTGTGCATGCACATACACAGACTCCATCCACATTAACTTGGGAGCAATCAGGCCTTGAAGAAGCAGTTCTGGAGGCCAATCCTCTCTCTAACAAGCTACATTCTAACAGCTGTGATGGTCAGGCCTGTTTTGGAGAATTGCCCCTATGCAAAATCTTTCAACTGCAGATGTTTATGTAATAAAACTTCAGCAAAATGTTTTTAATGGCATGTTCCTCTAAGTGAGCCATTTAAAGTTAAGTGTTTAAATTAACTGAGCTGAAAAACAAACTTTAAAGCATGCCTCGGGCAGCATATAGATTCCTTTTTCTTTCCAAGTTGCCATCTCTCTAGTGTGAGGAAAGAAAGACAGAAAATGGTCCAGATTAATCTCTGGCATAGTTTCTGTTGTATTTAGACCAATGCATAAAAAAATTATATTCAAAATCCCATTGTGATTTTAATATAAGTATCAGCATCGTATTCTTTCTATGTGCGAGAGTGCAAAGCTTGCAGTTTTAATTGATTTCCATTTAATTGCTCTGATTGTAGCCAAAATCCAGCTTTAGTGCCCCCATTGCTTTTCTCCCATGAGAATCAGGAGGGAAAGTCTATTACAGAGCTTGGCACAGGCACATCAAGAAAGGAGCAGAGTGGAAAAAACCAATGTCACCTTTCTACTTCTCATAGCAATCTTTTCCACATTTTCTTTGGAAGCAAGGGCTGTTTCATACATTAATGTACACAACATGGTTTCTTTACATCTGACTGGAGGCCACATGCAGTCATTGGTTTTGCTGGTTATTTCAAATCACTGCGTCAACTTCAGTGTGTTCATTCTGCTGTGCGTTCCTCCTGCCCGTTGGAGGCCAGCATGGTGTAGTGGTTAGAGTGCTGGACTAGGACCGGGGAGACCCGAGTTCAAATCCCCATTCAGCCACAATACTTGCTGGGTGACTCTGGGCCAGACACTTTCAGCCTAACCTACTTCACAGGGTTGTTGTGAGGAGAAACTTAAGTTTGTAGTACACCGCTCTGGGCTCCTTGGAGTAAGAGCGGGATATAAATGTAACAAACCAAACAAAAACAAACTTTGTTGACACCCCCAGATCTTGCACAGGAAATGCCAACAGGCACTTAAGAGCTCCGAGACATGTCGCTGTTCAGAGAGCAGCCCTTCTGAATTTTCAGCCCTTCTGAAGCATTTGGTATGGCACTGGGATCAAGATGGCCAAGAATCATCTCACCAGATCCTGGTGGGATTGGGTGGCTGACAGGAATAGATCTCCAAGGCTTGTCTTTAGTTAGTATATCCAGCACAGTGCTCCTTCTCTTGGCTTGGTGCCATTCCTTGCCTATAGAGCAGAAAAACTTTATCTGGGTGGATAATGATAGTGCATGTGCCAAGAGTGGGCAGACAATGAGCAACTGAGCCACCCAGCAGTTGTTTTGTCATTGCCTTGAGTGGAGTGCTTCTAAAAGAAAAAGGGAGTTCTTTTGATAGTGTTTTAGGTATTCTGGCTTCACTTTAAACGTGTGTGTGTGTGTGTGCGCGCGCGCCCGCGTGCGTGCGTGCAGCATATATATGTGGAGCACTTACTTGAGGGCATGAACAGACCCGGTTTCTCCCCTCCACCCTTGATGGCAGCCCCACATTATGGCTGAGAGGTAAATGTATTCCTCTCAAATATCTATTCAGTGCCCCCCCCGTCACACACACACACACACACACACACACACACACACACACACACACTCAAGGAATGTAATACATTAGCCTTTATCATCATCATCATTATCATTAATTTACATAGTACCATTCCTGTACAAAGACTAAGAAGACAGGCCCCTGCCCTGAGGGGCTTACAGTCTAGGTTTCAGCACCAGAGAAACCACAGAGCAGGAGGATGTAGGTAGAGGAAGTATATGTGAAAGTTTCAGTCACACTTACTGAAGCTTAGTTACAATAGTTAGTTACATCATACTCTGTAAACTGCCCTGAGCTATTTTTGGAAGGGCGGTATATAAACTGATATATAAGGGCAGTATATAAATAAAATAAATACAATAAAATAAATAATAAGAATAGTGAATGGGGACACAGGCATTGTGCCAAAGCCTTAAGGGGAAATGCAGAGTTTAAGAAGCGAAGGGTGGCATTGTGCTGGTGTTCTTGGAGACCATTCCAAGCATCAGTAGTGGTAAGGGCAGAGGCACACCTAGATAATAATGTGGACTGGACCACCCCCACCACAATGCCCCCCCTTTTGGGTGTGAGACACCCTGAAAGCTTCTTTGGGGGACCTCCTGCCATGCCAAGCCTCCGGGGCTTTTTAAAATTTCAGCCACTGTGCGACTGAGTGGTAGCTTCTGGGGATTCTGGGGGGTGGCTTCTTGGGGGCTTCTGGGGGGTGAGCCAAGCAGTTCCCCACCAGCGGCAGTCAGAGTGAGTGCTGGGCCTGTCCGTTCAGGCTGGCGATTCTAACTAACTACAAGACGTCACACTCACTCCGGCCCCTGCCTCCGGGGGGGGGACTCCTAGTTTCATCTCCTGGCAGCCACCCCTCAGCTGTGCAGCAGCTGAAATTAAAAAAACAACAACACCACAGGTGCAGTGGGTGCAGGGTGGCTGCAGGAGGCCCCCTGGACCATGGAGGCCATGGTCCCGGGCCCCAACGTCTGGGGTTAGAGCACCTCTGGGTAAGGGAGAAAGGGCAGAGGACATCTGAGGGAATAGGATATTTCAGTGACTTAAGGTGTGGAACTTGTTGGAGCTATTCACATGACCGGGTGACTGAGGGAGCAGGAGGGTGGGTGGGGGTGTGGAGGAAGGCTGCACAGTCCTTACTTCCCCCCCAGATGAACAAACGTTCCCTGCTGGGAGCGCTGACACACAACCTTATTTCCAGAGGCCGGGAAGACGTGTCCCGGCCTCTGGTTATCCCACAATGCACCTCACACCAAGCATGGTGCATTGGGGGATTCCCATAGGAGACAGGCACTCTAGGTGCTTGTCTCTGTGTCTCCTTAGATTGAACGTAGACCAAGGAAACATACGATCCTGGAGCCTGGGTTAATGGCGCGTTGGCCCCATTGATCCAGGCTAAAAAGCCCGGCTACAGTAAGTGGTGCTGCCCTGCCAGGATCGGGCCTGATCCCGACAGTTCTCATGTGCAGCCTAACCCAGGCTGGGCTTCCCTAGCCTGAGTTCGGCTATGTGTGAGAACAGCCTTGTTGTATTCTATCTAGTGGTATCTAGTTTTGTGATTTTAGAAGTTTGTCCTAGTGGGGATCCTGTAAAGAGTGTGAGGGCAGAGTCAAAAAGAAAAGGGAAGGGAAGGAGCAGGAGAAAAATTGAATTGTTTCTGAATAAAGTCTTGGTTAAACCAAATTAGGACTACTTCATGTTTATGAAGGAAGCAACAATAAAACAGAACTCAGTGCACAAGGCTTGGTCATTTCCTATGTGTTTTGGGTTATTTTCAGTGTGGTTTTTGTTGCACATAGTCCCAAAACCACATAAATGCTGTACTACATATTAAAGAAGTCGTTTCCACTATTAACTATATCAATCAATCAATCTCTTTATTTCGGTCAACGACCAGCATGATTAACTATATTAATATTAATAATGTAACACCATTATGTTTCTGGAGAAATGCATATGTTCTTCTTAAAGAAGTCCGTGCACATCTGGTCATCCTGTGCTTAACACGATCATTCCAAGTAAATGTTGTTCTATATTTGTACATCAAGGTAAATGGCATCATTTCTCAATGTTTTATCAGCAAACAACTTTTTAATTAAAATTACTAATCAATGCCCAATCCCTTGTTCTTTATCCCATTTAGGAGGAGTTCCCATGGAGACTACTGCTTGATGATAAGGCTCTCTAAATGCCAAATTCTGCACTTAGATTTTGTTTTGCACCCCCTTTAGGTGGTGTGTACCATTCCCTTTTATAAAACTGAAATTATAAAGGGATTATATATTATTAATGTATTTTGGGTCATTTAAAACTCTCAGCGAATCACATATTTTCTGAAGGTATCGTTTTGCTTAAAGTTTTATTGCTACATCATTTCTCTCCCCCGCCCTCCAAGATACATTCTGTGTTTCAATCCACTTTCAATCCATGAACATTTCTCTAAAGGTTACTTCCTTCAAGATAAGTGAGTTTTACCAATCCTGCCAAATCAAGTTTTAGGGATATATATTTTCCAGTTTTATGAGCTTCTCCTGCTAAGAGAAGATTTCTGTTTCACAAGCCTTTCCTTGTGTAGAATCAAGTCAGATACACAGCAAATGAATATTGTGGTAAAAATTTGCAATCAAGGCCTTTTTTTAGGAGGAGACAAGAGGGGCAATTGCCTCAAATAGGGATGGATCCCCATTCAAAGTACGGTTCAGTATTTGAAATGATCAGCTTGATCCTTTTCATCTAAGGCAATAAAACTAGTTAAAATATAACCCCAGAATGAACAGTTATTTCAGTATTTAGAATAATTACATTGATTAGTGGCTGACCTACTGCACAGTATAACAAGCACGGTGGGATGTAATGTCTGTGCAATTGTGCAAGAATGCTATTGCTCAAGTGTAAAAATTGCACAAATAAAGTTGTGCAGCTGTTCAGCCTTTAACAATGACTGCACGGTTGCGCAACTCTGTGTGCACAGTTTTTGCACATGCACAACAGTGCTCTTGCACAATTGCACAAACATTCCATTCCATGTGCATAATGTTGTGCATATGTCAGCTAGAGAGAAGAAAGTGTAGGTGAGGGGAACTCAAATGAACATTTTGCCCCGGGTCACTCAGGATGTTAAAAAGACCCTGCTTGTGATGACAAATACTCATGATTTCTCATTTTGTTTAGCTTTTCTATAGCACTTTTTGAAGGTTCAAAGTGCTTTCACATGTATGATTTAGTTGTTATTGTACAAACAATTGTAAGGTAATTATAGCTTATTCTCCCCATGAGGCTGAGTGGCTTTCCTTAGGGAATATTGTGAGTTGATTGCAGGGACAAGATACAAACCAGGAAAATCCTGCTTCATAGCTCAGTCTCCTAGGCACTATTTTTGTTCCATCCACAGGCAGAATTGTGGAGTTGAAAGATTATTTGGAACATACACTTCTCATGCCAGGCAAGATCTGCTGATCATATCTCAGATGTTACACCTAGACTAGTGCAATGTCAAATTTTATTGAGATTAAATTTTGTTGCAGAGGTTGCTGTTTAGCGGGGAGGGAACAAAAACGTTCATAAAATCTTTGCTGCCTTCCACTATTTTACACAGGTTTCCCCCACACACACCTGTTTGTAGCCATTGTTTTCTCCAGTCTGCAATTGTTTCAGCACTTTTTTCGTTTTTAACTCAAAATGGCTTTTGCATTGCTTGGTGAACAAGATGATGTCACAGGATGATCCGCCGAGTCAGATTTGGCTACTTGATTCAACTGAGAAAGGCCACCTATTTGGGAGAATGAAGCATCTCCACTGAGAGAGATCACTTTGAATGGGAGAAGAAAGCGTCCCTGTTACCCAGGCAATGGGCACAATTCACTGGCAGTTTTAAATGTAGGATCTATATTTGAAGGCATATTCTTATCCACATTATGCCCCAAGTAGACAACAAACTGACTGGATTGGAGTGAGGGAGGATCTGTCCAATTGCCTTGACAACAGTAACAGGTATTTTTCTTCCTCCATTTAACTCTTTGTGAAGGGATGTGGAAAATCACAGAAAAGGGGTGCCCTTTGTGAGGATCCAAAATGTTCATGAAAAATAGCCACTTTGGTCAGCATGTGTTACATCAGAAGTACAAGCCACTATAGCCCTCTACGCACATTACATTGTACATGCATCTTTATACATGTATATGTTTCTGGGTGAATGACTATAAATACATTTTAAAATCCCATTTATTTCAAAAGCAGAGTACAGACTGGAAACATACTACTTTATGTGTGAATGTTGTATGTATGTACTGTATGTTGTGAATGTTGTATGTACTGTATGTTGAACACATTGTGTTAACACGGAACATATTGTGTTAACACTGCAGTGCAAAACGAGGCTTTACACACAAGCAGTGTATAGAGCTGAAAGAGGTTCTGCGGGGAGAGCAGGCGTGACCTGCTCTCCCCGCAGATGATCAGGGAAGCCCTCTCAGGCGGGCGGATGAGCGATGGCTTCGCTCTGGCATCCGACTGCAGCTCATCCGGCAGCTCTGGGGGTCAGGCAAATTGAAGTACTGCTGTGCAGTGCCCCACCCCGCCCCACGGAGCACCTACCCCTCCCCAAGTGTGTCCGCCATGGCTGCAAGCAGCCGCAGCAGCCACAGACCCCCCCCCCAAATATGGGGTAAACAAAATGCTCGCTCCGTTATCCTCATTTAAGAGGGAAAGCATTTAGGCAGGCTTGCCGCTGGAAGCCACATGACTCCCATTGCTGCACACGAGCAACAGAAACTGGGCTGGGCTCCCTTAGTCCAGTTTCTGCTGCTCATGAGAATCGCCTCAGTGTAGTACAGTAGTACGTTGTACATAGTTTGTGGTGCATTGGACATAATATGTGAATAGGGCATTAGACTTGCTTGCTTCTGATGAGAGCATTATCTGCTTGTATTGAGTGCCTAGATTAATGACGAGTACCCTAAGTTCTTGCCACATTATTGTGAATGTTGGTCTGTGGTATTTTTCACCTGATTTTAATATTTCTGTTGCTTTTTAAAATGTTGAACACATTAAATTGGCTTGGAAAGCCCTTGAGAGAAAGTATGTGATCTGCAGTGCAAGAAGATGGGTTAGACACAACCATTCCAAGTTTATGAGTCCCTTACATTTTCATATTGTCGGGCCCAAGAGCTCTGTGATAGAGCACTTACTTGGGATTAGGGATGTGCTTGAATCATCCCGGCGCCTCTTTGGAAAGGCGCCAAAATGATTTGGCCTCCTGCAGCTGAAACATTTTGGTGCGGGGTGAGAAGTACCTTTAAAAGGAGGCAGGCAGGTTGTACCTGCTCGGCCGTCAAGCCACTGCTGCCCCACGCTGCCCCCTCATTCTTTAAATGTAACTTGAAAGTTGCAGCTGTGCTGCTGTCCTCTTTAAAATGGCTGTGCTGTGCTGATGGGATGCAGTGTCGGCATGCAAATGACGTTAATGCACGCACCGACGTCATTTGGGTGGTCAGCATGTTACCGGGGCATGCTGGGAGCAGAATCCCATCGGCTTGGTGCAGCAGTTTCAAGGGGACAACAGACCAACTGCTGCTTTCATGTTACATTTAAAGAACAACAGCGCCGTGATGGGGTGCCATGTTGCGGCAGCGGCGGCTCAACAAAGGAGCAGGTACCATCTGCCTGCCTCCTTTTAGAGTTACCCCTCCCCCGCCCCCTGAAATATGCACAATGCATTCCATGCACATCCCTACTGGGGATTGAACCTGGGACCTTGCAAATGCAAAGGATGTGCTCTGCCACAGAGCTTTTGGTCCCTACGCTATGACAGTGTAAGGGATATCCAGATATGAAGGCTGGGAAAGAACTTCTGTCTGAGACCCCCAGGGAGATACTGCTAGGTACAGTCGAATATGCTTTAGAAGGACCAATAAATGGACTCATTGCCGCAACTTCATATATTCATAGTATATCGCACAAAAGTCAATAGAGGGTTGTTGTTGTTTTTAAGATAAGCTGCTAGGCATCAGGCAGAAAGTGAACCCAGGAGAAGGATTTATAAAGCACATATATTTACCAGAAAAGAAATCATGAGGTGTCTTGCCTCCGATACATTTTTGTCAGGTGAATGACTCCAGTCACATCATTTCATGAAAACAAGATAAGACCAGCTTTGATTCAACAGATGTACAGGTTGATAAAAGTTATGGTTTTGACCTTTCCCAGTTTCCATTAGCAACAGGTGTTACAAATGTCAAATTTATACAACTGCTTCCATGAGTCTGATATGTGGGATCTTACCTTTTTAAAAATCATTCTTGCCATTCCTCAGTTGGAGCTAAATCATGCAGCATTGCCTTGTGCTCCCAGCTTTAATACATATTAAAGCAGCAAGCTTTAAATCCTATTATGCGTCTTGCTTTCATTATGGAATACAGAAATGTTTTAAACATATAGGCAGCTACAATATCTGAGGCAGGGCTAATGTCCTTCAAACTTCCGGTAAGGTGAGATTGCTAAGTATATTCACTGTCCATTCAAAGAAAAGATCATGATAAGCAAATGGGATTCATTTTTAATTCTCTGCTATTCTCCATTTAAATCATGAATCTCAAGAGCAAGTGTTCAGAGCTCTAATTTCCTTTTTGCCAACTTACTGTAGTGTTAAGAATCTTTCATTGAAATGGGAGCTTAAAACTGTGGACCTCTGTGGAACTGTTCTTTCTGCTTTTGATTGTGATGAGCTGGGGATGCTTGCCTTCCAGCTTCAGATGGAGATTTCACACTCCACCTCCTTATCCTGTCTGCTTCATCCATGATGGAAATAAAAACAGAAATTCAGAGAACATGGTAGTGTTCTTCCATTTTGTGTGCCCAACTATGTACTGAAAGCAAATACATTTCAGATTCTCCACATGGCAAACTGTTACACCTGAACAGTAAATGGGGGCATTATTTATTCTTGCTTTTAAATTTCAATCTAGCTAACTACTGCTTATTTTGTTGGCAGATGAGAAGATTTGCAAAATCTTTGCTAGATAGCTCATATTGAAAGTCTTGAGCAACTGGCCCTATCCAGCCCCGGCCAGCACAGCAACCCTCCAGTGGCTGTTGCTGCCTTATGCATTATGTTTCTTTTTAGATTGTGAGTCTTTTGGGGACAGGGGACCATCTTTATGTATTTTTCCCCCTATGTAAACCGCTTTGAGAACTTTGGTTGAAGGGCGATATATATACAGTAGTAGTCGTAGTAGTAGTAGTAGCAGCAGCGGCGGCAGCAGCAGTAGCATAGCAGATGAAATTTAGATGAAAATTATTTTAACATGTAAATGAGGTGCAGAACTTGTGCTTTGCAGCTTTGGTTTAGCAAGTGCCTTTGGTCTTGCAAGTTTGTTCATTTAATCTAACAAGATTTGTTCAGTCCTTGCTTTGAGTTTAGATAACTTCAGTGAAAGGGAAGCTGAGCTGAATACAGGCCTAGTATAGAGATTGCTTTTCAGTGTAAGAGGGAAATTGGCTTTTAAATTGGGTGTCTTCTATCTAAATAATGCGGATTGGTGGAATTGGAGTAAACACTATGTCACTTGGTTGCCTTTACTTTCTCTTGGTTATTATTTGGGGACTGTGGAATCATTTTTCTTTGGCATATGTAGAGGGATTATGAAGGTGTTAAAACAGCCATACTACTGGAAACCAAATAACAAGAATGAGGCAGCAAAACTATGATAAAGCAGACTGTTTTACTGTTTTACCTGCTAACTGAGCAAAGAGGCAACTTTTAAAGGTGGTGATTCTATTATAAAGAGCAGGGGGAGAGCAACTGGCCCTATCCAGCCCCAGAACATCATTCCTCCAGTGGCTGTTTCTGGTGTCATTCTTATGTTTCTTTTTAGATTGTGAGCCCTTTGGGGACAGGGAGCCATTTAATTAATTTATTAATTTATTTCTGTATGTAAACTGCTTTGGGAACTTTGGTTGAAAAGCAGTATATAAGTATTCATGGTATGGCATGGCATGGCATGGCATGGCATGTTATGGTATGGGCCTGCAAAATACAGCCTTTGTTTTTTCACACTTTGTCCTGTTCCTCTAGAATGAGTAGAATGGAGGCTTAGGGTAGAGATGTGCATGAATTGTATTTTGTGATTTGATTTGAGCTCAAATTGAACTGCAAAATTCTTGAATCAATTTGTTGAAACAGAGGCCATTGCCGGCTGTTTCGATGATTCAGCTCAAATTGATTCAAGTGATTCAGCCATAGGGAACAATGAGGAACTTGAATCACCCCATTGTTCCCCATGGGTAGGTGCTAGGGACACCAAAGTGGGTTAGGTGGTAGGGTATGATGGGTGCTACCTACTACCCAACCCACAAAAGAAATGGGAGTGGGCAATTTTTTTTAAAAAAATTAACCTTTTCCCAAACTACCCATTTGATCTTATGGGTTTTCTTTGGGAAGGGTTAAAACATTTCTAAAAACAACACACTTGTCCATTTCTTTTGTGGGTTGGCTGGTATTTATTTGTTTATTTATTTATTTATTTAACACATTTTTATGCCACCCAAAATGCAAATTCTCTGGGAGGTAGCACCCATCACCACTCAACCCACTTTGGTGTCCTAGCGCCTATGCATGGGGAAAAATAGGGTGATTCGAGTTCCCCATTGTTCCCTATGGCTGGAACAAGGGGAGTGCACAAATTTTGCAACCCTGCCTTGAAAAACACTGCAAAACAGAAGCACACACGCCTTCCAACACAGAACACCACATTTTGCCAAACATACAGTACAAAAATGACCAAAAAAGAATCACTGACCCAGAATCCACTGCTAGCCACAGTGCCTGCTCTGCAGTAACATCAATGGCACTAGTTGGTCTCTCAAACACAATTATGACTCCTTACTTCAGCATTGCAACAGCTGCAACAGCAGCACCCTTAGCAGCCAGCAATCATAGCCATAAACTCAACTAAAACTCAACTTTTCGGTTGGTGTGGCCTGAGGATGTGGACAAAATACTGTGCAGTGTGCGGGCGACATTGTGCGCTCTTGACCCTTGCCCTTCATGGCTAATAAAAGTTGCAAGGGAGGGGACAGGCAGATGGTTGGAGGTGATCATTAATGCTTCGTTAAGGGAGGGCAGGATGCCATCGTGCCTCAAGGAGGCGGTGGTAAGACCACTATTAAAAAAGCCCTCCCTTGATCCCTCCAACCTGGACAACTATAGACCTGTGTCTAACCTGCCCTTTTTGGGCAAGGTGATGGAGCGTGTGGTGGCGTCCCAGCTGCAGAGGGTCTTGGATGATACGGATTATCTGGACCCTTTTCAATCTGGCTTCCGCCCCGGGTATGGGACTGAGACTGCCTTGGTTGCTCTAGTGGATGACCTATGCTGGGAACTAGACAGGGGGAGTGCGTCCCTGTTGGTTCTGCTAGACCTCTTGGCAGCGTTGGATACCATCGACCATGGTTTCTTTCTGGGCTGCCTCTCGAGTATGGGAATCGGAGGCACTGTGTTGCAGTGGTTCCAGTCCTTTTTGGGGGGGAGGGTCCAGAAGGTGGTGCTGGGGGACTACTGCTCAGCCCCGTGGCCGTTGGCCTGTGGGGTCCTGCAGGGTTCGGTCTTGTCTCCCATGCTGTTTAACATCTACATGAAGCCACTGGGAGAGGTCATCCTGGGACCTGGACTGAGTTGTCAGCAATATGCGGATGACACTCAGCTCTATCTCTCCTTGTCATCTGATCCTAGGGAGGCGGTGGATGTCCTGAATCGGGGGCTGGAGGCCGTGATGGGTTGGATGTGGGCTAATAAATTGAAATTGAATCCGGACAAGACAGAGGTACTGTTGGTCAGCAGGAGAGCCAATCAGGATGAGGAGATTTTACCGGTTCTGGATGGGGTTGCACTCCCCTTGAAGGAGCAAGTACACAGCTTGGGGGTACTACTGGACCCGGTTCTGCTTTTGGAAGCTCAGGTGGAGGCGGTGGTCAGGGGTGCCTTTGCACGGCTTCGGCTAGTGCGCCAGCTGCATCCCTTTCTCGAGAAGGCAGATCTGGCCACGGTTACCCACGCCTTAGTCACGTCACGGTTGGATTACTGTAACACGCTCTACGTGGAGCTGCCCTTGAAGAATATCCGGAAACTGCAGCTAGTGCAAAATGCGGCAGCGAGGGTTTTATCCGGAGCTGCCCAGTGGGAGCACATCACACCCATCCTGAAAGAGTTGCACTGGCTGCCAGTTCGTTTCTGGATCCAATTCAAGGTGCTGTTTTTGACCTTTAAAACCCTTAATAGGTTAGGCCCGGAGTACTTGAGGGACAGCCTGCTCCCAAGGGTTGCTGCCCGCTTGACAAGGTCATCTGAGGGGGCTCTGCTCCAGGCGCAGACAATGAAGGAGGCTCGGCTGTCATGCACTCGGGACAGGGCCTTCTCTGTTGCTGCCCCAGACTTGGGAATGCTCTCCCAGTGGCCATTCGCTCCTTGGACTCCATCACAGTTTTTAGAAAGCTTCTTAAATCTTGGATTTTTATCCAGGCTTTTACCTGACTGTTTCTATTGCTGCTTCTATGTGTTTTTATCCATTTATAGTATTTATGCATGTATTTTATAGTTTTAAAATTAGATTCGTTTTATATTTTTAGTTTAATGTTTTTACTGTCATTTTATTGTATGTTTTTGTAAACCGCCTTGGGGTTGTTTTTAATGAAAGGTGGTATATAAATTCAACAATAAATAAATAAATAAAAACAACATCTTCAGCCACATTTTGACTGAGTACACCTTGCAATGCAGAATGAAAATGCAGAGCAGAGCAGACCAGAGTAGTGAGAGTAGCACAAGTTAATCTCAAGGCCAGACATGGAGCTCAACAGCAATCACCAAGAAATATTACACAGGCCACATTTAGATGTAACGGATAACCGTAGTTAATTGTAGCCAGGGTTTCAACCAAATTGCACCACAGACGTTCACCAAACGTTGACAGCCAGTCAAACACCAGTTGCAAAAGAGGGGAGCCCCTCCCTGCTCCTCAGCCTCGGAGGGCAATCCCAGCATGAATCATCTGGTGGTTGGGGGGCCAAGGGTGCATGGAATTCTGTTTTCATTACAAGAGGGGAGGGGGAAGTCCACATACAGAGAGACAGATAAGTCAAAAGGCACTCTCTGTCTCTCTCTCTCCCCACTCACTGGGCCAGGCAAGCAGGCAGGCAGGTCCAGACCACCCCCACCAGTCTCTGCTCTCAGTGCTGCTGCTGCAGTCCCTCTCTGATCCTTGTCTCCTGAGGAACAAATGGCTTTCTATCCCTCTTACTCCAAGTGACCCCTTAAATATATTTTGAAAATCTCTCTTTGGGCCACCCCTCCTTGCTCCCTCCCGCAGCCAGTGGGGGCACAGTTGCTCATGACACTTGATTTGAATGATAACAAGCCAACCAAGAAGCAAGGAGATCCCAATCTAATCGAAAGCCTGTGTCAGTAAACCAATCAGGAAGGGGAAAACATCCTTCCAAAATGGCGCTTACCACTTGAATTATTCAAATCAATTTGAACTTGAATCGGGGCTGATTCAATCGAATTCAAATCAGGCCCTTTATTTTAGGCCCGGGTCAATTTGATTCAAGTTTGAGTAATTCAAATCACCCTGATTTGAGCTCACTTCAATTAGACTTGAATCAATTTGCATATCTCTAGTTTGGAGCAAGTGACAGCACTAAAAACTACATATGATGTTGAAATAGTCAATGTATTGTTCTTGCTCACTGCAAGAGCAGACATAATACAATTTATTATGTTATGTTTTCCCTAGGGATGCTAGTGAGCAAACTTCTCTAAGCTCAGGATCAGAAAATAACTTTAGAGAACTAAAAAAAACCCTCAAGCTGAAAGGAAAGCCAAGCCAAAGTTCTTTGGTGCTCAGATAAGTTCACCAGTCCTATCCTTCCTAACTGTCAGAATCACCTGTCACCAAAGAGAGTACTTGAGAACAAAGTATGTGTGTGTGGGGGGGAAGCATTAAATAATGCATTTCCAAAGTTGTTTGACCATGAACAATTCTCCTTAGCCAATGTCTTAAGCATCACTGTCGCTTAGAAAGAAAGGAAACAAGTGGGGGGGGGGAGCACAAAAACCATTTTCAAGGTTTTAGGGATCTCTTTAGAGTTGCCAATAAATTCTTCCTAATCCTTGAAGGACAGAAAGATTGTACAAGCCTAGAATGTGTTCAATCAAGCTCAGGAAAAGTTTCTCTAGGAACATAGGCAGCTGCCATATACCGAGTCAGACCATTGGTCTATCTAGCTCAGTATTGTCTACACAGACTGGCAGCAGCTTCTCCAACGTTGCAAGCAGGCGTCTCTCTCAGCCCTCTCCGGAGATGCCAGGGAGGGAACTTGGAACCTTTTGCATGCAAGCATATAAGTGCTCTTCCCAGAGCAGCACCATCCCCTAATGGGAATACCTTACAGTGCTCACATGTGGTCTCCCATCCAAATGCATCAGGGTAGACCCTGCTTAGCAAAGGGGACAATTTATGCTTTCTACCACAAGACCAGCTCTCCTCCTCTCTCGTCTACCAGCCCAGTTATTTTTAGCAAAAGATTCACTACAAGCCCTGTAGTCACTCCAAGTCTCTCTCCCCAGTAGCCCTTTAGGGTCTCGGTCAGGCTTTTTTGAGCCCCTAGAAATTGTCCTCCAAGATCATGTGGAAGTTTAATGGCAATGCATATATGACCAACTGGCAATGTAAATAAATGTAAAGGGATCTGGGAGGGAGTCTTTTGAGATCCTTTGCCAGATACCTTTGGCAGCTAAATGTAATTGCAGTCCATACTAATCTGCCACAGGATCTTGAAGGAAGGTTTCCACCAGAAAGACGAAAAGAAGGAGAAAGTGGAGGATGGTGTGCATTCACTGAGAGAGATGGCAGCATCTAGGTTTATCAGACCTTCTATAAGCAATGGCTGGGTTCTTGGCAAATTAAGCCTCATTAGCCTTTCTTCAAGCAATTAAGCAACAGCTGATTTCATTCTCATATTCAGTAGCTTTGGATTAGACAGAAGTACACATGAAATTCGTTTAAAAATGTGACATTGCACAAATAATTTATCAGATCAGCTTTGCATAAAGCAACAAATACATGGTAGAGATAGGAAATGTTCTTCTGTACCTGTATTCGACAGAACATGTAATGACTGAAGATCTGTACCTGTGCACACTGTACACTCGTCTGAGTGTTGAACATAGTGTGTGAATGGGCCTATTGTCTTATGTATGCAAGTAGCTTGTGGTTACTGAGCAAGCAGGGAGGATCTAGCTGCACACCATCACACCCTAAGAAACTCTGAAATTAGCATTTCAAAACATTCCGCTTCCCACAAAGTAGAAAGTGTATTTTATTTTTAACAGGTAGGTAGTGCAGCACATCTGCTACCCCATGATATCAAATGACAGCCATCTTTGGAGTCACGGAACCCTGTGGTACAATCCAGCACGTGCACACTTTTATGAAAAATCCTTCATCTGTGTGGTCCTCAGTTCAGATAACTGAAGCTGTGGGAAATATGTGCTAATTATCAAAGCAGTGGAGTTATGCCTGATCTCCCAGCTGTGAACTGCAGTTCGAACAATTAAGATTCAATTTGGCACACACCAGCAATTGAATACATGATGAGAAAGCAGATAGCAAATCTATTAAATCAGTACAGATGGGGGAGGATGAGCTTGGGAAGTGGACAAATGTGGACACTTATGGGTCCCCTTATTCCAGGTAGCTAAGAGGGGTTTATGTTCACCAGGATCTAGTTGTATAGGATGCACATTATTTCTGAAGGCTTAGGGGTGTCAGGAAATCTAAGGAAACATGTTCTTCATACATGCAAAAGAAGGAGGTATTGGGTGGAAGGAAAGCATTTTCTTCTCCATATACAGATAGAACAGCAAGTAAATGGGATTTTTTATTGGAATGTTGATTTTCATCTACACATTTGCAAGTCAATGTGAATTATGTTAAATGTTCAGGATAATCAAACAACACCTGCATTTCACAAATTTCAAGAGAAATGTAAGGTAAATATATCTAAAGGCATAAACAGCTGCAGAACCAGGTTTTCCCCTGCAAAAGCTTGATTCCATTTATATGTTTTTTATTTTTAGTAAAGTAGAAGACAACTGTTCACATAAAGCAGTAGGCAATATTTAGATACTGGACATAATTAAACTACAGGAAGTATGGCAATTTTATCAGAGAAAAGTGTAAAGCCAGACTAGTGACATGAATGTGAGTTAGAATTTTAAATCTGAGTTCACTGTGGTTTGGCACATCATGAGGCGAGTCTCACGATCGGTGAGACCCGCCTTCGGAGGGTTTGCGGGAAGAGTGGGCTTAGCCCGCTCTTCTTGCAGATGATCCCCAGATAGCCCAGGGCGGCTCGATTGGCCGCCCACTCGACTGCTGGCTCTGTCATGGTGCCAGCGGGGGCTGCAGGGATCGGGGGTTGTGTGGTCCCCGGAAATTCCAGGATGCCCGCCGCGAGCTCACAGGGCATCCTGGAGAGACCCCCAGGGACGGGAAGCTTGTTTCAGCCTCCCACCAGGGGTCTCCTTGTGTGTTGCTGCAGCGCCCGGTGTGGCAATACATGATCAAAAAGACGGGGTTAGCGGAGTGCTTGCTCCACTAACCTTGGATAAGGGGAGGGGAATTAGGAGAGTTTGCTGCTGGGTGCCGCGTGGCTCCCGTGGCAGCAGACAATCAGCAAAAAGCTGGCTAGGCTCCCTGAGCCCGCTTTTTGGTGATTGTGAGAATCTCCTCCATGTCTTTTGGATGTAGTTCCTGCTGATACATACACAAATTAACCTTGCTTATATAAATGCTGATGGAACTATACTGTAATATGTATGCTCATGCACTGGTGCTAAATGAGATCTGTCCTTCTGTCTATGTGCATACATGTTATGCCCTCCAAGGAGTAGTTAGCTGTGTCACTGTTGGAAGTGTTGCTCAAGGTAGCAGGGGTACTTTTGTTGGGCTTTGTTCTGGTAGCATCAGTGATAGCAGCAGGGAGACTTAGGGTTGGTTCACACATTCATGTTCATTGCTTGAGAATTGCAGCATCACTGGACCATGTGCACTTCTGAATGAGCTATCACAGATCAGACGTCATGCACAGAACTTTTAACTTCTCAAGTAGAAGTACTGGACCTCTTGGTGACTCAAGATCATTTTTATAACTGCGCCACAGTGCAGCCATGATTTAGGGCTACATGTGACCTGGGAAATTCTGTTTACTTTTTAACCTTACAAACAGCCCTAGAGAAGAGTTGAACCAGGGCTGTGGAGTCAGAAGGGAAGGGTGGGGTTTTTTGGGGTGGGAGGTTGCATGCTGTTGCTTCTTGCCCATGGGGGAAACACACAGATGCCATGCAAGTAGCTGTAGATTTTTTTCCCCTGAGTGAGAGGAGAGCTGGTCTTGTGGTAGCAAGCATTACTTGTTCCCATAGCTAAGCAGGGTCTGCCCTGGTTGCATATGAATGGGAGACGATGTGTGAGCACTGCAAGATATTCCCCTCAGGGGCTGGAGCTGCTCTGGGAAGAGCAGAAGGTTTCAAGTTCCCTCCCTGGCATCTCCAAGGTAGGGCTGAGAGAGATTCCTGCCTGCAACCTTGGAGAAGCTGCTGCCAGTCTGTGAAGACAATACTGAGCTAGATGGACCTATGGTCCATCTCAGCATATGGCAGCTTCCTATGTTTCCTATGAGTGCAAATTTAAATTGGGAAAATGACAAAGGGGGGATGAGTTTTTAAAACTTCTGCAGTACTTTGATTTGAATCCTCCCATGGTTGCTTTTAAATAAGATACAAACCAAAAACATTCAAAAGCATCCCACAGGAGATCCATAAATAGGATTCCCCAAGCAACTTCTGGACTGACCTTGAGTCTCACATAAAAGCCATTAGCTGTGCATGCAAAAGACCACAGCTTCACCTAGCTGAAGGAAGCAATGGTCTGGTTGTATGCAACATGGTTGACTCTGATGTAAGATTGGAGGATACAATTTGCCTTTTTATTTTTATTCATTATTTTTTACATTTATATTCCGCTCTTCCTCCAAGGAGCCCAGAGCGGTGTGCTACATACTTGAGTGTCTCCTCACAACAACCCTGTGAAGTAGGTTAGGCTGAGAGAGAAGAGACTGGCCCAGAGCCACCCAGCAAGTTTCATGGCTGAATGGGGATTTGAACTCAGGTCTCCCCGGTCCTAGTCCAGCATGCTAACCGCTATCCAAATTAGGCAAATTAGAGGAGAGTATTGTGCAGAAAAGGAGATGAGAAACAGATGCTTCCTAGGAGCTGCTTATGAAGTAGTTATAGGGCCTGTTCAAATGCAGCAGCACATGTGAAGAAGGAGCCCATCGTCACGTCCTCCACAGATATCTCGACACCCTCCTGGCACGTCCCTTGATCACATGTGGGGCTGTCCATCCAAATGGCCCCTAAACATGCACTTCGACACAAGTATTTGGAGTGCATGTTTAGGAGCCATTCTGATGAAGATCCCTCACAGGCAATCAAGGGACTCATTGGGAGGGTGTTGGGGGATGTCTGTGGGGGACGTGCCGATGGGCATGCTCTCAGAGTGCCCCCTCCTTCTTCACATGTGCTGTTGCCTGTATCTTTTGAACTGGCCTATCGTCTAGAGAGAAAATTATTGAGGATTTCGGTCAAGGCTGGGATAACCCAGGGAGTATGTTGATCCCCCCCCCCTTAGGCTGCCTTATCCCAACAGCCCAAAGAAAGTAATCTTATGACATAATATGAAACTCAACTAGCTCAATGACTAAAATTCACTTTTGTCACGAAACAAGACACAGCCATCACTTGGTTCTTTTAAAGAAAAATCCACAGTGTCCTACAACAGGGCCAGCGTGGTGTAGTGGTTAGAATGCTGGACTAGGACTGGGGAGACCCGAGTTCAAATCCCCATTCAACCATGAAGCTAGCTGAGTTATTCTGGGCCAGTCACTTCTCTCGCAGCCTAACCTACTTGACAGGGTTGTTGTGAGGAGAAACTCAAGTATGTAGTACACAGTTGTAAGGCCTATACGGATCAATTTTATATTAAATAGGTGTATGGATAGATTAACCACATTGTATCGAATAGATGCTTGACATGAGTTTTGGTTGACACAGTTTAGGCCCTGGTCTTGACTCCTATGAGTGAAGGCCAGGTTCCTCTGTTGGAGCAAACTTTCCATGCTGTCAAGGGCGGCCCCCACCTAGTGCTTTTGTCTAATATTAGTGAAAGTCAGCCTGTCGGCTCGGACACACTTCCACATTTTTCGATATCTCAGATCGAAACTGGCCGGGGCTCGATGTTCCATTGGGAGGAGGGGTCGGTTGGCACGCACCTTGTTCCTCTTTTGCATCTCCCCTAGCCGATGACATCTTCCTTAGCCAATGGTGTAAAATGTCAGATGGAACGGGTTAGCCATGGGTCATCAATGGTCAGGACCCCTCTCTCTGGCCAATCACCGTCGGGTGCGTGGGCAGATAGGGTGGGATATTTAGGGCCCTGATTCGGAGCTCAGAGTGGGTGAGAGGGGTGGATGCTGAAGCCGAAGAGAATAGAGGAAGATTGCCCAACTCGACATGCCCGAAAACTTTGACAAAAAGGGAAACATCAGTTTCTCTCTTGGTGAGCTCAGAGGGTAAGCCGAAAAGAGTGAAGTGAAAGCTCTGATTATCTATAGGGTGTCAGTTAGATTTTAATTTAGTTGCTGTGAGAGAAAGGAAAGCCATTGTGTGTATGTACTGCAGTTCATCTGAATATTGGTAAGAAAAATAAATCAGCTTTGATTGAATATACCTTTCCATTTCTCTTTGTGTTTTCTTGGGTCTTGGGACTCTTGACAGCCAGTACCATCAAAAGAACCCATTGGTCAGTGTGAGGAGTTTTGGAGCCCTCACTTATTCTTGGTTGCAGGGATTTTGGAGGTGTCAAAAATCTCTTACACCGCTCTGGGCTCCTTGGAGGAAGAGCAGGAAATAAATGTAAAAATGAAATAAAAAATAATAAAATAATACATTGGACTGCCTCACTTGGCTCAATCATTTCCAACTTCCAATATATTAGACAAAAAGGGATGCAATTATTTACCAGATGTGCTCTCATACTGTATTTCCATTCCTTTCTATTGGCTCTGATAATCAAGAATGCCCTTTCTTCCTCCAACCCCTTCCTTCCACCATGAATCTCAAAAATAGCAATCCTAGTTCTTTAACTTCTGCCAAAATCTTTAACTTCTGGCCCAAATCAGATGTGTTTATACCTCTCTGTCATCAATATGATGTGTGCAAATGGAGTGCTGCTTTTGAAGCTGTATTTAATCTTATTGTGTGTGCCATGATCTCTTTGCTTTGAAACTGCTTCTTTAGCATCAGTCATACAGAGAGGCATAGATATAGCTTTTTGCCATGCAAAAGAATATCTGAAACCCTGGGGCGAGGGGAGCCTCTGCCTACATCCATTTTACACTAGTTTAAAATTGGCACCGATCAAGAATAATCCTTTGTTAAATAGATAAGTCACTTCATCAAAATATAAAATCCCCATGCAAGAGAGCAGCTAAAACTCTATTCAGCTGTTAAGGTATTCCTACAAACAAGGCAGGACTGTTGATTTCAAAACTGAAAATGAATAGTAGCACAGATACACTAATTCTCAAAAGGACACCAATCCATTTAAAAGCCCTGATAACTTTAAAAAATGCCAAATATCAACACAGGAACAAGCAGCTGAACCATTCGAAACTGTATTTCAAAATGCCATATTAATTTTATTCTTGTTTTCCATACTTTCCCAGCTCTGTTTTTAACCCGCCCCCCACAACTCTTGAATTGCTCCTCTTAAGCAGTAGCAGGCAAATTAAAGCTGGTTCATAATTATGGATCTGCGTAATATTGCTTGTTATGGATCTGAGAAATATTAAGGATCCATAATTATGGATCTGAGAAATATTGTTTGTCTTATCAAAATGTTTTGGGGCTACTCTCAAAATTTGCTCCGATCTTTCATCTAGGGGAGGGGCCATAGCTCAATCGTAGGATAGGTATGCCCCATTTGGACATTATAAAGAACAGCGGTGCTCATGATTACAGCATGGGAAGCTTGGAAGAACACAGCATTTATAGGAGAACTCAGGAAGGGGCTGTAGTTGAGCAAGTAGGTCTCATGCTTTGCTCTCAGATGATCCCAGTTCAATCCTTGGCCAACTATACTTGAGTATTTTCAAGATAGGGCTTGAAAATACCAGGGATATGCACAAACCAAGGTTTGTGCACTGGTTCAGCATCATGGGGAGGGGAGTGGGGAGTGGCACCTGTTAAAAAAAGAAGAGCAGGACCTTACCTGCTCTCCACTGCCTTATCTGCTCTCCGCTGCTTCCAGTTGTGGTGGCCCTTGTCCCAAGAACCTATTGTTGGAGACCCCCTTACCCCAAAATTAGACCCAGAGGTACCAAACCAGAATTGTGTAGAATTCTGGCCTGCGTCTGATCCCATTTTATTAAGGAATCAATTAAATGCCTGAACTCAAAGTGAACTGACACCCAGGTCTCATGACTGCCTCTGCTAACTGCTCTGTGAAGGAAGAGGCAATCCAGCATTGTATTGTGAAATGGGTACTCAAAGAAACACAAAGGCCAGGCCTGAGAGATCCAAATGCTAAAATCTAACCCACTATCAGATAATGTCTGGAAGAAGTGAGAAGCTGAGCTCTCACTTCCTCCTGCAAGGTCTATGTTAATCCTTGTCAATGATTGCTCTGCTATGCCCAACGGGGATACTCAATTGCTGTCTATAGAAATTCCACTCTAGGTAAATGCACACAAAGAAAACACCTATAGATTTTAATTCTTATTTTATTAACACCTTTTAACGCCTTCTGGGACCAAGCACCAGAAATCTGGGGACAAGAGAAGATGCCCATTTGCAGCTCACAGATGCAGATTTGCTTTGGGCAAAGTAGAATGTCCCCTCCCCTAGATAGCAGCTTACAGAAGATGGGATTCAGATCCCATCTTCCTGGACTGAGCTAATAGCCTGAATAATTAAAATACAATATCCAAGATCAAGATCTCCCTGGACTGAGCTAATAGCCTGAATAATTAAAATACAATATGCAGAAGGTAAAAGCAAATTGTCACCTTTTTGGGGACCCAGGAAGCGTGAGGATATTTTGAATAGACTCTATGGAGATCAAAGGAAGATACAACTATAAAGAATGAGACTTACTGGACAGAGTCAGCAATCTTGCCTAACAAGCATACTTGCTCAATAGCCATCCCAGAGTTTGCTGCTAAGCCGCGGGGCAACAAGCAGGAACTCTGTTCATAAACAGGAACTGTCTGTGACTTCTGCTGCGCAGTGAGAAGTCAAGACTTCCCCAGCCATGGTGCTCTCACTCTCTACCTTGCTTTGAGCAAACTGCCTGCTTGACCATCACTTCCAAGCAACTGTCTCCAGCTACAGCCTCTCTCCTTCAGCTGAAAGCCCCACCACTCTCAAACTTCTGACCCTGGTAATATGCTGCTCCACAAGCCTTGGATCCCTCTTCCCTACTAATTACTGCCACCCCCTTCCTAAGCCTTCCATTCCTTCTTCCTTCTTTCTCTGCTTCTATCTAAATGTTTTATTAGGATTTGTTAGATTGTTAGATAGCTGTAATCACTGATTGCACACACAAATGTTAGTTAGGCACATTACAATACACTTTGAATCGGAAACATGCTTTTAATGTGGATTCTTTTATCCTGATGAGCAACTTTCTATAATAAAGCCCATTGAACTTTCTGAGTCTCTCTCTCTCTCTGTGTTTGCATGCCCAGATCCTACATGGTCACCGTATAAAAGAACTGGTCACTTTGTGACACTGCTAGCTCCTGAGCATATCTAGTATACAGATCAGGCTTCGTTCACAACATTATATGAAGTAGTCGGCAGGATATTGGTGACACCATGGCTTTCTGGAAGCGTAAAGAGAAAGAGTGCAGACCCAAACCTGAGTCCTGGGAGGAAGTGAGTTTAGTGGCACCTTTTTAGGACCCAAGAAGGGGAAGTGGGAGGCAGCTTTAGAGGAATTCGGACCTTCACCCTTTCCAAATTTAGAGTTTGTTAGGCAGAAACTGTCAGAACTTGAAGACTGTAAGGCTCTCTTTGAGGAATACTGCAGTAGGCAGTGCCCAGATAAAAAGGACAGAAAAGCAGCAGCAGTCACTATTCTCAGAGTTTTTCTACATAAGCAGTTAGAGAAGCATGACCATAAAGATGGAAAAATTAGAACACACTGCATCCACCCCTGTGCCACTGCCACGCATCATTCAGCAACAATGAGGGGGCCCCAACACCAGGATTGCAGCTATGGACCAGAACAATAGTCAGAACCAGGATACCTGGCGTCTCTTGGGGGGAAATCTAACCTGGGATTTCCATGGAAGGGGAATTTTAAAAACTGAAGCAGGGGGAGAAATAAAGGAGGACTCTTTAGTGGAGATAGTGCATCCCGCTGTTCCAGCACAGCGGCAGTATCCAGTTTCAAGCCAAGCAGAGACAGGAATCGTAGTGGTAATAGAAGAGTGTTTAGAACAGGATGTGGCCAAGACTCATGGCAGTTCTGCCACACCAACAGAGAAAGAGAAATGTATAGGAGCTTGGCATGCCAGCCAAGTTGTCTCTGCCTTGAGAGCAGAGGAGGAGGAATCCTGCAAGAGTCAGGTTTCTGAGGTCAGTTCAGAGTTGAACTGTAAACTGGCTTCTGCAGAGGCAGCCCTTGCCACTAAGGAATTTTTGCAACAAAGAGTGTTGCCAGTATTGGACTCAGATGGATTAGCTGAGTCTTGTGAGTGCACATAACAGTTTGGTGACAGCCCCATCAGGGTAGAGGGGTGGGACTCCCCAACTGACAGACTGGCAAAAATCCAGAAGTTTGGAGAAGTCCAATTGGCCCCAGTCCAATCACAACAGGAAGTTGATGGATTGGTAGTGGTTCAATTGAACACCCCTGAAAGCAGTTATTTGAGAAGTACAAAAGTGCAGGTAAAACCTCTCAGAGACAGCACTAACCAGATCACGCTTTGCCCAAGAGAGCTGTGTCAGAGAAATGAAGCCACTAAATTAGCAGAGGAGGGATACAAACCAGGAGGATCCATTCAAGAGATCTTTGGAGGAAGTAACTGTAGCGTAAATAAAAGACCCATTGATCCAGGAGGGGCTGAGTAAGGCACACACTCCCCCCACTACAGGACATGTGGGTACATTTTGCAAAGCCAGAGATAACAGGAGCCAAGTTAGTCCAGCAGACACTAGTAGCACAAAAACCATGATCCCCTGGAGCAAGAGGGGGGAAACCTGTCATAGCAGATTCCCAAGCCAATATGTCGGCTCCAGCTGTTCTGGAGCAAGAGCGGGGGGGGGGGAGTTGGCACAGCTTCAGCTGTTCCAGCTCAGGATGCATTTGGTCAAGGCGATCTAGACACTGGCATCCAAAGGTCAGATAAATTGAAGAAACAGAGGGCACCACCCCCACTGATTTCTCTTCTGCACATTGCTTTTCTCTTAAGAGTTAGTCCTCCTGATCAACCCTTCTATTCCTAACCCATCTGTTCCTCTGCACCCTACCTGCTTGCTAGAGCCCCCCTGCTCCCCTCTTTGTTCAGTCTGGTGAGAGGCCATGGCAATCAGACAGAGAGAGTGGACTGAGAAAAGACTGAGACTGAGGGAAGAATTTTTTAATCACCCTACACCCTGTTCCTGATGACACTTGCTAATTTCCTCCTGATGGATGCGAGGCACACCAACCCTGAAGAGCAGGCCACACATTAATTATTATTTTATTTATATATATATATATATTTAATTCACCGCTCGTGAAATTGGACACCCAACTTGCTCCATATGTGAAGATCCACCTGAATTACAGGGACCCTGTCCGCTCTCCTACTCCTATGCCACAGACTGAACCCCAAGCCAGACTGCACACCCCAATTGCAATGATCCCTAGCTCTTGAAACCTGACCCCCTACACAACCTACACTGATGTCAGCAGGAACTACCACTTGCCAATACAGAAAAAACCAAGCGGGGGAGAGACAGACAGAACCAGCATCATGTCTGACCAATAACATGTTTTCTTCTGCATTGCTCCTGGTTTGGGCACTCATTCTGTGTCACTTTATCTTTTGCCTCATTCTCTTTTTATTGAACTCCCTCCCCAACCTGAACACTGAACACTGAAGTCCTTTGCAAAATGTATTAGTGCATATGCATTCATGTTGTACACTCAGTCCTTTGCAAAATCTATCTGTCTGCACATTTTTACTTATGTTGTACTTATGGGTTTAGTCTACGTGTTAGAGTTCCTAGATTTGGGGGTTATAGGAATATATAATTGATTGAATGTATATTTGATAGAGAGGGTATATTTGAATTGTTTGTTGGGTGGTGTCACAATGATTTAAATGTATTAAAGCACTTGGCCTCTTGGATTGCAGGACTCCATTCTGCGTGGATCCCTGTGAGCTGGGACAGCCAAAGACAAAGGGACAGACCTCTGTTGCTGTGGGATCTGTGAGGTTGTAAATTCTGCCACATTTGAAGGCAAATGCTTGGCAAACTATTTGGCCATATAAAATACTCTCTCAGACATGTGCTTGTGTGACTACAACAAATGTGACTGTGAGATGTGCTCAAAGGAAATTGGACAAGAGGGGGTACAAGAGGGGGTGCTCCCTTCTGATCCACACTCTAGATCACAACAGCAATATTGAGGAGATTAAAACCCAAAATATTAGGAAGCTGAGAAAGTTTGGGCGAAAAGATGGGTTTTCTGGTGTTTTTTGAACATTGCCAGAGATGGGGAGGATTGTATCTCAGCAGGGAGAGCATTGCACAATCTCGGGGCAGTGACCGAGAAGGCCTGTCTCTGTGTAGCCACCAAACGAGTTGGCAGTAACTGGAGATGGACCTCCTCAGATGACCTCAATGGGCGGTGGGGCTTGTAATGAAGAAGAGGCGCTCTTAAATACCCAGGGCCTAAGCCATTTAGGGCTTTGTAAGTTATAACTAGTACTTTTAATTTTGTCCAGAAACCTATTGGCAGCTAGTGTAATTCCATCAGTAAAGGAGTAACATGGTCTCTCTGAGATGAACCAGAGACCAACCTGGCCGCCGCGTTCTCCAACTGAAGTTTCCAGACTATGTACAAAGGCAGTCCCATGTAGAGCGCATTACAAAAGTCAAGTCTGGAGGTTACCAACAGATGTACCACTGTTTTAAGGTCATTGATCTCGAGAAATGGGTGCAGCTGGCGCATCAGCTGGAGCTGATAGAAAGCACCCCTGGCCACCGCCTCAACCTGAGAAACCAGGGAGAGATGTGAATCTAGAAATACCCCCAGACTGCGAACCTGTTCCTTTTGGGGAAGTGTGACCCCATCTAGAACAGGTAGATCAAAATCATCTCTAGAGTTCTGACCCCACACAATAAGTACCTCTGTCTCATCTGGATTCAGCTTCAGTTTATTCTTCCATCTTCCTCATCTAGCCCATTACTGCTTCCAGGCAGGCATTTTGGGAGGATATGCCAGCTCCTGAAGAAGTTGACATGGAGTAGATCTGGGTGTCATCAGCGTACTGGTAACACCCAGCTCCAAATCCCCTGATGATCTTTCCCAGTGGTTTCATGTACAGTAGATGTTAAAAAGCATTGGAGAAAGTACAGAGCCTTGAGGGACACTTGATTTAAGAACAAGTGAAGTTCTGCTCAGGGAATAGGATTTTTTTTGCCTGCTGTAGCCCCTGCATCTCCCATGAACTGTTTTTTGGGCCAAGAGACTTACTGATGTGGGATCTCCGACCTGTAATGGGAACAAGAAGTTGGTGGAAATGTGGTACTGTGCCTCCTGCTCATGCTAGTTCACCATTAGATTTTAACTTTTATCAACATCATCAAAGAAGCTTTGTGGCATATTTTATCAGGTTGTTACTGCTAAGGCTAGTAGGGATGTGCAAGCCAGATCAGAACTGAACTGTCTCAAGGTTAAACTGACTCAGCTCGAAGGCTTGAACTTGAACCAAACTGGCCGCATAAAGGATGAGGCCAGTCCGAGTTTGAGCCGAGTCGAGCCCAGTTCAATCAAGCTGACTTGAATGCTGCTCAATCGCTTCAGTGGCCATTACATTGAATCCCCATTGTTCCCTATGGCGGAACCTTTAGAACTGGCTAGAGCATGGTTAGAGCTTGAGCCGAACCATGGGGTGGTGCAACAGAACTGGTACTCGAGCCAGTGGACCTGGCTCAAGCCCATTCGAACTTGAACTGAACTGGAAAAACTGGTTTTGTGCACACCTCTAAAGGCTAGTGAAACCTGAGCTTTGCTTTCTATATTCATAATTGCCTAAGAGCGGAAATAAAATTCCTTTACAGAGCTACATTACTGAATGAACTTCTTTTTATATAAACATCTTGAGATGAAGGGTGGGAGAAATGTAGGCCACACTGAGCTTTTCTTTCATTTAACTAAGCCACGTTATTGTCAAAGTGAAAATGGCATTGTGCTTTTGAAAGTAGAGTTAGGGAGCTCCATTTTCATGAATATTCAGTGTTTTTCCTATTACGGCTCTGCCTGTTGATCATGCATATATGGAACACTAATGGCATACTGGGTGCTGAATTAAACTCGGTCTTTATAGCTTGCAATTCCACTCACTTTGGAGGTCACTGAAAGTGGCAAAGCTGCCTTATAGCTTTAAAAGCATTGTAAACATATTCACACTCAGCCATTGCTTCAAGCCAGCACTTACAAGGGTAAATGTGTGTAAGTCTGAAAGAATAAAGCTCCACCAATTTTTAGAATTTGATGTTTAGTGGTGAATAGGACAAGTGGAATAAACTTATGGATCCTAAAACTTTCTTAGTAAGCCATCCTGTCTGCTTTCCCATCACCTTGTACTTTTAGGACAGGAAACCTTCCTAAATTAGACTTCTAGCACTTCAGCATTTTAGCACTCAAGCAAGTGCAAAATGAAGAAGAATCCCTTTTTTAAAAAAGGATGTTGAAGCCATGGACAATTCCATATCGAAGTGATTCCTCCAGGCCTACAGAAAACTGGAGTTGGGATATCACCATGCAGCTTTGACCAGACAAGGAATTTTGGACACTGGTTGATAGTTTTTCAAATCTGAAGGATCCAGAGGGGAACTCTACTTTTTAAAAGGGGTATGCTGGTAACCTGCATGATGCAGGTTGCTTGGCATTGCTATTTTAATGATACAGGATGTGCAAGAAGAGGGGGCTGGCTGCACAGCTCCAAGAATCTTGACTACATTCTGAGGCTAGACAAGCTGAAAAAAGTCCAGCCAAACAGTTTGCACATTCACCCCCAAGCCTCTGAACAGTATCCGTACAGACATGCTGTCACTGCCAGTCAGTAGCAGCCCTCCCATAATGCCTGAGTTAGGCACCACTTAGATTTACAAAGGAAGCAAGCTGTTATTTCTTCTTCTTCATCTCTCTTTGGAAAATGTTATCACTTTTTCTGATATCTCTTGAAATATTTGGATATGTCGCCCTATCTCTTATCGTTTGGACACATCCTCCTAATATGGCCTCTGTTCTGGATTATTCTCTAATTTTGTTGCATTTCAAAATGATATATTAATAAGTATAAACCACCACTTGTAGTGGAATTGCAGTGGGAGTGGCATGCTGTGGATCATGCCCTTATTTTGCTTAAAGTTTTACAAACTTAGTCAAGCATTGTTGTTCAGCAATAGGAAATCATCTTACTTTAAGCATTGTGCTATGATATTATAATGCTGAACTAGCAGCTTGAAAGAAATTCCATATTTATTACATTTCACGGATCTGCATATGCCATTCAGATTTTCAGCATACATGAAATTTTAAATTACAATACAGACTGTGCCTATGGTACAGCTGAGTGTTTCACTCCAAAGCATGACGATTCTATCCTACACATAATCCCTGTTGCTTATGGAATGTTCTTTGATCGGTGCAACAGAAATGCTGGTTTTGAATATTGTGTTATTGCCAGCTTGAACACATTATGACCCACTGAGCCAAATGCAGCCCACCACTGATGCCATCATCTTCTTTAGCCATTCCTACTTAAGCCACTGTACCATTTACTCATCCCTGTCATCCCTATTCTGAATTCCTAGCCATCTAATGACGCAGTGGGGAAATGACTTGATTAGCAAGCCAGAGGCTGCCGGGTCAAATCCCTGCTGGTATGTTCCCTAGACTATGAGAAACACCTATATTGGGCAGCAGTGATATAGGAAGATGCTGAATGGCATCATCTCATACTGCGCAGGAGATGACAATGGTAAACCCCTCCTATATTCTACCAAGGGCAACCACAGGGCACTTTGACACCGACTCAATGAGTTGACACCGACTCAATGGCACACTTTACCTTTATTATGAATTCCTGTTGTGGTACATAGTAAGGTCATTCACATGACCACGTACCCATGTGCTCTGGAGAGCTGGAGGGGAGGCAGGCTCCAACCTGCCTCCCTGCAGATGATCAACAGAAACCCAGATCTTCGCTGATTGCGTGCCCATGCACGTGCCAGGGCAGTGATCATCAAAGTGCTGAAAGGAGGGGGAAAGCTCACTCTGGGTCCTCCATTGACTCAGAATGCAGTGCATGAACAGCAGAGCGACTGCTCTTAGTACTGCAGCTGCTATGCTCTGCGTGCCCACTCTTTCCCTCCAGCTCACTGCTGAAAATCGTGGTAGGTCGGTATGGAGCCCAGCTATCCAGGGACAATCGTGCACACCATTCCCTACTGAGGTAGAATGAACCATAGGCTAAGTGTGCACTTAGAATTGGTATCAGCCCCCACCTGTCTCTAGAATAGTAGTGTGCATGGTTCGGGCACACTGTAAAAGACCTCCGGACCGGTTCGGAAGTCCGGCGGTTCAGAGGATCGGATGGGCAGGGGCATGTAGCTTTAAGGGGGGGTGGTAGTACTTACCCCCCCTCCGCTCTTCCCCCTCCGGCACTGGTCCTTTAAAAAATCTTCTTGGGGTGGCAGAGTTCCTCCCTGCTGCCCCTGCCCCCGTCATTGTCCTTCAAAGCCTTCCACGGAGTAGAGCTAGCGGCACGCATGAGCCCTTCACGGTGCGCGCGCTTGTGTTTGTCGCTGGTGCACGCGCGCCACATACGTCACATGTGACGTATGCGGTGCACGCGCACCAGCGACAGAGACGAGCACGCGCACCGTGAAGGGTGCATGCACGCCACTAGCTCTACTCCGTGGAAGGCTTTGAAGGACAACGATGGGGGCAGGGGCAGCAGGGAGGAACTCTGCTGCCCCAAGAAGATTTTTTAAAGGACCAGTGCCGGAGGGGGAAGAGCGGGGGGGGGTAAGTACTACCACTCCCCCTTAAAGCTACATGCCCCCCCATGCCGGACCGGGGGAATTCTGGACCGTGCACACCCCTACTCTAGAAGTGAAATCTCATGGGTGGGAGATGCATCTTGACTATGCCCATTCACATACAAATGCACACCAATAGACACAGAGGCTATTCTCACGACCGCTCAAAAGTGGGCTAAGGGAGTCCAGGCTGTTTTTGAGTGGTCGCAAGCCCAGTGGTTCAGCAGAGGCTAGCCTGCCTAAGTACCCCTCCCCTGAAATGAGGTTAGCAGAGCAAGCACTCCACTAACCCAATTTCCATGATCGTGAGTCGCTACGGTGCAACTGTATGCCGCAGCGAATCATGAGGACACCCCTGACCGGGAGGCTACAACAAGTCTCCTGGCCTCGGGGGTCCCCCATGAATGCCCCGCACACTTGCACGGGGTGTCCTGGGACTTCTGGGGGCCAGGAGGCCCCTGATCCCTACTGCCCCTACTAGCTCAGTGATGGAGCCAGTAATCGTGTGGATGACCGATTCGGCCACACAGGGCTTGATGACTGCTCATGTGTGGGGAGAGCAGGCTTGACCCTCTCTCAGCACACTGATCATGCGTAGAGCTTCACAAAATTCTACTGTCCCATCACCACCACCACATAATATCCTATCCAGATAATAAATGTTACTAAGTGCGTCTGAGTTACAATTATTGTACAACTGCGAACAAAGCCTTTAGAGGTGGAATAAATGTTCTATTCAACATTTCTAAGTGTGTTTTTTTAAAGTAATGATTACAGTGAATTTACTAATTTACCATAGTGCTTCAAAAGCCACTGTAAGGCCAGGTTTTGCAGAGCAAATTAATACAATATACAGCAGGTGGAAAGACCTTTCAGCAATGGGTGCTGGGGGGAAAGGTCACTGAGGAAGATCTTAGTATGAATAGGGGTGTTACGACTGCAGAAGTATGTCCCTGCTTTCAGTGTGAAATGTTGGAAGGTACATTCTCTCTGACAGTCTGTCAGGTGTTCAATAAACCTCCAGTTTATGCTGCCTGCCTCGATAAGTCAATTCTACAGACAAGAAGTTATGCACTCAAACTACAAATGATAGAACTTGGCCTATCAGCATGATAAACTTTGTGTTTCATCGCTTATCTTGCCAGCTGTGCTGCAGATCCCTAGAAGAGAAAGTATTTTCATGTGTGTCTGCCATGGCTCCCTAATTAGTATTTGCAAAGGGCGGAGTGGGGGAGAAGCAAACTGTAGCCAAAGGGCTTTGACAAAGAGGTGGAAAAAACAAGGCCTCGGGTTATGACTGTGACATTTTCGTTTATTGCTTATTGACATTTGTGTCTGCCCTCTCCTTTTCTCCCTACCTTTCAGAGCTATTTAGGTATTTTTGTTACAAGATAATTAGTAAGATGAAATAGTGAGGCAGGTGCGAAGTGATAACCAGACTTCTTCCTTTTGTTATTATGAAGCGGGTGAGACATTTCTAGGACTGCTATTGTTCAGTTCCTAGAGACCATAATTGTCTGATGATAATCATAATTTCTACAGTTCCTGGAATAAATCGACTGCTTTAAATAAATTTCACCTGGATTCAAAAACTGCTACACAACTTTTGGCCCATCAGGTCCATCAAGAATCCAGCAAAATAAAAATTAACACTCCTGGTTCCAGAGCATATAATACATTAAATCTGCACTGAATTCTCTCTCTCTCTCTTAATGAAAAAGTGGGAGAAGGAAGGAAAGATGGTGTGTTCCCAAAGAGCACCTAGAACAGAGAACAGTTTCCAGGTGCTTTCTAGAGGTGGGTAATGAAGGGAGAAGCGGGGTGAGGTGGCCTTATTCAGACTTCATTGTGTAAAGTGCACAAAAATATGCCCAGGAAGCCCTGCCTCCTGCTAGGGATGTGCAAACCGAGTTAAGCCAGTTTGCCATTGAAACAGACCTGTTCGATGACTCTCCCTTGAGCCAAACCAGGCCCAGTTTGGTTCGAAATGAACTCAGTTCAATTCAGTAACAACCCAGGCATGCAAATGGCCAGTGCGCACGTGTGGTGGCCTTCAAAATGGCCACTGCAAAGTGGAAGAGAGACAAAAAGGCCCAGAAATGGGCCCAAAAGGCCTGAAAAAGACTTGGGAAGGTTGGTGGGGGGGACAGTAACCATTAGAGACCCCCTCCCCCTCCACAGCTGTGGCAGCCCCTCCCCTGGAGGCTGCCAGACCCGGCAGTAAGTTTTCTAAATATATATATTTAAAAGAAAACGTTCTTTGCCCCCGTTTTCAAGTTGGGCCCAAAGCAATTAGGTCTCGAGCTGAACTGGGGCCCAGCTCATCATGCATGGAACCGAACCGGGCCCAGTTCCGTGTGAGTCCAGTTCTATTCAAACCATACTGGGCTTCCCGGTTCCATGCACACCCCTACCTCCTGCTAACCTATTTCTTAGGAGACAAACACTCTTCTCATGGAGAGATAACTGGGAGTATTATGGCACCCAGCATTCCTAATTAGAGGTGACTGGTTTGCTTAATCACTTTCTAACCCCTGCAATACACGTCTCATGTGTGTGTCAGATGTGTGTGCACGCTTGCGATGCACAGGACGCACGGGACGCATGGACGTGACGTGCGTGCATGGCGTGCACACACGCAGTCAGCCTTTTGAAGCTTTTAGCTGAGGAACGGGGGAAGGGGCGGCAGGGAGGTACCCTGCCGCCTCAAATGCATTCAAAACCATGAGCACTGGAGGGGGGAAAGTGGTGGGAGGGGTAAGTACATCCTCCCCCACCCTTGAAGAGCCCCCCTCCCCAGTGCTGGACCGCCAAGGTGCGCTTCCATGCACATCACTACCCAGCATGAGGCCTAAGGATGTGGCATTCCTTTTGTTTCTCTTCTCTCTCCCTCCCTCTCCCTCTCCCTCTCTCTGTTCAAGATGTTTTATCTCTCAGAAACTATTTTCTTTCTCTCCCATTTTCACCCTCATAACAATCTTTCTTATTATGTCTTAAGCATTCTATTATCTTCTAAGTATATATGCTTCAGCTAAGCAACTTATATTGTGATATACTCACCTATCCACGGAGTAGCTAATTTTTGTTTAGCTGGCTCTGATTTCTTTTTGGAAAATCCTGAAAACATCTCAAGCTTCCAGAAGGGTACATATGATTGCTCTTAGGGTTATTGGTTAAGGGGTTTAGATCCATTAAGTGGGTTACAACATCATACTTAATAGTAGCTTCAAATGCCACATATTTAACATTTTTGCTTATGCTAGTATTTCAAAGTATCTTTTACCATGCATTTACATTTCATGTGTCCTTTGCTACATTTTACCATCCTATATGCCTCAAGTCTTTGAATAAAACTTTTTAACTTTAAAAGGTGTGGTCATTGGGCTCTGGGGTTTCGATCATACAAAAAGCCTACTGAGGCAATAAAGGAACCAGATCATTTTGTAGCAAGTTTTCAAGCACTGACATCAAGGTGGGGCTTGCTCTCAGTGCATCGCTGCCCTGATCATGACTTCCAGAGGACAATCGTCCAAACTAACCCAGGGAGGATCTATCTCCAAATACAGCATTTGTCTCTTCAGACAAATGCTGCACTAGTGGTCAGTTGGAAGAGGGCTTATGTGATACACTATACACAGTTACTGTAATTCCTGAATAGATATACAGAAATCAACGTGAACAGTCAGCAAGTTTCAAACTGAAGGCCAAACTAGATGACATGTGGGCATTCTGTGGTTGGAGTTCCTGATATCTTTCCCCCACAACAAATATCACCAGTGGAGGCCTCTGATTTGGACCAGGGTGATGGGACAGGGAGAGGGCAGCTTAATCCTTTGAGGCTGTACTGAATCTAAATTGTCTTCCCTGAAGCTTCTGTTTGGTGCTTAGGTGAAAACTCATGGGCATAATTTGTGTCTGTAAGTCCCCCCGCCATTGCAGCTAATAGCAACCTTGGGGAGGCAGAGACATTTGGCTTGTAGCTGAAGCATTGTGGCGGGAGCAGGAAGGTTTAGAAACGGACATACCTCTGTGTGGTAACCCTGATCCAGATACCCCAACTGCTTTTTGAATAAGAGAAATACATCAGGAGTTCCTGTCACAAAACCTCCATGAAACATCTGGTTTGGTTCTGAAGGACACACCATAGCAGAGTCTTGATCACTTGCCAATTAAGGGTCGAATTTCTAAACAGTGAGTGGTATCTGAGGCAGTTAGATAGATGATAGGAGAAGGAGGAACTCATCTGCTTTAGAGAGTATTGCAACATTTATGTATTTATTAATTTTTATTATTTCTTGTTTACACAATCAGACAGGTGTTATTGACTGGTTTGTTTTATCCAGACATCGAGTCCTTCCCAAGGACCTGAGATGGCTGAATTTTATCAACAATATTTTTATTATAATAGATATCGTCGCAGAATATAGGCTGTTCCCAGTAAAGTTGCTTTTTGTAATTGGCTGGTGGTGATTTCTGTGGCCCCTATGGTATTGAGGTGCTCTTCAAGGTGTTTTGGAATTGCACCTAGGGCGCCAATTACTACTGGGATTATTTTGGTATTCTTCTGCCCTAGCCTTTCAATTTCAATTTGTAGATCTTTGTATTTTATTTTTTCTATTTATTTTTCTTCAATTCTGCTATCACCTGGAATTGCTATGTCGATTATTTTAACTTGTTTTTCTTTCTTCTCAACTACAGTTATATCTGCTGTATTGTGTGACAGATGTTTGTCTGTTTGTAGTTGAAAGTCCCATAATATTTTTGCATCTTCATTTTCTACAACTTTTTCAATTTTATGGTCCCATCAATTTTTCACGACATGATGATGATGATGATGATGATGATGATGATGATGATGATGATAGCAATAGTGCAGCATTCATTGGGACAGAACTGCATTTGTGCATAGGATCCATTCTACTGAAAACAGGCTTCACACCAGAAGAATTCAGTGAATTCTGTCCTCTGATGCATAATTCTTGGCACAGTGATTTACATCTGGTAGACCACTGGATATTTATTCTGATCATTGAGTTAACATTTCAAAGCAGAAATAATTACGTTTGTTCTGGAAACTTCATTTGCTATTGGATATGATGCCCACTGCTTGATAAGACAGGCATTTGATTATCAGTAAGGCACTCACCTGCCCAGAAAGCAGGGATGTTAAAGTAACTGATTACATTATCAGATTATTTACTTGAAAATTGTGTCTAAAAGAGTAATCATTCTGGACTTTGGCATGAATAGTGACTGATTGTCATTTTTCATAGCTAGTCTATTATTCCTGCATGAACAATTATGGTTTGGTATGTGATACAGTCTCCATCACGGGCAGAAAAGTCTGTGATGGTATCCCTTATTGTATAGTCTGCATTTCTATGAACTTCATGTTTAAAACTATTTTAGTAGCTTCAGTAAATAGAAGAGGAGTTTTAACCAACAACTAGCTTTGAGGATGCAAGCAGTTTTAGACTCCATCGTGTTGTGTCCCTTTCCCAATGCATTACTGGGGGGAAATGGTCATCTTCTATAGTGACAGGGAATGGCCAGTCTCCCCCCGCCCCCGACCAATGCACTGGGGAAAGGACATAATGTCATGAGACGTAGGCCCCCCTACCACACGGGAGACCAGACTCTTGTGTCCTAATAGGGATCTTTGCAGCTAGAGGTAACCTGAGTGTAGATGTGGCAGCAATATAAACAGGGAAGACAAGCTTCTAATGCAAAACAATCAACTTTTATTAAACATCAATCAAAATATATGATCTAATTTGGGAATTAGCAAAATGAATAATTTATGTGGGGAATTTCATAAAATAGACTCACTTGCAGAATAATCAATGCAGAAAAACAATGCATTCAAATATAGCAGTTGCAATAGGAAAATAGGAAGCTGCCTTATACCAAGTCAGTGAATGAAATTTAATAAGACCTGTGTCTAGGTTCACTCACAATCAAAACAGAATCCCAAAGAAACTGGATTGATATAACTACAAATTTGTATTATTATTAAATAACCCTAAACGCAGACAGTAACATACAATAATAAAAAATTCAAATACAATAATAGAACTATACTAATATGTCCAAAAAGTTACAACAAACTGTTCTCAAAAACTGATAAATATAAGAAATGCAATAATACACAATACTTTAATATAAAACACACAAATGTTAATATTCAAATATATCCTCCTGATACATTCTACAGGAGCTAGCACAAATAAATAAATAGAAGTCCTTGACTTCAAGTCTAGGACTTGATCATCACAATCCCGTGGTTTCTGCATCATCACAGTACTTGATTGCCAGCAGTCCTAGATCACCAAAGGTGTTTTGGCCTATTCAGTCCTTCTTCGGTGGCATCAGTCCATTTACTAACAATTTCCCAATGAATAAACACCCACCAACAATTCTTCTGTTTCAAGAAGGACCCTCAGTTTGCTAGACTCTAAGGAGTAAAGAGAGCTACTCCTTAGTCTAGCAAACTGAGTTAGAAAAGGAAGGGAATTGACAAAACAGGATAATGAACTGCAACTGCGGTCTGGGTAGACCAGGAGGCTTTATACACCGGGCTTTTGGTTCGAACTACTCCTGAATGGAGTGTTCCAGTCCACATTTTTGCTGCACTTACTCCAAAGTCCCCGTGGGCTATCAGGGATCATTACAGACATAGTTCTTTTATGAATTAGGGGGGGGGGGAGAGAATGGGGGCTTCTGTTATGCCCCGCAGATGTGTGGGCTTGCCATGCCAATAATTCTGTATTTTTCAAAAGAAGAGAGCAGTTATACCATTTATGCATCTTTGAAAATTCAATTGATTATAAGTAACTAGTTGCAACAACAAAGATCCCCAATGCAGTGCACTAGAGTCCTCATTACCCAAGCAAATGAGGATATCTGAGTTGTGTACCCTTCCAGTAGAGAAAGACTCACAACAACCTTATGTAAGCTCAGCTTTCCATCCATCTGAATTTATAGCCCCTTGGAAGCAGACTGCTCCCCTACACACACACACACACACTGAGCTCTGGCTGCTACTATGTCTAGAGGCTGTTTTCCTCCTCCATGTAACCTGAGTTGATTTCATTGGCTGCATTTTCCTTCATGACACAGAGATAGTAATGCTGCTGCTGCTGCTAAGTATAGCTCTTGTCTCTGAGATTGTGGAGAAAGGAGACTCCAAAGGAAGGGCAGCGGTGGCGGTGGGGGGGGGGCGGGGCGGCTAGCCTGTAGGTAGTCACTCACAAAGGCAAGGCTTCGCAATGTGTCGCTCTCCCACTATTCCATAATGAGCTGTCAATCTATCAAAAAAAAAAAAATACAAAGCTCACTCACCTCCTCTTCTTATTTCTGATAGGCTGTAGGAAAAACCCAGAGCAATCTGGTGGGAACTCACGAAAAAGATCTTCCAACTGTCAGTTTAATCCCTCGAAGTAAACATCTTATAAACATCTTATGAATCTGTTGTGAAGCAGATTCTCTCTTCAGATACCCCGAGGCATAAAGCCATGTGTGAAAAAGCCTCCAAGTGACTTTAACCTGTAGCGATTAAACCCTGGCTCTAGGAAAGGGGGAGGCTAAGGCTACAGAAAAGATGAACACAAGAGTAAAATTCTCCTGGGCTGGTCACTGTAATAAGGGAGGTTAGCGAAGGAGGGCAGGAAAGGATTTTGAATAGCTCAGGTAAACTTTTAGTGAGTCTGGAGAAACCTATTCAGAATTGTGGATTTCTGCTATGCTCACCAACAAGATGGATTGGCTTTTGTTCCTACTGTTATGCGGGCTTGGAGTTTTCCCCGCCACCAGAGCCTTAGAGAGAGGAAGACACTGGAGACCTGATATAATTTTGGCATAGGTATAAAATGTTTATTAAGGCAAGGGTTGCACAAAGGTAAATATATTCAGCAGTGACAAATGATAAAAAAAGGCAAAAATCATAGTAGGACAAAACATTCATTCACTCACACATGCATACTTACTCTAACTAACTTTAGAGCTGGCCAGACTCCAAGGATTAGTTGGTGGTTGGGCTTGGTCAGGAAAGAGAAACCTGGTGCATGCACACCTTGATTCCAGATGGAGGCATCTCTGCTTTAGCTCTCCAAAAGAGTCTCCTTTATAGCCAAGCTTCAAAGAAGGTGTCTTCCTGGCATAACCGTCTCCAGATCACCCCACTTCTAGAAGTTGGAGAGAAAAGACCCGCTTATTCAGCATTTGGGAAAGTCCCTCAAGGTTTCACCTGGTCAGGTTGTTCCCACAAGGTCAGGCTTTGGCTGCCTGCCACCTCAGGAGGCTCTTAGGACACATACCTTTCCAGCAGATGGATTCCCTTGCTTCTTTGGGGTGCAGATTTGTGTTATTCTGCCTTCAGCCAGTAACCTGCTATTTCCCTGACTATGTCATACATACTACACACTCTCACACACTGTTGATCAATAGCAAAAGTACATTAGGCTACTATGACATCTGAGCTGAACTGTGTCATGCTTGAGGAAACAGCTGATATGGCATCTAGATTTCAGCAAAACTCAGAACTCTGATTTGCCTAAAGCAAATGCTTCCCGTAACTATTATTGGGGTACATATTTTCTAACTCCCTCTAAGCACAACACTAGACAAAATTAATTGTAGCTTCATGCCTCCTTCACTACTGACCACATAAATACCCGTGATCAGAAATACATGCTGGTTAAGAGAGTTCATTTTCACTAGTAAAACCCTTGCTAACTGGGCAAAGGGGCACCTTTTTAATCTGGTGATTCTCTTTATTTAGCAGGGGGAAAGTAACTGGCCCTATCCACCCCCAGCACAGTACCTCCAGTGACTGTTGCTGGTGTGTGTCTTATGTTTCTTTTTAGAATGTGAGCCCTTTGGGGACAGGGATCCATCTTATTTATTTATTATATCTCTGTGTAAACTGCCCTGAGCCATTTTTGGAAGGGCGGTATAGAAATGGAATAAATAAATAAATACATAAAAATAAATAAATAAAAGACAGAAACAAGAATTAAAATAAAAAACCAATTAAAAGCAAACTAAAATTACAATTTAAATGACATAACATACAAACTAAATATCATCAAAGGCCCAGCTGAAGAGAAGGATTTTTAAGGCTCTCCTGAAGGCCTCCAAGGAAGACAGTCCTCTTATATCCACGGGGAGCACGTTCTACAACCTAGGGGCAGCAACTGAGAAGGCCCAATCCCAGGTTACCACCCGAAGACAGATCCCTCCTGATGAGGTCTTAATGAATGGTGGGGATATTGTAGAGAAAGGCAGGTAACCCAGACTTAAGCTATTCAGGGCTTTAAAGGTAATAACCAGCACTTTGTACTTTGCCTGGAAACATATTGAACAGGCATAATGTGGTCTCTCCGGGATAACGCAGAGACCAATCTGGCTGCTGAAATTTCCAAACTATATACAAAGGCAGCTCTACATAGAGCACATTGCAGTAGTCTAACCTGGAGGTTGCCAGCTGGTGCACCAATGTTTTCAGGTCTTTCTCCCCAAGAAACAGGTGGAATTGTCGAATCAGTTGTAGCTGGTAAAAAGCATTCCTGGCCATAGCCTCAACCTGAGGCACCAGGGTGAGACCTGTGTCCAAGAGCACTCCCAGGCTATGAACCTGTTCTTTCTGGGGGAGTGTAAACTCATCCAGAACAGGAAGTTCTATCCCATCCTGTAGATTACGACCCCGCAACAATGAGCACTTCTGTCTTGCTTGGATTCAGCCTCAGTTTATTATCCCTCATCCAGTCCATTAATGCCTGTAGGCAGACATTTAAGAGGACAATGCTATTCCTGATGTTGATGACAAGGAGAAATAGATTTGGGTGTCATCGGGCTATTGATAACACCCAGCACCAAATCCCCTGATGACATCACCCAGCAGTTACATGTAGATGTTAAAAAGCATTGGTGACAGAATGGAACCTTGGGGGACTCCATATAATAGCTCCCTCTTTGAAGAGCAACTGTCACCAAGCACCACCATCTGAAATCTACCCAAGACATAGGAGTGGAACCACTATAAATCAGTGCTTCCTTCCCCCAAATCTGTCAGGCAATCCAGAAGGATACCATGGTCAATGGTATTGAAAGCCGCTAAGAGATCCAAAAGAACTAGCAGAGTCACACTTCCTCTGTCAATTCCCTGGTGTAGGTCATTTATCAGGCCGACCAAGGCCATCTCAACCTCATAGCCAGTTTGAAATGGGTCTAGATAATCAGTTTCCTCCAAGACTGCTTGGAGCTGGTCAGCCACCACCCTCTCAATCATTTTCTCAACCATGGGAAGTTGGAAACTGGCCTACAATTATCCATCACCAGGGAGGTCCAAAGTGGGCTTCTTAAGAAGGGGTCTAAATCAATTGTCTCATAGAGATCCTGGTAAGGGAGGTGTTATTTTTATGGACCACAGGCACTCCACCACCACCCTGCCCACTTCCCCATGCCCGCTCAACAACAGAGTACCCTGGGGGAAGACGTTGGGCCCACACAGGGCCACTAGCCTCTCCCAACCAGGTCTCAGTTATACAAGCCAGGTCAGCTCTTCATCCATGATCAAATCCTAGATGATTTTGCTCTTATTTTGAATTGACTTGGCATTACAAAGGAGCATGGTTAGGTTCAGTGGGGAGTTGTAACTATTCCCTGAGGCCTGAGAGCTGAAAGGGTAGCTGGAAGGGAAAACTGTAATTAAATTATTGGACTCCCTTCCCCTGTAACAGCCTTAACAAGAGAGCTCTGTAACAGCCTGCCACAAACCCCTAAACCAAAAGCAAAACAAAAAAGCCAAACCTAAACCTAATACAGGAAGATCTTAAGTATAACTTCCCTCCAGACCTCAGTCCCACACTGAAGGCCTGGCACCAAAGGCTGGCCCCCTTTGGTGGCTGCCTACTGGTGGCCCGCTCAACGTCGACCATGCCAACCGCTGTACCTCTGGCTTGCCCCAGTCCTTTTCAGCCAGTTCACATGGACTTCTGGAACCTGGCTGATGGAACCGGCCCCCATGCAGCTATAGCTTGTTAGGGCAATTTGAACTGTGGCTGAAGCCGGCAGCAGGATTGCAGCAGGCGATGGTTCTCTGCTGCTCATGGCCAAAGGGAGGGGGGCAAGGACAGCTCAACAGACCTCCTAGCTCAGGCAAGGGAGATTCTGATGGTAAAAGAACAGACCCCAGCCTCCCAGTAAGCCTCCCAGGCTTCTCCTCCTTTTAAAGCACCACTGCTATGTTTGCCTAGGAGGCAGCCAGTTTCTAGAATATAGAAGAGACCCTGCTACTTGGAATCAGGTAACCCCCCCACCAACAGAGAGAGAGAGAGAGAGAGAGAGAGAGAGAGAGAGAGAGAGAGAGAGAGAGAGAGAGAGAGAGAGAAATACAGTTCAATCTGAGCTAATATCAGTCCCCACCCCACACCCCATCCCTCATGTACTGGGCGATGCAGCAAGCTTTCAGTACAACTAGTCTCAAGACTTCCTGTGAGGGCTGAGCCCTTGTTCCACCTCGTACTCTTGTGAAGCATGTGAGCCAGTGCTACCAATGAAATGAGCAACCTTTAAAAAATAAAGCTGGGCTTTAGATTTTAATCCAATGTTACACTGCTCATCTTAAAGTAATGGCAGAATCTGGTGGCGGAGATGATAGTAGGGATGTGCACGAATCTGTTCAGAGGCCCATAAAAGGTTCGAAGACTGGCAGTTCGGCTGGTTCGAAGATGGAGGGATACCATTAAGGGTGGGGGAGGGTGCTCTTACCCCTCCCACCATATTTCCCCCACCAGCGCTGCACTTTAAAAGGGTTAGGTGGGGCAGCAGTGTACCTCCCTGCCGCCCCGTTGGACTGGAAGTGACTGGAAGTACTCAGCATGCATGCACACATTGTGCTCACTTGTGACGTGCTCATGCGTGCTGGGTACTTCTGGTCCAAGGCAACGAGGTGGCAGGGATGTATGCTGCTGTCCCGCCGGACCCTTTGAAGTGCAGCATCATCGGGGGAAATGCAGTTGGAGGAGTAAGAGCACCCTCCCCACCCTTAAAGATACCTCCCCTCCACCCTCAAGCTGCCTTCTGCCGGTTCCATGCACATCCCTAGATGATAGCAGTACTTGCTAGCACTTAAATGCTGACCCCTTCCCACACTTGCTTTCTTTAACCTATATCCTTCACCCGTATCATAGCTGCAGCGAATTTTAAATCAGGGCCCCTATAAATCCTAACATGGAGATGAATGCATGGCTGGCTTGGGAAGTACAGAAAAGTCTGGTGCTGGGGGGGGGGGGGGAGTAGCCTGTTTGTTTATATATAAAGGGGGGCAACTTAAGATTTTGGAATAAAGGGCTTGTGCTGTATTTCCAAGAATCCAAGAATAGGTTTTTTTCCAAGTTCTTTGATGTTAGAAATCAGGAGATCATCTTCAATTCAGAGTAAGAGTACCCTCTTCTTTCTGGGTAAGTATAACTTGTATTAACCTGTATTTAACCTCTGTCCTTTAAGGGGATCATCTTAAATTTAGAGTGTTCTTGTATTCAGGTAAATATAGTATATAATATAGGCCAAAAATGTTTGCAGTGCCTGGTCTTCCAGGGCACAATATATTGTGAAGGATTATTCAGGATCACAGTATTGTCATGTGTGCCTTAAAGTTGCATGTAGGTCAGTGCTGATTTTTTTTTAAAGTGCCTTTATATTATATTAAAGTTGTTTATGGTGAAAGTATTTGATGTCCTGACTAATGAACCATGCACACTTCAATGGACTGAGGGGGCATGATGGGAGCCTTTGCACAGCTCCTCCTTTTCCCCTGCATTCCTGCTGTTGGGTAAGAGCCATTAGACTCCCACATGCTGGTCATGCTCTGGAAAAGTTTCTAAAACTTTTTTTTTTAACTCCTGGGGTTATTGCATGCATGCAAGCACCTCAAATGTATCAAACTCATCCACAAAAGTATCAAACTCATCCACAAAAGTTTCATCATTGTCTCTCTATGAGATGACGGCCAAAAATCACGTCAAATTGTAAAAAAAGTTGTCTGTGTTCTCTTTAAGGGTTGTTTGTGATACAAGACGAAGAAAACAGAGCCTGTGCATGAATTATGCCATTTTCATTTAACATTTAAATCTAACTGTGAAATATATCTTGAATTCTTCATCATTTAGTTTACTGTGGGGACAGGGCTGAGTTCAAGGTTGGAAACACATAATAACGCTTGCGTTTCTCTGCAGCTGTAACCTCCACCAATGCCCACCATCCATTTTGCCCCTCAAAACCATGGTGCCCTTGTGCAGTTCCCATTCATTTCAGCCAAGCTTCTGCAGGAGACCTTCCCAGTGGCTTTTGCCCCCAGACTCTCATGGTTATTTGGAACACACTAATTGCTGTGCAAAAATTGTGAGCCTGCTGTTTAATCCATTTTCAAGAGCAGGGCGGAATTTCTCATTATAGTTTGTTTCCCTAGGAATTGGTTTAATCAATCAAAGGCTTGCTGAACCTAGAGGTCTGCTCAAGGATCCGTGTCACCCTCATGGCTGAGCAACATGGGGAAGATGAGTAAAACTCTGATAACGTTTTTCAACCCTAACAGCCTACGGTTTCTTTTGAGATTGGTTCTTTTCCTCTCTAATACTCTGGCTCTCTCAACATAATGAATGAGCTGTGGGACATGTGAGACTTTCAGTACCATTTGTTTCGTATCCTTAAGGAAAAAAGAACCCTTCTGTTAGTGAGGACTATGCATAAAATGAGAAGTTCCTGTAAAACAAGAGCTGAAGGTGAGCTACGCTCATAATTGATACATTTTGGGAGGGGCAGGAAGAGAAATGCTCCCTCAGGGTATGTATCTGGGCTACCTTCTAGTTTGGGATTTTTTAAAGTTTAATTGCTTTAACTACACCTTAAACGATGTGCCTGAGCTTGGGTACAAGGCAGTGAAACCCTCACAGGGTTTTCATCTGTAGTGGGAAAGTGCTTTGAGGATTGGAAATGTTATTAATTAATTACACAATTAAAGTCCCCCACTGAAAGTGTAAATGTTTTGCAGATCACGCTGCCACAACAAATGGCACTGAAATGTTTGTTTGTTATCCTTGAGGAAAAAAGTGAAACCTTCTGTCAGCAGTGGATAAAAATAAGATGTTTCTGTAATAGAAATGGTGAAGGTGACCTATTTTGGGAGTTGACGTGCAGCATACATAAGGCTGCTTTATATGAAGTCAGACCGTGGGCCCATCTTGCCTAGTATTTTCTAGACGAGCAGCAAATGGCTAAGATTTCTGGTTCAGAGAAGTTTTCCAGCCCTACTAGTGGAGTTCCTTTTAACTGAAGGTGCCAGGGATTGAACCAAAAGCCTTCCACATACAACAGAGAATGTGCTATACCACTGAGTTATGGCCACCTGCCTGCATTTGCAGCATGGGTGCCCCTCCACTAGGAGAACAATGCTATACTGGAGCACTAATGAGATTGGTCCTAAGTGCTCCTTCTTCACAGTTATTTCTTTCTTCTCCCAACCACTAATGATTGCCCACTGAGCCCGATTTTCAATGCCATATCATATTTACCTGAATAGAAGATGACTTTGAATTTAAGACAACTGTCTTAAAAATATAAAGGTTAAATAGGGATGTGCAGAACCGGTTCGAATAGAACTGGGTTCGATTCAAACTGGCCTGGTTCAACTGGTTCAAGCTTGATCCAGAACACCCACCTCAAAAGGGAGGCCGGTCCAACTTTGACTGGTTCTGTATGTTTGCAAACGGGAATCTAGTAAGGATTCCCCTTTACAAGCAAAGGGGTAAACCTATGGGGTTGGAAACGGGCAGGTGGGAGATCACCTTACAAGCCACAGCGGCGGCGCAGCTCCTTGGGGACCATGTCGGGCTGCGGCGGCTCCCCTAGGTCCCACTGGTATTCCCCATCAGCATGGTCTGGCGGGGGCCCAGTTAAGGGGTGGTGGTCCAAGTTTGAGCTGAACCAGGCCCAATTCAGATCAAACTGGTTTGGCCTAGTTTGACCATTTCTGCATGCTTGCAAATGGGAATCTGGTAAGGATTCCCCTTTACAAGCAAAAGGGGAACCCCATGGGGTTGAAATAGAGTAGGTAGTGGTGGGTGGATGGGTCACCTTAGGCACTGCAGCAGCAGCACAGCTCCTTGGTGGCTGCAATGGGCCAATGGTGGCTCCCCTAGGCCCCACTGGAGCTTCCCCCCCCATCAGTACAGTCCAAACTCGGCCCCCGCCAGACCACGCTGATGGGGTCTAGGGAGCCTCTGTCGAGGAGCTACGCCACAAGCCCAGTACATAAGGTGACCTCCTGTCCACCCCCCCCATCCAAAGGATTCACCCTTTGCTTGTAAAGGGGAATCTTTACGGGATTCCCCTTTGCAAGCAAGCAGAACTGGGTTGACCCAGTTTGACCCAGTTCTAGTGCACAAACTGAACCACCAGCTGGTTCTAATGAACTGGCTCATGGACTGGGTGGTTTAGTTTGAATTCAGTTTGAATTCAAACTGAATGACTTGGAGCTGTTCCATGCACACTCATAATACAGGTTTAGCTATATTTACATTAAAAGAAGAGTACTCTGAATTTAAGATGACCCTCCAAATTTCTAACATCCAAGGGTTTAGGAAAAACCCAGTCTTGGATTCATGTAAATAGAGAGGTCATTCACACAACCAAAAGTGGGTAGGACAAGTGTCCTACTAAGGTTTGGGGGCTGTGTGTGCTCTGAATGTTTGGTTGTGAGGGAACAAACAACCATGTAGGAGGAGGGATTGTGCGGAATCAAGGCAGGAGGAAAAGCTGAGTAGGACAGGTTTCCCTTCTAACTTGGTCAAATGCTGGGTATGAAAGTTGGGTAGGACAGTGCTGTCCTACCCAGCATTCCCTTCTACCTTGATTCCACACCATACTATTTATTTTATCTGTACTTAACCCATATTCTTCTTTCTCCTCAACTTGGAGTGGCCATACAAACATCACCTTAGAGGAGGCATGCACAATTTCAGCCCTCCAACTCTTTTTGGACTACAGCTTCCATCACCCCAACCCACAGTGTCCAAATAGTAAAGGATGAAGGGAATTGTAGTCCAGCAACAGCTGAAGGGCCAAAACTGTGCAGTCTTGCCTTAGAGTAGCTGTAGATGTCTTGTGGGTAAGATGTCTTGTGGGTAAGGTAAGTGCTTTATTGAACTTATATCCACTCATCCAACCACACCCAGTTTATCGGGATTTACATAAAACCGGGTTGCCTGTTTTGGTTCAAATCTGGACCGGACTCGAACTGGACTGGGCATGTTTGGTTTTTGCACCCCCCAAACACCCTCCTCAGTTCAGTTTGGGGGGTTCACAATTAATTTTTTAAAAAACTTTTACTGCCACCTGGTCTGGGGGCTTAGATTCAGCTGTGTGTGTGTGGTGGTGTCTCCAGAAGTTTCCCCTTCCCCCGACAGCCTCCATTTATGTCCAAATCGCCCTGTTTGGGTGGTCTTCAGCCTGTTCTGGGCCTGCCCTCCATTGCAGCAGCCATATTGGAGGCCACCATTCATGCCCAATGGGCCTCTACATAGCCTGGGTCATGACCCGGGAAAGGAGAGGGCAGGAGTTAGTTGGGCTACTAGTGCATCCTTGACCTTTATGTCAGCCAAGATCCTTAAATGGTGTAAATGTGATATGATGCTATATGTGTCTTTGATTTGCTTTGTTGCCTGTGACTTGCCTCACAGCTTTTGGAATCTGAAAACATCTGCTTGAATACACATTGAGTTGCCACTTTGTACTTGTCTTGATTGTACTGGCCCCACCATTTCCCATGCCATTGGACTGCCAGACTTCATCCTGCACAGAAGTGTCTTTATTTTTATTTGTAAAATATGGAAAATATGCTGATCCTCCAGGCTTAGGAAGAATCCAGTGATAATGAAGCAGTGTGGCTGCTTAAATTTAACAAAACTCTTTGACCATCTCCAAAGAGTGAATTCTTAATTGCTGAATGATGTGCCAGTGAGTGATATCACAATTAAACCATTTCAAAGTAAAAGATTCTGAATCCTTGGAGTCATTGTTATGAATTTAAGAAATAATTCTTAAGATCGTTTGAGCCTCCCTCACTTTCTCCAGTTTATACTAATAGGTAGAAATGTCATGGTCTCTATACCTGAAGTGCATAGTACTAATTTTTTTTGTCAACACTCTTTGCTTTTCATTATTTAAAGGTTTTGCTACATGTGCTCAAATGTACATTTCTCAAAAAGCCAACTTACTGTTGGCAGAGGGAGTGAGAAGAGGAAGCTAAGATTTACACATTACCACCCTATGCATGTGCTAAGAAGTTCAAACTAATGCATTTCTGAGTAAATGTGCACAGAATTGCAGTGCTAAAGTCAAACTAGACACGTTAGCAGCAGAGTGAACACCTACACTGAATACCTACAAAGTGGGACAGAGGAGATTGAAAGCATAGGGGGGAATGTGAACCCTTCAACTGCCTGTGCTTTCCTCCATGCTTTTTAAAAAGTCATTTTTCTCCTGGCTGAGCTTTGTTATTGGCAGTAACCACCACCGGGAGGGGACAGAGGGACAGAAACTACGAGAAAAGTGGGATGATATTAAGAAAGGACAAGTTGAAGCTGATAATTTTGAACACTTCCTGGGTGTATGTGAAAGAGAAGGTTGTCCCAAGGGTGAAGGCTGACACCTCATCATCACTCATGTTGTTCTCTAAAGTGTTATTTTAGGTGACCGTCTCTCTGTGACAAGATAATGAAACTACCTGGCATAGTATGTCTTTCCTAACTCGGTGACTCACTTGATTCTACTGGTTCATTCTAATAGATATAGCAACACAAATAATATTTCCATATTTTGTGATGTGCATAAAACACACAGAAAATTTGCAAAAGGTTCTAGGCACTAGGTAGCTATGCACTAGGATCTATGCATAAGTCCATAGTGCAAGGATGTTGTGAGAAGAAATGGTTCTGGACTAGTTAATGCACTGGAAGAAGATGGCACAGTAGTAGAACATCTTGCACTAACTCCTTGTTGTGAAACAGATAGCGATTACTGGGAATTTGAGTGATCGAATGTGTGTAATGACTAGAATGAGATTCACAACAACTGCCTTGATCACCCTGGGAAGGGATATGTACTGCACACAGCCACAACTGGGAATGTTTGAATGGGAATTTTTTTTTGTGCATGTGCATTTGGCCTATATTTGCTATTACACCATGACTATTTAATTTCTAATGTTCAGTTGTGTAAGTTCAAGTGCTTCATGAGCTCTACTGCTAGCAGTAATGCAACTATGTGGAGCTGCGCTACTGCCAACAGAGCTTCCTCCAGTGTTGCTCTGAATGTGAGTCATTATCTGTATCTCTCTGTGTATTTGTGTACTTAGCTGCCATTTTAATTGTTCCCCACCGAGCATCCTTCAATACTGTAAAGAGTTGTAGAGGCAGTTAATAGGGTATTATAATTTCCACTATTGTGTTGAATGAGTAGCATCCATTGTGTGTGTATCATAAGAATTGTCCATTATCTGTATGGACTTTTTAAAAAACCCACCAAATAACATGGAAGCCTGGGATTCTTTGGAATTCTGGATCATGCACGCTATTAGGATTGGGTGCAAGGACTAAGGGAAGTTTTCATAAGATCCAGTGCTTTGAAGTTTGGGCTAAATGTTGCAAGTTATAATTAATTTGCAAGTTAATTCCTAGAATATGTGTTACTGTGGATAAACTTTCATAGAGTGCTAGAACGATATCTGGTAAGATAGTATCCATTTCGCCTGTGGTTGTCAAGGAGAGGGGTGGAAGAGATGATCTTTTGCCTTTCTTACAAAAGACAGTTGCTCCAGTCCAGAGATGGAGAATCATGGATAGAAAAGCCTTGGCACATGAATTTCCTTCTCTAGATTTGGAGCCAAGGACATAAATCAGATATGCATTTAGAGGGGCATGTGAACGTGGATGTTGTCCATCCACACTGCATCTCTTTCAGTGGGATGGATATCCAAATGCATATCCTCGTCCACATGCTGGAACTAGTTATGCATAACTATGTGCTGTTAGAGCTGGATCAAGACACTGTTATTGCAAGACAGAGGAGGAAAAAATGTGATTGCCCCAAGGAGGCATGCCATCTTAATAAGTCTTGTCTTCAAGACAAGAAAAAATGTGCTTTCCAAATCCTACATGCATTATAAACCACCACTTACAAAACCCTTGTTCTAAAGTGCTGGCAATTTTTACCTGGGGCAGACATTTCACTGCATTTAAAAGGTCTCCACAGGATACTAGTAAATCTAAGGTGAACTTTCAAGCCCGATGGATATAATGAAATCTAAAGTTTTGTTTTTCCAAGTTTCGTTAGACTTCTCTCTTGGGCATTATGATGTAGCTTCCATTTTGCTGCTCTAACGTCAATGCATACTTGGCAGATATTGTTCAAAGAAAAATAGCTAGGGTAGATAATAAACTCTTCTTGTGTTACCGTGCAGCTTGTGTCAGAGAAATAACGGAAATGTAGTGCCAAGGCTATTAAAATGCTTAGAGAACTGAAGTAAACTCACAGTATAAGTGCATCATTTGGGAGTGCAAGCTAGAGGACATCTGGCATTGCCAGTGATGAGACATATGCCTTGCTACGGATAGTCTAGAGTGTTCTAGAAAAGACATTACACTTGACAATAGGAGAAGCATGTGGAATTGTACGCAATTAATTGAAAACAGTATAGAAATATTATTGCTGCTTAACGCAGTTCTTTCCTGAAGACTTGGAAAGTTTCCATATTTTTACAATAAGAAATAAAAATTGCACACGTAAGCAATTTTGATATTGTTTATCAAATCATTATCAACAGATAAAAAGCCAACAGAATCAAACAAAATAAAACCTCATTTAAAAAACCAAAACCAAAACCCTCTATTACAGCCATGCACTAGTCGTGTGTTTTACAACTACTGCAGAAAGTATTTTGGCAATCCTTTAGAAAGGGATTTCAGAGTTATATAATAGCCATCATGAATGCGTTTGTATGTGTCCCTTTCCATATGGATTTGGTGTGTGCTACGGTAAAATACTGACAAGAGACCATTCTTGATAGATCTTTGAGACTGCAATAAAATAAAATAAGTATGGTTAAGTTTAAAAATAACTGTTTAAATAAGACAGCTCCCTCCATCAGAGAATAGAATCCCTCTGCCACCATATATGGGCCAAACTGAGCAAATGTGAGTTTGAATCTTCCTTGGGTATAGAATTATCTTGAAGCTAGGATGATCACATACTATCAAGGTAATTATACTAATGACTATAATGACTAGTGCTACTAATGGTCTGTTGGAGTAATCACACAGAATGGAATGAATGATTGCCTTTGGTGATTTTATTTATTTTGTCTATAGAAGTGAATGAATTACAACCAGTGGGATTTGCTTACAAAACCACCAAGTAACATTAACATTTGCAGATACAAAATGATGGATGGTACCATTGGAAGCAACACTAATTGTTTCTTATATGTGCTGCAAATGCAATTAGTATAGGTACTATTATACCATATAGCTGCAGCAATGAAGGAACACAAACTTTTGCTTTGGCATACTCTTCATGATCACAGAGGTCCACTACAAAGTAATGAAGCATGAGGGAAACCTTTGGTTACCAGTAAAAAAGTAGTGGGAAAGTCAGGTTTCCTGATTGTGCTTGAATTTCCACCCTTCACTTTGAGGAAAAGGATATAGCAGGTGATATAAGACTGGTGGAACTTTTAGATATTTTCTTTAGTTAATGCATGCTTTCATTATATTTGAAAACCTTTCCTAGTCTAGGATTCTAGTTGATTATATGAATTAGGATTTGATGTCATTGGAGGAAAATCCTGAAAAGCTGTTGTGTCAGGGTACACCATCCAGGCTAGGCAAACCAATGGTCTGACTCAGTGTAAAGCAGCTTAAGTGCAAAGAAGCTTTTATGCTACACAAGACTAGTCTGAATGCTACCCACCACCATAATCTGCTTTAAATGTTTTTAATAGAAACGCAAGGTAAAAATAATTATAATTATTCTACATGCCAAGGCAATGCTTAAATTCCATTCTTTCTCCCTTCTGAGAGCTCACGTAACCTATCTCCACTCTGTTGTTCAGTTCGGTCTCTTCAGCACCAACACTCTGTTCTTTTCCAAAGCAACCCACAGTCTGTCAGACACCCACTTCTTTGTAGAAGAATATTTGTACCATTTAATTCACCTATGGGATTTGGAATTTGGATACCAGTATTTTCAGATTCAGATTAGATATATTATGGTCTGAAACCAGAAAACAAACAGAAACAGAAACAGTAGTGGGGTGGATGGATGCAGAGTTATAGAAAAACCAATATAGCTTATAGCTTACATCACATCCATTTACAATATTATGGATACACTAAATCAACACTCGGAGACTAACACTTCCCCAGGGAATCAGATTTCAGATTTAACCATCTGACTCCTAATGGAGCAGGCCCTGGAGCAAAATTTTGCAACATTAAGAGTAATGTCCATGTTGGAGTCTGAAAGAAGAAGAGAGGTATAAAATTTATCTGACCTGCTTGGAAATGTCTTTAAAATTGGGGTTATAAAAAGAAAATGAATTCTCTATAAAACTGGTGGTATAATATCACATGATGCACAGTTTCAACCTCTCCCATCTGGCAGGGACAAATCCGATCTGCATAAGGAATTCAGAAGTATCTCCCCTCCAGTACAGCTGATGGCAATGCATTAAGCTGGGCTAAGGTGAAACTTCGATGTTACAAGATTGTAAAGATATTCTGCTTGGGAGAAGTCTTTACTAAGGTTTCCAACCTCCAGACACCGGGAGGCCAGATACCTGTTCCTTTACAAATCCATGTCCCAAATGTGTTTCATGGTTTCTTGCCTTAGAATACCCCAGAGACAGCAGGGCTGTGGGAGAGCATACACAACTCTGGAATTTCCCCTCTAAAACTGCCATCTAACCTAAATGGAAACTGTCAACCAGGGCTAAAGGGGCCAGTCCCATAGGGCAAAATGTTAGTTTGAGTGACAAATTGATCTTATTGAACTAGGGTCATGCCTCTAAGGAGACTGACCTCGGCTCAATACAGAGAGTAGCACTGGGGACACTGCATAATATTCCAAAGATAGCTTTCAAAAACTTTGAATGGATAATCTCCAGGGGATGAAAATCCTTATAAACACAGGACTGTAATCCATACATCAGTTGAGCAACCACCTTACCCTGGAACACTCTAACCACGGAAGGAATAAATAACCCTCCATTTGAACAACAGAATATGGGGATTGCCGCTACATTTCTTTGGGCAGTCTCTGTGACATGGGCAATCTGAGCCCTCCAGGAGCCAGAAGCCTGGAAGACAATTCCTAGATATCTATACAGCCTAACCTGTTCTGTGTCACCACCATCTATCTGCCATCTATGTTTAGTCAGGCTCTTAGTAAAGATCATGACTTTTGTTTTAGAATAATTGATGGTCAACTTTTACTCTGAGCAATAGGTGGCAAAAACCCTGAGGGCACTCCCTACTGCCAAAAAAGAGAGAATAGCAGTATCGCCTACATGGCAGGTGAAATCATGGAGGGTGAAAACAAGGGTCAGTAAGAGCCTGGACCATTGAATTGATATAATGATCAAACAGGAAGGGAGCCAATATGCAGCCCTTCTTCACCCACTGTTTGACTAAACTAACCATGACTGATGGCCTGATGAATTACAATGTACCTTTAGATGGTTGTTTTAATATAATCTGAAAATAAGCATAAGTAACCTGTGGTCTATTGTAGAGGCTTCCAGCTTTTCCCACAGTCTGTCCTTGGGATCAAACACTGATTTGAAGTTGACAAATGCAATATATAAAGTTCCTTGGGGCTTAGAATTATATTTCTTGGCCAAGTGCTGTAGTATTAGACAATGGTCTGCAGTAGACCTGCCCATCCTAAAACCTGCTTGTTCTTTGACCAAGATGTTCTCACAGTCCAGCCAATCTCATAACCTCCAACAAAGGTGCCTTGCATAGAGCTTGCCAGCTATTCTTAGAAAGCTAATTGGCTGATAGTTGGCAGGATCTGTTTTTATTCCCTTTTTCTATATGGGGATAACAATTGTGAGGCCCCAGTATTTGGGGCTCTGCATACATTGTAGGTGAAAAGCATGGCCAACACTGGGCCCCACCATTCAATGTTTTTTTAATCAATTCTGAAAGGATGTAATCACCTTTAGGAGATTTTCCAGGTTTCATCTGGGCCACCAGTTTTTTAATTTCTGTGGGCCATACAGGGAGGTCCGACAAACAGGGGTCCGGAAGAGAGTCCTGAGCGTATTCTTCAATATACAGTGATCAAAATATGACTCCTTGGTGTCAGCCAGAACACAACAATCTGGCCTAGCAGTATCCCACTGAAGCCCCCCTCCTCGCTATGATCCACCAAAATATGACCAAGTCATTGGACTTAATGGCCTGGATTAACTGGGACCATCTTTCCCTTTGGGCATCCCTCCTTTTTTCTTCAACAAAGCCTTGTATTGTCTTTTCTGAGAATACAATTCATGGGGAAATGTCTGACAATGTTGTTCTTTGTACAATTTGAACTAAGCTATAAGAGAGGTCTTAGCCTTATCACAGTCCTTGTCAAACCAGTATTTTAATTTGTGCCCCAAAGGGGCTGAGACAGTAGGTCTAGGGTTCCAAGACAGAAGTTCTTGTAGATCTGAAGTCAACTTCAGAAACAATTCAATGTTTCACTCTGATGTTTCTGCTGCCATGATGTCAGAGCGGAGATCTTTGTGTTGTTATGTTGTTGTTGTTGTTTTCGGGGGGGCTCTCAGGTGGCTCAAACCACTGATGGATCATACTCAATTTTTTTCCTTAATCTGCACCTCTTGTTCATTTAACTTCAGTGACAGGACCATCATAGGTGGTCACTGTCCACACAAGGCTCTACTGATAACTGAACCACTGCAGTCACAAAACAGCAGGTGACCATCACAATATCAATAGCACTTGATCTCAATATAGACCAATATGTGAGTTCTACTTGGTAGTCACTATTAACTGCCCCATTTAAAACAAAACAAAGGAATCAAATCTACTTGCAAATTGTACCAGGCAAAAGCCAGCAAAATTGGATCTCAAATCCTTAGATTGATGGGTCAATAGGAGGTTCTCACCTTCCAGTTCTGGGGAAACAAATCTAAACTGTGAATATAAAACTGCATCACATGGACCCAACTCTGTGTTGAAATCTCCTGCTGTTACAAGCTCACAGCTGGGTAAATTTTAATCACATTGGAAATGTATAGTTACAGTTTTGACCAGGAATCTTGAATTCAGGCCCGCTCCCTTTAGGAAGGCAAATAAACATTTACAGTGGTCAGGCAATGGTCTGACTCAGAGGATTTCGAGGAAGAATTGTCTAATTCACAGCCCCCTGAGGGAACCCTCCTGCAGGATGCTGAGGAGAAAGCCCCTCGGATGGAGCACTCAACTGCTGTAGTACAGCAGGAAGTTGCCAGGGGGCCTTGCTTTCTTCAGATGGGGAGGAGCTGGGACCAAGCAGCAGAGCCACATGGAATGCCAAAGAGAACGCAGAAAGGTGCAGCATGTTGGGCTACATAGAAGCAGCCAGTTGGCTCCAAAGGCAGACAAGAGTGGCATCTGAACTTGCAGCCCAAAGGCAGGTAGGGACCTTACTTGGCTTCACTTGGGGTGAGATCTTCAAGAGCTATGAAGCCAGACCATTCCCTCTACACCATGCTGGTTTCAACGGATCAGTCTGGCATGCAGATCTGGTCTTCAGCTCCCGGAACGTTTGTGTTGTTTACTCTTGGACCCTGACCTCGACCTGGATATTGATGTGTGACTTGGCATTGACTATGATTAACTGGACTGGCAAGTTTAGAGGGGGGTAATTTCCCCATTCCCCTGTGTACTTTACTGCATTTTGGTGGCGGCTAAACAAAGGCTTCACTCCTCTGCACTCCAGCAGCTGATTTAATTTATTGCAGGAATATGCGCCGCTGACAACAATCAAAAGACTATGTTGTGCAAAACTTAGCTATGCCAGCCATGGCTAGCTCACCACAAAAGTCCAGTTTGCTGAAAAATCTTTTCCACATTGTAGAAGCAAAAATTGCCAACACCCACTCAACGCCGATCTACTCCTTTTTTCACTCAGAGAGGCCTGGAGCAATCATGAGGCAAATCCATTGATCATCTATTGTCCCAAGACACACACACACACACACACACACACACACACACACACAAAATTTTTTAAAAATTGCAAACCTCCTAGACCAAACCGAACCAGTGGTTTGGGGTGGCGGCAAAACCAAACATGCCCGATCCGATTCGAGTCTGGTCCAGGCTCGATCCGAACCAGGCAACCCGGTTTTGTGCACACCCCTACTCTCCTTAGTCTCAACACTCAGAGCACTGCTGGCCAACACACAGATAGGAGAAAAAATAAAATAAAAATCCTGCTGGCAGCAAATCCATACAAAGCAGTTAAAAGAATAGGAAGAAAATAAAATAGCGAAGTGATCAGAAGAAAAATCAACTCCAGGCAGGAAAAACCAATTTTCAAGAAACAGAGAAACTGAAGAGGCTGCTCTCCTGTTGCCATCTTGGCCACTCCTCTACCAGTATTTGATATACTGTTGCACAGGCCCTTCAGTACTTGTACAGTGAAAAATAATCCCTCCAAAATAATCTCCCTCCCGCACTTACAGGTGAAACTCGGAAAATTAGAATATCATGCAAAAGTCCATTAATTTCAGTAATGCAAATTAAAAGGTGAAACTGATATATGAGACAGATGCATTACATGCAAAGCGAGATAAGTCAAGCCTTAATTTGTTATAATTGTGATGATCATGGCGTACAGCTCATGAAAACCCCAAATCCACAATCTCAGAAAATTAGAATATTACATTGAACCAAGAAGACAAGAATTGAAGAATAGAACAATATCGGACCTCTGAAAAGTATAAGCATGCATATGTATTCAGTACTTGGTTTGGGCCCCTTTTGCAACAATTACTGCCTCAATGCGGCGTGGCATGGATGCTATCAGCCTGTGGCACTGATGAGGTATTATGGAAGACCAGGATGCTTCATTAGCGGCCTTCAGCAATTCTGCATTGTTTGGTCTCATGTCTCTCATCCTTCTCTTGGCAATGCCCCATAGATTCTCTATGGGGTCAGGTCAGGCGAGTTTGCTGGCCAATCAAGCACAGTACACTGTATACTTTTCAGAGGTCCGATATTGTTCTATTCTTCAATCCTTGTCTTCTTGGTTCCATGTAATATTCTAATTTTCTGGGATTGTGGATTTGGGGTTTTCATGAGCTGTACGCCATGATCATCACAATTATAACAAATTAAGGCTTGACTTATCTCGCTTTGCATGTAATGCGTCTGTCTCATAGATCAGTTTCACCTTTTAATTTGCATTACTGAAATTAATGGACTTTTGCACGATATTCTAATTTTCCGAGTTTCACCTGTAGTTACTTCTTTTCCGTATGCTTGTCTAAAACCACGGTATATATGAATTGCCTTAAGAGTGTAACCTGGTCTTATCAAATCTAATCCAGTTTAGTACAAGGTTAAAACCTACCAAGGTCAGAGAAGCCAGCACAAAAATTTCCAGTGCCATTTATTATATAAACTTTACAACTATGTAAGGTAATGTAGAAATATCTGTCACAACAGTATGAAAAATATGGTTATAATGAGTTAACCGGCTCTCTTGGTGATCAATAGACAGAGAAAAATCAATACAAAATTCAGGCAGGCCCACGCAATATGGAAGGCGCAAGTCCTTGCGGCTAGAAAATCGAAAATGATGTTTCCTCGCAAAACCTCTCCATTTGACTCCCCAGAAGTCTGAACATTAGAAGCTACACTGAAACACAGAAAAGATGCCTTAAAATAGAAATGCTTCATTTCCCATGTAGTGGGGAAGGGAAATGCTTATAACAAACTGCATGGTTATTAGTTTCTGCCTTTAGGCCACAGCTTTCTGCTGGGATTTTCTGTACAATCACATACAAAATTCCAAAACTACCATTTGTAAAAAAAAGAAAAAGAAAAAGGGAAAGCAGAGTCCAGACTGAAGGATGAGAGGGCCAGCTTGTATTATGCAGTATTTATAAGAAAGCAAAAAGAGCACTGAGTAATAGGGAAGGAGACACCAAGCCCTAGCCTATGGGAGTCCTAATTACATCTGGTTTGAGCTGTCACTCCACAGCCATATTCAATTATTTTAAATGTGATGCTGGTGTTATCCATCTGATAGACCGGATCTTACTTTTTTGATGGTTCCCTGGGCAACTGTGAATGATTGTGTTACCTTTATAGGAAAGTCTAATTGTATTACAACCATGTTTCATCTGCCTACATGCAATCTTAGGTGCTGGAGTCACTAAAAAGTGAAATAAGAGGAAAGTTTAAAATAAGAACTCCAGTGTACCTCCATGTTTATGAGACTTTATTCCACATGGAATATTTTTTTGTTTCACATGGAACATTTTTGTACTTCAGTTTTCTGAAGTTGAGAGAGATTCCTGCCTGCAACCTTGGAGAAGCCGCAGCCAGTCTGTGTAGACAATACTGAGCTAGATGGACCTATGGTCTGACTCAGGATATGGCAGCTACCTGTGTTCCTATGAAGTCAAATTAATCTGATCAGTGAAATTATTGTCTAGCAGTAGGAGCATCACCCGAGACCCTGCTAACTTTTTTGCATGATTTGTATGTTCTGATTATATGTTCCTGCCAGGTCTTCTGGGAAGCAATGTCAAATATCCGTGTAATGAAGAGAACCAAAATCTAAACTTCACCTGATGAGGGCTAAAAATATGACTTTAACAGGTTGTTTGGTCCCGTGTGGGATTTTTTTAAAAAATTTGTTTTTGCTTTTTAACAAATAGCAACTGGGCAGCCCTAGTTTGGATCAGGACTGCCTGAAACTGCTATTTACAAAAATAAAACAGGACCAAAAAACATGTTTTGAAGTCACACTAGTATGTCCCTGAGTTCAGGGCACTTAGGTTACTAGGACTTAGAACTTAGTTATGGCTGTGATCACCTTTACCCCCAGTTAGAACTTGTGAGAGTTCCTGATCACCACAATCAGATGCATATATCTTCCAGCAAAATACCACCACTTAAGCATGACCTTCACGAGAAATATGATTTTCTGACTTTCGATCTGTGGGCTTGTCTGAGCTATAGCTTGGCTGCAGTCAGGCCCACAGTGACGTATGTTTAATTCCCATTGGCCGAAATTGCATGTAAAGCAGAACTGTGGATCCAATGGACCTGCGGTTCTGCGCCCCGCTTCAGGAGCAATCCTGGCAGTTATCACGACCAGCCCCACCCAGGCTAGCAGCACTGCGCTTCCCAGGTAGGGCTGGTCATGAGAATGAGCTCAGTAACCTCCTCCAGATTAAATAGGATAGGGAGATAGGTGGTCTGCCTCGGTCGGTGGCAGTATTGGGCCACAGGTAATATATACATTATGTTTTATATAGACTGTATAGGCTTGGGCGGGCTCATCACAAAGAGAGGCAGAACAGAGACCACGAGGCTCCTGGTTCCAATCTCTGATGGTGGATTTGGCTAAGTATGCCCAAAAGGTTGAACCAAATAAGCAAACTCCAGGGCAAAATGTTTGTCAGTTAATTTGCAGTATTGCAGCGAAAAAGACAACTCTGATCTGCGCTCCAGTCTTACTGAGAGCACAGAAAAGATGATTTAAACCTTAAACACAATTTTCATTAAAAAAAATCAAGGGCAGAATTTAGTAGAATAAATTATCTTTCAAAAGGAGCTTTTGGGCATGGAGTAATTTTTGTTGCTGGATGGAGTTGTATTATTCAAATCTCTGCACAGAAGGCCAAACAGAATAATGCATCACACTTAGAAGAGTATTTCACAAGAGACAGCTTACTTCAGCGGAGTTTTGAGAAGCTGATCTCTCAAAAATAAATGGTTATTAAAGTGAAATATTGGGCTGCATGTAATATCACTTAGCTTGTTGCATAAGAATGCTGAAACGATGTTATTGGTAACGTTAGTGACCGCAGTAAAGGGAAAAATTAATATAGCAGCCAAGAAGATATGACAGCTTATGGAAAATCCATTTATCTTAAAGGGCTTTTTCATAATTGTTACAGCTTTCCCCACTGTGGTTGGAGGACGAGTTGTAGCCTGTTTTTTCTCCCCTTAAGTTGCAGCAGCTATAATATGTTTTCATAGCTGTTTTATCTTTGAAACTTCAAACTCTCTAATGACTTAGTAAAATTGAGTTTATTTGCTTTTTCTTGCTTATTCATTTGTACTAAGAATTCATGTTTCTAAAAATTAAAGAGGAAAGAAGCCATGCATACGTCTTGTAAATTGTATTCACGATGATGAGACTGCCTGGCAACACTGCACCATTAACGCATCTTAGCCGAGTTCACAGCAAATAAGTAGTGCTAAGTATCCCCAAATGTCAAGGCCACAATAAACACAACAGTGCCACTCTTCTTTATGTGTTGCATACTCATTTGGGCAAACAACCATAATCAATTTCAGTATCATGCAATGAAGTAGTGGCATTTTTAGATGAGGGAAGGGGCCATTATTTTAAATAATGCTTTGTCAAGCAAGAGATTGCTACAGGAGATATGTATATTTTGGGTGTAGAGACAAGGAGGTTGAATCAACTATCAACCAAAAGACTGCCCACTCCCTCACAAGACCATTTCCTCAGGTAGAGAGAGAATGAAATTACAAATTAGAAATTACAAGTTAGAACATAAGAACAGCCCTGCTGGATCAGGCTCAAAGCCTATCTAGTCCAGCATCCTGTTTCACACAGTGGCCCACCAGATGCTGCTGGAAGCCTACAGGCAAGAGGTGAAAGCATGCACTCTCTCTTGCTGTTGTTCCCCTGCACATGGGATTTAGAGGCATCTTGCCTCTGTGGCTGGAGGTGGCCCATAGCTACCAGACTAGTAGCCATTGATAGACTTGTCCTCCATGGATCTGCCCAGGCCCCTCTTAAAGCTATCCAAGCTAGTGGCCATCACCACATTCCATGGCAGAGAATTCTATAAATTAATTATGTGCTCTGTGAAAAAGTACATCCTTTTGTTGGTCCTAAATTTTCTGGCCATCAGTTTCATGGGATGACCCATGGTTCTGGTGTTTTGAGAGAGGGAGAAAACATTCTGCTCACTTTCTCTTATCCATGCATAATTTTATATACCTCTACCATATCTCCCCATAGTCATCTCTTTACTAAACTAAAAAGCCCTAGATACTGTAGCCTTGCCTCATGAGGAAGGTGCTCCAGGCTCCTGATTATCTGCCTGTTCTGGATGGGGTCACACTTCCCCAGAAGGAACAGGTGGTGCTTCTGGACACAGTCTGGGGGTGCTTCTGGACACAAAACTCCCAGGGTGTCCCAGGTTGAGGCAGTGGCCAGAAGTGCCTTTTATCAGCCTCGGCTGATATGCCAGCTGTGTCCATTTCTTGAGATAAATGACCTCAGAATAATAGTACATCTGCTGGTCACCTCCGGATTTGACTACTGCAATGTGCTCTATGTGGGGCTGCCTTTGTACGTAGTCCGGAAACTGCAGTTAGTCCAGAATGCGGCAGCCAGGCTGGTCTCTGGGCTATCTCGGAGAGACCATATCACTCCCATCTTAAAAGATATATCATGGCTGCCAATAAGTTTCTGGGCAAAGGAACTTATAACCTATAAAGCCCTAAACAGCTTGGGCCCTTGGTATTTAAGAGAACACCTTCTTTGCCATGAACCACACCACCCATTGCGATCATCTGGAGAAGTTCGTCTGCAGTTGCCACCGGATCGTTTGGTGGCTACTCGGGGATGGGCCTTCTCCATTGCTGACCCGAGGCTTTGGAACATACCTCCTGCTGAAATAAGAGCCTCCCCATCTCTTACAACTTTTAAAACGGCAGTCAAGACACATTTGTTCACCCAGGCTTTTAATTAGACATTTTTTAAACTGTGTTTTAATTGTGTTTTAATAGTTTTAACATTTTAAATTTTAATGTGTTAATATTTTGATTGGTTTTTATTGTCTTGCAAACCGCCCAGAGAACTCGTGTTTTGGGTGGTATAAAAATGTGATTAATAATAATAATAATAATAATAATAATAATAATAAGCCAGACAAAGAGTGCCTCTCCCATCAACAATATGGTGAGATGTAACTTTAATAAATCTATACCGGATCGGTCGTGGCCCCGGTCAACAAGGACCGCGCCAGATGCTATAGTCCCTGGACATCTGGTGGCAAGTGGGCAACAGGACTCAGGATCTTCACTTGAGCAACCAGGGCTGGAGACAGCAAAGTTACTGGAAGAAACGTCACTTAACCGAAAAATATATATGAAAAATGCTAACAAGGAAATAATGATCTGTTATTACAAGTCTAGTCCAACTAGAAGAGGTTATTTAAAAAGAATGTACCAAATTTGGAAAGAGAAGCATCCAGATACAGAAATAACAGAACAAAGGCTAGCAGACCAGAGAAGATTCATAATAAGAAATAAAGTATTCACAGGAGTTGAGCTGGAAGAACTGCAAAGAGCAACACAGGCTCAAAATATAGAAGAAGAATTATCACCAATTGAAGAAGTTGCTCAGGCGCAGGTGGAGGAGGTGTTGGAAATCGAGGATGCCACTGTTGCTGAAATGTTTCAAAATCAAAACCAGGCAACCTCCCCTTTGCCTTCACCTCAAAAACCCGAATGCCGTTTAACAGAAAAGCAACAAGAACGCAAGCAAAAAATAACTGAGAACATGAACCAAACAACCACCAGGGTTCGACTTCCAGCACTAAAAACAGTTGCCAAAAAACAACTTGCTCAGGCATTAAAAGATGTCAGTGCTGCACTTGCAGAAATAACAACCAATAATATGCAAGAAACAAACCAACTAATGTACAGTGCAGCAACAATAACAACACAAGAGCTCGGATATAAGATCAGTGGACCTGTCAAAAAAGAAAGCAGTACATCACCTAAATGGAAGATTAGATTAGAAAATAAAATCTCCAGGCTTAGATCAGATGCTAGTAAATTGAAAGATATGAAAGACAAGAAGCTGAAGAATGAAAACACCAAACAGTATCTGATCCAAAAATACCACCTAGATTCAAGGAAAATTAGAGAAGTCCTGCAAATAATCAAGCAGCAAATAACAGCAGTGTCAAAGAAGATTAGTAGATATGAAGCCAGAATTACACAACACAGGCAGAATCTCCAACTCCAGTCGAATCAGAGACGTTTCTACCAAAGCATAGAAGGAGAAACTGCAAGAAACCTAGAAACACCAAATAAAGAAGAAACAGTGCAATTCTGGGGGAAATTATAGGACAATCCAGTAGATTATAATAAAAAAGCAGGCTGCATGAAAGAGGTCAAAAAATGTAACCAACAAATGCAAGATCTAATAATAACACCAGAATTAATAAGTGAAAGAGCAAAGAAAATTAAAAATTGGACTGCACCAGGTGACAATGAACTGCATGGCTTTTGGCTTAAACACCTAACAAGCCTTCATAAACAACTATCAAAACAGTTCAATCACATTTTGCAAGGAGGGGATATTGAACAATGGCTAACAACTGGGAAAACTCATCTCATCATGAAAGACCCAGCAAAAGGTGCAGTTCCAAGTAATTATAGACCGATAACCTGCCTGCCAACCATGTTCAAATTATTAACTGGAATAATAGCAGATGAAGTGATGCAACACTTATTAACTAACAAACAGCTTCCATTTGAACAGAAAGGAAATTGCCCGAACACCAGAGGCACAAAAGACCAGCTGCTGATTGACAAAATGATTTTAGAAAACTGCAAGAGAAGAAAAACAAATCTGTGTTGCATGGATTGACTACAAGAAAGCCTTCGATTCATTGCCTCACACATGGATACTAAAATCTTTAGAAACAACTGGTGTCAGTAAAAACGTTCATATATATATATATATAAAACAATGAGCAGGTGGAGTACACAGTTAACAATCAATGGCGAGACACTTGGACAGGTTAGCATTAGAAGAGGCATTTTCCAAGGGGACTCACTATCCCCTCTATTGTTTGTAATCGCCATGACCCCACTTTCACAAATACTAAACAAAACAGGCCTCGGATACCATACGTCTAAAACATCAAGTAAAATCAACCATCTGCTGTACATGGACGATCTGAAGTTGTATGGAAAGTCCCAGTCAGAAATCAAATCACTGCTAAATACTGTCCATATATTCAGTAGTGATATAGCAATGGAGTTTGGACTAGACAAGTGTGCTGCATTAATAATGAAAAGAGGAAAAATAAGAAAAACAGAAGGAATAGAACTGCCCAATGGAAGCAAGATCAAGAACCTGGAAGAGAAAGAACGTTACAAATACTAGGGCATTCTCCAGGCTGATAACATTGCACACACTGAAGTTAAAAGAAAAATGGGAAGTGAATACATCAGGAGAGTTAGAAAAATCCTCAAGTCCAAACTCAATGGCGGGAACACCATACAAGCCATAAACACCTGGGCTATACCTGTTATCAGATACACTGCAGGAATAATAGACTGGACCCAGGCAGAGCTAGAGACGCTAGATCGTAAGACCAGGAAAATCATGACCATCAATCATGCTCTGCACCCCCGCAGTGATGTTGATAGGCTCTACCTCCCTTGCAGCTCAGGTGGAAGAGGAATGCTGCAAGTCCATCAAACAGTAGAGGAGGAGAAAAGAGGTCTTGAAGAATATATCAAGGACAGTGAAGAAGATGCACTTCAAATGGTCAAGAACGAGAACCTATCAACACCAATGAAACAAAGCAGGCCTACAAGAAAGAACAAGTCAAGAACCGAGCAGAAAAATGAAAAAATAAGCCACTGTATGGTCAATATTTGCACAATATAAGTGGAAAATCAGACATCACCAAGACCTGGCAATGGCTTAAGAATGGCAACTTGAAGAAAGAAACAGAGGGTTTAATACTGGCTGCACAAGAACAGGCACTAAGAACAAATGCAATAAGAGCAAAAGTGGAAAAATCCACAACAAACAGCAAGTGCCGCCTTTGTAAAGAAGCAGATGAAACAGTGGACCACCTAATCAGCTGTTGTAAGAAGATCGCAGAGACTGACTACAAACAAAGGCATGACAAGGTAGCAGGGATGATACACTGGAACATCTGCAAAAAATACAAGCTACCTGTAGCCAAGAATTGGTGGGACCATAAAATTGAAAAAGTTGAAGAAAATGAAGATGTAAAAATATTATGGGACTTCCGACTACAAACAGACAAACTTCTGCCACACAATACACCAGATATAACTGTTGTCGAGAAGAAAGAAAAACAAGTGAAAATAATCGACATAGCAATACCAGGGGATAGCAGAATAGATGAAAAAGAAATAGAAAAAATCACCAAATACAAAGATCTACAAATTGAAATTGAAAGGCTGTGGCAGAAAAAGACCCAAATAATCCCAGTGGTAATTGGCGCCCTGGGTGCAGTTCCAAAAGACCTTGATGAGCACCTCAACACCATAGCGGCCACAGAAATCACCATCAGCCAATTACATAAAGCAGCTTTACTGGGAACAGCCTATATTCTCTGACGATATCTATAACAATTGACAATAAAATTCTGGCATCCCAGGTCCTTGGGAAGGACTCGATGTCTGGATAAAACAAACCAGTCAATAATACCTGTCTGACTGTGTAAACAAGAAATAATAATAATATATTTGTTGCCCTCTTCTGCACCTTTTCCAGTTCTACTTAAGTCCTTCGCCCTAATAGGGACATAGGAAGCTGCCATATACTGAGTCAGACCATTGGTCCATCTAGCTCAGTATTGTCTTCACAGACTGGCGGCAGCTTCTCCAAGGTTGCAGGCAGGATTCTCTCTCAGCCCTGTCTTGGAGAAGCCAGGGAGGGAACTTGAAACCTTCTGTTCTTCCCAGAGTGGCTCCATCCCCTGAGGGGAATATCTTAAAGTGCTGACATGTAGGCTCACTATCATATGCAACCAGGGCAGACCCTGCTTAGCTATGGGGACAAGTCATGCTTGCTACCACAAGACCAGCTCTCCTCCCACTAATAGTTTAGTGCCATCTTTAAATCTGGCCACTTCACTGCTTACCCCAACTTCTAGACCATTAATGAACAAGTTGCTTGTCCCAGTACAGATCTCGGGGAGGGGGGGCACTTCTTGCTTCTGTCCATTGTGAAATCTGTCAATTTATTCCTACACTCTGTTTCCTGTCCTTCAACCAGTTACTAAACCACAAATGAACTACAATTGAATTGTAAGCAATGAGGTGGCCAAATCTGCAGATGACATCAAACTATTTAGGGTAGTGAAATCCAAAACAGATTGTGAGGAGCTCCAAAAGAATATCTCCAAACTGGGGGAGTTGGTGACAAAATGGCAATCATGGTCCAATGTAAGCAAATGTTTGGGCAACCCCCCGCTAACTTCATTTTGGGGCAAAACCCCCTGACTTCCCATACAGGCTGATGGGGTCTGAGCTGTCTGTGACTGACAAGGAGAAAAATCTTGGGGTTGTGGTCAGCCTTGGAGCCAGCCAAATGGCAACCTGGGTCTGGCCCCACTCGGCGGCCCCCTCCAGATATACCCATGTGTGTGATGTCATGTGCAGAGGGGCATGGGTCAGGCTCCAGAGGAGCCCAAAGCGAACTCCCCCCTCCTGCCTGGGCTACCAAGAGCCAGAGAGAACTCCCGTTTGTTATATCAGTACCTGCTGCCCGATAGTACATTTTCCGCTTTTTCTCCTTGCAGAGAGGGAGAGAAAGGAGGAAACATCCTATCAGGCAGCCGTCGCTGCCTGAAATAACCAACAGAGAGTTTGCCTGTGCTCTTAGCAGCCCGGGTGTGGGAGGGGTGAGTTCACGCTGGGCTCCTCTGAAGCCTGAGCCATGAGCCCTTTTCATTGCTGGCCTGGGTTCTTTGAACCCACTGGCACAATGGTGACTATGCCCCTGGTTGTGGTGGACAGCTCATTGAAAGTGTAAACTCAATGTGTGACAACTGTGGAAAATCCCAGTTCCATGCTTGGTATCATTACGAAGGGGATAGAAAATGAAACTGCTAATATTATAATGCCTTTATACAAAACTATGGTACAGCCATACCTGGAATACTGTGTACAATTCTGGTCACCACATCTAAAGAAGGGCATTGTATAACTGGAGAAGGTGCAGAAGAGGGCAGCCAAGATGATCAGTGGCCTAGAGCACCTTTCTTATGAGGCAAGACTAAAACACCTGGGGCTTTTTAGTTTAGAAAAAAGACAACTGCGGGGAGACATGTGGGGAGAGGTCTATAAAATTATGCATTTAAAGTTGCCTATAAATAGCAGTTGAAGGGGAGCAGCATCAGGAGAGAGGGCATCCCTCAGCTGTTGCCTGTGGGCTTCCCAGAGGCATCTGGTGAGCCACTATATGAAACAGAAAGCTGGACTAGATAGGCCTTGGGCCTGATCCAGCAAGGTTTTCTTATGTTCTTATATCCGTTTGTTATTATGATCCTGTTTCCTTATCCCATGACTGCTAAGTTTACCCAAGAGCCTTTGATGAGGAACTTTGTCAAAAGCTTTTTAGAAGTCCAAATATACTATTTCAACCAGATCATCTTTATCCACATGCCTGTCAATGCCCTCAAGGAACTCCAAAAGGTTAGCTCATTCAGTGCATGGAGAAGAGGTCTAAAAGGTCATAGAGGGTTCAAGGGTTTAGCACACCTCAACCACACTCACCTTTTGCTCTTCGAACCAGACCCCAGTGTCCTGCCTTGTACATGATTGGGACAGACATGCATTTAAAGAGATGGGCCTGCCACTGTCATGTCTTATTGGCCCCAAATTAACACCATTCTGATTTTAGGACTCTCAGTCAGCCACCAGAGGGTAGTGACACACAAACACTCTGCATTACACTATAGCGATGCAGCAGGTCCTTTATGACACCCAGAAACACCACCAGAAACAATCCTTTTCAGCTCCATCCACCATGAAGGCAATGCATTTCTTGCACTAGAATTCATGTTTACTAAATGTTAACTACCATCTCAGGAAACGTATACTTCAGTAGACTGACTTATACAATACACAGTAGAATGGAAAGTAAGTTATAAAATATGAATATGTCAGTATTCTGTTTTGCAATAGACACTTCTCTCAGAAATAGCTGTACTTGATATTATGATCTCTCCAGTGCATCCACAACAAAATGAGAGCAGCTACATCTTGAAATATGAAATTCTATACTGTGCTAGGAGTTGCAGCTTTTCGCAGAGCCTGTCTCACAGGGTGGCACAATTCTCTCTCCCTTTCAAACTACAAACCTTAGAATTTCCTCTAGAATCAGACTCATAGAATTTAGGACTTCAAAGGGACCTTAGAGAGCTTCTAGTTCAGGCCTGCTCAACTTTGACCCCCCAGCTGTTTTTGGACTACAACTACCATAATTCCCAGTCACCGTGGCCAATAGCCAGGTCTTATGGGAGTTGAAGGCCAACATCTGCAGGAGGTCCAAGGTTGAGCAGCCCTGTTCTAGCCCAACCCACTGTGCAGTCCAGAAATCTCCTACAGCATCCTTGACAGACTGTCATCCGGGCTCTTCTTGAAAACCTCTAATGAAGGAGATCCCACCACTGTATGAGGCAGACTGTTCCACTGGCTAACAGCTCCTGCCTTTAGAAAATCCCTCATGTTCAGCCTCAATCTGCTTCCCTCTGATTTCAACCCATTGGTTCTAGCCCTGCCCTCAGACAACCACTCCGTTCCTTTTTCTATGTGATAGCCTTTCGTCTATTTAAAATGACTATATCATCCCCTCTTAGTCCTTTCTTCTCCATGCTACACGCAAGCAACCATGTTTCAACCATGCTTCATATGACTTGGTTTCCAGACTCTCACCATCTTTGTGGCCCTCCTCGGAACCTGTTCCTGTGTATCAATGTCCTTCTTAAAATGCTGTGTTCAGAATGGACACAGTGGCTGATATCCTGCGTAAGTGTGCACATTAGGAAGGTCTTCAGGAAGGCCTTCAGGGGGCCAGCTGCCCCCATGCAACTCCCCCAGTCCTCCTGCGCATCCGCTGTTGTGCTAGAAAGAGGATAGGGGGAGTTGCATGGGGCCTGCTGGCCCATGCAACTCCATACTGCTCATGCTCCTGAAACACTCTGTAAGGTCAAGAACAATCAGCAATGCGTTTCCACTCTTTCAGAGCACTTCCTGAGTGCAGGCAGTGCTCAGAAGTATTAGCAGCCTTGTGCAACAGTGCATACACAGGAGGACTTGCGCGAGGGTTCCTGGTGGCATACCCCTGCAGACTCTCCTTATGCATACACTTCATTAGTCTGCTGTTGTGTGGAAATGGTGTTGTGATATATCCAGCCAGTAGGTGGCACTAGCGTTTGCTAGTGGTGATCTTAATTGGAGGCAGAGTCCCTTCCTTCTTCCTGCCTGTACCTTTTGTTGAACTTGTCTCTTCCTGTTACGCAATAAAGTAGTCTTCGCCTACAATGGCTGCCTTCCTCTGAGCTCTCATGAGAGCTGTCAGTCAGCAAAGCAACCAGTATTCCAAGTGGGATCTGACCATTGCCGAATGCAACCGTGCAGAGTGGGACAATTGCTTCTCTACTCCAGACCTATTCAGACATGATGCTGTATGTGTATTCAGGTATCTGTACACACATACATGGGCTTGTGTGATTGACTTGTATGTGCATTCATTTGAAAAGTGAATCTGGGTACAGGTGAATCTGAATTCATTTGAAAAGTGAATCTGGGTACAGCTCTCTCAAATAGCACGGTGCAGAGAAGAGTATACTGCTGCATATGTGATCAATACGTGTGAATAACTGTATGTACACACATATCTGTACATGGATACACTGTACACAGATTGTATATGTGTTGAACATAATGTGGGAATCGACCTTCTCTGTCTCTGTTCTAGAGGAGGGCCTGGGCCAGCAGCTCACTGTGTTCCTCTTCTCATTCTAAATTAATCCAGATTTGCACAACATCTGAGCTACCCAGCTTAGCTAAATGCAGGCAATCAGCCATATATGGTGACCTCTCATGGGGCCTCTGTAAACCTCTTGATTGTTCTGCCTTTTTGTATCTGCAAAAACTGACAGGACACAGTTTGTAGGTATCTGGCTTCATTAGGCTTGGTATGGACCATAAATTGTGCTAGCTTGGCTTTAATCCTCTGCCTGATGTTAAGGTATTATCATATTATAACTCTTCATATGGCTGTGGGAAATAATACTGTCAGTGATATTTGTTTTACTAGGAGCGGAATGTTGGTTGTATACTACAGGGCTTTATAATTATTGTTATAATTATTGTTAAAGCCACAATATTGTTGACGCAATTAGCATGAAATGGATATGTTCATATTTTGGGTAGTAAATACTCACCAGGAGAAAGCTTAAACCAAGTTTGGTGTTCCAAATATTGTTTTCAAGGCCATGTTTTTGCCACACGTGGCTTATTTAAAGAAAAATGTAAAAGTTGCAGTTTTAGACTTCATAAAACAACCTACTACTCGGGATTCTCCTTGCTCTTGGCAGTAGGCTGTGGCAGTTGCAAAACTGATTCACCCACCCTTAAAAAATATATCTGATATCTCAGCTAATTGGAAAACCACATTTGTTGTGACAGCATGCCTTCAAAGCAGTCATGGCAGCAGATGGTCTCCAAAGCAAATTAAAAGCTAACGAGCCACTTTTGTTAAGTTGATGGCAGGGCTTGAAAAGCAAAATGTAAATGTACAAAGTTCTCTTAGCCTCATAGCTATGAAGTATTACAGGGCCAGGATGCTATCTTTTCAAATAAAGTTTAGGGATTCCAACACTTGTTTTTCATGACCTAGTCGGTAGACTGTGCCTACTCTTCCATCTAAGACAGGTTTGTTTCTGAGCAAACAGGAAAGCTGGTTTATAGTTCTGATGTTCAGAAAATGTGTCGTTTAGAAACAGGTATAGTGGAGGAAACTAGTCTGGTTTTGAACCAATTTAATCTAGAAAAAAGGTGGTTTACGGGGACCTGCTAGAGGTTTATAAAATTATGCATGGCGTGGAGAAAATGGTGAGAGAGTATTTTCCTCCACTCTCTCATGTCCTAGAACTCAAGGTCATATGATGACATTGATTGGCAGTTGATTCAGTATAGAGAAAAGACAAATAATTAATGTATGGAAGTTGCTGCCACAAAATGGGGTGTTGTCAGACAGTGATGTAACCCCATCACAGGGAATTCCTTGACCCTGATGGCTTTACATAGAAGAGGATGGGAATGAGACCTGCCTTCCCAGCTCCCTTCGCTGCAGATTTGGACAGGTAAGATGTGGGAAAGGGTGATCCTTGAGCTATGCTCTGCCCATGATACTTAGGGTCTTTATCAGCCACCTGGAGGCCAACAGGCAGCCACTGTGAGTACTGGCACTGCACATTACCTATGTGCCACTCCTGCTGAAAAACGTTGGTTGCATCCTTCACCTACTTTAGCTTCTGAGCTGTTTCAATGGCAAACATCAATCTGATGAATGGTCCTTGGCTTTTTGGAAGGGATGCAGGAACAGATGAGATGTAATTGGCAGGTGCCTAACCACTGCTGACACCTCCGTATCCAGGTGTAAGGCCTATCATTAGGCATATTCTGGATAGTGAACCATCCTTAGGGATGAATGTGACGTGCAGCAGAACAGGAAAAGCCACCTCCACAAAATTCTGAGCCGTTCATGATCAAAATCCCCTGGGGCCACTAACCCATAACAAATAAGCTACTGAACCTGCTCCTCTGTTTTCCTTAGCATTTTATTTTTATTGCATTTTATATCCAACAGCTATTACACTGTACATAGTTCATCTTCATTGCATGAATGCTGCATCAATTTATAATCCCTTTTTTTAAAAAAGAAAGAAAAAAGGTGCTTACTTTCATTTGAAACATCAATGGAAAACCCTAACTTCACTCTACTCCTTCACATAAACCCAACAGTAACAATAAAATTGTAGGTTAATTCCGCCAAAGCTATAATCTTTCCTTTCCTTACTTCCCATCATTTACTTGCATAAACATAGTTAGGTGGGTTATATTTCTACAGTTAGATCATCTGTAAATACATTTTTAAAAATGTTTCTATGGAATAAATAGTGTAGTGTATGTGATAGATTTTGCCAGATTCTGGATAATGGTTACTCCTCAGCAAGATGTGTCCTTCAAATGCTCTAATTCACATATTCTGGTGCTGAACTTTGGAACTATAAACTCATTTTCGGGTTGAACATTCACTTTCATTAATATGTTTCAAATAAACTTGGCTACACACCCTTTCCAAGTTTTAATTTGGTGCCTTATAACTGGAAATATTGTGCTAAACTGGGGCAAGGGGAACCATTTTTCTTGTGGTTCAGTAGTCCAGATGACCATTAAAATATAGGTGCTGAAATTTTTCTAAATTTAAGTACAATATGGCTTTTGCATGGCTAGCTAAAATGCCTGCTGGGACTGATTTCTGAGAGCTAATTTACATGAGCCATAACTGGGCTTCATTTTAGTCTAGGGGCAGTTTCAGAGAATACAGCCCCTGGCACGTGCAATTAGGAAGGGAGACGTCCTGAGAGTGCCCCTGTAGGGATGTCATCTGCAGATGTCTTGGCTTCCCTTTATTGAGCGTGTGAGGGGCTATTTATCTGAATTGTCCCACCCGCTCCAAGTACCTGTTTAAACATGTTCAGATAAACATGTATCATCTGAACAGATCCATCATTAACACTTTCTCTTAGCCATATTGTTTGCGTGTGTAGTGAGGCGGCTATCTCAACAGATGACCAGGAACGTAGTCTGCTGGCAAGCCTATAATGTGGAGTGACTATGGCTTGGGTTGAATTGTGTGATGAAAGGGCATATGTACATAAACAATTACATGTCCAGTGCTCGTGTCCAGAGGAGTTTTCCTGATTGACACTTTTTAACAGATGGCTTGTACTGAGAACAAAGCAATGGGGCAGATAGTCTCATCATCTTTAGTGTTTCTTGTGAGATTCCAGGCCATCGCTTCTTTGATCTCCTGAAGCATTGAGTAGCCAGAATCCATTGTTTCCAAAGGAAATTATGTGCTGCAGCCAAATCAACTAGCAAAGTGCCTTAACGAGGATGCGTTATTAAACAAGCATCCTTAACTTATGTTCCTGTTATATCTGAAAGTGCTGTACTTATGTGGACATATAAAATGGATGTGTGCAATTCGTGGAATCGGGTTTTCTACAACAAAGAGAAATCAAGCTGCCCAGATTGACTCAGAAGTATTTTACATGGATGTTTATGTATGGAGAATATCTCAGCATATTAAGCCAGACAGTGGTGGCAGAGGCTTGTTTGTAGCTCACACTGAGGAGCAAGGGGGCATAGGAGAGGCTTGCCCCAGTGGGGTGAAGAAGGGTGGTGGCAGCAGGTGGCATGAAGGCCTGTGAGGTGGCCACCCTTGCTGTCCCCTGCACCTCACTTCATGCGTGTGCCTGAGGTGACCACCTCACTCTGCCTCATAGAAGGACCCTCTTGCCTTTTCCCAGACATTTCTGTTCCACACTGCTAATACTTTGTCATCTCTTTGAGGTGACATAGGGATTAGATAGGGGTCCCCTCACTCTCCACTCCTGCTCTTCCTGGCCAAACAAACTGATACTCAACTGCCTGAGTGTGTTATTACAGGGAATGGTGAAACAAATGCAATATGTAATCACTGCCTTAACATATGGTGCCACAAGCCAATACAGAGGTAAGCATGTCTATGCCTATTGGGCAAATTCCAGACTAATGAAGCATAACATCCAAACTAACAAATATGAGAGCTGAATGACCCCCAGGGACATATTTTGGGGAATCTCAGTCAGCTACAGAGGGAAAGGGAAATTGACCAAATCATCTAGCACCACTGCACATATGTTGTGCATGCCCCTCCCTTGTAGTGCATGCTGTGGTGTTTGCTGTATTCATTCGTGTGGATATTGGCCATAGAAATCAGTGCTTTAAATCTGGACTGTGGATTTTTTCTTCATGCATTAATATAAATAATAGCAATAGCAATAGCACTTACATTTATATACCGCTCTATAGCCGGAGCTCTCTAAGCGGTTTACAATGATTTTTTCGCATATTGCCCCCAACATTCTGGGTACTCATTTTACTGACCTCGGAAGGATGGAAGGCTGAGTCAACCTTGAGCCCCTGGTCAGGATCGAACTTGTAACCTTCTGGTTACAGGGCGACAGTTTTACCACTGCGCCACCAGGGGCTCTTAATAAGAAGTAGATTAAAGCCAATGGTATACATGCTTCCAATAAAATGATATCTAAGCTTCTAGATGACAAGAAAAATTTTTTTTGTGTACCCTATACAAGCGATTCAGTGTTAATTACACAATATAATATGTGCATTATCTATTTCTGTTGCTCACTCAGAGCAAAACAATGGTCCCACAGACTAAAAAGCTCTTGGTAAGTAAACAAAGAGATGGATTCTTAAAACTCCTGTTGTAATACTGAATCCACTTATTCCAAATTGACTGAAGGATAGGTACTTCTTCAGAGCAAATTGCTTGAAGTCTGCAGTAATAAACCTATAGGAACCAACATTTCTGAAACATAAAGCCAAACAATGCCACTAATTGTCTCTCCAAGGAGGAAGACCTTTGTTTATTTTAGGGGTCACACTTAAGATTCAGTCCATGGAACATTTGTGCGACTCGTGCAGTTTCTCACACTGTAATCACCAGTGCTATTTAATCCCATCTTTAGTGCTTGGCTGAATGAATCATCACAGCTTTAACCTCAGTGGTCACTTCTCTCGATGTAATGAGAGCTCTTCCAGTAAGATTGCTGTGTGCTGTTGTCCTCCTTTTGAGACGAACACTCTTGACCCATCTTCTGATTTACAGACTCAAAGGCAATAGAAACTTAAAAATGAAATCGCAGTTACCAGATTGTTGCTTGTTGTAGAAGTAGTACAAAACCTATTAAGAGACATCATCCATACCTCTTGAAAAAGGCAATGCGAGACTTGAAAGCAAGACTTATCAGAGGAGCTATATGAATCAATGGGAATTCAGGAATATATTCTTTTCTTGCCCTTTATTACATCAGAAATGGATTGTTTGGACACATTTTTTTCCTAAGTATTGCATGATAGCTAAGCACCAAATTATATTTGATTTGGACATCTATGAATGGATTTCCTACATCCCATTTCTTTCATTAAAAGCAGCTGCATAGGAATGATTTGGATGAAGGGTGAGGGAAAGCAGGGTTAACCGCCTGCCCTGACACTTTAGTCTTGATGCAGATCCCAGACTCACAGCTACTGTTAGGTCTAGTTTATACGTAACACCAAAACAGAGTTAAATGGGGCAGAGGTTGGAACTCCATTACATCTGAAAGTGTGAAACCGTAGTTTTGTGGCAAACGTGACCCTGGTTTGCTTTGGTGTGCCAAACTCCAAATTGAACCATCAGTTTGCACAAAAGTTCACTGCTGAGACCTCCTGTTTGGCCACCAAAGTGTTATGTCTGACTCCGGATGCCGCTGTAACTGCAGTTTCACGCTGATTTTCAGACTGTAATCATAGAGGCGGCAGTGTAGACCTGCCCAGGGATGTGGCAGCTCTATTGCAGCTGTGCTTCTTGCTGGTCGCCCTTGTGGGGACTCATCAAATTTACAAGGTGGTACTCGAGCGCTTGCCACCCACTATCCCATGGACCACTCTCTCATGAGAGTGCCAGGCCATGGCCATTAGGGCCCAGAACCGAGCAAGGATGCCCTATGGAGGAAATCCGCGGGGATGGGTACATCGCCGAGTGCTGTTCCAGTCTTGGCGGATTCCGCCAAGTAGTTGTTAAACCGTGTGCCCTGTCAGCCTGTCCACTGATGTGGACATGTGCACCCTTTCCCATGCTCTGAAAAGGCGACTCCCACTGTCCTGGGTGCAACCCCCCTGGTGTCCCTGGCTGGAAACCAGAGCTCCTCTCTCCCATTAATCCCCCATGACACGAGATTTCCATACGGCACAATGCCGGACTGAACCTAGGAATTTTGAATGGGCTTAAAGGTCCATGCCAGAACCTGGTGTCTCCCCTGTCCATACACGAAGGCAGGCTCTGACACATGGGACATCGAAATCCCTTATGGATGTGCACTAGGTTTAATGGGAGGGGTTGCAGCACTCAAGTTCACTTTTTGTCAATTGAAAGTTGGGTGCCCCTTGCAAGCAGGACCCCCCCCAATAGTGGGATTAGCTCAACCCATCAGCATACAGTCCTGAGGAAGACCTGGGGCAAACTCTCCTTGCTCCTCCCCAGTAGACTGCTCCTCTCATGCATCCATATCCATATCTTTTGTGTTGCATAGCCAACATGAGCAGGGGACCCCATAAGCAGGAGGGGAGCAAATGGGTTTTGGGGGTATACTCCTGGCCGGGTTTAAAAGGACTCCATAACTAAAAGCAGCTTTGAGGGGAGGATTACAGCCCCTCAGGGAAATAGTGTGGAAGAATAGCGGAACCTATTCTCCCCAATATTGTGACCCTGATCCAATTCCCTCTCCCACCAGGTTCTTTTTAATGAAAGAAAAAGACATGGGGAGATTTAGATGCCCACATCCTGAATCATGTGTTGTTTGAGCCTAGAAGTCATTGAGAAATTTCTTCATGTGGGCTAGTTTCAGGGGACTCAACCCCATGCAGGAAGTAACATCTGGCCTGGCACAACTGTCTACACCCACTGTGTGATGGAGGAGATTTGTGTGGCTGCAATCACTGGAAATAACTGCACGTGAGTCACCCCTGGGAAGTTGTGGCTAAAACTAGTCACACGATTGATCAGATGTTACTTTCTCTGCATTGGGTGTCTCATTTTGGTCTACAGAAAGGTCATATGGGCACCTAATCAATATCCATAAACCTTTTTCAATGATAAATTAACCTAAGAAGTCTAGTTCTTAATTTTGAAAATGTGGCTTTAAGCCTGAGCAACTCTTTATCCTTTCTTGGTCCATCAAGGTGAATGGGAGCAGATGGGGGAAATATTGGCTTCTTATGTGAAATCATGAAGGCTGTGAGGCATGCCTGCTTAATGTCTACTGGCACAATCCTATGCCCCTGTTCCAGAGCAGGCCCTAGAACTTTCTAGGCTTTTCAGTGGCAAGTGAGCTCCACTGTATTTGTCCTGCTCATTATGCCACCAGGTTCAACAAACCTGTTTGTGCCACAGCTGTTAAAATAAGCTGAAAGCATAGCTGGAGACAGCTCTGGGATATGTTTCTTTCATTTGTTTTCTCCCCTTGCTGCTCATTTTTCTCTCACTGCTTGCCTGCCAACAACTCTCTCACCCTTAGTTTTTTCTTTCTTTTTTTGCAAAAGGGAAAAATCATGGATATGTTTCTTTTTTCCTATCGGTTGTATGCAAGATATATGGTTTCAGTCCCTATCTATCCTTCTTGCTTGTTCCAATGCAGACATTTTGTCTTATTTTACAACCAACAAAAACATATCCCTTAACATACGCTGCATTTTATCTGGGTAACTAATCATTCTGTACCACAAGCCTTCTCAATTCATAGCCACAGTTTTCAAAAAACCATAGCTACTTATCAGTAGTTCACATCATTATGGTATCCATATGCTTCTCAAGTATTTATATTTCCGCTAGAGCAGAGATAGCAATAACAATTTCTCTTCCTCTTCAAACTGTAGCAGCAGCAGCAGCAGCAGCAGCAGCCTAATTGTTTCATAGTTATTTTACATTTGCTTGTCTGTGCTAAGAAATGTTGAATATAAAGAAATTCAACAGAAGCTTGGAATCCTCTAGTCCTAGGCTGGATTAAGGTTAGTCTATCTCCCTGTTACTGAAGGGGAATTCCAAAACATACAGGCAGTCTCTTTTTATAGATCTATCCTTTTATTTGGAAGACTGAATCTGCACAGTCCTGAGCATGATTTATGTACTTATCTGTAGGTTGTCGATGCTGTTAACCCACATTCGGCCCAGCAAAATGCAGGTGGTTCACAGTAAAGGTGGTGCGTGAAACAGATTTTGCATTTTGCTACAAGCTCGAAACGCAACGCGAAATGTTCAAAATGTTTTGTCGAAACAGCAGCCAAGCCTCATATGGCAGGTAGACCAATCCTTCGACGAGGGCCGACATCTGGAGTGGAGGCCTGGGCTACCTGCCTCATGAGGCCTCCATTCCAGACTTAGTGCATCAGCCTGCCTTGGAGGACTGGTCTACCTACCAACCCCAATTGGTAGACCAGCTCTCCCCAGAAAAATGGTGCTCGAAATGATTCAAGCTTGAAATGGGATAGTTTTGTTTTGAGCTCAAAGGTAAGCTAAGGTAAAGTGTGCCAATCAAGTCGATTTCGACTCCTGGTACCCAAAGAGCCCTGTGGTTTTCTTTGGTAGAATACAGGAGGGGTTTACCATATCCTCCTCCCGTGCAGTATGAGATGATGCCTTTCAGCATCTTCCTATATCGCTGCTGCTGTATCGCTGGAAATGCTTGTTAATCAAGCATTTCCCTGCTGCACCACTTAAGGTGACTTTTCATACTGTGAACTAGAGATGTGCAAATCAATCTGATCTTGAAATGATTCAAGTTCAAAAAGGCTGTGTTCTGAGCTCAAAATGAATCTCCTTTAAAATAAGAGGCCTGTTTTGAGCTCAAAACAGCCCCTTTATTTTAAAAGTGATTCATTTTGAGCTCAAAACACAGCCTTTTTTAGCTTGAATTGTTTCGAGATCAAATCAATCTGCACATCGCTAGTTCGCAGTATGAACAGGATGGGCTATATGCTGCAAAAGGGCTGCTGAGGACTGGGGAACTGGAGGACAGGAGGGAAAGGGGTCTGGGAGAAACTTTCACAAATAGTTTCTTACTAATGCTAGGGAAGTGTACAGTATATAGATGTGCAGAAATATAAGGTGGTCACAGGAAAATGTTTAGTCTGAAAACAAGTGCAACTGAGAGTGATTTATAATGTTGTAACTGATAGTCTACTTTTCTTAAGGAGAGTAAACTTGTGAGATCACCCAGCTTTTTGTGTTCATGTCCATGTGTGTCCCCCTATCATGCCAGGACCACTTGGGGCCAAATTTGGTTCACTTTTAGGGACACATAGGGACACCTCAACATCATAGTTTGTGATGATGTCATCCATCCCAATTCAAGATGGGGGAATGCATGAATGTTTGAGGCTCAAATGGGCTAACTTGTGAAGATGGTAATTATCAAATTAAGATTATGGTGAAAGCAAAGTAGGCAGATTAGTTCTTACCATAACTTGTTTTAATTTGGAAAGGGCTATCTATCTATCTATCTATCTATCTATCTATCTATCTATCTATCTATCTATCATAGTTTTATACTGCCTAATATTTATATCTCTTTATACCTTGCAATTCATATATTGTTTCTGAACTTATATCTGGTTTTGGTCAGTACATACCACGTTATCATAAAAAATAGTATTGTCCCTTTGAATATATAATTCTTGAATTTTCAGTGGTGTGTTTTATTTCTTTCTTATTTTGCATATAATGCTGCTGTATACTGAGTCAGATCATTTGTACATTTAGCTTTATATTGTCTACAATGACTGGCAGTGGTTCTTCTTGATGTCAGAATGTGGTGAATCCCAGCTCTTCCTAGAGATGTCAGAGATTGAATCTGGGACATTCCTTATCAACGCATGCATTCCACCAGTGAGCTACAACTTCTCTGTATCTCTATTGCCCATGGTTGTTATTGGGTTTTGATAACACATGAAGTAGAATACATTAGTTAGTAAGTAAGTAAGTAAGAAAGTATGTCTTTGGAAACAGTTTGGAAATTCAAAGAGAGAGTCTGTTCACTTTGTCATATTGGCTGCACATCAGCCTGATTTGGAAAGTTGCTTCACTTCAGCTCCAAAGAGTCGATCATAGAGCATAATTGAGAATCACTAAAGTGCCGGTAATTTTTTCATTTCTTTGCAGATTGGGATGAAAATTTCTGAGATGATATACCTTCTGAGGGCATGATGCCTCCTCAATTGCAGACAAATAAGGTCCCCCCCCCCCGAAGATATACTGTGTTCAGAAGTAATGAATCTAAAGAGCGGAATCCTTTGACTTGAAACACTTATATAAGTGTTATGTCTCAAATAATAAGATTCACCCATGTTGTCTTGAAGCATTTACAATTTTTTCACTTCTTGGCAAAATGGGATGAAACATCATGGGATGGCAGCTCCTTCTGAGGGCATGAAGCCTGCCAACGTTCAGACAAATAGATTCAGGGGTCAATGTACAGTGACACATTAAATGTGTAGTGGCACATTAAAGTTTGAGGTTGTTCAGCATTCCCCTTTATGATAGTAAAATGATGATAGTATAAATTCTTTAGACCTGTTACTTTTTCTTTTCTTGGTAGAATAGGATCAAAACTGCAGGTATCAAAGAACTGCAGGTTCTTTCTGAAGGCATGAAGCCTACCAAATTGTAGACAAATAGCAATTTTGAACATGTTAAAGTTTGAGGTTTCCCATTTTAAACCTTTGAATTGCTGAATTGGATCCAAAATGAAGTGATATGCTTTCGGCAGCTTTGCTTTGATTTAGCCTTATTTGGATGGTTTTGATTTGGGTCTGAATCTAAGCAGATTTGCTCACATGACCTCGATTCAATTCAGATCTTAATACCACATTCAGAACTTCACAGTCCTAACATAAAGGGATTCCTGTCGTTTCCTCATTTATGTTATAGGGATTTTCAGAACCTGTTCATTACCTGAGTGAACTAGTTGCTGCTTCTGCTTGTGAGAACCAACACATATTTTTCACACTTCTTTTTTAGACTAGAATTTTAAATAACTTTTAATTCAGGGTTGCTACATCAAAAGTGTGCCTGTGCTTTTGTTCTGTGAAACTGGGCTGTCTTGGATAAAGAGGCATCCAATCATGTGGCTATAAAATAAGGCACATTCCTGAAATAAGGCCCATCTGGCAAAATTCAGGTTGCAGAACTGGCAAAGAAAGAGACATGGAGCTTTTAGTAAATTTCATGTTTGAAACAAACCCAAATCTATTTTCATTTCATTATCTTGTAGCTTTGCAGCGAACCCAATGGAGATGGTTTTAAGCAGAAGCTAAACACTGAATGGGTATGAAGACTGGATTAACCTCCTTACCATTTCAGGTATTCTTCTGAGATGAAGATTAACAGTCTTGATTGGACTGCTGCTTCCCAGGTTATACTTTTCAGTGTTGATAAGCTTCTCCAAACATGTCCATAGATCATTTTCCTGTTGCATTGTTCATTTAGTTTTGTAATATCCAGATGCGCGATTTGAATTCCTAACTTTTTCTCCTGGGACGACACTTGCTTTGTATTGCTCTTCTGAATTCTTGAAAGCCTTCAATTACATGGCAATTATGAACAATGATTTATTCTAATGTAAATTTCAGTTAGCTTGATTGCATTCTTATGACTTTCATGTGAAAGATGGAAGTTATTCTCTTGTGATGTTGGCTTTTAATATGTTTCCAACCAACCATTTTGGATAGTTCTTCTATAGTTTCTGGCAAAATATAAAGAGTGAAGAGGGCAAGAATGGTTTCTCTTTTCTTTGTTGTTGTTTTGTCATAAGTCAAATTCAGATGACCAGCTTGGCATGTGAAAAAATGTGTAGAATTTATGTTTATTACTAAGTGTGTGTACTAAAGTACTGCAATATTCATGACTGTGGCTGGTTTTGTGGACCAACAATCATGGAATCGTATAAATTCAGCCACAGTCATCTGTTTGTGCTGGTATCCAAGTATATGTGCAATGGATAGAATGATGCTTAAGGAAGTGGAGTGTGTTTGGAAATAGTGCTTTGGGGCTCAGAGGATCCTGATACAGGTTTTCTTTAACTGATTACAAAATTCTGTTGGAGGGATGCTTATGGTATAAAAGGAAAGGGATCAGCGGCATCAAAATCCTATCCCATAGTGATAGGAATATTGGTGATATGGGTATTGGGAATGCGGGCCAGAGAGAGTGCAGGAAAAGATTACAATTTTACACTGTTCTAAGCCATTTTAAGGATCTGATTGTTGCAACAGGATCCAAATCTAATAAGTGAAAAGACAAATATCATTGCTTGTAAATTGGTAAAAAGGTAAGAGCTGAAGGCTATTGTGCATAATTGAAATTATTCATGCACATTCCGAATACAAGTGGATTTTATTGTTCATTCATTCATCTTCTCTCTCTCTCTCTCTCTCTCTCTCACACACACACACACACACACACACACACACACACACACACACACAGACTTTAAAATACCTGGCTTACAAATGACCCATACTTACAAAGCTACATAACATATCAAATTAATGAAGTCCCCAGGTTACAAATGCCAATTTGCACATAAAAAACAAGTAGTCCCTCATAGGAACTATATGCATTCTAGTTATGAACATCCAACTTACAAACTATGTTCAAATTATGAACATCCAATTTATAAACTATGTTCAAATTATGAACATCCAACTTACAAACAAACTTTTGGAACCCATTTGTAAGTTGAGAGCTCCCTGTGTACAGTATATATACACACTAGTAAAATGGCTTAGTGTTTGCAAGCATATTAATGCCAAATGTTGCTATTACTCTAGTTTTTTCTTAGCTCTATGAGGTCTCATGACCCATGCTGCCCAATGGAAGAATTTTCTGGGGGTTTGGGTTTGTGTGGTAGTGTGGTTGAGGTGCGGTAGCATGGTTGAGATCTGGAGCCTACATGCGGAAATGGCATGTTCCTATCTTTCATTGTTTGGTCTTGGAGTTTCATGTCAGTGAGTGAGTCAGTGAGAGCCTACAGTTTGCAAGCATATGAACATCTTATCTCACTGTGACTCTAGTCTTTTTCTAGCACTATCAGGTCCCATTCTTCATGTTTGCTAATAGGAGAGCTTTACCTGCATTTCCCAAGACACTAAAGAATTTTTCCAGAGTTTGAGATTTATTTGTTTTAGTCATCTGGTAGGTCTGGAACCTACCTGTGAAAATGACATGATTCTATTTTTATGTGGTTTAGTCTGCGATTTTCATGTCAGTGAGTGAGTCAATGGGGCTCTACACATGATCCGTGTGTAGAGCCTAACTGGGCTGTGCGGGGAGAGCGGGCTTAGCCCACTTTCCCCGCACATGAGCAGGCTGAGCAGGTGCTCAGCCCTGGGCAGCTGGCTTGGCCACCCACATGATTACCAGCTCCGTCATGGAGCTGGTAGGGGCAGTGGGGATCGGGGACCGTCCAGGCCCAGAAGTCCCAGCAGGGCCCATGTGAGTGTGTGGGCATTCTGGGGAGACCCCCTGAGGTTGGGAGGCTGCTTGTAGGCTCCTGGTTGGGGGTCTACTCACAAATTGTCATGGCACGGAGCTGCACCGCAGCCTCTCACAATCTTGAAAATGGGGTTAGCGGAGTGCTCGCTTCACTAACCTCGCTCCATTAACCTCTCACGTTGGGGGGAAACCGGGCTCGGCTCCCTTAGCCCAGTTTCCCCCCATCATGAGAATAGCCTCAATGAGTGAGTCAGAGAGAGAGAGAGAGAGAGAGAGAGAGAGAGAGAGAGAGAGACTTTCAAGACATGAGGATGTGACAAGGAGTCAACATATATTAAATGAGTCAACAATGAGTCAATATAAATTAAATATACATTTAGGTCTCCACAAGTTTCAGCCCCCTGCTATTAGGCTGTCCTGCTCCCTTTTCAAGTCTGTTGTTTTGGATTATTATCCCTGCCTGACTTGATCTTGTACCTGCGTTTGTCCCATCCTCCCTGTAGGGTTGCGCATTGATGTGTTATAAACCACATCCCTGTTTCCATTCCCCATGGACCAGTGACCACCCAGGGAAGTAGTCATTAGACCAAGGGGAATGGAGAGAGGGATGTGTTCCAAAATACATCCATCTGCAGCACCATGGGCTGAAAAAGGCCCCAAACAGCTACAAGATCAACCAAATCAGGCAGGGATCATGATCCAAAGCAAAAGACAGGAAACGGGAGCAGGACAGTAAGCAGAGCCCCCACATTTAAGAAATTTGCTTCGACTCAGGAGAAAGCTCTGAGGCCAGGGTTTTATATGACTTGGTGTACCTGTGTCAGCCTGGGTAGTCAGCTGACACAGTACAACTCGGCTGGTACTGCAGCTTGAATGCCACTCTTGCGTGAGTGAGGTGCCACAGGGCCTCTGTCATGAGCCTAGTACTCTTTAACATTTTCATCAATGGCTTAGATGAAGGCGTGCAGGGAATTCTAAACTGCAGGTGACACAAAACTGGGAAGAACAGCTAACACCCTCAGAAGACAGGTGTAACACTGAAAATGATCATGATAAGACAGCAAACAGCTGAAACAAAGAAAATGAAATTCAACAGAGACAAATGCAAAGTTCTGTATGTAGGCAAAAATAAATACATTAAAAGCACAGTATAAGTTGTGAGGTGGGTGGGTTCCTCTGGCTTTGTAGTAGTACATGTGAAAAGGATCATAAGCTGAACGTGGGTCAGCAGTGTGATGCAGCTACAGAAAAGGTTAATGCAATCTTAGACTTGATTAATAGAACCATAGTTTCTAAATCATGAGAAGTAATAGTTCCACTTTATTCTGCACTTATCAGATCTCATCTGAACTACTGTGTACAGTTGGGGGCACCTCATTTTAAGAAGGATGTAGACAGATTGGAACAGATTCAGAGGAAGGCAATGAAAATGGTTAGAAGTCTGGAAAACAATCCCAGTGATGAAAGGTTCAAGGAACAGGGAATGTTTAGCCTGAAAAAGAGAAGACTGCACAGGTACATGATAGCCCTCTGAAAATACTTTCACACAGATGAGGGCAATGGATTGTTCTTTGCTGCCCCAGAAGGCAGGACTAAATCTACTAGACTACTTAAGATACAGAGGGTGGATCTGGGTTGAACATTAGGAGAAACTCCTTAATGGTAGAAGGATTACAACAATGAAACCTATTACCCTGGGAGGTGGTGGGCTTCCCCTTCCTGGATGTCAGCCATCTGTTGGGGATTCTCTAGCATGGAGCAGAAGGCTGGACTAGATGGTCTCCAAGATAACTGACAACTCTATAATTCTGTGTCCCATCCCATTCCCCCATCCTCCCTTTGTTCTCTGTCACTTTTCTCTTTGTCCAACCCAGTTCCAGTATAGATTCAATTTTATTATTTAAAATACAAATGATGAGGCACATTAACCAGTCCCTTGTACAATTATAGTGAGATGTACTGTGGAAATGAAATCTGGCTTAGGTCTCAAATCCAAACTTGGCAAGGACTCCCTATTCATCAGCAGTGGCCATCATAGCCATAATGGAGGCAAGGTAATGGAACTTCTTTTTTATTGATTCTCCCTGTAGTTGAAGAAAGCCATAATTGCTACCCTAAATTTAATCTTGCAACACTCATCTGCTGCCAGCCTTCTGCTCCATTGCTTCCTGGAAGCATCAAAGTGAACTTTCAAGCTTAATTCTAAACTCACTACCTCCCAATTTCGGATAACCCATAGAAGTGCAATTCATTGTTTTAAAGTATCTCTATTAATATAGTGTGGATGGGTACTTAGCAAGGATAATATAACAATTCTAGTATCACAGATCCATGCAGACCATTGGCTATATTTATGTAAGAAAACATCCCAGTGTTTCAATGTCATGAGCTCATTTGTATTTTATATCCCCCTTTGCATCATTTTGTAGATGACAATAATTCATGATAATGAGAGAGAGAGAGAGAAAGATAATGTTTACAAAATAGTTAAGGGACACAGTAATATTTATTTGTACAAGATAAGTACCATTATCTTAAATACTTTAGCTGTACACAAAAATAGCATGAAACAATATCTGTGTGTATAAGGAATGTTGTATCCTACCCAAAGTTGTACCCACAACTATATTTAAAGCAGTTTCAGGCAGCAAATAATCTGCATTATATATATATATATATATATATATATATATATATATATATATATATATGAGATACATATGAATAACTTCACAAAACAGCCAACAGTTTCCATGCACTGATTCTCCAGACTTCAGACAGGTGAACCATGTACTAGCACATTCACCAAAATATAAGCTAGAGCTACTTTCATGGAGGGCTTTGTTCACATGATATAGTTCTTCATGGGACTGGTCCAAACGACAGTTTGGACATGTTCTCATAGCATCCTTTTGCAATGTTTGAACCAGGCTTTGAGCTTGCACTCACTCATAACTGTCACTATTTTCATCAAGAAATATAGTCGCTGACATCCAGACTGATCAAGTGCTGCTGCTGCTGCCGCCACTGTGATAGGACTATGGGAGAAGGCCAATGTTTATGAACCTCTCCTTCCCTGTAAAGCCCACTGTGGCTCCCTAACATGTGTTCCTAAGGGCTGTGCAATCCTCATAGACATATTTTTGGGAATCACAGTTGGTTTTAGAGGGATGGGGAGATCACTGGAAATCGCCCTTCTCCCACAGCAGCAGTGCTGTGTTGCTGCAGCAGTGCTTCGTTAGTCTGCTGCTGTCCTCAATGGATGTGGGAATCAAAAAGTGACTTCTTTGCAACATATATCTGATCAAAACTGACCTTGTAGTGGGGACATTCTGGGGGATTGTGTGACGTGGCTAATGGAATGATTTTATATAAGTTATCCCTGGGGGAAAATTAGGATCAGTCGAGTAATCAGTGATTTTGCTATTCCTTTGTTTATTTGGAATGAGGGGAGATTGTTTTCAATGATACCGATTACCTGAGACAGATTCTGAATTGGATGACTTTGGGGACATCTGAACACATACAAATTAGATTATTTATTTGCACTACATCATCTTCATCTACACTACATCTACATGGCACTTTAGGAAGAATGATAGGACAGTAACAGTTCTTTTTGAGGGGTAAAATGTGCATATCTGGAAAAATCTGAAAACCTACTACAAGCTAGTCCATTCAGACCAATTGCTAGGCCAATAATGTCAGATTCCAACAAGACCCAACCCAACCCAACAGTTGCACTGTCACCAGAGTCCTGTAGGAACTCTGACATTCCGTCAGCCCCCGGCCTTGCCCTGCCCTCTCCTCCTCCTTACCTGTAACTGGGCAGGGGAAGCAGACAGGCTGCCTTGCTTTCTTTCCTCCAGAGGGAACCATTTCTAGCTGGGGCTTGATTTTAAAACTGCCTGTACCCCACATCAAGTATCCTTTGAGGTGCCGAGTGGCCTGAATAATCCCAGAAGCAGCTGGGGTACTCAGGCATCTAGGAGAACAGCTATTCTTCTTGGACCTATGCAGGATCCTACTGAGGGTCCTGGAATGAAAGATGTCCTACTAGGAACCTGAGTGGTCCAGCTGGAATAATTTTAAAACCCTGCCTTAGCCAGCAATGCTGCTGGCTGGCTGAGTGCTCTCTCCAGAGGAAGAGGCAGGGCAGGGCATAACAGGAGGTCCAAAAGTCATGTAGGATCTCTGACAGAGTCCCAGAATAGCAGCAGAGGGGCTCTGACAGTTCCTGCTGACAAAAACTCCATGCTGTTGTTGCATCAGTTTTGCCAGTGATTCCCAACAGAGAGGATGTTTGATCCAACTTGCCCGTTGGGCCTGACACGATGCACAACCTTATCTGACCAACTTTGTACTGTTTCAAACGTCTGAAAAGTGGCCCACAACAGAGGCTCTTTCCATTTTCGAGGAAGACTGTGTAAGTTTTCAAACTTCTCAGAGTAGGGTGTTGTTAATTTCAGATGTTTATTCAAACGCAGCAAATCGGTCATTTAAAAGCCTTACGCTGCACTGCCTGTGGAATGTAGAAAAAACTTCCTGGTCTGGTTCGGATTAAACTTTTCCGGCCCATGCTATTAACAGGGGGATGTTCCACGTGGACCCATCATGACATCTTTCATGCATGTTCTGATATCCTCACAGCATGTTCCATTTTGTCAGACTAGCCCCCTACATGATAAAGGAATATGACAAAGGCCATAAGGACTTATAAAATATCTGATGTATAAAAGTTGTCAGAATGTGCATGCTCTCACCGCACCTCCCTTTTAATTGTGTGGGTTGGAAAAATATCATCCAAACCAGCCCCTGGTTGGGAAATGTGGTTTGACATGCAAAGGAGACTATTAGGTGATTCTTACTGATTTGGGGTGAGAACTTTTTATTTCAGAATATGTATCTTGTGATGTTTATTAGCTGGTAGAATGCACATGGGTGATTCTATCAGATTCTTAGGAAACTGCACCCTACATAGATTCACTAGTTTACCAAGCATGCTGGAGTTTCTTTGTGCTAAGGTAAAATATTCATAGCAACTCCACAGTAATGGGTCAATGCAGAACCAATTTTGGCTGATTTCGGGGATCCAAAGTTAGCGGAAGGCAATGGTCTTTCTTCAGCACTTAAGTCACTGTTGAATTTCGCACTTGCAGTCAGTGAGTACTTGAGACAGTGGCAGGATTCTGCACGGGGGGGAAAATTGAGATTGAGAGCGGTGTCTCCTAATGTGACACCAGCAACTAGCTAAAGCTGTTGGGGTCTGCTCTGGAATCAGTAATTTCTCAACATGACTTAATGCCTGTACTGAGTAGAGGCAGAGGGGGAAAATTAGCAGTCGCTTTGCACTGCATTGTCAGCCAACCCCAAAGCGGGGGTGGGGGAGTTTTTGCATCTCTGCATCAAAATGACTGTCTTCATGGTCTTTCTGTTTTCTTCATCCTATGGGAGGCTGTGAAACAGAAATGAGTATGAAGCTGCTAAAGGGAATAGGTGAAAAACAGCCTTGTGCCCACGGTGTTACAAAACAAGTTTAATGTGAAAACATACAAATTATTTTCTGGCATTGCCTTCCTGCTGGGTTTTTGGTGGTTGGTTTTTTTTTTGTACTTCTGATTTAATTATGACCATACTGCAACTACTCCACATGTCTCACAATTTGATCCAAGCAGGCAACCAAAGTGTTTACCTCAAGTTTAATAACTGTCCAATAATTTTACCCAGAGCTGCATTCTTCATTAGGCAACAAAGTAATACATCTGTTTCCAAAGCACGCACATATGAGGATATCATCTAGCAATGGCTGATTTCTCCTCCATCATTCCAAGAGGAAAATAGCTATATTGCAGAAATAGTTTCTCTTTGACTCTATTATTTGCAGTGATGTTGACAGTTCTGGATCTGGAATTAAATTTCTTTCATCTAAAACCAGGGTGTCTACAGAACCAATTTGCTATTTTCCATATGACACATGGAGACTGTTGACACCTTGCCTATAAGAGTTTGAATGCACTCAGCTCATTTCCACACTGGAGAGGTTTGTCAGTAAATATCATCTCAATTTAAGGACAGCAGTGAATCTTCTTCTTGATCCCGCAAACAAAGGATTAGATGGTAGAAAGCGCTTTTATCTGGAAGGAATACACAGGAGTACCAGATGCAGCTTCATAAAAACACACCCAGGACAAAGATATGGATCTTGATTCACTTCTAAGGAAAATGGACACTTGGGTCTTTGACATGTTAACCCCAATGTAGGCATATATGAGAAAGGGGTGGAGAGAGAACACAATACAATTGCTATATTTTGTAATTGTGTGTGTGTGTATGTGCGTGTCTGTGTGTCTGTTAGGGGTAAGCGAGTTAGAACAGCCCAGTACCCCAAAGAGGGGAGCCGGTCTAAGTTTGAACTGGGCTGGCCTCAGTTCTGGTTCATGGGCTGGTTCAGGGATACTTGTAAAGGGGAATCTGGCAAGGATTCCCCTTTACAAGTAAAAGGGGAGTTCTCTAATCCCTATCCTAAAGGCCGCTGGGGAGGGAAGAGAAAGGGTAGTCATAAATTTAGCTGTGGTTGCGGCAGAGATGGCAGAAACACCGGAGGTGGTGGTGGAGACTCCTCCAAATCCCTGCCAACTTCCCAAATAACAGCCTGGGCCAGGTATTTTCGTAATTTCCGCGCATTCCCACCCCTGCCACCTCTGATGTCTCCACCATCTCTGCCATGGCCACCGCTAAAGGTGCAGAGTACCCCTTCTCTCTACCCCCCGCCCATGGCGGCCTTTAGGATAGGGATTAGGGAATGCCCCCTTTACTTGTAAAAGGGAATCCTTGCTGACATGTAAGACATGTAATTTTAATAGATACAACATAATAGATACAACATGATACAACAGGGAACTGAGGTGCAAAGCAGCATGCTTGTTAAAAGTTACCTTTATCAAACAAAATGAGATACAGTATACAGTAGTTCATATCCACACATTTCCTGCAATGTACATGAGTGAGAGTTTAGGGGCTCACTGATGACTTTGCAGCAACTAAACTCTCCTCGATTTTATAAGCCTCCGGGTATAAACACTACATAAATCAGTTAAGTGTTTGATTATATTTCAGTGTTCCATCCATCTGATTTTTGCTAATGACTTCATTAGCTTTTTTACACCACAGAAATCTCTATATTTGGCTTGTTTGTAAGCATTTCTTCCACTTCGTGAGAAAGTCTGTCCTGTCTGGCAATTCTGATTTTAGAAACTAGCAAGGGCATTTGTCTTCATGTGGAGACTCCTCCAAATCCCTGCCAACTTCCCAAATAACAGCCTGGGCCAGGTATTTTCGTAATTTCCGCGCATTCCCACCCCTGCCACCTCTGATGTCTCCACCATCTCTGCCATGGCCACCGCTAAAGGTGCAGAGTACCCCTTCTCTCTACCCCCCGCCCATGGCGGCCTTTAGGATAGGGATTAGGGAATGCCCCCTTTACTTGTAAAAGGGAATCCTTGCTGACATGTAAGACATGTAATTTTAATAGATACAACATAATAGATACAACATGATACAACAGGGAACTGAGGTGCAAAGCAGCATGCTTGTTAAAAGTTACCTTTATCAAACAAAATGAGATACAGTATACAGTAGTTCATATCCACACATTTCCTGCAATGTACATGAGTGAGAGTTTAGGGGCTCACTGATGACTTTGCAGCAACTAAACTCTCCTCGATTTTATAAGCCTCCGGGTATAAACACTACATAAATCAGTTAAGTGTTTGATTATATTTCAGTGTTCCATCCATCTGATTTTTGCTAATGACTTCATTAGCTTTTTTACACCACAGAAATCTCTATATTTGGCTTGTTTGTAAGCATTTCTTCCACTTCGTGAGAAAGTCTGTCCTGTCTGGCAATTCTGATTTTAGAAACTAGCAAGGGCATTTGTCTTCATGTTGATTTCAAAACTGCTAAATTATCTGAATCTTGCAAACATCCTATGCATGTTCAAAATAAACTACAGGTTTTAGAGAAGAGTGATTACTGAGCTAGAGAGTTGATTATCCCCCCAGGAACACATTTGGCTTTTTAGCAAAACTCAGAAACAAGTTAAACTAAAAATGTCAAAAAATATGAATTGGCAATCACTCAACAACAAAAACAAGCACATAGATCTTAGGCTGATTTGCCCCCTCTCATATAATACAGATTGTTAAGCCAAAAGGGAACTGCAGTCAAGCAAATGCAAACATGTACATCCTATGATTAGAGATCTGTTCACTGTTCCACTTACAGCCAAAGTATACATGACATTACGCCTGCCCATGGGTGTGGTTAGCCCTGCACCCCTAGGGCACATGCCCCAAATGTTTTGATGGATGCCCTGAGTCTTCAGCATCCTCGTCCCCTGCCTTTGTTTTGAGTAGGGAGGAGGCAGTGGCTGGGGGCATGTACTGGACTGGAATTCCACCCCATTGGATGCTCCCTATCACTGTCATTGCCTCCTTTGGGTATGACCTTTCCTTTTCCTCCTAAGTTCACACAGTCCCCCAAAAGGGAAGGTATCGATGGAGCACCTTCTCCACATTTCCTTTTCTACTCCTAAAGTGGAAGAAGAAATGGGGGGGGGCACTTCATCTGTCCTTCCCCTCTTCCATTACAGCAAGTGTGGATTTGGGGGAAAGCATTGGGGTTGTTGGGGCTGTGGACTCTCTTGGAACAGCAGCCTTGGACCTGGCCCTAGTGGCTCAGTGGGCCATCTCTTGGAGTTTCAGCCCTTGGCCTGGTGATCCACAGGCATTCTTGGTGGCCCAGAAGGGAACAGTCTTTGGCACCCCTGTGGCCCTGCAATTCATGGCCAGTAGCAATGAATGCTACTGGGCTAAATAAGGAAGTGGATGAGGGAGAAGTGGTGTTGTTGGAAGAGCCCAGAAGATGGAAAAGAAACCAAAAATATACATGGTGGCTTTGCCACCACAAAAGGAAAACAAAACCAAGATGTGGGAGTGGGATAGAGGAGATAGAATAAACAAACATTTTTAATGGTCTGCATTTTGGTTTCGCTGCCACAGAAATAATATAAATTGGGGTAGAGTGTTACTTGGACCCTGAGCCAGGACTTGTGGATCTGAAACTTTTCAGCCACTATCTTGAGGCTTGAGGCACTATCTTAAGAGATGAGCTTATCACAGAAGCTCATCTTGATGTTTTTCTGACTACGTGATTTGTGCTGGTTAAAGTGTTGCAAAGTGCAACGATATGAGGCTGCGGCTTGAAACTATGAGTACAGTGTTTCTCGATGCATTGTGACAGGGTTTGGGACATTCATATTGCCCACCACTGCAGTGGACTTTCTGGGTAGGGGGTGTCCATTGGCTTTCTGGGTAGAGGGTATCCATATTCCACCAGAATCTCATTCACTCCCCCCCCTCCATTTTGGACCAAACTCTTTTAAAAAAATATTTCTCGGTGCCTTTGTGCAAAGTTGCCAGCAGGGGGGAGCATAGCTAGGGCTGAAAGCTGACCGTTGTGCAAGAAACAGAGTGATAATATATTTTTTAAAAAATTGTTGCTTTACATATCAACAGATCCTCGATCTGCCAAATAAGCCAGCCATCTGCTTATATAGCACACACAAAAAAGAAGGAAACATGAATGTGTCCAAAAAATAAGTCTGATGAAAAACAAAAGCAAACGCAATCAAAATCAAAAGCTGAAAGCAGATAAAAATCAGGTTGCACCTTTGTGCAAAAACCCAGGTGGGAAGTTGTTTTAAAAAATCATTTCACATAAAGAGTATTTCATGAATGAGATAGAAAGGGGCTGTAAAAATCAACAAATCGTTGCACTGTGATTTGAACCGTCCACACCACACCACCCTGGAACACATAAACGATGGGGCAAGCATCCTAAAATGGAATACAGCTACTTTCCTGCAACACATAATGTTATAGGGCTACAATGCATCTATAAAAACCAAAACAAGGTATTGGGAATATGAATGGCACCCTGCTGACAGTGCAGCGAGCATGATGTCACAACACAGGCAATATGGAGGGGCACTTAGCAGACACGTTGCAAAACTGTTGCAGCGTGTAATCTGGAAAACGCCCTTCTGTGTCTTTTGGATGTCTTTTTCATGCAACAAAGTAGGAGGGTAGGGCTGTTGCAGTGAGGGACTGCAGCACGTGGGTGATATCGAGTTTAGTCTCACTCCACTGTTTTTCCATGGGTGACTTCATGCCTTCTCTTCAGGCCCCAGTCCATCTCAAAGGCTTAGGAAAGGCAACAGTAAGTTGAACTAAAATCAGATTAAAACAAAAGGAACACCATTCTCTTCATGGAAAGCTGACCACTAAACCAAGTGGAAAGGTCTTGCAATGTTTCTGAATTGTGCTCGGGCTTTGGCAAGCCTCCAGAGGTAAGGCCCTCATACATGCCATTTATGTCTGGATTTGGTAAAGGAATGCTAACCTTAAAAAGCAGCCTTAAAGATCACAGTGGAACATAGCCAAAAAGAGCTGTTCAGAGAGCTACAAAAGCAAAACCACAATATGTAGTCATCTTTGGTCTGCTTCATCTCTTACCTGAAGCAGTGTGGTTGCTTGCTGCAATCCCTGTGGTTGTTTTCAAGGTATTCAGAGGCCACATTCTCATGTAACTCTGAACCGCGGGTCCAATGGACCTGCAATTCCACTCCCCACTCCACCCCTGCTCTCTTGTCTAAATTTGGAGAGTACTCACTCTGTAGTCAGAGGGACTCTAGAGAGAAGGGCGAACCAGCTGTGTGGGCTCCCTTCTTGCATGAAGGACAGCCCACACAGCCAATCATGGCTGGAGAGAGGGAGGAGCTTCCTCCCTTAACTCCAGTTGAAGGGGATGCAGCCTTAGGTTCCAAATTGGGACGCAACACAGGCTGCGTTGAACCTCAGGTTGGAGCAATGGAATTCACTAGAACCCGAGGGTCAGATTGGAGTTCCAGGGAGGAAACCTCGGGTTGCTTGCATCATAGAACTGGAGTTGTACGCATGCAGATGTAACGGTAGGAGAACCTCTGGCCCTTTTAACTCTGGTTCTATGCTACATGCGAATGCGGCCCAAGCAATGCATGTAATATCCCACCATGCCATTTTGGCAGATCACATATCACCAAATGACACCCCGGTTGGGGGTTTCTAGAGCCAAATATATTCTATTATAACTAAATGAATGGAAACAGTGTATAATTCCTGGGAGTGGTGTGGGAGCAACCATACCACTCTTTGGGACTCAGTGAATCCCAAGTCTACTGCCTGGAGATTAGGCCTGCAATGTACAAACACTATCCAAAATGATGCACACAGCTGGTCTTTTTGGCTTCTTGGAGTTAAGAAATACAACTTATGATGTGCCTTTTACATCTTTCCAAGCCCTGCACCATGCATTCTGAGTTTCTGCTTATAATATCCTATCTTTACCTTGGTTTTGTTCATAGCTGGGAAATGCTTATGTAATTTTATCTAGAAAGGTACACCAACAGTGGTTTAATTTCAGTTTGTCTCTATTTTGATTTAAGATTTTATTTTATATATTTGTATGTAAACATGAAAATTTTGTAAAACTTTAAAAATAAAAATGATTTTTTTAAAGGAGACACACCTGCCTGTTTATTCCAGGATGATAGTTTCTGAAAAAGGGCATGCCACTTCTGCCTTGACACTTCTACTTTAAACTCTTTTATGTTTGCAAAAGGAGGTAATGGTCCTTCCCTGTCCTGTCCTTGGTAGCTTCTCACCCAGGAGTTAGCAGAACTCTACTAAAAATATATTGTTACAACTTTTAGTGCTACTAACTGGGCAATGAGACCAGCAGTTTGTTTGAGGCCAGGGAAGTCAATCTTCTAAGCTGTCTGTCCAGTGATTACTTTACACTTTCCTGACTAAAATAAGAAGACAGACAGGGATTCATTTAGGCTCAGAGATGCAATTACACATGCCCTTGTCCTTCAGCTGATTCAGTGTAAAAAGAAAATTTCTTTCCACAATTCCCATTTTCTCCAGGTCCTGCAGGGCATTTTAAATCCAGTGGGAGAACCCTCTTGGGACAAAACTTTGAACTGATTCTTGGAAGACTCTTCCAAGTTAAGCAAGGTTCTCCTGCTTTCCCAAACAAGACTAGAATAGCAGAGACATCCCCATCCCATCCCACAAGTGGTAAAGAAAAAATAATGTCAGGCATGGCAAGAGTAACATCAGCCAGCTAAAGATTTGCAAGAAGAGCAACAGAATGGTCTCTGCCATATGCATACTGAAGCAGAAGTGCTCCCACACAATCAAGTAGCAGTAGAGGCGACGGGCAAGAACTTTGAATGTGATAGCCGGATGAATGTCTTGCTTTGGCAGATATCACTCCTGGTCCTTCCTTAATGACAAATGACCATACCCAGTCCCCTATGATAGTTATCATTATTTAGATATTGCTTTTTTAAAAAAAAAATTGTTAGTGCAGGAGGAGGAGGAGGCGATCTACCACCAAAGGGCTCACACTCTAAAAAGAAACACAAATTAGACACCAGCAGCAGCCACTAGAGCAGGGGTAGGCAACCTTGACTCTCCAGCTGTAGTTGAACAACAACTCCTATCATCCCCAGCCACAATAGTGGGAGTTGTAGTTCAACAACAGCTGAAGTGCCAAGGCTGTCTATCTCTGCACTAGAGAGAGACTGCTGGGATGATAGGGACAGTTGCGGTCAACCTGATAAGAAAATTAAAAGAAAACCATCACTTTAAAAGGTTGCCATTTCCCAGTTAATTTTTGGGAATAACTCACTGAATACCCAGCTAGCAGGGGTATTCCATGCTCTCTCTCTCTCTCTCTCTCTCTCTCTCTCTATCTATCTATCTATCTATCTATTTGATTGATTTCTATACCGACCCTCCAAAAATGGCTCAGGGCAGTCCACAGAGAGAAATAACCTTTACTCCCAAAAAGGCATGCATAGGATTTCTGCCTTAGTTACAACCAATTAATTATAGCTGGCTTGGGACCTATGTTGGAAAGATACAACTTTGAGTTTCAGGAAATATGAAATTTACACATTGACTAAAATTCACCCCCCCCCCAAGCAATGCATCCTTATAATTCGGGTATTAGGGTTCTGCGCAGATCAAATTATTGGACTTGATACTATTCTGATCCAGTAAGTGACTATTGATTTTCTAATCCAATATTGTACCAGCCCATATTGAGCCAGTTGATGTATTATTATCGGGTCATTGTCCCATAAGATATAATAGCTTGTAGGAGATAATAGGGATATCTCTAAATATATTATTCTAAGTCAGAATGGGATGAAACTTACAGCTATGGTAGACCTTTAAGAAAGACTTGATGGTGGAGCTTTGTTAGGGCTTGATACCACCCGCATTTCATGCAGAAGTGTCAGGGTTTCTGAGAAGCAGACAAACCCCTTTCACACTTCTGCTTTGCTAAGTTTCTTATATCTAAGTTACTTGCTTTATCCTTGCTTTAGTTGGATGCTTTGAGGCATCTGAAGTAGGGGTGTGCGAGCTGGCTCTGTTCCAGCTGGGCTCGATGTCGAGCTGGCTCTGCTCAACAGGTTCGGGGTCGAACCGGACTAGCCAAGGCCAGTCCAAGTTTGAACTAAGTTGGCTGAGCTCTACTGGTAAAGGGGAATCCAGTGAGGATTCACCTTTACCAGTAAGCATGCAGGAGAGCTTGCCTAAGGGTTCAGCAGGCAGGAGGGGAGGACATAACAGAGTAGTTACTCCCCCAGAGTAGGCAGGGCCATCAGTGGCCTGGTTTGGGCCTTCTTTGGCCTGGTTTGGGCCTCACATGGAGGCCTCAACCTCCATGCGCATGCATGGAGGCAATTTGCATTTCCATATGGTCACGCAAAAGGCCTCTGTGCATGTGTGGAGGTCACTCCACAAGTGCGCAGAGTACCGAACCAGGCCAGCAGTGGCCCTGCCTACTCTGGGGGAGACCAGCAGGGGTGGGGGAAGCCGCCACCACTTGTAAGTAGTAACTCCCTTCCCACCTGCTCTACCCTTAGGCAAGCCCCCTGCCCTTTTGCTGGTAAAGGAGAATGCTCACCAGGTTTCCCTCTACCAGTAGAGCTCTTATCTTTTTCAAACCAGTTCGGTTCAAACTTGAACCTGGTCTGGTTTGACCGGGCCCCAAACTGAACTGGGGCGGGTCGGCTTGAATCTGGTTTGGAATTTGCAAACTGGCAAAAACGGTTTTGTGCACATCCCTAATCTGAAGCCCCTCCTGATAGGACTTTGTTTCCCAAAGTGCAGTCTACTGTGTGCTAGGGTATTGGAGAATAAGGTGCACATCCCCCCTCCTTCAGATGTCTGCTCTGCTTGGACTAGAGTGAGAGGAGTAAGCTGACGTGCTGAACTAACAAAAATGCTAGCTGGCAGGCAGGCAGGGCATTGGTGGTGTTGGTCGAGAAGTAGCAAAGGGCCAGCAGGCAGGCTCAGTATGCAGAGACTGGAAGGCAAGGCATTGGTGGCATGGTGGTAGTGAAGGAGCATCATTTGTGCCAAGGCACAGTTCATGTACAGAAATATCTACGTCTCAAGGTGTCAGCATAGAGCAACTCCGCTGAATTAACACAGAGGCGGACAGGAAAGGCACTGGTGGTGGTGAAGGAGCAATGATTGTTCCAAGGCACACAGCATACACAGAAACAGCTGAGTTTCAAGGGGTCAGCTCAACACAAAAGGACTCAGCTAAACAAATAAAGAGAATGGCTGGCAAGCCATGGGTGATAGTGGTGGCATTTGTGTTGCTGAAGGAGCAACATTTGTGCCAAGGCACACATCACATACAGAAACAGGCAGCTAAATCTCCAGGGGTCAGCATGGAAGGACTTAGCTGAATAGATCCAGAGGCTGACCGTTCATCAGGACACTGTGGCATTGAAGGAGGAGCATTTGTGTCAAAAGCCCACTCTTCTGAAATGCTTTGAAGGTTATATTGCGTAGATTCAGAAAGTGTTAGACAAATTAATATAGGAGCGTCTATTCATAGTCATTATTAGTGTCCCTGATTGCAGCTCCTTCATTTTCTCCCATAGCCATCAATGGCTGCCATTCACTTGAGTGGGAGAAAGTAAACCACTGCTCTGTTCGGTACCGTACAGGTGGGGTGAAACACTCCCCCTGCCCTGAAACTGGAGTTACACAGGTCACGGATGTAGGTTTTTGTCTCCATCACATACATCAGTAGTATGAGGTGTTAGGAGGCAGAGGCCTCTCCCCTTCCATAGCCCTGCCCTTGTCCTGTCAAAGCAGCACTGCTCATCTTTTTGTCAAATTGTAGTGTGATTCATGCCATTTATGATTAGCTACTAAATCTCTATTGCCAGAAGCTACCTTAAATGTCAGGATTTGGACAGATCATAATGACCCGCTGCTGTTTTCTACTTTTTTATCTTACACTGCAGCCCCTCAACAGATTCACTAGGAAGTTAGTCTCATTGAATTAAGTTGGAATTACATCCAAGTAAGCGTGCTTAAAACTGGGCTTTAATCTTCTTTCTGGAACTGCCTTCTGTTGATAACAAGATAAACGCAGCTAGTGAGACCACGGCAGTGACCCAGTAGTCTGGCATTTCTAATATTCTAAAGCTCTTGCTGAAGCTTCTCCAAATTCTATTTATTGTGCAACGGTTCACTGATAGGAAGAATGGATGCTCAGCATTTGATTTGATATTTTCTATAAAGTGCAGCAAAGTTCCACTTCATTTGTGAACTGACAGATCTCATATTGCGCATTTGCAATCGTAGCAATGTTTTGAAAACAAACCTGATAATTTTGGTTTTGATAGAACAGAAAGGTCAGTTCTCACTGTACCATGAAAAGGCCCTTTTTGAATTTAAACACATGCAGACAATCAATCGCCTTAGTGTATCTCACTGAAATCTAGGGCACTGAAGTGGGATATGAAGTAAAGCACTTCAGAAAATACAGGGTGCATCCCCCCCCCCAGCTACAGTTGACCAATTTAAATAGTTTTATGCAGTCTGAAAATTACAATGAGTCTTGCCTCATCTTATCTGCTGCGTGCCAATGTCAATATAAAAGTTTTATTTTTCTTGGAGAATGTCACCATCAATGAAATGCATCAGTAACTGTAATTCGGAGTTTAAAGATGTGACTCTACTTCCAGAATACTAAATGTGAAAAGGCTGTCATAGTATCTCATACTACATTACCCAAACACACGAGAAAGCACTGTGATTTTCTTCCAGATGTTCAGTATGGTCAAGCTTGGTTCAGAAGATTTTATAAGCTATTGAAAGAAGCAAACAAATCTCTCTTCCTCTCCCTCCTCCCCGATCCCACTCTCATTCACAAACACTTATTCACAATGGGTAACATGAAATGTTTGAATTGTACTGCAGTAGTTAATTCCCTTGTTTATTAGTAGTCATGAATATTAATGAAATATTTTCCTACCTTTTTTCCACAATTTACACCACTGTATCCACTTCTACAGGCACAAACATTTGGTTTGATACATGTGCCCCCGAACTGGCACTTTGGCTCACAAAGAGCTGCAACAATAACAAAACAACATGAATTTTATTTCTAAAGTTCCACAATGGCACTAATGTGTTGAATGCCATTAACATTTACCTTTTTCTAAAAACAAAAAACAAAAATCAACATTCAGATATGGATTATTTCCCCCCATTCATGCACCTCTTTCAACCTGTGGCGGCCATGCCTTTGAGACAGTGTGCAGTGATTTAATCATACTGTCTCAGGCTCATCAATTGTGTGCAAGCCAAGTGCTGCTCCCCACAGAGCAGATGCTGGCACCTGATCACAACTGGAGATGTTTGAGAAGTTGCAATTGAGTGCTTAAAAGCAATCCATTCTATGTTCACCCTATGATGTTGACTTCCACATCAGATGAGGCAACACAGCCCAAAGTCTGCCCAGCCTGATCTAGAAACCACAACTTACAGGAGTGGAAAGAGCTGTGTGAATATTAAGGGTAGGGTGAACATTACGGGTGAATAGCCAAATCTCTAGCTCCCAGAGATTGGTAGGGAGTTCCACTTCTAGAGGGGTGGGGGAGGGCAATAAGCTGACATTTGTTTTGTCATTCAAACCCACCAGTGTTGGCTTTCCCAGCCCTACTTAGAATTCCAGAACCAACATCTGTAACCAACTCTTGATTACAGATGTCAATTCTTGAGTTAGGAAGTTGATATTGGCGGGTTTGGATAACACAACCAATGTCAGCTTATCTCCCCCAGCCCCGATGGAAGTCTAGATCACTGCCAAACTCTGGGTCCTGGAAATTCAGTTTTTTACAGGTCATCTGAACCCACCCTAAGAGCCAATCCGCACATTGCTGCAGCTAACCCCACTCATATCTCTTCCATGGGCTACTTGTACAATGGAGAGACCAAACTCATGCAAGATTGTAGTTCCTATTATGAGAACAGAAAAATCACAGCTTGTTCACTGTAGAGAAGTGGCAATTCCACAAATTTGCTCTCCTAATATTCCAATGATCATGTGGGTAAATGACTTGCATGAGTAGTTCTGTGCAGGAGTTAGCTAGCTGTAGTAATGTTTGAATGAATGCTTCCATAATAACCTTGGTTTGTTAAGGAGAACGATAACCTGTTGTTGTTAGGCACTTTTTATCCCCAGTTACATGCTTTCCTATTATTGTTCTCATCCTATTATCTTGAGCTAATGGAACAGAAACAGAAACTGAAACAGAAGAGAGTAGTAATAAGACTCTAATTTCTCCCCTGGAAGACATTCCTAAGTATGGAGTTTTGAGTTCCACTGGTGAATGGGCCCAGATTGACCATATCTGTTCCATAAAAATAGAAATGCTTTTAAAAGAACTTGCCTTGAAATGGAGCAGCAACAACAACTATGTATGCTATTTATACACTGAGGCTGCACACACAATTGGTGTATAGAGCCGGGAGGGGTTTGGCGGGGAGAGTGGGTCAAGCCCGCTCTTCCCACACACAAGCAGTAGTGGAGCCCTGGGCAGCTAGATTGGCCGCCCACACAACTATCAGCTCCGACACGAAGCTGGTTGGGGCTGCAGAGATCGGGGACTACCTGGAAGTCCCAGAATGTCCCACACGAGTGTGCGGGACATTCTGGGGAGACCCCTGAGGCCAGGAGGCTTGCTGTTGCCTCCTGGTTGGGGGTCTACTTGTGAGTCATTGCGGTGCCGTGCTGTAGCAACTACCAACTAAATGGGGTTAGCAGAGTGCTTGCTCTGCTAACCTCATTTGGAGCGGGCAGTTAAGCGGGCTAACCGCTGGGAGCCGCATGGCTCCTAGCGGTTCACACGTGTGTGGAAAACCAGGCTGGGCTCTCCTAGCCTGGTTTCCTCTGCCCGTGTGCATAGCCTATACATATACATATACATATACATATACATATACATATATATATATATACATATACATATACATATACATATACATATACATATACATATACATATACATATACATATACATATACATATATATATGAATGATGGACAGACTTCTGTTCTAGGGAAATATTCAAAATCCCTGATTATAGATGATGATGACTTAAAGACCACTGCTATAATTCTGATCCATGTCTCTGCAACGATAGCAATCCACAGAAAGTTAGGCACACCTAAGCTCCATTCAAATCAAAGGGAATTAAAGAGCAGGGTGCTTTGCTTCAAACCATTTTCAATACAACTTTGATGTACCTGATTTTTACCGTGTCTGTGCCTTGATGGTATGCTGCACTTATAAGGCAAATAATGTATTTCCGAGAAGAAAAAATGCAAATGTGGGTGATGGGATTCTTTCCTTTAGGCTTTGAAAGGCACTCTATGATACTCTACTGCTATCCTGTCCTCATTTTGACTTGTAACCTCTACAAGGGCCTTTGTGCAGCACTGAAGCACTGGATTAGGTCAGGCCTGCAGAGTTTGTGGCCCTCGAAACTGAATGCAGTTTCCAAGCCATGGAGCAATCTGCCAGATTCTTGACAACCTCTACTGATTTTCGAAGCCCCAGGTTGGCAGGATTTAAGGAAACGTATTGATCTCTCATAACTGAAGGGTTATGCATTTGGGCTGACAAACAACAAGGTTAACAAGCCTGGATTAGATGATCCAGCTTTTACTGCAAATGATGCAACTGCTCAGGCTAGGTTTAGGTTCCAACACTGACAGAAAGTTGCATCCTGCACAGGGGTGAAGCTATAACTGAGTGGATAGGTTCAAAAAACCTGGTCCCCCACCTCCTGAGAGGCCCCCAACACTACCCTTCCCTATTTTCTTCATTATCTCCCTCACTCTGAGAGGCTGCTGGGGAGAGAGATGAACATGGGCCCCCTCCCCCCTAGTTACGCCCTTGATCCTGCATCTGCAAGGTATGGGTATGACCTTTAGTATTCTATAGAGAAGCCCTGCAGCCTTGGGAGAGACCACCTGCTTCCCAGACAGCCCCCCAGGGTGAGAGACTGGTGTGGGCTGGCTGTTGCTGCTGCTGCATTATTGAACATCTGCCTGCAGGAGAGGGAGAGGGAGAAGGCGAGTCCACCTGCCGGCCCCTGCCTGACCTGTAGAACTGTGGCCTTTGGCAGTGGCTGCTTTGAAGGATTGGGGCCAGGAGTGAGTCAGCAGTTCATGCCTGTCAGCTGTAGGGATGTGCATGGAACCATAGAGGCGTGGTCTGGCACTGGGGAGAGTGTGGCTTTAAGGGCGGGGGGTAGTACTTACCCCTCAGAACCACGTAGTGTGATGTATGCGGTGCGCACAAGCTGGCGGCGGCAACAGGCGTGCACGCGCCATGATGGGCACATGCGTAGCGCCAACTTCTACTTGTTACAGAGGATGCAGACAACGAGTGGGCAGGGGCAACAGGGATGAACTTTGCCGCCCCAAAAACTATGGAGCAAAGTCGAGCGCCGAAGGGGGAAGAGCGGAGGGAGGGGTTAGTACTACCCCCCGCCCTTAAAGCCACACTCCCCCCCGCTGGACCGGCTGAAGTCCAAACTGTTCCAAAGGCCTCTTGCATGGCCCCGGACCAGTTCGGGCACACTCCTAGTAAGCTGACCACAGGGGCTCTCTCTGGCCCTATATAGGAACGCTGCCTGTGGCGGTGGGCCTGCCACCGGCGGGGTCGCCACCGAAGGGGCAACACCAAAGGGGATCACCCCTTTGGGGGAGCCACTTTGTAGGACAGCAAGGGCGAGGTCCAGGCCTCTTGGCCCAGGTATTTGTATGTGGGAGGCATTTAATAAAGGGGCTTTTAGAATGGAGGCGTGTCCACTGACTGGACACCGGGCAGCCATTCCGGTGGTGGTGGGGAACAGAAGAAGTAACGTTGGCAGGTCAGCAGGCCATTAGGGGAAGGGAACATAGAAGTTTACTAGCTGTTTCCCCTTCCGGCTGTCCTGCCAGCCCTTTGACCTTGGAGAGCAGTGCCAACCACCCATGGAACCTCTCCTTGCTCCTTTGTAATGCCAGGTTGGTCCAGAACAAATCAGAAACCATCCATGATTTGATTCTGGATGAAAGTGCCAACCTGGTATGTATTACAGAGACCTGACTGGTGGCCCAGTGTGATCCCAGCTTCTCCCTCCAGGGTACTCTGTTGAGGAGTGGGTGAGGGACCGGGGGCGGGGAGGTGGAGTGTCTGTGGTCTACAAGAATAATATCCCCCTTACCAGGATCCCTGTTAGAGTGCCAGACCATATCGAATGTGTGTACTTAAGTTTGGGGACCAGGGATAAACTGGGACTTCTGCTGGTGTACCGATCGCCCCGCTGCTCAATGGAGTCCCTAACTGAGCTGACGGACTTGGTCTCAGACTTGGTGTTGGAGTCACCCAGTCTTGTGGTGCTGGGTGACTTCAATGTTCATTTCGGGACCAATTTGTCGGGGGCGGCTCAGGAGTTCATAGCAGCCATGACGCCTAAGGGCCTATCTCAAGTGGTCTCGAGACCAACGCACGTTGCAGGTCACATGCTTGATTTGGTCTTTCACTCTGATCAGGGTGGTGTTCCGTGGGTGGGGACTCCTGTGATTTCCCCATTGTCATGGACGGACCACCATCTGGTTAAGGTTGGACTCACCGTCACACCCCACCTTCACATGGGTGAGGGACCTATTAGGATGGTCTGCCCGAGAAGGTTATTGAATCCCATAGGATTTCAAGAAGCCTTGGAGGGATTCAGTGTTGGCTCTGCTGGCGATCCTGTTGATGTCCTGGTGGAGAATTGGAACAGCAAACTCACCGGAGTGGTAGACATGATCGCTCCTAAGCGTCCTTTCCAACCTGCTTCAAAACTGGCCCCTTGGTATACAGAAGAACTACAGGGGCTGAAGCGGCGAGGTAGACGACTGGAGCTCAGGTGGTGAAAGACTCGGCTTGAATCCGACAGATTGCAACATAGAGCTCATTTGAAGACCTATGCTCAGGCGATACGTGCGGCAAAGAAGCGATTCTTTTCTGCCTGTATTGAATCCTCAAGTTCACGTCCGGCGGAGTTGTTCAGGGTTGTGAGAGGGCTAGTATGTGCCCTTCATCCCTTGAATCAAAACTTGGAACCATCGATTACCCGCTGTGATGTGTTTAATGAATTCTTTGTGGGGATCTCTTAAGATCTCTTATTCGGGCCGACTTTGATTTTGTCTCCACACTTACTTCAGTTTGGGATGTGAGAAATGTTTCAGATACAAAACGTTTTGTACCCCAAACAGCCCATTTCGGGTGTTTTGTAGACAAGACAAAACACCCATTTTCCAGATCCAAAAGCTTTGTATACAAAACAAAATGTCCCTGTTTCGGCTACAAAACGTTTTGTTGTTTTGGACCTCCATTTTGTGGTGATCTCTGAGTCAGTCTCCATTTTGTGTTTGACATCTCTTTGAATTTCCCGCCCTTCCAGCCTTCCGATCGGTGACCTAAAGCATGGGCTGACCAGCTGAGAATTCCCTCCTTGTTCCCCATTGGCTCTTTTGCTTCTTGCCACTCTTTACTGACCCCACATTGGCCAGGGGAAGGGTCAAAGAAGGGGCAAGGGTGGGGGGAGTTCAAGGAGGGGTTTTCAATTCATTCAGCAATTTAGTAGTCACCATTCTGCCTTTCTGCCTCATTGGAGAGAGAGAGAGAGAGAGAGAGAGAGAGAGAGAGAGAGAGAGAGAGAGAGAGAGAGAGAGAGAGAGAACTAGTTTGCAGCATTGTATTCCTCAAGTTGCCATGATGCCATGCCATTGCCTATGCCTGCCTTATTGCCAGCCTGAGCCCAGTCTGCTATGGCTACTGCATGTCAGCCTGGGAATGGATTCAGGGGCAGCAGAGTGGGTTGGGTGGTAGTGCCCCAATGGGTGCCTGCCAGTCTGCCACCACCTAGATTCCAGAGGAATTGGGCAAAGGGCTGATTATTTGTGATTTGTTAAAATTTATGTGTCTTTAAGGTTTTTCCTCATAGGGAATAATTGAGGTTTCAGCAGCCCCATGACTCCACTTGGGGGGCACCGGGGTGGCCCAGAGCGAGTAGTGGTGTAGTGCACATAGGGTGCCAACCACTTCCATGGGTTGCTAACCCATGGGGTGCTGGGTTCTGTTGTTTGTATGATGTTCTGAGTGTAGATTCTCTGGTAGCATAAGAGAATGGATTCTTGTTTTTCACTGAAAATATCATATGCTACCAGATAATCTATGCTGAACATTTCAGAAACAACAAAACCCAGTACAGCATGGGCTTGTGGGTATGGGGGTGTTTGGCACCCTATGTGCATTACACAACTCGTTCTGGGCAACCCCAGTGCCCCCCAAGTGGACTTATGGGGCTGCTGAAACCTCCATTATTCCCTGTGGGAGAAATCTTAAAGACATGTAAACTTCAAGAAATCACAAAAAATAAGCCCTTTGCCCAATTCCTTTGAAATAATTCTGGGAGCTTTCTTGCCCCTGTTGGGCATTACCACCCACCACGCTCCACTCTGGGCCACCCTTTCCCCCTCAATGTGAAGTGATACATTTGCTTGAATCCCCATTATTCCCTATGGGAAAATTCCGTAAACTTAAATAATTCACAAAAAATTCAGCCCTTTGACCAATTCCTTTGAAATTTGGGCTGTAGCTTCCACCCATTGGGCACTACCACCACCACCCACTCTTTTTGCCTTTTTTAAAAATCCAAATCAATTCGGATTCGGATTCTGAAAATTTGGCTACAAAATGAAACGGGTGATTCGGATTCAGAAAATTCAGGTACAAAACAAAATGGGGGTGTTTCAATTTGGATACAAATCAAAACGAGAAAATTCCAAAATGCACACCCCTAACTTCAGTATCTGATGTGGAGGTATCCAGCGACTCCTCTTATGTGGTTAGGTTGAATCAGTTCCAGTATGTGGCTCCTGAGGATGTGGACAAGCTGATTAGAACGGTTCGGCCCACGACCTGTCCTCTTGACCCTGTCAAGGTCTTGACCGGACTTGGCTGCACGCTGTCGACATATAGTTTGACGAATGTTGTTTTTCAGCAGTGAGTAGCCGACTGACGACATGATTTATAGTGCAAGCCACGAGAGCTCCCAGCTTGCAGGGATTTAAGGCTTATCAGCCCTCTGCAAGAGGCGTTTGCTTTTCCTAATAGTCTCCAATTGATCCCTGCGTCTCGTGACACGCCGCTGTTGGGGGGTCAGCGGGGGTTGGTTGCATAGCTCTTCTTCCGATTGGTCTTTCACGATTTCTGCTGCCTCAGGTTGTTGTGCCTGCTCAGAGTCATTATCCATAGCTGTTTCATGAACACTGACAGCTGGGCTCTGCCCATCAGACACTCCTGCATTGCCTGGAAAGTTGACAGCTTCCCCTTCCTCCTCGCTGTCGGAGATCGAGGGCGTGACAGACCCTTGCCCGACATGGCTTATACTATTTGGCAGAGGGGTTGTTGTAGAAGGCCTGGTAGAGATCATAAATGCGTCTCTGAGGGAAAGTAGGATGCCTCCTAGTCTTAAGGAGGCAATTATTAGACCGCTTCTGAAGAAGCCTACCTTGGATCCCTCAGAGCTGAGTAACCACAGGCCTGTCTCCAACCTTCCGTGGCTGGGCAAGGTAATTGAGAGGGTGGTGGCCTCACACCTCCAGACAGTCTTAGAAGAAATTGATTATCTATACCCATTTCAAACTCGCTTCTGGGCTGGCTATGTGGTGGAGACTGCCTTGGTTGGCCTGATGGATGATCTCCAAATGGGTATGGACAGAGGAAGTGTGACTCTGTTGGTCCTTTTGGACCTCTCGGTGGCTTTCGATACTATCGACCATAGTATCCTTCTGGAGTGACTGGGGGGGTTGGGTGTGGGAGGCACTGCTTTGCAGTGGTTCCGCTCCTACCTCTCAGGCAGGTTCCAGATGCTGTCCCTTGGAGACTGTTGTTCTTCCAAATCTGAACTTTTGTATAGTGTTTCTCAGGGCTCCGTATTGTCTCCGATGTTGTTTAACATCTACATGAAACCGCTGGGAGAGATCATCAGGAGATTTGGTGTAGGGTGCTATCAGTATGCTGATGACACCCAGATCTATTTCTCCATGTCAGCATCATTGGGAGAGGACATAACTTCCCTCATTGCCTGCCTGGAAGCCGTAATGGGCTGGATGAGGGAGAATAAACTGAAGCTGAATCCAGATAAGACGGAGGTACTTATTGTGCAGGGTCAGAACTCTAGAGACAATTTTTATCTGCCTGTTCTAGATGGGGTCACACTTCCCCAGAAGGAACAGGTACGCAGTCTAGGAATGCTTCTGGATCCAAGTCTCTCCTTGGTGTCCCAGGTTAAGGCAGTGGCCAGAAGTGCCTTCTATCAGCTTCGGCTGTTACATAAGAACATAAGAACAGCCCTGCTGGATCAGGCCCACAGCCCATCTAGTCCAGCATCCTGTTTCACACAGTGGCCCACCAGATGCTGCTGGAAGCCACAGATGCTGCTGGAAGCCACAGAAGCCACATGCTGCTGGAAGCCACAGACAGTAATGGTGTGCCCTCTCTCCTGCCATTACTCCCCTGCAACTAAGTTGGATGCCAGCTGCATCCATTGCTTGAGATAGACGACCTCAAAACAGTGGTACATCTGCTGGTAACCTCCAGACTGGATTATTGCAATGCGCTCTATGTAGGGCTGCCCTTGTACATAGTCCAGAAACTACAGTTGGTCCAGAATGTGGCAGCCAGGCTGGTCTCTGGGTCATCTAGGAGAGACCATATTACTCCTGTATTGAAGGAGTTACACTGGCTGCCGATATGTTTCCTGGCAAAATACAAGGTGTTGGTCATATAAATATAAAAGGGCCTATAAAGCCCTAAACAGCTTGTGCCCTAGGTATTTAAGAGAACATCTTCTTCATTATGAACCCCACCGCCCATTGAGATCATCAGGAGAGGTCCGTCTGCATTTGCCACCGGCTCGTCTGATGGCTACTCAGGGTTGGTCCTTCTCAGTTGCTGCCCCAAGGCTTTGGAATGCGCTCCCTAGTGAAATAAGAGCCTCTCCATCTCTGACAACTTTTAAAAAGTCTTTAAAGACACATGTGTTCACCCAGGCTTTTAAATGATATTGTTTTGATTGTTTTAATGTTGTTTTTAGAATATTGTTTTAAAATTTTAAATTGTGTTTTTGTGGTATAAAAACATGTTAAACAAACAAACAAACAAACAAACAAACAAACAAACCTGTAATGTACCTACCAATTTCAAGGATTAAAAAAATAAGTGCTTTGCTCAGTGTGCCTGGCTAAGAAGAATGTGATGGAATAAATAATTATTTGCAAACCCTGCCATGTCACTAGGTGGTGGGTTTGTTTTTTGTTTTTTAAAAAAATTAAATCAAATGTCATATGTAATACAGTATGCTAGTTCAAGCTTCTCTGGATGCATAGGTTATTTTCTAATGGACATCAGTGCTGGCAAGTGTTTGTTTTTCAATCTAAAACACTGATATGTCAATAGTGCATTAAAGCTGTACATCATGTTACTTATGTGATTGAACTTATTAATATTTGAGCAGTATTCCGCTAAAACTGAGCAATGTTTCCCACCTTCATAGAAGTTAAATAGGATTGTTGATTACAGGCCAATTTCCCCCCCTCCTAATTAGCAGTGTGTGCTCCTATGACATTGTTTTGGCACAGAAAAAAGTGAACAGCACTAGTCCAAGAAGAACACACTTGTCATGTTATTATTTTAATTAGATCTCAGGAGCTGAACTTTCTGTCTTATTTTCTGACAAAATCTTTCTTAGCATATATACTGAGAGATCAGATAGTGTTATTTAAGTAATATATTGTTTATGGATGATGATAAAGATATAACAGGTTACTAATAAAAACAAGTGAACGGTTTTTTGTTAAAATCATGTCAGATAGTGAAGAAGGTTAAAACTATATATTAGAATGAGGACAGTTGGTGGCGGGGGGCACTGTATAGTATATTAGCTAGGCCTTGGTTAGCATTAGTAAAATGAAGCAGGCTTCAAACAGGCTTTTAGCATCCAGGAGAAAATGAAGAGAAATGTTTGTAATCAAACAATAAGAGGAAGCATTTTGAGATAAGCTTGGAGTACAAAAGTACTACTACCCTCAGGTTATGAAAGAGATATCTTTGGTTATTTTTTTGAATAGGATTCATGTGTTTATCCCTTGAAACATGGACTTACAAGCCGTTCTATTCAAATCAATACAACAAGATGATAACCCTTTTTAAAGGGCCACATTTCTTGTATGGAATAAATATTAGGTAATCTTGAATCCTAGTATTTCACCACTATTATGATGTATTCCATCTTTAGTCATGTTTTGAGGATAACCAACAAAAACTCAGTTTGGGATAAATATGACATTGTCAGATTTTGTGACATTTTAAAACAAAGTTACTGTGTGACAGTAGAAGAGATAAAAATCAAAGTCAATAATGGGCAGCAAAACTGGTTTCACTACCGGAGAGCTGGAAATTATGTGAACTCCAAAGTAAGAGCTGGTCTTCTTACATGACTAACAGAATTTGGTCTTTTTAGGAGCAGTGGCCGACATGACAGTCAGCCCTATGTCAGTGGTAGGGACCCACTGGGCTGCTGCGCAAATTAAAAAGGCAGCCCTGATAGTGTAGTATGATGGGGCAGCTGCAGGATTACTTAAAACTGCTTCTGGACAGTCGCATGGCACTCCTTCAGTGTTTTCCAATAGAAGGAGTGCTGCCTAACTGTCCAGTTTTAAGTCATTCTGCAGCTGCCCCATTGAAGCTGCCTTTCAATTTGCACAGCAGCCCCAGCAGGTCCTTAAATTACAGCTGCCCATCATGCTGGCCAGTGTAATAAGAAAAGTGCATTATAATGTATGTGTATTTATTATTATCATTTTATTATCCTTTATTACAGTCAAAGACCAGAAAAGGAAATATAGCATACAATAGAACCAGCCAGGAAAATGACAATGAGGCGGTTCCCACAATCAGTGAGAGCTGCCTGGGGAGGGTTGCGGGGAGAGCGGGCTTAGCAGATGAGCAGTCAGTCTGCTCTGGGCGGCTGCAGCTGCCACCCACACAACTGCCGGCTCCGTCACGGAGCCGGCGGGGGCTGGGGAGTTCGGGGGCTGCATGGCCCCCGGAAGCTCCAGCATGCCCTGCGCAAGCGTGCAGGGCATGCTGGAGAGATCACTTTTCAGCCTCCAGGTCGGGAGTCTACTCGTGAGTTGCCATGACGTAGAACCACACCGCAGCAACTCACAATTGCAAAAACCAGGTTTGTGGAGCGTTTGCTCTGCAAACGTGGTTTAAGCACCGGGCTACTTAAGCGGGTGACCCGCTTAAGAACCACTGGGCTTACAGCCGAGCCCGGTGGTTCTCATGATGGTAGAAAATCGGGCTAGTGGATGCTAGCCCGATTTTCTACCATCATGTGAATAGCCTCAATGTGTAAATATTAATGAATTTAAAATAAGTATGTGTAAATTCAGGTTTAATTAAAAGACAGATTGAATAAAACATTGCATATGCAGACTGCAGCAAAATAATGGAATCTGCTTCTTTCTGATAAGCCAGTGGCTGATATCCAGATGAACACTGTGCTAGCACAACCAAGTTGTGCATGATTGGCTAAGTTCTATGTGCTCTACATGTGTAGAGTAAAGAGGAGAAGTTTTGTGAGCAGGAAATGCGCAGAGGAAGCCAGAGAGTACAGGATTATTGATGAGCAAAGTGGAGGTAATTCAGTATGCACCTGCATGAGCCACCTTCCTAAAGGCTGTGTGCTCTTCATGTGTGGAAGAGTGAATTATAGCAACTATATAATGGGACTAATTCAGCCAATATCATTGGGTTAAATGAGAGGAGTGTTAAGCCCATGATGCCTTCTGCCATTGAGTTAATGCTGTTAAATGATACTTGGTTGGGAGATATCGAAGCAGTGACTGACATCTTGACTAACAAAGGTATGAGAGATGTGCTGCTGATAGATTTGCCTAATGCAGCACTGGCACTCATGCAGTGGGGTTAGGGTGGAGTGACTTTTGACAACTCACATGGAGCGGGGGGGGGTACTTTTGACAACCTCATTTACCCCCAAAAGCTCTCTCTCAAAAGCAAATATGTCCCTGAGGTTTATGTGACATAGGAACATATTTTCGTGTGGCACAGAAAACCTCCAGGGGAAGGGAGGTTGTCAAAATCCACCCCCACCCCCTATGCAAGTGCTGGGGTTGGTTGCACCAATGCTTTGTTAGTCAGGATGTCAATCTGTTATCTTCCATTATTTTCTACATGGAAGCAATGACAGCTCACATGGAAGCCTTCCAGTTTTCTGGAAGGCTTCCAGCTTTCATCACTGAGTAAGGCTGCATGAAGAACATAGGAAGCTACCTTATACTGAGCCAGACTATTGGTCCATCTAGCTCAGCATTGTCTACACAGACCGGCAGCGGCTTCTCCCAGGTTGCAGGCAGGAGTATCTCTCAGCCCTATCTTGGCGATGCCAGGGAGGGAACTTGGAACATTCTGCATGCAAGCATGCAGATACTCTTCCCAGATGGGCCCCATCCCCTAAGGAGAATATCTTATTTAACAGTGCTCACACATATAGTCTCCTATTCAAAAGCAAAGCAAGGCAAACCCTGCTTAGCAAAGGGGACAATTCATGCTTGCTACCACAAGACCAGCTCGCTTCCAAGAAAGAAGAGTGCCCTTACTAGGGGTGTCAAGAGGGAGAGGTAGCCCTCCAGTGAATCACAACATGAGCTGCTGCTGTGCAGTAGGGAAGTGCAGCTCAGTTTGAGCCGGGCTTGACATTGAGCCAGCTCAGCTCGAAGAGTTCAGTTGAACTGGGTCTGGTTCAAGTTGAGCTGACTTGGAACTCTACTGTTAAAAGGGAATCCAGCAAGGATTCCCCTTTGCCACTAAAGGGGTGGGCAAGGGGGCTTCCCTAAAAGTAGAATGGACGGGAAAGTACCTGTAAAGTGTCAACAGCGTTGGCTATGGCGGCTGTGGGGATGGGGGCTGTGGCTGCTCAATCCCACTCACCCCTGCTGGCTTCCCTCTGAGCAGCCTGGGCTGGTTCTGGCTTCTGTGCAGATGTGGCAGGGGGATCTGTAGCCCCCAGATTTATATACTTGTTGCACAGGTATTTGGATCCTTGCCATTATGTTAGATACTTTAAAAAGCAGCATCTGAACTGGACACAGAATCTGAACTGGACACAGAATGCTGGACCTGGTAAACTTTTAGTCTGATCCTGTAAGTCAATTCTTATGTTTTGATTTGGATCCATGGGTAGAGATTTCTGCTATTTTGATCTTGGGACAAAGCGTCTGTTTCTTTAACAGCTCTGAGACAGGTGGAAGACCACAGGTGCAACTTATAACTTTGCAGTGATCCAGTGATAGAGAAAATTGAAAATCACTTAAAAGTTCTCCATGGTGCAGAAGCTCTATCCCAGATGGAATGTGGCAACCCTAGTCTGATAGTAATATATGTTCAAAATATATCTTCCAGGGAGGCTTTTAGTACTGAGAAAAGAGCCATTTTGTAATTATTTATGGCCTCCTGTGGCTGCTTCTGATTCTTAGTTATTTTATGTGTGTTTTATATTACCTCTTTTAAAACTTATTTTGTATTGGTTCCACGTGTGTCTATGATGTTTTTAACATGTTGTACACCACCTTGAGGTCTATGACAAAATAAATAAATAAATTCTTAACCAACGGGTGTATTTATAGCAATTCTTCTGTAAATACAAGAAAACGGGGCTGTTTATAGCATTACTAAAGTAATGTAAATTAGTATTCCAAGACTGAAGATGTTGGCTACAGAAAAGTGGACTGGCAAAATGGCAGTCCAAGTCACCCCATTACTTAGGCAATACAAGTAAAACAATGGAAAATGCATATCCAGGAACTATCGTGCACTTGAATTGAGTAAGAATATATGATCTAATGTGCCATGTGTTAAAGCAGGGAAATAATGAGTAATTTTTTAAAAATCCATTCTGAAATAGAACATACTCCCATCGTGCCCAATGTATTATTGGGAGGAGAGTCAAAACATAAAGAAGAAAATTTGAATGGAAGATAATAACATAGCTGAAGTCAAAATGAGTATTTAATAAATATATTTATAAGGAACATTAAACTATTTAAGACTACAAAGGGCATACGCATTATCCTGTATAGTCTTGGCAAGGACTGCTGATTAATAAGCCAAGCTTGTGTTGAAATTATAATCAATAAATGTTCTGTACAAAAATTGTTTTTATCCCTGTGTGCTAAAAGAACAGAACAATACTTTTCATGCAAGTGACAATTTTTGCTGAAAACTTTACCTTTCTTCTATGGATCAAATAAAAATCTAGAAGCAAATGTGTAGGAGAGAGAAGAAGAGGTTTAAGAAATGATGAAGCTACCCATTTGACATATGAATACAAAGAAGATATTCCTGAAGGGCAAATGAGAAAGTTAGTATGTGTTCAATAATATTACATTAGAACAGATAATAACCAGCATGAATGTCAGTGGGGTCAATGATGAGGATTCTCCATTATTATAGCCTTCATTCATTTTTCTAATTAATTCAATATGCTAATGTCAGAGGACTGGATCCATTTTCTCAACACTGCTCTACCACACGACGATCGCTTTACTAGCTGTTGTTAGTTCAAAGGCACAAGCAGCAGGGTTAGTACAGCTGACATAGCAATGGTTGTACTGAGCCAGCAATCATTGTGCTCCCTCTTGTTGGGAATACACCTCTTATGTGAAAGTTAGAAACTGGATCCTAAAGTGAAGCAGACAGAAGATATTGTCCTCTTGATTAGGCCAGTACCTACAGTTTAAGGGACCGAAGAGCTGCTCCCTAGCTTGTGTGTGGGCCACTTAGCCACTAAATTAGAATGCTACATCTGACCAACTCTGGAGAGAATCAGTGGGAGGTGGTGTTTGATTTTCTTATGGGCCCCCTACCTTTCTCCCCATGATTTGAGCACTGTACCAGGCAAAGGCACCAGGTTCAGGGGCATAACGAGGGTGGGCAGGCAGGGCATGTGCCCTGGGCGCCATTGCAGGGAGGGTGCAAACTGCCTGCCATGCCCCGCCCCCGCCCTAACTGAGGTCCGGAGAGGCGCCTGCCCACAGCGAGCACTTGTGTTTATTTCAGCCAGCGTTTGCTGGCTGAAAGCGTCTATTCCCTTTTCTCTTCCTCCGGAGAGGGAGAGAAAGGAAGAACAGATGCTTTCAGCCAGCAAGCTCTGACTGAAATGACTCCAAAGAGCTTGCTCACGCTCTTTGGAGCTCAAGGCCACGCCCCCTTTGCATGTGGTGTCAAAGGGGGCGTGGCCTCAAGCTCTGAAGAGCCTGAGCAAGCTCTTCAGAGTCATTTGAGGGCTTGCTTTCAGGCAGCAAACACTGGCAAGTGCTGGGGAGGGGGGAATCCTAGTAACCTGGGCGGGGTTGCTTGTTCCCATTTGCAAGCCCTGCAGCTGCCTGCCCTGCTGGCTTGTCTTATGTTCTTGCTGCAAGTCCTGACCCACCCCAGAGTCCAAAGTAAGTAAATTGCCTGTGCCCCGCCTACTCTCAAGTAGTCTCAAAGAAATTATATCTGACTGGTGCTTTCTCAGGCTGACGCTTCCCCCCTGCCCCCGCGGAGAATGTTTGTTTCTTTTTTAAAATGTATACAATAAAAGAAATGTAAGAGAACTGCAACAAACTAGTTTTTCAGGAAAGGCTGAAAGGGTTAAATGAACAGAGAGTTTATGCCTAGAGAGGTCCAGAAATGTGAATGCTCTCCAGGTTCCATCCTGTCCCGCCTCCTTCTTGTTAAAAAAACACTTGTGTTTGCATTTTCCAACCTGTGAGCAGTAGTGGCTTGCAGTTTGCAAGGCAGGAAGTTTTTCAATGGAAATCTTGCAAGAAGAGGGTGAGTTCAAGGAAGAGAAAGGAAGCCTTGACTGTATAGAAGAAGGGAAAACCCATTGCTGGTGGGGAAAAGGAAGGAACAGGGCTGCAGATGGAGTGCTCAGCTGCAAAGGAGGAGAGAGTGCCTTCCTTTTAGTTGTATATGGAGGAAGGGAATTTTGGTAAGTGCAGCTTTTAAACTGAGAAAGCTGATTTACATTTTCATTTTTATGAATTCAAAATTCTCTACATCGAGCACATTGTACTAAATAGCCATTTAGCTCTAAAAATACAAGATGTTTGCAATTGATGTAAACATTTGCTTCCCTCAAACTGCCAAAAATTTATATTCAGTGAAACAGAATTAAAATTAACTAATTTCCTTTGCCGAATTAGATATTATTCTGAACTTCATATGATTTAAAAAATAATTGAAATGTAAATAGTCATTCAGTTAAATAAAGTCAGCTTTACATTTATATTAATGTAATTTCATTTCAAAGGAGCAGGTTAAAATTAATCTAGATTCAAATTTTTGTGTGTTCAATATTAATCCAAGCAAATTGATCTAGATTTAGATTTTGAAACATAAACAACACACCTAGCTTGCTTCCACTAAGAGTAAAATTCAGTAGAAAATTATCCATAAACATAGGAGATATTCCAGTAGAACATGACCCTATTCTGGTCATAGGGAAAAGAACTGGGTGTGTGGGGCTCTGCTTCTTAAACATTGTACTTTGCTTATCCTTTAATCAAATATATGTATATCATGAAGTGAAATGACTTTTAGAGACAGGAATTTCCTTGCAAATATGACAGTTCCTTGCATATAGAACAACATATAAAAGACCTTGCTGTTGCCCAGGGTATCTGATGCACTTCCTGCTTTATTGTATCCAGCTTTATGCTTACATTGTTTGCGTTTCTTGGTAAATGGAACATCATTTTATTTTATTTATTTAACATATTTTATACAACCCAAAAGTTATGTCTCTGGGAGGTTTACAACAAGATAAAAACAAATATTTTATTTATTTAACATATTTTTATACTTCCCAAATTCTTTTGCCAAATTCTTGTCCATTGCCTATCACTCAGAACTAGCTAATGTGAAGCAAAATTTCCTGTGGGGATGTCATTTTTGTAAGAAACTGTGCAGAATAGATACATATGTATTGATCACTACACATGGGTTTCTGCACAACACCTGCACAGAAGAAACTTCGATGTAGAAAATGTGTCTCTTGTAAATTGACCCTATATTTTCCATCCATGACTGAGATATCTGAGAGTTAGGATATCTGAGAGTCAATAATAAAAGAACAGCACACTGCTTGTGACAGGAAAGGGCAAATTACAATGATTTCTTAGTCTGGCAAGGGCTGGTTTTGGCCCTGGCAGAACTTGGCTGTCTGCTCCTGCTGCAAATTCCTCTGTCTAGTGTGGCAAACTAATGTATCCTCCTCCCTTCTGGTACCAAAGTAAGCACTAGTGTGGTGAATGCACATATACCCCATCATGAGCCAACTGTCATCACAAGACAAAGGCTGTCAGGAATTTAGGCAGGTGATCCTTTAGGACAAAGTCATGGTTTTTAAAAAGCATGAGATGAGACAGAAAATGACACTGGAATCCTCACATAATTCCTGACTGTTGTTCTAAGTCTTTAATTAAAATGGCTCATGTTTTCAGGTTTTGATCAACAACCATGTCTAGATGGTACAGTGTTCCTTTTAACAGGGATTTCCAGATGTTGTTGACTACAAGTCCCATCATCCCTGTTTGGACAGGGGCGCAATTTCAGTGCTTGCCCTAGGTGCTATTTTCCCTAGATACCAGGCCAGGGTTTTAGGCTAGCCAATCCAGAGGCCTCATGCTGCTTTCCGGTTGCAGGGGCTAATGCTCTACACCCGTTTGCTTCAGTAACTGAAAAAGGCTCTGACAATATGCTGTCCACAGAAGCTCCCAAAGCTAGGTCCCACAGTGATGTAGAGTCATGAGACTCATAGTTAGGGATGCCACATGTCCAGGATTGGCCTAGGCAGTTCAGGAATCAAACATCCTGACCAGGATGTAGGAAAGTATTTCCTGGACACAAAATCTTCAAAATTCTGAGCAGGAAGATTGCTTTAATGAGTTTTACCCATTTTCCTGGTGCTTCTCTCCAGGCATTGTAGCTACATGGTATCAGTGTTTCAAAGGCCCATATTCATATCCTTTCTCCACCACCAATGCAGCTGACTGGCTAGGTTGGCTCAGCCCACTTAATCTCATTTAACCAAAGGTAATTTTATAAACTGTTTGTAATGTACTGGCTTGGGATCACAGTATCCAACTGCCTCCCTTCCTCTGATCCTGTTCTTAGGCTGTGGAAGTGGCCTCGGAGGTGCTGGTGAGGGGGCTAATTGTCACCCTTTTCCTCTAGCAGCTGTCAGGGAGAGGGTTAAGACTGCTCCTCACTGGGAGACTCTAGGTCCAATTCACTCCCATCTCTCCAGACCTCCTCATCCCTGGCCATCCAGGCCTTAAATAAAGCCCTGCAATCAGGCAATCCCAACCACCCTCTCCTGACTCTGCCCTCTCCAGTGTAGGTGCCTGCATCCTCCCTCCTTCAGCTGTTGCCTGCCTTGACAGCTGTTGAGGCCCTGCCTTCTCCTCTTTGCCACCAGGAGGCAACCTGCTGGGCCATACTGGCCCATCCATGGTCTGTGGGTTCCTGTGTGTCCTGGCTTTCCCTGGCAACTGTGTAGGGTCCCAGCTGACTTTGCCTATACCTGGGGACTGTATTGCCTCCATCTTCTTGGCCCCTCGACTGGGTGAGTACTTGGGCCTGCCCGTGGCCAGCGGGAAGGCCTGACACTGTTATTAAACAAAGTAAAAACTTCATATAGGCTTTGTTCATTTCTCACCAGCACTTGTGTTACTGTTGTTATATTTATTTCACATATTTGATTGTCTTTATTGAGGAGGAATGCTCCAAACCATCTCTTGTACAAAGAACACTATGGGGAAAAATAAGCAAAACAGTGTCAAGCTCCACTGTCAAGTACTCTTTCCCAATCCTGGTAAAAAAAAGTAGGGTTTTTAATTTGATCCTCCCCCTTTTGATGGTGGTGTCCAGGAATCCTCTCTGATGAACATGATTACCCTACTCGTAGTTCAAGCCCTAGCAACCCTAACTCCTGGTAAGTACATGGCTGATGGGCCACAAATGGTATGTGCTTGTTGTAATCGATCAGCTGAAAAAATTAACAGTGGTGTGGACTGGAAGTATATTAGCAAACAGCTATTTTCCCAAACATTTAATATCCCTTACTCTGTCTGAGGCTGTCGTGAATGAAGAATGTTTTGTAACATCTCAGTTTAAGACTCAATGTTTACACCAACATTCTGCTTGTGACTTTAAATATTTCCCCTTAATGACTAGGTCCCATGCTAACTGAGCAAAGATGGTGATTTTAAAAGTGGTGATTCTCTTCATTTAGTGGGCAGCCACAAAACACAGCTCTGACCTACACAGAACAAGAACAACTTATGAATGTGGCATAGGAGGCTCACCATAGGCCCTCTTGAGCCCTGGCAGACGTTAGGGCCTATACATTCTCTACCATTCTGGCAGCTGGGCAGACAGACTGCTGAACGGGAAGATCAGCATGATGTCCCCATGAGTTTGTAAGCTCTTTTAATGAGTGACATGTGTTTTCTTCCCACAATTATTTTTAAAATGGCTGGATCTCAAAAGAGCTTAAGGAGTATTCTTCATAGGCAATTAGCATTCTGAAATTTCCATGATAAGAAACTTCTCCTTAATCTCTGTTAATCTGATTGGTAGTTTCATCACAGATTTGCTCTAAAGAAAGGTTCCCCAGCCATTAAAATTTCATTTTCTATTAGGGCCGAAAGCTTAATTGATTGATTGGTGTGATTAACAGAGTAATCCATTAATTTTAGATTAAACATGCAGATATTAAATGAGATTTTAATCAAATCTGTGCCCTTTATGGTATGCTGAATAGTGGTGGCATTGTTGTAAACAATCTGGATTTGTCTTTCAGACCAGAGCTATTTCTTTACATGTTCTAATCTGTGTTTGCATAGGTGGTGCTGGTGGCTAGCCAGGAAGCTGTATCCCTGCAATAAAACTGCCTCCTTCCCAGGATGATATATCTCTAAAAATGTATTATCAATCAGGTGATCGTGGCTGATACGGAATAGAGTTAATATGGACCTATCATTGAGCTGCTTAAGGGGTGGAGTGAAGGGCAGGGAAGAAGTCAAGTGTGAGGAAGGCAGAGACCCAGCCTCATGAATGGAAAGAAGGGAGATGAAATCCTTCTCATGACAGGAGTACTGCTGCTTACTGGACATATAATGTTATATTAAGGGAAGGGAGTTGTGAGATCAGGGGTTGGTCATAAGAGAAAGATTGGAAGACTAGAAGGACCCATTTGGATTTGCCTTGGAAATAAGCAGAGCTATTTTCCAATTCTTTGGATAATTACTTGGCTTGTTTCCAAGATAATCCAACACGAGCCAGGGCTAGTCCACCAATCTCTATTTGAGATGTTTTGAGCCCCGCCTCCTTCTATACTCAACAAATCAAGGTCTTAGAATAGGGTCACTGCTTTTGGGCAGGACTTGCCTCCTGAAGAGGTGTTGCCTATAAGTCTGATTTTCCAAAAGGGGGCCACTAATACATGTTTAACTAATTTACATGAAGTATGACCATGGGCTGTTTAGGTACAATTTGGACTTGAGAACTTAAGAAGGATTTGGGAACTTAAGAAGTGACCACCATTGTACCTTAGTAACTGAGCTTGAATCACATCTTGTACTGAATCCTCAATCCTTATCACCAAGATGGCTCAGGGGACCGAAACCATCACGTTAATTGTCGTGTACAGTGTGATATCTCGATTTTCAGTGTATTCAGCTTATCTGCCAGCATCATAGTTATGAATAACCATGTGAGAGAAAATATTTCCCCAAATGTTTTCAGGTCAGATGACTTATTGAATTATATTTTTATGTAAACTGCAGTCAAATGTGGTTAGACTTAACAGTGCAAAAATCCACATCAGCCTCAGAAATTATGCACTGAATGAATGTGCCTGTGATGACCTTGAGAATATATCAGTATGGAAAAGCTTTTATAACAGGGCTTTAAATGTATTTGAAATATATGTCTCATCTCTATAAAATACAGCAAAATATGTGTAGCCGTTAAAAATGAAAATCAATACTTCACATTTAATGCGATGAAAAATGAATTTCTGTAAAGAAAAAGAAATCTACATAACAGATAGACAGCTGCATAAGATAGACTGAGGTGGGGGTTCCCCCCCCCCAAAAGAAAAAAATCTTTATATTTGGAAGCATAAAATGTTTATATCAATTTGTATTATAATACTGATTTCTTCTCAAAGTCCTGAAGCAGCAAAACTGGATCATTTGCTATACGGTTGCCTAACATTAAAACAGATTACAATTCAGGCTGGCAAGCCTAGTGAAAAACAAATAGCACGTTGCATGGTGATTTCAACTCACGTTTACTGCAGTGCTTTCCTTTCCAGCCAGATGGGCAGTCGCAAACATTGGGGCTGATACATTTCCCTCCATTCATACACGTAGGATCACAGACACCTGCAGTGACAAATTTAAAGAAGGGCAACAATTGTAGAATATCAAGGAAGTGTTTTTTGCAGTTTCATGCCAGTGAAGTTTTTGCGTAATTAAAGACAAAAAGTAATTTGGAAGTGACGAAGTCTTAAACTTTGGGATTTGCAAGCTTTAGTAAATCCTTCTAGAATCTGCTGAGGTCCATTGCGTGCAGGAGACATTTCAAGGAGCCTTCAATAAGAACTGCCTCGCCAGAGAAATGAGAGCGACATTAATTACAATGATTCTTGAAAAAGTAAACAAGAAATCTTCAGTGGCAGCTGTAGGCAGACCAATACCACTTATTACTGCTGATTGCCAAATTCTTGTTAAAGTCATTCCCCTCCTGATTGGAAAACATATTCTCAGGCATTCATCTGGATCAGCAAGAGGTGGTGGAGAATTGATTAGGTACACACAATTTCAGGAAAGCTTTTGCATTTTATCCATCAAGGATAACAGACAAGATAAGTCTGGAATTGCCTGTAGTTTAAAAAAGACAGAAAAACGGCTAAACTCTCCACTATTTTAAACATTTAAACAGACACACCAGTATCTGATGTTTGAGGGTTACCTGGGGATGAAGCCACCATCCAACCATCTCTGACTTTCCCAGCCTAATGTCATTGTAGCTCTTGGGAAAGCTACATTTTTTTGGTTTTGTTGTTCTGATGCACTAGTAGTGTGTCCAACAGGAGAGGATGGGAAAGATATCTCTCCTTTACTCCTCTCTGCTTTACTCCACTGCTGCTATTGTTATTTGAAATAAAAAGCTGTCAATTTTATTAGTAGGCTGCACATCATCAAAAAAAAAAATTGGGATTGATTTGGGTCTGATATGATCCTGGCCAAGAGCACTGGGTTTACAATGCAGCAGGGCATGCCTTCATTGGACTAATCTGATAGCACAGGACTCATCCGATTAATTATATGAATCAGAAGTGGGAGGGGGTGTACCTGGTGGTAGCACAGTAAACTCTCCTCCTCTCTTAATTTAGAGACACTGCTGCTCCCATGGGCAACAGCAGCAGCAACAGGGTTTAAGAACTCCATGTTCCTTCCTGGCAGCTGGCCCATAATACTCCAAGGAAGGAAACAACATCACAATGTTGCATTCTTTCCCTGGTACATTACTGAGGGGGAAAGTACAGGGTAGCCATTTTTTTGCCAGTAAAGCATGGGTGAAAGTACATAATGCCATCACGTTGCTTCCTTCCCTGAAGCATTATAGGCTGGCTGCTGGGGAGGAAAGCAGAGGTTTTAAACCCTGCTTCTGATGCCTATGGAGGTGGTAGCATTTCTAAGAGAGAAGGAGAACACACCGCACTGCCATTGCCAGCCCCCCGCCCCCACCAACCCAATTCAGTCTGACTGAAGACAACAACGTGTCTCAGATATCCTTGCATCGGATCCAACTGAATCAGGCCCTTTTAGATATTTGTTTTCATCAGACCCAATCTGATGCAAATGGTCCAATGGGGCCGGTATTGAATTGGGTCTGATTACTGGCCAAATTTAATGCACAACCCTGTTAATTATAGTAGCCGACTTGATACACACAGCTAAGGGAGATGGAGCAATGTGTGGCGCCGCTGCTGCAGATTTGGAGCCGGTGTTACTGGTGTTGCCACGCCTTTTTCCCATTCACGACAATGGGAAGAAATACAGTGACACTGGCAGCACTACCGCCCATTCTCTATAGAGGTGTCACTGCTTCCATGTCTGCAGCAGCAGCTCCGCAGGTCTCTCTGTTTCCATTAGCTGTGTGCATCATGCCAGCCAGTGTTTCCCATGTTTTGTGGGAAATGGGGGAGGAGAGAGACACACAGAGAGAAGCCTCAGACTGTGGTACTCCATAAAATAATATTCTCAAAATGTGAAATGCTGCGTGCTTTTTGATTTAAAAAAATATGATCAAGGGAAATGTCCTTATGTTCTTGCCTAATAAGAAAAACCTTTAATATCCTTTCTGCAGGGAACAGTCTCTCCATGTTCTGTTTATGCCTGTGCATTTCAATTCAGTTCTCCAGTCTCTAGCTGCCAAACAGAAATAAATATCAGTCTAAAATCACATTGGCTTTTGTAACAAAGGGATGATATTATGTTTGTTTTTTAAATGCATATGGTGTTTACTGGATTATGAGCTAAGGCACTGCAACCTCATTATTAATGACTGCCATGCCATTAGATTTAATAGAAATATTTTTGCAGTTGGTTTGCAAACCTTCTACTTTGCACAGGGTAATGAATTACATTAACAACTTGTTAATGAATTACATTAACAACTACATACTTGAGCATAAGTTCCATTGAACTCAAAGAGACTTACTTCTATGGTTCTGTTCAGATGTACAAGTTAGCGGGAGTTAAGCATGGCCAAGGTTTCAATTCTTAACTCCAAATCGCGCCACAGACATTCACCAAACCGTAGCCAGCCAAACTCCAGTTGAAGGAGAGGGGAGCCCCTCCCTGCTGCCCGGCCACCGAGGCACATCCCCACTGCCTCTATGATTGGAGTTTGGATTCAGCACGAAACCATGGTTATAGCTGAGTCAGCATTCAGGCGTAACATTTCGAAAGCAAAACCTCAGTTGTCAGTGGTGAAACCATCGTTTCGTGCATTTGGGCGTACTGCAGTTACAATCTTGGCCAGCTATAACTGTGGTCACCCTGTATGGCTGAACACAGCCTATGAGTAAATGTACATAGATTTGGGTTACACATGTGACCGGAGTACTGAATTAGCAACTAGATCCTATGCAAGTTTAGTCACAAATTTGATAGGATTCAGTTAAATAAACGTCCATAGGATTGTAGCCTAAATGTGAATAAATACTCTTCTGCTGTGCTGGTAGCAGGAAAAATACTAGGATTACACAGACCTCAATACACAACTGTCTTTAATTCAGGATCTGCAGAAGCTCCACCCAACAGCTACAGCTCCCCAAAACTACATGAGCTGCAGAGGTTCAGGTACTAATTAAAAACACAGCGCTCCTTGGCAAACATAACATCATTAGGAGACGGTATCAGTACAGACCTGTGAATACACATATCTGCAAGGGAGTAGTTAGAATTAACACTTATCCAAACTCAATTTACCAGCTAAATACTGCTAAATTTGTTCAGTCCCTGTTCAAATATATGTATTGGAAGCTTCTTGGTATGTAGAGTCAGTTTACAATCAACCATAGATGCAAATGATGCAGTATTTTCCCCTGCTTGTTTTTCCTAATCCCGTTGCCCCATTCTCTCGTCCCTTAATTTTCTTTAAATACAATTCCATTTTCAATACCCACAAGGCAGTCTTCAACATTTGTTGATTGCTAGCTCCAATCTTTCTGGATCCCACTTGTAGGCCTCTGTGGAAAAGCTCCAGTTTCAAAATAGCAAACAAAATGTTACAGCCTCTCATTGGGAAACTAAATAAATTATCAGACGTTGCAAACAAACCGAATTATCCTGATCCTCCCAGGAGCAACATAACTTTGAGAAGATTCAGCCACCACCACCCCCCCCGAAATGCATCATAGTCTGTCCACAGATCAGGAGAATTCATAGTTGTTTCTGCCTACCTCAGGGGGAAAGAAATCTTGTATATTACAAATCCATTGTGTAATTGCCATAGGACACTGAGTCTTCAGTTGTTTCATTCTACTGCATTTTATTTCAAAAATAAACTGCTGTTGATAAGGAAAAATAATCTGTACAGTACAACAGTAACAGTAATGATAATTGCTAACAAGAAATATAGTATTTGAAGCAGAATTTTTTTAAATTGTTTTGTTAAAATTAATTTTTAAAAATTGTTTTAATTCTCCCCCCACCCCCCCCGGTTTGTTTTGTTGCTGTAAACCTCCTAGAGACTTGGGTAGTGTGTGGTATACAAATATGTTAAATAAATAAATATGAGGAGGTGCCTATAGTGTTGCTAAAAATGTTTTAAACCTTGTACTTCTACATAAGAACAAAAGCATAAACAGCTATCAGCATTTCTTGGTATATTTCTATTAGGACTGTGATGAATATTCAGGCTGAAAGTTGTGCTTTTGGCAGGCCATAATAATTCTCCAAACACCCTAATTCACCTTTTTTGGTTCATTTTATTTTCATGTTAGCTGCCATTGTTTCCCCACTGCACTGCTTCTTTGTTGCCATGGTTGAGTTTTCCTCTTCCTGGGAGTAGAGTAGTTACATAGATGATTCCAGCCAATTGGTGCTCATAGAGTGAGTGAATATGATGCATTACAGCACTACAGGCTGTCAGATATTGCTTTGTGACAATGACTGCCTCCTGGATCAACTCTGAATGGGCAAACACAGTTTCTCTTTTCAGAGCAGTGTAAAACCAGTCACTGAAAGGGGGATTTTTTTGTTTTGTTTTGTTTTTTGATGCTGCTGAAAGTTTTGTAAAGGTTGTCCCTTTAAGAAATAAGAAGAGCCTTGCTGGATCTGGCCTAAGACTTATCTACTCTAGCAATGGCTCACCAGATGCCTTGGGAAGCCACACAACCAGGAGATGAAGGCATGCCCCTTCTCCTGCCGCTCTTCCTCTGCAACTGGTACTTTCCGTCTTGAAGTATGGTGGTATTTGAATCTACGATGCATGGGGCTTCTTCACTTTTTCCAGTACTAAAAGAAAGGGCCACACTTTGTGGTTGGTAGAAGAGTCAGTAAAACTGACAGTCAGATTCATCCACGTTCGTAGCCATATTCCATCTCTTTAATCCATATCCAAAAATGCTGAGCCAGATTTGTCCTCCATATCACTGAATCTGATCTAAAAGTACATAAAGCAGGGCTTTTCATGGCAGCCATGTAGAGAGACTCTGTCAAAGGAGATCCATTTGGTCATGTTTCTCATGCAGATAAAAACATTTTTATTCCAACAAGCTTTTTCTCCTGAGTCCCTGAACAAAATTGTTGCTTTTCTTTTTGTTGCTTTGTATATATAGTCTCATTTGTATTTTACTGTATTTTGGCTCATTTCTCTGTCAGTGGAATGTACAGATGTACTTGCAGGTAAATGAGGAAAGACAGGAAGGGAAGTGTTTCCTGCATATCAGGGATGGGTCCCGAAAGGCATGCAAGGGTCTGGTTTTTCTTAAGCACACACACAAGCTCCAATCCTCTCCAAAACCATAGGACTGAGGGCTGCACATTTGGTTTGCCCACTTACTGGCAGGTAGGGCTGATGGGAAGAAAGCTGCCTTTCCAGCTGAGGGCCATGGGGGACACATGTTATCCCACCACAATGTTCTCCCATAAGTAGGGGCATAGTGGACCCATGTTTGCACCTCTCACCGGTGGCCCCTCTGAGTGAGGGAGATAATGAAGAAAATAGGGAGGGCTGGAGCTGGGGGGCCCTCAGGAGCTGGGGGACCCGGGTTCTTTGAATCTATCCGCTCAATTATAAATACCCCCCTGCCTACAGGATCTTTCAGTCTGTAAGGCAGTCAGATCCTTTGCAGGTTAAAGAACAGGGGAAACTGCTGATCAAACCGAAGTCCAGCTGTATTTCCTTGACACATATTTCTACCAATATTTCTACCAATATTGGTAGAAAACTACCAATATATCTATATCATTTTCCATGAAAAGTTCTCAAAGTGATTTACAAACAAATATCATCGTCATCGTCATCATCAGTACACACACCTCCCATGCTGGCACCATGAAACTATTGGGTGTGAGTAGTTTTTGTAACTATTGTGGCTAGAGCCATGGCCTCCCAGGCTGCAGTTTGGAGCAAAGGGATCTCAACTGGAGGGCCCTCCATTTAGGCCCTCCTGGATAGAAAGCACTGTATAAGGCTTCCTGTTTGGGTTGTGAGTTTGTCTGGGCAACAGCCCTGGCTCTAGCATATTTTACTTTTGTCACCCAGTTTCTGACTCCTAGTTTCTTCTGGTGACGCCTGGCTTCCATCTTCGAGCTTGCACCTACACCCCCTGACTCCCAACTATTTCCCTCTAGCATCGAGCCGCTGGTTTTTGTCTCCTAGCTTCACCCTGACAACTGCCTTTCTCAATATCTGGGGAAATAGACCTGGGGGAAAGTAGACAGAGAATCAAACATCATTAATGCTGAGCTTGACAGAATATGCTGAGAATTTTGGATTCATCTGCTCTCACATCCTGTAGCAACTTGTATCTCTTTAATAAGATTACCCTTTCTGTTATACCATAATTTAGCAGAAAGAGCCTGATCTTTTACTTTAACAGCTTTCTGATTTTAGATATAAGAGACAAAGTGAGGAATCCTGTGTAGGGAGAATATTAAATCAGTTTCCTGATGTCAATTACAAGACCTTTACTTTTGTCTGGACTTTTTCAGGAGAAATGAAGGTCCATGTACTTAACTAACCTTTCCTGAAACTATAATTTAGATTCTGTTTAGCCGTAGTACAATAATTACCTGTCATCACATAGCCTGAGCAATACTAGAGATAAGAGAAGAACAGGACTGCACTGTAGTGCTGACTAGGAAGATATAGTTTTAGAAACGTTGGATTTCTTTGCCCAGTGAGGCTGCTAAATTGACCTCAATAATATATCTCACCTCAATGAAAGGCAGAGAGTACCTCCAAACAATTGTATTCTGAATTGACCAAACAAAGAAACGTATCAGATTCAGCTTGTGGGAGGTTGTCAAAAAATAATGATAAATGATAGTAAGACAGAATCTATTGATTCTTTTCCAAGGAAAAGGTGCTATTAACAGCCAAGCTCAAGAGGGAGCCATACAAGACATATTTCATGAGAACAAGGGGTTACAGCTAAAGTTTACAACATATTTATACCTTGCATAATTAATATTAAATATGGCAAATACAAAGCCATGACCAATAAATAGAATAAATCAGCCTTTGTTATCATTTGTGTAATTTTTGTTTTAAGATCAGAAGGATTAATTCTAAGATGATGAACAAGAGCCCCAGAACTACTAAACAACAGCTGATTTACACCTTGCAAACACTCTCTGTTCAAGAATGTTCAAAATTATGAGACAATTAAAATTCATGAATTATAAAGTACAATACATTTATACTCCCATTTCTTTGCTTGTCTTGCTTCTGAGCCTTTATGATATACTATCACACCATTTTCGAGGTAGCCTTTGAAACAATGTATAATAAGCCTGCTACTTTTTAAAAAATAAGTTGGCCTTTTTCAAAATTACAGTTTAAGCCACACCTGTACAACACTTTCTCCAGGTGTCAGTCCCAAACATTCAGCTCATCTGATCATCACAGTCTACTTGCACAGCTCCTAGCTGTTTGCACCACAGAGGGTAGTATAGCAGCATCTTTATAGCAAGGTTTTTTACCATGTCATTTTCAATATTTTTGGGGTAGCACTAAAACATAAACATGAAAGAAGAAGCAGCTCTCATGTAGATGCACAATAAATTGGATGAACTATCCATAATGTGTTGGGTTTCTCTCCTGCATGGAAAACACATACCCTTCCATACTCTGAAGAATGAGTGAAGATTGCATTAGACATATTGTGATTGGATGCACATCGGCATCACTCTAAACATAGCTTTCCAAGTACATTGAGAAAATCTGGAGCCAGATGTTTCCATTCTCCTTGTAGGCTGGCCACAGGTACTGTCAGCCCATGAGGAAATTAATCTCTTAAAGCAGGTAACCTCTGGAATGAATAGATTCTTCAGACCAGTGCATGTTTCTTTTGGAATTTATTCTCAGCATGACTGGAGAAACAATTCAGCTGGCAAATGTCACTGAGCCCTTCAGTGAATACAACTGATGCTCAACTGATCTTCAGTTAGCTGAGTACACTGATTTGGTTTTATTATTTATTTATTTATTTTTACATTTTATATCCCACTCTTCTTCCAAGGAGCCCAGAGTGGTGTGCTACAGAGTGGTGTACTACAATATACTTAAGTTTCTCCTCACAACAACCCTGTGAAGTAGGTTAGGCTGAGAGAGAAGTGACTGGCCCAGAATCACCCAGCAAGTATCATGGCTGAATGGGGATTTGAACGTGGGTCTTCCCGGTCCTAGTGCAGCATTCTAACCACTACACCACACTGGCTCTCTTGGTTTTAAATATAGTTGGAATTTTCAAAAAGGTTTGGCTCTGGGACATAACGAGGCCATTTCACATGTGCCTGCAGAACCAGGCTAAGGGAGCCCAGCCTGGTTTTGCACATGCATGTGAACCACCAGGATCGGGCTGATCCAAGCAGTACCATGGTGGCAAACCTGCCTAAGTAGCCACCCTTGAAAATGAGGTTAAGGGAGCGAGAGCTCCCTTAATCCCGTATTTTAGATTATCTGACAGCCATGGCTGGCAGAATGCAGGGAGCCCAGGGAGGGGAGGGGGGATCTGCATCATAGTATTTCTAGGGGCTGGGATGACACATCCTGGTCCCCAATGCTCCCCGCTGCCTGGGTTCATGGGGAACAGTCTGGGTGTGCAGGGAGCACATCCAGCAATGCCAGATGGACTGTCTCTGGGGAAGGTAGGGGAACCCGCCTTCCCCACAGCCTGCTCTGGAGCCCTTCTCACTACTCATGAAAGAGGCTCAACATATCCCCCCCCCCTCCAATGCTTAGTGCTGAATTCCTTACACTAAGGAATACTCATCACTGTTAATGTTGTTCATTTATCCAACCGCAGTCCATATTGACTTTAGTAGATCTGCAGGAAAAAATAGCTATTTTCTCTCCCCACCGCCCCGCAACTCTCTTCTCTCATACCTTTCAATTACAAGGTGTGTGTGGAATTACAAAACTACTTAGTGCACAGTTTTTGTTCCTGTCTTGTTAGATGTCTTGATATTGTTGACATTTTCCCTTTATTGCAAATTGCTCTGTGTTTTATTAGGTCACTGGGCCATTGTGATGTTTTGAATAAATTTTGTTCAGTAGTTTTCTTACCATGGATGAGTTTAAAAAGTGGCAGAATATTTTCCTTGAGATTTTTGTTTTTCTCTCTTGACCAGTTTTTTTTAAAAAACCATTTCCACTTGTCATTTAAGCATATTTTCATTATTCTAAGTAAAGCAGACTAAGCTTTGCCAAGGTCCACTACTATTTGGAATGAAGCACATGATTAGTTTTTTGCCATAAAAGAATGAATTTGGAGTAAAATAATATATGGGGTTTCAAACATTTTTTTAAGAGCAGAAATGGAAAATATAAGACAAGATAACTAATTAGCTGGCTTATAATTAAGTCTATTCTCTCCTAATCTCATATATTTCAGAAGAGAGTTCAAATCCCTCTGCCATTCCATATCCAAAATGTGCTGCCTCAATAAAGCCCTCGCATTGTCATAATCCATTGTTATTAGGAACTCCACAGAGAGTCCATATGTCATAAGTTTTTAAATTATAATGTTTTACCAATCCAAACTGGTGAGTCATTCCGTACCAGTGGGGCCAAGCCAGATGGGAAATTTTAACCAAAAGTTAAAAATATAAGGCCAGGCAAAAGTTTCAGCGCTCTGTAGTCCTACTTCTAACCACACAACAGTATTGGGTGTACATCTCGGGACTGCCAAAGTTGATCTAAGGAATTCAAATTGTACTACTTCCAAAAACAGAAATCCCGACAAACACATATATGTATATAATAGCCGAGGAAGCACTCTAGCCTGGAGGAACCAAATAGCTGAATGGGCATGATTTCCATAAAATCTAAAAATAGCATTTGCTGACCTCTTGGCCTTCTCCCACATATACTTGGCTTGAGTACTCCAGCTGCCTATGGCTTGCAAGATAACACATCTTTTGTTCAATATTCACTCCATTAATCTGCCACTTATGTAGAAGAGGTATTCTCACAAAAACTACAACTTTAGTCTTCTGATAATTTATTGTTAAATATTACTCTCTGCAGTATTCTTCAAAGGTTTGTGATATCCTTCTCATAATGTAGGACACCTAAATGTTGCATATAAAACTCCTTTTGATTTACCAGAATACTTATTTATCAAATGTTGTAGAATTAATCCTTGGTCCAATGTGATTCGACCGGCACGAAATCCTGCCTGTTCATCTGCAATAATATTTTCTGAATCCATCCAACTCAACAATTTCAGATACAAATGCCTAGCATATAGCTTTCTTAAAGGTAAAGTGTGCCGTCAAGTCCATTTCAACTCCTGGCACCTGCACTGCCCTGTGGTTTTCTTTGGTAGAATACAAGAGGGGTTTACCATTGTCATCTCCCGTGGAGTATGAGATGATGCCTTTTAGTATCTTCCTATACTGCTGCAGCATGATATAGTACCAGCAGGGATTCAAACTGTTAAACTTCTGCTTGTTAGTCAAACATTTCCCCACTGTGCTACTTAAGGTGGTGCCTCCCACAGTCCCTAATCACACTTAAAAGGCTAATTGACCTATAATTAGATGGTTCACACCTATTCCCCTTCTTAAACATAGAGATAAAGATAGCAAGGCCCCAATCTTTAGGTAAATAAAACTACCAGGACTGACACCCACCAGTTGATATTAGATTTAATTTGTTCTATTGGTATAAATTCACCTCAAGGAGCCTTCCTGGATTTTGCTGTGATACTAAATCAGAAATCTCAGCAAGGGTGATTTGAGGGCCATTTTGGCAGAAGATCAATATTAATATTACAGCTCATTGTCTGTGTGTTTAGTACTCTATGTTTCATCTACCCCCCACAAATAGCAAGGGATGTGCACGAACCTGTTCAGAGGCCCTTTTATGGGCCTCCGAACAGGTTCGAATGACCGGCAGTTTGGCCAGTTCGAAGGAGGGGGGACACCTTTAAAGCTAGGGAGGGTGCTCTTACCCCTTCCACTGCATTTTCCCCACTGGCTCTGTATTTGGGTCTGGTGGGGCGACAGCGTACCTCCCTGGTGCCCTGTTCCCTTGTTGGACCATAATTGACCGGAAGTACTCTGTGTTCGAGAGCACGCACGTTGTGCTTGCTTGTGTGCAGTTTGGGCGTGCATGAGACATGTGCAAGGTACTTCCTGTTACTTCTGGTCTGACAAAAGAACGGGGTGGCAGGGCGGTATGCTGCTGCCACACCGGACCGTTTTCAAGTGTAGCACCAGTGGTGGGATTGTGGTGGGAGGGATAAGAGCACCCTCCCCCACCCTTAAAGGTGTCCCACCCTTAGAGCACCCTCCCCCACCCTTAAAGGTGTCCCACTCTTAGAGCACCCTCCCCCACCCTTAAAGGTGTCCCCCCGCCTTTGAACTGGCCCCTGCCAGTTCCATGCACATCCCCAATAGCAACCAATCTGTGGGTTAGGACCATGGCATGGGTGAGGGGGAAAGTGAGCTTTAGCTCTCTGTCTCCCACTGTGATCCTGATCCATATCAGTTTCACCCCATTGCTGAAGTTTTCATTGGCACCAGTATACCTTTATTCCACTATCATGCTGTGCTGGTGATCTCATCTTTGCCTTTATTGATCATGCTGCTTTGGTGGCCTCATCTTTGACCCAAAGATGGGATTGTTTCTGGATACAGATTTCAGCAGGTTGCATCCTAAACACACCATTTGTATTAGGGATGAGAAAATCTTCTATTATTTCTGCAAATACTTGTTTCCAGCTTGCAGAAAATCATACTGCTTGTTCAGGACATGTGTCAAAAGTGGATATTGAATGTTGTAGGATTTTCCAAACTGTGATTGCAATTTTTAATTTGCAAGTCAGTTTGGATCCTAGCATTAATGTCTGTTCTTCACAATGGAAGAGTATAGACCAAGGGTGTAGCTAGGGGAGAGGGGGGCTGTGTTCGCTGTGCCCCTCTCCCCAGTGGCCCCTCGGCATGAGAGAGATAATGAAGAAAATAGAGAGGGGTGGATCTGCGTGGCCTTCAGGAGCTGGAGGCCCCAGATTCTTTTAACCCATCCGCTCAGTTATAGCTATACCCCTGGTACAGACACAAAGCATGATTGTGCATTATTTCCAGTTTAGAAATAACATATTTTATTTGTTTTAAAAAAATTCAGGACAATAGGGATACACAAGACCAATGCCATCTTTGTCCTCCCTAGGTGAAGTATATTCACCTCCCTAGGTGAAGTATATTGCATTCATCCTTTTCTCCCTGGATGGCCAATCCACAGATAAGCCCACATTTGTTTTGTTTTGTTTTATTTGCTTATTTTATTATTATTTATTGAACATATTTTTATACCACACAAAACTCATGTCTCTGGGTGGTTTACAACAAAGTAAAAACAGAAAAGTAAAACTTAAGTTGAAACAAAAAAAGTTCAAAATGTTACAATTTTAAATTTTTTAAAATAATTTATTTAAAAAGAGCATTAAAACAATATTTAATTAAGAGCCTGGGTGAACAGATGCGTCTTTAAAGACTTTTCAAAAGCTGTCAGAGATGGAGAGGCTCTTATTTCACTAGGGAGCGCATTCCAAAGCCTCGGGGCAGCAGCGGAGAAGGCCCGTCCCTGAGTGGCCACCAGACGAGCCGGTGACAACTGCAGACGGACCTCTCCTGATGATCTCAGTGGGCGGTGGGGTTCATGACGAAGAAGACGTTCTTGTAAATACCCAGGGCCTAAGCCGTTTTAACTAATGTTTTCACTTTTTCTGTTGTCCTTTAATTTGCTTTGTTGTAAACCACCCAAAGACGTAAGTTTTGGATGGTATAAAAATAAGTTTTAAAAGGTCACCACATGGGGGCAGGACAGAGCTGCACAGGCCGGGAGGGGCAATGCTCATGAGTCTTATGTTGCTGATCCACTTTTCAATGTTCTAAAAGGGTGATAAAACATTGTTTAAACATTATTATTTCTTTAAAACAAAAGTGTGGCTAAGTGTGTTCTGATGTATAATTGGCCAAGAAATGCATTTTGTTAAAAGTGAGCTCTTGTTCAGCCCTCTGTGGATGTTGAATAATGGAATTATCAGCAAGACGGGAATACAGGGAGTCTGTACAGTAACTGATGCATAACCGCAGATATTATTGTCAGTTCTGGCATCCTTGTCTTTTTGCTTGCAAGTGTCAGGACAGCATAATCACGGTGTGATTGTTTGTCAGTAAGCACACGATTTGTGAATCCCTTCATTTCAGTTGCCAGCCAATCCAAAAAGTGTGATTTACATATATTTTTTGTCAGTGCTATGTTTGTTTGCACCAACAATCAACATCCGCTTACAAACTGAATGCCTATTATTTAAAATTAAAGACATGGCAAAATAAGGGGAGAACACGAGTGAACAATAGAGAGATGGCATATATGTTTTGCTTCACATAATAGCAACTGCAGATTCCTTAGAAAGGTTGTACAAAATCTGGAGCAATAAAAAAGAAACCTTAAGCTATGCACCTGTACAAATCCACAAATAAATTCAAAGTAATTGTCATCTCTCACCGTTATGCTCCCTGTGCTTTATTCATTATTTCAGTGTTGATCTGTTCTTTCCTGCTCACTTCAGCTGAAAATATTATGAAGAAATAACACAGAATACAGCTATTTCTGTGTGTTCACAGAATACATTGGTGTGCAGAAGGCTAGAAATGAAAGATGGCCGTCGTCAGTTCTGGGGGCGGGATACTCTGAATGCCAGGCCCTCCATGACAAAGAGGGAAGAAATATAGAATGTCCATATAGGATGCTCTTTGGTCCTTTATTCAGAGCCCAGTCAGAGTTTGTGCACATGTAACCTTGCGTGTGTGAACTTGCTCTCTGTTGAATGGGGAGTGAGTTGAATTATTATTATTATTATTATTATTATTATTATTATTATTATTATTATTATTTACCCTAGAGCAGTTACTCACTGTTTTTCAAACAAGGGGCCGCTTTGGCAAAGAAACCCAAACAAACAAAAAAACACCCTTGGATGTAAGAGCCATTTCGCACCATGTTGACTTCCTTGAAGTTCTGCACTTCCCCCTGAGTTGGGGAATCACTTTAAGAGATATGGAGCCCTGTTGAAACACAATGCCATCTTGGGAAGCATGCCCAAAGTGCTGGAAAGTGTAGTCCTTACCAATGTTTCCCCTTTAGAGCTCTGTGGGGAAAATGCTGGAAAGAACTACACTTCCCACAACTCCATTTGCACCTTCCAAGATGGTGCTGGGATTTGAGAGGGCTCTGTTTCTCTTAAAGTAGCCCCAGAGGCACTTGGCAAAGTGCAAGACTGTGCAGTGGAAATAGTCACCTAGAGTCAGGGTGGACTGTGCCCAGGCCTAATAAACAGTTAGGAAGTCACACTTAGGATCACTGGTTTCTGGGCCTTGCAATGAAGAATACTTCCCTAGAGGGGTGCTGTAGGAGGAAGAGGAATTCTGAAGAGACACTCTGAGAGAGAATAAAGAAGATCCCGAGGAAAAGCTGGATTTCCACAGGAAGAGTTTGTGAAGTATCTGAGACAGGGGGATCTAAGAAGAAGCAGAGATCAGAGGCCCATTCACATGTTATGTTCAACACACTCGTACAACAAATGTACAGTAACAGATCTGTACACAGGACAATCATTTACATGTTATGCTGAATGCAGGTACAGAAGAACACTTCCGATCTGTACCATGCATTTGAAGGGCCTATATTCAGGTCCACTTTTAAAATGAGTGCAGATACAGTCATTCACACACATACATGTGCGAGTGTACAGACATCTGAACACTCATACAGTGGAATGTCTGAATTGGGCTAAGGAGATTGGAAGGGAGGAGAGCTGGTCTGCTGGTAGCAAGCATGAATTGTCACCTCTGCTAAGCAGGATCTACCCTGGTTTGCATTTGAATGGGATACATGAATGAGCACTGTAAGATATTCCTCTTAGGGGGTGGGGCAGCTCTGGGAAGAGCATCTGCACATGCTTGCATGCAGAAGGTTACAAGTTCCCTCCCTGGCATCTCCAAGATAGGGCTGAGAGAGACTCCTGCCTGCAACCCTGGAGAAGCTCCTGCCAGTCTGTATAGATAATACTGAGCTACTATTGCTACTACTACGGATATTTATATATTGTTCTTCAACCAAAGTTCTCCAAGTGGTTTACATAGAAAAACAAAAACCACATAAATAAGATGGTCCCCTGTCTCCAAAAGGCTCACAATCTAAAATGAAACATACGGTAAACACCAGTGACAGCCACTGGAGGGATGCTGTGCTGGGGTTGGATCAATGGAGTTGGACCATCCATCTAGATGGACCAATGGTCTGACTTGGTATAAGGCAGATTCCTATATTCCTAAGGAAAAGAGAGTGGAAGGCTGTTGCTTTTGGAAGAGACAAGAGATGAAGTGACATGAGACTATGATAAATTGGGCTCAAGATGTGGGTCATAATATAGATATGGCAGCTTGGGAAAAATTATGGAAAACTGATTTAAAGTTCACTGCATGTTACACTTTAAAAGAAAATTATTATAAGATGATGTACAGGTGGTATTTGACACCTAAAAACTGGTGATAATGTATTAAAATGTTTCAAACAAATGTTGGAAATGTGGACATTGTGAAGGAACTTTTTTTCATATGTGGTGGTCTTGTAGGAAGGCAAAGGCTTTTGGGGACACGATATATAATGAGTTAAAAAAAAATTTTTTAATGACATTTCCTAAGAGCCCAGAATCCTTCCTGCTGGGAATAACACAAGGAGAGTTTTCCACAAGAAATTTAACATTCTTCATGTGTGCAACCACGGCGGCCAGAATACTATATGCACAGAAATGGGAGGACAATGAACTGCCCTCAAAAGAAGATTGGCTGATAAAAATTTTGGAATATGCGGAGATGGCAAAACTTACAGTACTGATAAGAGATCAAAATTTGGAAGGTTGTAAAGAAGACTGGAAATCATTCTTACTGTACCTAACGAACTATTTTCCTAATATTGATTTTTCAACAGGGTTTGAAATTTAGTAATATTAGCAGGCTGAGTAGACTAAAATCGAGTTTGGTAAGATATAGGATATATGTTTTGAATTATTATAGCAAGGGTTAATTGTATAGTTAGTGATTCGCGCTGATTGGTGAGCTGGAAGTCAATTTTTGTTTAATTGGATGTAATGAGATTTTCAAGATATTGTTAAAATCAATAAAAATTTAAAGCAAAAAAAAAAGAAAAAGAAAAAGAAAAGAAAAGAGAGTGGAAGTATTCTACCATCAAGCAGCTCTAGGTCCAGCACTTGGTGGAGACTATGGCCACATACCACAGACATGCCTCAGGATCAGCTTATCTATTTTATGGAAAATAAAACCTTGTGAGCCCTTCTGATCTGACTTGCTTTGTGAACAACAACTTGAAATCCTGTGTGTGCTGTGAATAAATGTGAATAATTTGTTCAAATTGGATCCCTCAGAGTTAAGCAATTATATGCCTGTCTCCCACCTCCCATGGCTGGGCAAGGTAATTGAGAGGGTGGTGGTCTCCCAGCTCCAGACAATCTTGGAGGAAACTGATTAACTAGACCCATTTCAAATTGGTTTTCGGGCAGGCTGTGGGGTGGAGACTGCTTTGGTCGGTCTGATGGATAATCTCTAGTTGGGAATTGGCAGAGGGAGTGTGACTCTGTTGGTCCTTTGGGATTTCTTGGCAGCTTTGAGTACTAACAACCATAGTATTCTTCTGGAACATCTGCAGGCATTGGGGTTGGGAGGCATTGCTTTACAGTGGCTCTACTCCTACCTCTCAGATTCAAAATTGTGTCACTTGGAGACTGCTGCTCTTCAAAATGTGAGCTTATGTATGGTGTTCCCCAGGGCTCCATACTCTCTCCAATGCTTTTTAACATCTACATGAAACAGCTGGGAAAGATCATCAGGAGATTTGGTGTGGGGTGTTATCAGCATCCTGATGACACCCAGAACTATTTCTCCATGTCAACGTCATCAGGAGAAGGCATAACCTCTCTAAATGCCTGACTGAAGACGGTAATGGGTGGGCTGAGAGATAAACTGATACTGAATCCAAGATGGGGTCACACTTCCCCAAAAGGAAAAGGTACACAGTATGGGAGTGCTTCTGGATCCACACCTCTCCATGGTACCTCAGGTTGAGGCGGTGGCCAGAGGAGACTGCCTTGGTCGGCCTGATGGATGATCTTCACTTTCTATAAACTTCCACTGATATGCCAGCTGCAGCTGTTTCTTGAGATAAATGACCTCAGAACAGTGGTACATATGCTGGTAACTTCCAGTGTTGACTTCTGCAATGTGCTCTATCTGGGGTTCCCGTTGTACATAATCCAGAAACTGCAGTTGGTTCAGAATGCAGCAGCCAGATTAGTCTCTGGGTCATCTCGGAGAGACCACTTTACTCCTGGGTTAAAACAGCTACACTGACTACTGATAATTTTCCAGGCAAAATACAAAGAGCTGGTTTTAACCTATAAAGCCCCAAATGGTTTAGGCCCTGGGTATTTAAGAAAACATCTTCTTCACCATGAGCCCCATTGCCCATTGAGATCATCCAGAGAAGTTCGGCTCATGGGGCTGGGCCTTCTCTGGCTTGCCCCAAGACTGTGGAATGTGCTCCTTACTGAAATACGAGCCTCTCGATCTCTGACAACTTTTAAAAAGCACTTGAAGACTTATCTCTTCACCCAAGCTTTTTAATCTGACTGTGGTTTTAAGTTCTTATTTTCTATGTTTTAACTTGTTTTATGTCACTGTAAACCACCCAGAAATGAATGTTTGGGGTGATGTACAAATTTAATAAACAAAGCAACAAATAAATTTATAAATATTATTCTACCTGCAGATCCTGCTCTAGCTCTAAGTGCGTGTGTGTGTGTGTATGTTGTCACGCCCTTGATCTCCGACAGCGAGGAGGAAGGGGAAGCTGTCAACATTCCAGGCGATGCAGGAGTGTCTGAGGGGCAGAGCCCGGCTGTCAGTATTCATGAAACAGCTGTGGATAATGACTCTGAGCAGGCACAACAACCTGAGGCAGCAGAAATCGTGAAAGACCAATCGGAAGAAGAGCTATGTAACCAACCTCCGCCGACCCCCCAACAGCGGCGTGTCACGAGACGCAGGGATCAATTAGAGACTCTTAGGAAAAGCAAACGCCTATTGCAGAGGGCTGATAAGCCTTAAATCCCTGCCAGCTGGGAGCTCTCATTGCTTGCACTATATATCACGTCGTGAGTCGGCTACTCCCTGCTGAAAAACAACATTTGTCACTATATGTCAACAGCGTGCAGCCAAGTCCGGTCGAGACCGTGACATATGTATGTATGAACATTTACAGGCCACTTTTCTACTTCACAGTAAGATCTTCAAAGTGACTTGCAATAAAATTGTGGCTGACTTGTTTCACAGGCTTAGGTCTTGCTCCACCCTCGCAAAGAGCCAGTCACCTAGCTGTGCTCAAGGCTTGTCTCACAGTGCATCATACAGGAAGTGGGATGAGGACTTGACTTCTGCTTCTTTCTCCTCCCTGCAAAAGCTGTGTTTCCTGCCAGGAATATGTCCCTGAGGACTGCATGACCTTCAGGGATATATTCCTGGCAATAGAAAGAGCTTTTGTAGGGAGCAGAGAGAAGTGAAAATTGTGTCTTCATCCCCCTCCACACACACAGTGAGATGAAATGACGTTCAGCATAACTAGGTGTCAGCTCTTTGTGAGGGTGAAGCTCTTGTTCTGCTCTTCTAAGCTTGTATAACTTGAAGGCCACTAAAAAAAATAAAACTGAAATCATTAATCAAAAATAACAGCAGCAGCAAACAATATGCAAAACAAAGTAGCAAAGCAAAATTAAAACAGGCAGGGGCGTAGCAAGGTTGGAATGGGCCCAGAGACAAGATTTTAAAATAGGGCCCCCCTCACTGAAGCTCAGCTCATGAAGTAAAGAAATATTAAATGAGGCTGAATAGTGGTAACAAAAAGCAACACACACACATACACCTATGTGCCACAATAGAACATCATCCTAAATTTTTTTTTTTTAAGGTTTTGTAAATTGTGGATGATGCAGGTCACTTCATGGTACTAGAGAAATTCATGCTGTTCTGGTAGCTCTAGGTCTTAACACTCACGTCAATTTTGGAGGATGAATACAACTAGAAGAAGCCCGGGCGGGTGCGCAGCTAGGGGAGTCAGTCATGTGACTTGCCTCTGGGGGGCCCCCCAAGGCAGGGGGCCCCCAGACAACTGTCTCCCCTTGCCCTATTATAGTTAACGCCCCTGAAAACAGGCTCAGTGCATGCAACATCTGGTAAAACAAAAAGGTCTTGCTGATCTGCCCCAAAGCCTGCAGTATGGGGGCTGTGCAAGGCCTCAGAGTAGGGTTTTTCAACCTTGGGTCCCCAAATCTTGTTGGACTACAATTTCTATCATCCCTTCAGCCATTGTGGCTGGATACGATGAGAGTTACAGTCCAAAAACATCAGGGGATCCAAGGTTGAGAACCCTTGCATCAGAGGGAAGGAGTTTGCAAGTTCCCTCATGTATGCAAGAGCGCATGTGTTCTATTACATGGCAGATGGAACATTGCTCAGTATCTCAGCCATTGATTTTCTAATTTATGGATTTTTACACTTTTTTAACAGTCACACTGAAAATTCATATTGGATTGAAAAGCAGGATATTAAATCCTCTAATTAACTAACTAAATTAGCATTCATCATATTGCAACCGGAAACCACACAGTTTCAAACTATATTGCTGGCCAGGGCTTTCTAAGTACAATATATTGTCAGTATCCAACAGATTACATGAAAAGGATTTGCTAGCAGTTAACTATATGAGATGCTTAAAACCAATCAAGAGATGAGGAGGGAGTACATTTTCTTGGCTTTTCACCTACTATTCACCTGGACTTCTGAGTTAGCAAATCTTTCAACCACCTTACACTATGTAAATCATTTGGAATATCAGTGAAAGCAGGTGAGCTGAAGTGCTAAAAAAAATATGGGGGCTGCAAGTGATGCCAATTAGGTAGAAAGAGGCCACATAAATAGTTTCCGTAATTGCTTGCTCTGCGTTGGCAAAAGAAAACTGAATGTGAAACTGACTCGGTAGTCAAGTCTAATTGATATCTTTCTTCATCTGTTTCAGATGAAAAAGAACAAAACTTTCGACTCATTAGGTTGAATTAGTATTAATTGAAAAGTCCTAACATATTTTGGATTTTCCTAAGAGATTTATTTATTTATTTATTTATTTATTTATTGAGGAGTGCGAGTGTTACACAGCGGGGGAATGACTTGATTAGCAAGCCAGAGGTTGCTGGTTTAAATCTCCACTGGTTCATTTCCCATACTATGGAAAAACACCTATATCGGGCAGCAGCGATATACCTGTAGGAAGATGCTGAAAGGCATCATCTCATACCACACGGGAGATGACAATGGTAAACCCCTCCTGTAGTCTACCAAAGACAACCACAGGGCTCTGTGGTCGCCAGGAGTCAACACTGACTCAAAGGCACACTTTACCTTTACCTAATATTTAATGTCTCCCAAGCTCTCCTCCAAAGTGTAACATGTCCTCTTGGCACGCACACAAACACACCTTAGAGTTAACAAGTGCTCACAACCATTTTTGTATTGGGCTATATACCTGGAAAAGCATACATCGACATTACAGAAATCTACATTTCGTCATCTACATATATTGAGAGCTTCAGGATACGCTACTGAACTAACTACTTGCCTACCTAGAACATTTCTGATGGAAATGCAGAGAAACCTTTCCATACATATCTTGAAAATAGTGTAAACTGACAGAAGTAAGGGCATGTAGGTAGGCACAGTTAGACTGAAGAGGGGATGGCTTTGCAAAAACTGTAGTTATTTCCAACTGTTTTTCCCCCTGCCTCTGCTAGTCTGCTTTGAGAAATGGCAGCAATATGTTTTTAAGTTGGAAGCAGCACTTTTCTAATGTACCTTGACCTTAAAACAAGAAGCCAAACAGAAGGCATTATCTCTTCCCACCATTCCCCTCCCCATTTCTTCCCTCCAGGTTTCCCCTGCCATGACTATATTGCTGTGTATTTTGTAGCCAGGCAAGAATTACAAATAGTTCCTTCAGTTGAAGGGAGAGACAGGGCAATATGTGGACAAGACAGCTTGCATTACTGGAAGGAATGGTGCACTGCTTTTTTCCTTGTGTGAAAAACTAAAGTGCTTGGGAGATATAGAGCTTTTAATGCCACATGTGGTTGTTTCATGGCTCCCTCCTTGCCACTTTCAAACTGATCTGTGTGTATGTCAAGGGCAGTGAGGAAAATGAATTTCTGCCTGTCTGAAATTCCCTGCATGATAGACATTGGAAGTTGCCGTGGAATTTGTACAACTGCCAAAATAACAAATCCCCTTTAAGAGGAAGGTAATCAAATATGAATAGATATGCTAAGATGCAGAGAGAGTTATGAGTGATAGGTACAAAGAAGCAAAGCAAAAACCTGATTAACTAACTGTATTAATTAGGCAAGAAGGTGAGCGCAGTGACATTTTAAATGGTCTCCATCAGTGGCTGTGGATTTGGCTTTAATAATTTTTATAACTAAGTTTAATGCCGTCTAATTAGCTGATCTCACATTACAGATTTTCTCAGTTCAGTTGAAATGGATTTAAATATATACACAGGCAGGATCGGAGCAAGATAGGCTTAAACTCATCTCTCTTTGATGCAGTGATAGTGCCATTAATATACTAGGACATGTTACGAGGAAACCTCTAGTAATGGAATGCTCTGCCATTTGTATGTAGGCTACCAATATACGTGCCACAATATCAAAATGGAAGATTAGCACATTAATCCAAGCTAAATGTCCTATTTAACATGACTGGTAATAAGAAATCTCTCAAGGCAATGATGTGTTTCTAAGACAGGAGATGTTTGGAAAGTTAAAGAGAAGTGAAAAACTTACTTTTCTGACACCTTCTTCCAATATAACCCTCCAGGCAGGAACACACGTTGTTTCTCATGCACTGCCCATTGTTCTTACATGAAGGATTGCAAAAAGCTAATTGGAAAAGAAAAGAAAGACATGAATTTCACTAATAACAAGAACTGCAGAATAGCTAATAGCAGCCTGATGCTATGGAACAGAAGTTTGGCAATGCAGGGCTAAGAACTGAGATGGAAGGACAGGATCCTGGACTCATCTTGGGTATACCTTCTGTTTTTCACTTGTGCTTCCTGTTGGCACTTGTCATGAGGTGGTTCAGTAGCACTGGGGGGGAAATGACACCTGTGAAGCTTTGTGAAGGGCAAAGTCCCCATATCCTGACAGTTGGGGGGCCTCATTGGAAGCAAGCATCTCATTCATAGATCAGCATACTGAGACAATACATTTTGATTGAATGACCACAAATGGAACAGAGCAGGTTTCTTTTATTTTTGCTCCAGAAGAAGGTAACACACCAAAAATGTACTGGACAAATGTATTATCTAATAACCTTTTCTCTTTCTCGCATCTTTTTGAAGATTTGCCTTCTTTGTTTAGATTTCCAGTTCCCTTGGTGCCTGCCCCTTCCATTTTCCCTGTTTAGCATTCAACTGATTGTTGTGTTTTTAGATAATGAACCACCCAGGGACTTGTATAGGGGGGCAGTATCAAAACGTGTCTAATAAATAAATAAATAAATAAAATAGAATTGAATAGAATTGAATTAAATAACTGAAGAGAAGCAGAGAGGTTTGTTTGGACAGGGCAGAGCTGACTCTATCCCATTTGGAAGGCATAGCACGTTACTGTAGCTATGGTCATGCAAACCACAACTGCTATGTCTATTAGTGGAACTGGAGTATAAATCCTGCAGTATACGATGGTTTCTTTGAATGGAGAATCATTGGAAACCAAACCAAAAGAGTTGCAAACCTCTTCCTTTCTTTGAAGCCATTCTGGAGGTCTGCAATTTTAACCTACTGACTATCCATTCTTTCTTTTTTGTTTAAGTCTGAAGTAGTAATAGGGTCGCTACATTTTCTGGCAGACCTCCTGGGCCTTGAATGGCTGAATGAAAAGCAAAAATTCAACATAAATATATTGCCACAATGGGTGAGGTGGCATCTGTTGAATTTCTGCCTGCCATACAACTGTCAAAGTACAGAAGCCATGCCAGGAATAGGCTTTTAACAAGGGATTGCCAATACATTTTTCACGTTTCTGCTTCTTAGCATACAGTAGCATGCACTACTATATCTAGTTCTATTAAATCACAAGAGAGTCAGCTAGAGGGCACAGTAATACTTTGGCAGGACATGTTAGGATGTTAAAATGGGCTTCAGAAATAGTGGTCAGGCTGGTTATGGTCAACCAAAGCCGTGTATTGCCTCAACCAAACACAAGGTCAATAACATCTGAAAGCTTGCTTAATCATACTGATAGAGCAACTGATCCAGCGAAAGTTAATTTGCCAAGTCCCATCTATCTATCTATCTATCTATCTATCTATCTATCTATCTATCTATCTATTTAACATTTCTATCCTACTCTTCTAGAGCACTACATCATTCTGTTTATCCTCACAACAACCCTCTGAGGTAGGTTAGGCTGAGAGATAAGTGACTGGCACAGAATCACCCACTGAGTTTCATAGGTGAATGAGGATTTGAACTCCGGTCTCTCCAGTCCTAGTCGAACCACTACACCTCAGTGGCACCTCAGGGTCTCTATTGATATCAGTGGGAGAGGTGTAATCCCAGTGATACCTCAGTGGCTCTGTTGATATCAGTGGGAGAGATGTAATCCTAGTGAAATCAAATACTTTACTTTGGCTAGATCAATCCACTGTTCGATTCAACACTAGCCCTGATTGGGCACTTTATTGGCTATGGATACCATACTCTTCCCCAACTCACTCTGCTTACAGTGTTTGTCTGAAGAAACAAATGCTTACTCAGGGAGAGATGGTCTCAGGGATTAGGAATACATGGGCCCCAGCATTCCTAAACATGGGGACAATCTCTTTCCAAGTACAGCATGTGTCTCTTCATAATGGTATATAATGCCTGAACAGGGCTAATGCAATCAAGTTATCATTTTCATTTTTTGTTTAACATTTTATGCCTATTATGATTGCACCACATGAAGATGATATCGCAATGTGTGGGAAAATTTAAGAGATATTTTTAAAAAGTTGTAAAAAAGGAATCTTTTTTTTTTTAAAGTGAGAAACTGAAGGACAGCTTTGAATAATGGGAAGCTAATTGCAAATTCAGTGACAAAAGTTTTGCAAAGTCAGTGACAAAAGAGCTCTTTCTTGACAACTGTAGCCCCCCTGCTGCTATCTCAGGGGAAAATGTCTTGACATGTTCTGTGGGATATGAGACAGCACTGAGTATAACTATAGTTTATATATATAATTTTTCTTTAAAACAACACATCTTATAATAGCAGGAATATCTTTGTGGCTTCTTTTTGTATTCAGTTGGATACCGATTGCTTTCCATTTTACTTTTCACATTTAGTATAAAATATTACTACTCTCTGCTCCTGAAACACATTTCTTCTATAGCCCACTGTCTTAATTGATGTGTACGCCAGCTTTAGTTCTGCTTTGTTGCATGTGACAAGTATCTCCAGATGGAGGTATGCATCTTCATCCATCAAGTCCAATGAGAACCAGATGAGCATCACAATATGCATTTGCATCAGTTGTTCATGAATACTGTGTCTATTATATATTTTGAACAGTTGATTGATTGGTTTGTTGGTTGGTTGGGGCAAAATAAAGTCAAATCTCCTGATGACCTACAGATACCAAATTTTACATGAACAATTGTGCCACTTCAATTAGCTGTATGCACTACTTTCAACACCTGAATATGCTGGGGGCAAGAGTTTTTTTAATTAAAAAAATTAGAAGAAATTCTGCATATAATCATATTTGAACTGTTATTATTCTCAACTTATTTTTAATATTCGATAATCAGATCAATAAATCCAGAGCAACATCATCCCCTAGAGAAGCAGAAGATCTTTCTCAGATGCAAATGTAGTGATTCAAATTTATGAGATATGGTAATTATTCCATAAAATAGGGATGTGTGCAAATTGATTTTTGTTATTCAGCTTGAGTTTGAATTGAATCAGGCTGATTTGATTTGAGCTTAAATCAGGTGGCCTCAAATCTGAGGACAGCAGATTCAAATATGGGGGCAGCAGATTTGATTGGGGACAATCAAATTTGATTCAATTTGAATTGAATTTGAACCAATTCATCTGAATTTTAAAAGACTAGGGGGCACCAAATCAGATTAGATATTAGGGCCCCATGGGGGCCAATCAGCATGCAACCCCCCAAAGAATCGGGCAAAGGAGAATTTTTAGAAATTTGTATGTGTTGTTGCTTCATGGTTGTGAAATGACTTCTTCATTCCCTATGAAGAAATCATTTCACAACCAAGAATTCACACATAACAGTTCCTAAAAATCTACCCCTGGCAGTGATGGCAGAAGCCCGGAGGGGACAAAATGGAGATCGCTGAGGACAAAATGGAGGCTTGAATAGCTGAATTGATTTGAGCTTGAATCAAGAGTGATTTGATTCAAACTTGAACCTTGAATCCTCAAGGGTGATTGATTTAAGGTCGAGTTACTCAAATCACCCAGATTCAAGTAAAATCAATTCGGCCATGAATAAATGCTCACATCCTTACAATAAAACAAATAATGTTTGGAAAACTTGACAAATTTCAATCTGTTACTTCCCTTTTGCAAGTACATTAATAAAAAATTCTATTACCTAAATTAAATGTATTGAGCTTTCCCATAAGTGTAATCTACACAAAATGACTTTGGTCAATAATGGATCTCATCTACTGGTAATACTATATAATACTATATACAGAATATGTATTTATTATTTTTAAATTTATATACTGCCTTTCATTAAAATAATCTCAAGGTGGTATATATGTGTGTGTGTGTGTGTGTGTGTGTGTGTGTGTGTGTCTACTTATTTAAAAGTTTTGTACTACACCTTTCATGGAAGCACTTAAGATGGCCTACAATGGTTTAAAACACCAACAATGAATGCCATTTCAATGTTATGTATTTTGCTTTGGATGAAATTGTGATATGACTTCATGTAATAAATACTAGGGGTGTGCAATTCGGGTTTTCGGGTGATTCAGCTCGGACCCGAACCGAATCACCCCTGTTCTGTTTTGTGCCCGAATCTGGGTCACCCGGATCACCCTTGATTCGGTTCGGATTCGGATTTAATCCGAATCTGAATCTGAATTGATTCAGGGGGTAAAAAGGGGCCCAGGGGCAAAATTTTGGGGTGGGGTGGTAGTGCCCAATGGGTAGAGTCTACCACCCCAATTTCAGGGGGATTGGGCAAAGTCCTGCTTTTTGGTGAATTTTTGACATTTTAGTGACTTTGGGGCAGTTCGGGGGCATAGCATGGGATCTGGGCAAAAGGAGTGGGGTGGGGTGGTATTGCCTAATGGGTGCAGGCTACCACCCCAATTTCAGGGGGATTGGGCAAAGGGCTGATTTTTGGAAAATTTCTGAAATTTTCATGTCTTTGGGGCATATTGGGGCAGAAAGTGGGGCCTGGGGCATAATAGTGGGGTGGGGTGGTAGTGCCTAATGGGTGGAGGCTACCACCCCAATTTCAGGGGGTTTGGACAAAGGGGTGATTTTTTGAGAATTTTTGAAGTTTTAGTGACTTTGGGGCAGTTTGGGGGCAGAAAGTGGATCTGCCCCAAAAGAGTGGGGTGGGGTGGTAGTGCCTAATGGGTGGAGGCTACCACCCCAATTTCAGGGGTATTGGGCAGAGGGCTGATTTTTTGGGAATATTTGAATTTTGGGTGTCTTTGGGGCAGATTGGGGGCAGAAAGTGGATCTGCCCCAAAGGAGTGGGGTGGGCTGGTAGATAGTGCCTAATGGGTGGAGGCTACCACCCATCCCCAATTTCAGAGTGATTGGGCAGAGGGGTGAATTTTGGTGAATTTATTTTTATGAGGTTTGTCTTCATAAGGTGAAGTGTGCTAAATTGATTACTTCCTCATATTATTCATAGTAATAGAGAGTGTGAAAAAGTGAAAGTGGGGTCATGCGAGTTGTCTAATTGAAAAAAAATCTCATTTGCTATGATTGAATGAGAATTCACACCTCAGAAGTCACTAAAAATTCAAAAATTCTCAAAAAATCACCCCTTTGTCCAAACCCCCTGAAATTGGGGTGGTAGCCTCCACCCATTGGGCACTACCACCCCACCCCACTATTCTGCCCCAGGCCCCACTTTCTGCCCCAATCTGCCCCAAAGACATGAAAATTTCAGAAATGTACCAAAAATCAGCCCTTTGCCCAATCCCCCTGAAATTGGGGTGGTAGCCTGCACCCATTAGGTATTACCACCGCACCCCACTCCTTTTGCCCAGATCCCATGCTATGCCCCCGAACTGCCCCAAAGTCACTAAAACTTCAAAAATTCGCCAAAAATCAACCATGAACCGAATCACCCAAATTTTTCAGGTCCGAAATTCGGGTGATTCGGCTCGTGCCCGAAAAATATCGGCGGACATCGGGGGTGATTCGGTTCATCCCCGAATTACCCGAAATTGTTCATTTCGGGCACAGATCGTTCTGTGCTCGAAATTTTTTGCACATCCCTAATAAATACCTGGTGAACAGATTAAATCACTGGGGGAAAGGCATTCCTTCATGAGCAGAATTATGTTGTTCCATCTTACCAGACTGACACTGAAGTCCAAAGAAACCATAAGGACAAGCACATGTATTTGGCCGAATGCAGGTCCCTCCATTTAGGCAAACAGGATTACAAACAGCTGTATATAAAAGGAAAAAAAGATCCCCTGAGTAGGGAAAAAACACCTCTCCAGCATTTGTTTGTTTGTTGTTCTAGTTCTTCACAAGCAATGGGACATTCTTGTTCTATTAAAATTAGAAGAAAATGGCCAAAGAGCCATCTTGTCCAGCTTCCTGTTTCCCATAACCAGATACTCCTAACCAAGCATGATTCTGCTAATCCCACAAGGTTATGAAGGCAAAAACCTTTCTCTGTTGCAAGGAGCAACAGCAGGAGAGGAGGCATGCCTTCATCTCCTGCTTGTAGGTCTCTGGAAAAACAGGATGCTGAACTAGACAGGTCTTGGGCCTGATCCACCAGGGCTATTTTTATGTTATGTTATTTATGTTAGGAAATGCAACAACTGCAGCTCAACTCACTGTGTATATTTATATGTAATCTACTGTGAAGCTAGAAGGGGCACTGTAGTTTCCTCTGTACTGGTTAGGCTAGCTAGGAGTTTCTATTCTCCTTCTGGTTCCTTTTGTCCCTATTCCTGTGCGAGTCAGCAAGTTCTGTACTGATCTCTAAGTACCTCTTTTGTTTGTCTTACAAGTAAAGTTGTCTTAAATCTAGTGTTTGTTCTGAAACCACACAGACAGTTCACGTTCTGCAACAAAGGCCCTTTCCCATTATTGTTCATCAACAACTAGCATTCAGTAGCATAAGTACCATCCAACACAAACTTGGGCATGTTCAAGTCCATTGATTTTAACAATATCTGTAGCCTTAATTATGTGTAGTTCTGCAATGGATTATGGTTAGAAGGTTTTTCTGAGTGTCCTTTAATATTGTTTTTCCATCTATATCCTAGATACACATTTTTGAAGCATAATACTCTTTAAGCCATTTCAGACAACTATTTTTTTTTCCCATTGTGCAAGTCAGTAAGGCTTTTCTGGTTCCTTGGAAATGTCATGGTACAGAAGTTCAGCATGCACTGGTCTCTGCTTGTTCATAGCATAAAAGGTGTGCATTCTGTTTTAGCATTGCTGTAAAGAATTTGAGGAGTCTGTCAGGAAAATCTATAAACAATTTAAACTGGCATTTGTGTGCACAAATCATCTTAGTCTTTCTGATTTCAACAGGACGTAAACACTTTAAGGGAAACCAGCTTGTTTTATTGGTTTGTGGATCAGATTGAGAGAATTTATAAATGCGTATTTCAAGTTATGACTTGAAATACATCTGAACAAATCATCTATAGGCTTTTAAGAATGCTTAGTTAGGCATGCAGAATTCCCCTTATGAAAACTATGAGAATTATAAGAGGAAACCAAAATAATATATACAATGGGCACAACCCACAGAAAGAAAGTTAAAGGTAAAGTGTGCCATCAAGTCGATTTCGACTCCTGGTGCCCACAGTGCCCTAGGGTTTTCTTTTGTAGAAAGTTAGGCACAGCTAATTGCCCCTGAAACCAATTAGGGGCATAATTACAAATGTATGCCTAATTTTCACTGGATTCCATCATAAAGGTGTAGAAGGCAATCAAGCAAGTATGATAAAACACATTTGAATACACTGGAAAAGAAAGATCAGCCCAATAGTCTGGGTGGGTTTTAGAGCCTAAAAGCACTTGTTCAGGTGGGAGACTCAGAAATAATCATGATTCATGCAATTTATTCAGAAGAACTAGTAGGAAAATCAGTGTATGTGTTAAGCTCAAAACCAGAGACAGACACTGATTTTGAATTTTAGCACAATTAGATCCTCAAAACTATTTACTCCAGATTTTGTCCCACTGAAGCCTCTACTACATTGTACTTGCATAATAAAACCAAGTATAAAAATAACTTGTAAAAAATCACCCTGCTTGTTCTGGGTCCCACAATGCTGGTGAAACTAGTTTGTGAGAGACTGCTTTCCTGAAATTACCAGCCACAGAGTTGCCTCAACTACTGTATTTGTGCTATTTCCCGTTAATTAGACATTGAAATATAGCACCCTTTGCTTATCCCATAAATCAGGTCTGCACAGCTTCTGATTCACCAAGCTGAATGCAGCCCACCAACCATATAGTTTTGCCTGCCAGGGCCCAGCACTTACCGTGCAACCTAGGCAGGTCCTCCTAGCAGGGCTGCAGCCAGTGGGGAAACTTGAGGAGCAACTCTTCACTTCAATTTTTTGAGCGTAGAGGAGGAAAGACATTAGGGATGGAGAGATATGGGTTATTAGGTTTGGGGTGTGTGTGTGTGCGTGCGCGTGCATGCGTGGGGTGGGTTTCAGTAAAATGAGGGTGGGATTCCTCAAATGCATATATAGGTTCTGCATCCCTGCCTCCTAGGTATGCAGCAGAAAGAAAAGACCTTTTTAGGGTGCCAAATATGGCTTGAGTGCACCATTTGGCTTGGTGGGTTACAGTTGTGCAAGCCTGCCATGCATATTTGTTAAGGGCAAATGAAAATCATGGCCACCTTGGATTTTATGAAATCTCAATCAGAATACCATGTTAATGGAACCATGTTATGTTTCTTTTTAGAATGTGAGCCCTTTGGGGACAGGGTTCCATCTTATTTATTTATTTATTTATTTGCTATTTCTCTGTGTAAACCGCCCTGAGCCATTTTTGGAAGGGCGGTATAGAAATCGAAGAATTATTATTATTATTATTATTATTATTATTATTATTATTATTAAAAGGGAGAACACGTGAAATCAAGAAATCTCAATCAGAATACCGTGTTAATGGAACACACAAATGCAGTGGAAAAATAAATACTAAATAAATGGTGTAATCAATCCATATATTCATATATTCATATATTGCTGTCAAACATAATGTGCACAAAGGAGGAGACAAGCTCCTATATGGACCCAGAGAGTATAGTTTCTAATGTTTCTTTAAAGTATCCTTAATGTCATTGATAATAAACCTCATGGGTCACTGAAGAAATGAAGAGTTATGGGTGCACACATTCCAGATCCAGGAAGCAGAGCAGCTGACTAAGACAGATGAATTCCAAGTTCGAAGCCTTGAGCAGCTGACTGAGGTGGAGAGGTTCAGATTTCCAGAGTTCCAAAATGCATAAGAGTAGTCCTTGAAAACTGCCTAGATACCAGTTTCTGGTATCTAGATACTTCTGGATACTTTATTTTGATCATTGTGCCTCAATGCATTCTCCCACTCCACTCAAGGGCACAGTGCCCATGGAAGGATTTCCTAAAGATCAAGAGAGCTATGCTCCTTCCTTGTCCCATTGCCAGGTGTACATACAAGCAGTGCATCAGCAATACACTGTCTGTGAGCACCTCACATTTGCCCATCCAACCTTCCGTCCACAGCACAGAGAAGGGGGGCAATGGGAAATGCACACAGACATTCCATTCCCTGATCTGCCCTGATACACCACTTCTTCTTATTATTATTATTACCCTGATCTGCCCTGATACGCCACCACCACCACTACTACTACTACTACTACCACTTCTTCTTCTTCTTCTTCTTCTTCTTCTTCTTCTTCTTCTTCTTCTTCTTCTTCTTCTTCATCTTCATCATCATCATCATCATTATATAAAATCAACAACAACAACAACAACAATAAATCAATAGTGGTGCCAATAGTTGTTGGTGCCCTTGGCGCAGTACCAAAAGAACTGGAACACCATCTTGACACCTTGGGCATCAATAAAATTACAACACATCAACTACAGAAGGCCACACTACTCGGGACAGCATGAATACTACAACACTACCTTTAATTTTTCTTTATTCATCCTAGACACTGAGATAGGGACCAATAATTAAAGTATCAAATCCAGTAAATAACATCTGGTAGACTGTGTGTAAATAGCATAACAATAATATAATATATTAATAAATTAATACAACTGATAAGCATTTAGCTCACAATACGCCTGATCTGACAGTCACCGAGATAACTGGGTTCTGATAATTAATATTGCAATCCCAGGGGATAGACAAGTCAATGAAAAACAGTTGGAGAAAATAACTAAATACAAGGATCTTCAGATTGAAATTGAACAGCTCTGGAAAAAGAAAACAATGGTGCCAATAGTTGTTGGTGCCCTTGGTGCAGTACCAAAAGAACTTGAACACCATCTTGACACCTTGGGCACTGATAAAATTACAACACATCAACTACAGAAGGCCACACTACTTGGGACATCACAAATAGTACAACAATATCTTTAGTTATCCTAGACCCTTGGAAAAGGTCCAATAACCAAACTACCAAATCCAGTCAATAACATATGGTAGACTGTGTGTAAATATAATAATAATAATAATAATAATAATAATAATAATAATAATAATAATAAAAAACAATAATAAACAATAATAATATGTGTATGCATGCCAAGAAGGAAAGGAGAATAGCAGGGCCCTATGGGGAACTCTCAGTAGACACTGTGCCCTCAGTATGGAAAGATCATGCTGTACATGGTTGTACCTGTGTCACAAGAAGGGCTGCTCCATCCAGGTTTGCATTCACATTCATCTGGTGCTACACATTTCCCGCCATTGTGGCAATGCCTGCTACATACCACTGGAAAAATAAATCAGGCCAAGGTTAATTGAGCAAATTATAAGGATATTATTTTTTCTTTAAATTATGCTGATTGAAAAATCCAGAGCTTCTGTCATGAAACTATTGAAATTCCTCAAGCGTTTTGTGACTAAAACTGAAATTAAAATGTAACCCCTTCCTTTCCCCCTCATTAATTATATACACTTTCAACAGGATTTACACAGTGGCGTCTTTTAAGTATTCCAGCTACATTAGTGTAGACCTGTACAGAAAGAAAATTCCATCAAGGGCCACCTAATATTCAAACACAGAGCAAGGGCTTCATTAATGACACTCTTAATATATGTTTGCTGTTCAACTGTAATATGGAAGTCTTTAAAGGAAGATCATTTTAAAAGATATTCGAAATACTGAGCATATTTTGCTTACTGCACTGAACAATCGCTTGAATTCTTAATGGCAGCATTTCCCTCTCTTTTTATATTCTCTGAGTATCACTGCATTCACTTGCACAGCTTTGAATTTCACAAACATTCCCATAAACAAAGCTTTCTCTGCTCTGAGTGCTTTTATACAACAAATGTTGATAAAGATGTGCATAATTTTAATAACAGAAATGTGCTCTTGGAAAGTACAATGTAATAGACAGAGGAGGTTATTCAGTCTTAAATATACATATAAGTTGACTTCACTGTTGCCCTCTAGTCTAAATTTGAGCAACAGTACAGGGATGGCCAAAAAAGAAGAGATTTGTTCTTCTCTATTATACTGGTTTGTGATGACCCAAAAATATGGAAAATGCCTCATAAAATTACATATATACATACATGTTTCACATCTTGGGCCAACAAATCCATAAGCACAGGAACAGATGTTATGAGTGACACATGTGCCTCCATTCTCACATGGTGGATCACAAAATGCTATGCAAAAGTATAGAAAAACAAATAGTTATGGAACAGATATGACTAAACCTGCATAATGGATTAACTCTAATTCACTGGAAAGGCACTGGCCTTTCCCTTCACTGACATAACTGTATACTACGACTGCAAAGGGTGAACTTTCATGGTGACCAGTCCCAAGATTTGCTAGTACACAAGAGTGATATGTATGGGAGGAATTAATGGCAGTGCCAATATCACACAGCAGATCTTAAGCTTACACTACTTAAGCTATAGAACGTATAGGCATGTTGAAGACACACCATTTTCAGATCAGATTATTAGAAGTGAAGGCTTCGTCCCTTTTTAGAAAAACACAGTTGCATGAAATGTCTTATTGAACAGCAGTGCTGTTGAATATTAGGTTGAAGGGGTTTATTTGCATTAGAAATAGGTTTCATAAGGAGTATGAATATGAGGATGATTGGAACCAGGAGCACTAATGCCAGGTATGGTAGGTAGGGCCCAGTTTGTGGCCTAGAGGCTACAAGCTTCACCAAGTCTCAGAGCTTCTGCACATGTGTGATATGCCTCAAGCAACTGGACAATATGAAAATGACAGTGCTCAGAATGCACCACATATGTCAATCAATAACTTTATTACAGTCTTTGACCAGCATAAGGCAAACATAAAGCTGTCATCAGAAGCGAAAGATTAACACTTAAAATTACAGTTTTAAGACAGTCAATGAGGGCTATGAAGATAGTCACTGTTGCATACCAAAGTCATATTGCTATAAAAAATAAGAACTATAAAAAGCTATGAAATTGGTTAAAAAAAATAAAATTTAAGGTGAAACAGAAGCAAAAACATAGAAACTACGAGATAAACCGCTATATTAGAAAAACAGCCCATGTCAATGAAGACGGTTTGAAGGTGATATCATAGAAGTCAGAGTATTGCTGTAAATATCTATAAAAAACCCTAAAAATTAGTTAAGATTAGGATTAATTTTTAAGATAAAACTAAGATAAGAACCGTAAAACTGGGGAGCAGGAGGTACTGCAGGGGCATTGGTATGGGCATAAGCTGTGTCGGGCCTGATTAACTCTTGATAGTTCTGCTAAAAGAGTTCATTTCCATGTGGATTGGTATCCATCCTCCAGCATTAGGGGGGCTAGGCCTGTTGGGAAGGAGGATAGTATTAGCTAGCAATGGAGTATGTCCAGCCATACTCTGGCCTCCACTTTCACCAGTGATGTAGAGAAGCTGTACCAGGGACCAGTCAGGTCCTGGCAAATTTTGCATCAAAACCTGACGACATCATCTGTTATGAGGGCATTGCAGTCAGAGAATAATAATGATATGTAGAATTGGCCTGCTCAGCCTGGGAACTTCGTAAATAGTAGGAGGATGACCGTATTGCTGATATCTTCCATCTAGCATGGCCAAAGGGAGGGTACTGCATTGAGCCAGGGTGGAAGCTCTTCTGTGATGAGAGACCTCCAGCTGCGTAAGATACACAGCAGGTGACACTATGTATCTTAGCCTTTCAGTGATGTATTAGGTTTGGGGCCCTGCCTAAGTCCGTTTGGAGCTTTGCGTCCATTATGCACTGTTTAAAAAGTGTCTTGGCCTGCTCGTATCCCAGGGAAAGTAGGTGGGTGGGGAAAGCCTGAGTGATGATAGTTCTGCCAACATAGTTCACTTCCATGTGGATTGGTATCCATCCTCCAGCATTAGGGGGGCTAGGCCTGTTGGGAAGTAGGATAGTATTAGCTAGAAATTGAGTATGTACAGCCATACTCTGGCCTCCACTTTCACCAGGCCTGCCTCCAGCCATAGACCGGCATTGGAGACACAGTGGGTTACCTGGAATACTTCTTAGGAATTTGGACTTGATGCGCTCCAGGGGAGTGATTTTGGAGAAGGGGCCCAGCTGGGCTCCGTAGAGAAGCTGTACCAGTGACTTGACCTTAAATAGTTTAAGGGCTGCAGGTATGTAGTAATTTCCTTTTGACCAAAAGAATTATAGAATAGCTGCAGTGATCCTCTGGGCATTTTGGGTAGCATCGCTGCCATTGGCCTTACTTGTGCCAGATGCATGAAAAACCACCCCCAGGTATTTAAAGTATGAGACCTGCTCAGTTGTGTTCCCATTTATGCACCAGGAGTGTGTCTGTGGTTTTCTGCAAAGGCCATGCATATATGTCACGAGACCTTGTCTTCAGGCTGTGAATAAAGTTTTCCTCACCATGTATGCAGTCTACATCAGCTAACACATAGAATTTCTCTGTACTGAAATTTTAAAGAGAGAAAAAAGAAATTTGAAGAAAATTTCAGAGTTTATCCCAAGAAGAAGCACTGGGAAAATTTCTCCCTAGGCCAGAGAAGGTCCCATTCATAGCCCAAAAACCTGGATTCAGTTTGTACCAGGTTGGTCTATAGGGACTGTGAGCTCCAGTCCAATATGGATCTGGAAGGAACACCTATAATATAATGTTTTTTCATTCACTGTCTTCATTCTGGAGATCACTACTTTCATTACATTGATCTGATTTCAAAATAATCTCTTAGTTACATCATTGCACAGTCCACAAATTAAGACCTGTCTTGTGGAGAATTTTATTACATTTACATTAAGGCATAAAAGGCATGTTGCCCACTGGATACACTCATATGCAACATCCCATTCCCATGGTGTGAATGATCTAATGTTCCAGAGCTTTGCCAGGTATAAAGTAGTTTTTTTAAAAAAAAGTGGTGGTGGGAAGATGGTTTAAGGAAAGAAGTCCAGGTATTTTTTATTATTTTTTTTTAGAGAGAGAAAATTATTTGGAGAAGGCTTGAAAGGAGGGAATGTTATAGTAGTGGAAAGATCATGTGACATCAATCAGAGGAAACAGAAAGAAATGGGAGTGAAATGGTATTCTTTCAGTAATAATGGATGTAGAAGGAAGGAGCTGAAAGAGAGGAATGGGATGGGTGAAAATAAAAGTGGGAGTATTTCAAGTACTGGAAGATAGATTGTGAAAGGGTAGCAGGGTTGTTGACCCTGCTGTCCAAGAGTCTAGAAGGCCTCAGGAGCTCTTGAACAAACAATGGGTTATAGACTAGGTGAAAATTTACTGGGGGGAAATGCAATTGATCAATATATTTGGGGGGCAGAAGCTAGTCTGGTGAAAGTCCGTTCAAGTTTCTGATATCTGGATTTCTCTACTGAATTGTGCAGGCTTTCAAATCATATTAGCTTAAAATTCTAGTGGATCCATTTTTTGAAGTGTACCTCTCTGTCTTTGGAGAAGAGCAGTTAGGTGAAGTACACCTCTCTGTCTTAATTGCACCCTGTTGAGGTGCTATTTACACCTCGCAAAGTTACTTGGCCTTTTCATATTGCTTAGTGTAATATGACTGTTGAGGTTCCAAATAAATTAGTACAGCCCAGGCCTACCATTAGGCAAGGGGAGGCAGTCGTCTTGGGGCCCCACTGCCTCAAGGCCCCCCCCCAGAGGCACATCACATGACTCCCCACCTGCCCATGTTGCACCCCCTATGAATTATGTTGAGTCTCTTGGAGATCGGCAGGAGCAGAGAGTAAAAAAAAAACTAGATTCAATGTGAACTAGATATTCACCATATTCATAATGGGGATGTGAGTGCACTATATATTGTGAAGTGTGTTTGTGTGCGTGTATCAGTGAGGGGCCCATTTTAAAATCTTGTCTCTGGGCCCCCTCCAACCTTGCTACGCCCCTGGTACAGACAGAGGCCCAGTTCAGATGACATGGAAACCCTCAGATACACTCACCTGAGGTAAGTGTTCTTTATCATCCAAATGCAGGAAAATCCCACAAACGTGGTTCTGATGCCACCTTTAATCCGTGGATTGTCCCCTCGGTTTGAAGTTGGGCAGAGTGCTGGAACCGGAGCTCCGCTGACCTCATTGTGTCATTCGAATGCAGTGACCTGGGGTTTGCACTCAAGCCCCTCCCACAAGCACATCCCCTCTCATATCAGGGCCAATTGTTGCCAAGCAAGTGACGCACTCGGTGGAAGAGGAAGAGGGAAGGGGGGATTGCAGGTGGAGGCAATAGAACCACAGCTGCCGGATTGTCTGCAATGTGATTCATGGCTTCCGAGGTTAACTTCAGCTAAGCCTACTCTCTGTTTCACTTGTCGTCCAAATGGGCCCAGAAGCTCAGCTGTGAAACTCTAATTTGTAATGACAATGCACAATTAAAATCACCCAACTTTAACAACTTTAACCAGAAAGCAAGCAAGTCAAACAATGTCATCATTTGGCCATGTTTGTGATCATTATGATTCTATAACATGACATAACCAATCAGTCAGGGTGTGGGGTGGAATCCAGAAAAGTTAGCTGAATGAAACAACTGGTGTCAAATTGAGCCTGTAATGCATACAGTTCACAAAAGTCTTAGTTTTATATATTTCTTTTCTCTGTGCTAGTCATCTCATTGTTTCATCATATCTTGAATTGTGAAGGGCACAGCATTTTTTCTCTTTTCATGCCAAACCGCTTCACCTATTATTTCATGTATTTATACTGAGTGTGGATTAAAACAAGACTTCTGCTTGTTAGGAAGTTGGAGATGAAAAGTGAACATCCTGGTTTCAGAAAACACAAGAGATTTATATAAAGGTTATCTAGTGAGCTTTCTCCAATAATAGAATTATACCATGTGCTTTCTAAAACAGGCTTTCTAAAACCTGTTCATGTGTCTTCTACAAGACATTTCTTTCTGCTAAAAACTTTCCACATCTTATTAAAAATAATCCCATTTTTGTCCACATTTGCTTACATTGGCAAAAGTAGTAATAAGGAAAACACTACTTCTACAAACTGACATTTTTACTGAGAAAACTTATATAGAGTTAGATCTTGTGCCAAACAATGTCCAATCTATCAGATTTATGTATAATGAGAGTACTGGTTCCTGTGTCCTATAGTAGATCGGAGAATGATGAGGCACCCAATTGGACTTCCCTTCCTTTATGTAAGGCCACATTGATTGCTGATAAATGGGCAGGTATATCTTGGGAGACCAAATTAGACTCTAGTCTTCAATGCTCACCCAGGTGCCTGAGGCAGTTTTCTCTGAAAAGAGACTACTTCCAGCAGTGCACAGAGTCTACCATGTGCTAAGCTTCCATCTCCCTGCCAATCTCATCCCCCATGAAGTGCACAAAATACTCCATGCACTGATGATCTACCCACCTCAGTCTCACTTTCCCATCCATCCCGTCCCTTTCCCATCCACTTCATACCAGTTTTCTCACTCCAGGTCAATTTCCCCCACCTAGATCCCCCCCCCCCATCAGCCAGATGCTTCTATTGCTGCCACTCTTTCTCCTCCCTCTTTTTCAAATTCATTCTGCTTTCCCTGTCTAGTGAGCAGACAGAGGGTGGAAATGGAGCAGAAAAAATGTGTGTGAAGGACCCCATATTTCCTTTGTTTTCCATCTACTACTTTGTAGGGAGGAGATGAGGAGGAGCAGGAAGTGTGGTGTGGCTACTTCCTCTAAAATGCTGCCTCCACCATCCATCCTTTAAAATCTGCCACCTGAGGCAACTGCCTTACCACACCTAATTAGCAGGCCAATAGGGATGTGCGTGGAACCAGCTGGCCCGGTTAGGCTCGAATCCAGACCAGATTCAAGCTGTCCCGGGTTGGTCTGGGCTCGATTTTTCCTGGCCTGGTCCAGTTCTGCCACTGAGCCAGCATGAGGGGCTCGACAGCTATGTTTGTAAATGGGAATCCGGCAAGGATCCCCCTTTACAGGTAAAGGGCTGTGGTGCTGGTGAGTGTGGTGGTGAATTTCTATCCTTCTTTTTACTTTTAAAAATCACCACTGCATGGCGAGATGGCGGTGGCCACAGCAGTGGGATGGTGGAGGCAGCAGTAGGGATTCCTTTCACCCTCCCGCCTGCCTCCCAAATGACAGCCGCAGCCAGCTGCAGGTTATTTCAGGCCTCTCTGTGTGCACATGCACAGAGGCCCAAAAAGGGCTGCAGCAAGCCTGGGCTGTCATTTGGGAGGCAGGCGGGAGGGTGGAAGGAGCCCTTGCCACCACCTCTGCCATCCCGGGGACGGCAGAGAGGACTCCTTCCACCCTCCTGTCTGCCTCCCAAATGACAGCCCAGGCTTGCTGTGGCTCATTTTGGGCCTCTGCACACACAGAGAGGCCCACAGCCAGCTGGGGCTGTATTTTGGGAGGCATGTGAGAGGACGGAAGTAGTCCTCACCACTGCCATCCCAGTACAGCAGAGGTAGCGGCAGGGACTCCTTTCATCCACCCATCTACCTCCTAAATGACAGCCCAGGCCTGCTGAGACCCTTTTTGGGCCTCTGCACATGTGTGTGCTAAGAGAGGCCCGAAATGGCCCACAGCCAGCCAGGGCTGTCATTTGGGAGGCAGGCAGGAGGATGAAAGGAATCCCAGCCACCACCTCCAACCCCATCCCCACCTCTGCAGCCATCGCTGCTGCCATTCTGCTGCATAGTGGCAATTTCTAAAGATAAATAGATAGATATAACTCCACCACCACTGCCACTGAAGCCTTTTACTTGTAAACAGGAATCCTTTCCAGATTCCCTTTTACAAGGATATCATCAACCCAGCTCATGAGGCTAGGGCTTTTCTCGACTTGCATTCAGATTGGTCCCCCCGCCCCAGTTCAGCTCGAGTGTAAACTGGCTCAATTTTGAGCTGGTTTGCACATCCCTACAGGCCAACTATGAGAACATTCTAAGAATATGTGGTGCCATGTTAGGTCTATAAATCAAACTTTGAAACTATAAAAATAATACAGTTTAGGACGGCAGCTACAGGAGCTCATTTAAATCAATGTGATCTGGTTCTAAGTAAATCCACCCATCTTCTAAACTATGTGCTGCTTGATATTTGATATTGCTGTCTGATATTATTTTTAAGTCACACCATACTTACAGGTCCTTCCTTCATAATCACTTCATAATCACCCAAAAATCTTCATAATTTCCCCTTCCTTCATAATCACTTCATAATCACCCAAAAATCTAATGCTAAATGCTTCCCTTCATTAAGCATTCAGAGATACAAACAGCTTAAATAGCATCCACTTAAATATATATTTATTACAGAAGTGCTAGACTAACAGAAATAAAGAAGCCCATGCAAAATCCAACTTGTTATTCTGGATGCTTTTCAGTGAAGCTATGTTCAGTTTTTTACTTTACCTAATTAAACAATTAAGTGAGAAGCAACCTGTTCAAAATCAGAACAAACCTCATTAGAGAGTTTTATATATAATACTGATCACAGACCCATCTCCAGTGCTGTTCCCAAACAATCACTATTTAAAATGGATATACATGGTGTTGGGATTTTTCCAGAGACATCAAGGATATTCTCACAACCTCCAAAAACTGAGCTAGGGGAGCCCAGACCAGTTTTTGGAGGTTGTGTGCTGCAAAGGGCGCCTCCTGGCTCCTGGCAGCAAACCTCCTTAACTGCCCCCAACCTTAAATGAGGTTACTGGAGTGAACACTCTGCTAACCCCATTTCACCAATCGTGAGACACCATGGTGCGGCTTTGCACCATGGTGACTCATGAGGAGACCCCTGACCGGGAGGCTCCTACAAGCTTCCTGACCTCAGGTGTCTCCCCAGAATGCCCCACACATTCGCATCTCTATTTGAATCTTTCTAGCTTGCGGGTGGGGTCACAGTTTTTGTTTGTCTGATCCTCACTTGCTGACTTAAATTCAAATTGAGAGGTTCTCCCTCAATCTGCATAAGAGACTGTTAGTCATTGTTTTCTTCTCCTATGTTTAGTAAGTAATAAATATCAAACTCTTGTTTCTCAGTTAAAGTTGGCTTCCTGTTCAATTACTTATAAAGGATAAGTAATTTCTCTACAACACATGGTGCAGAAGTGGTGCTTTATAGATAACAGCCATAGTAAAATTCTTTATCGACATTTAGCACTAATTTAGCCTTGTGTTTTTGAGCGAATACACAAACCCAGTGAGTCTCAATATTTTTACTGTATGAGATTATTCAAAGAGATACTCTAGTTTTGCATCAACTGCAGCTTTTAATCACGGCTAACACAACTATAGCCAATGGATAGCAGCTTGCAGATGAGAGGTGCAATTGTATCTCCTACCATTATTATCAGTATTATTATTAGCTTATGGTGCAGATTAGCAATAGAGGCTCCCTGAATATGGCAACTAAATAGTGTTGTGAAGGCAATTGGGTGCTTCTACTATTAATGGTGAATTTTTAAATTATTATTTTACCCATAGGGAATAATGGGGATGTGGGGCAGCCTCAGACATCCCCAAGTCCCTTGGATTTGTAGTTCCCTGGGATTTTGCAGCCTGCAGAAATACTTTCACGGAAGGGGCCAATGTGTATTGTGTACTGCTGACCTTAATTGCTGACCTCAGGCCAGTCATTAAGCAATTAAGGTCAGCAGTACATAGTGTTCCCTTGCAGGGAAAGTTATGATCTGCAACTGCAGGCTGCAAAATGTAAGGAAAATAAATACCTTTAAAAATTCATATCTTAAGAACTAAAAATCCCAGGGACGTAGGGATATCAGGAATGGCTTAAGGCCATCACTGCTGTGCCCCCAGACCCTCTTTGTGGTGACCTGCCCCCCCCAAAGGGAGGGTTCTGGGCTGCCCCACATCCCCATTATTCCCTAGGGGGGAAATAATAATTTTAAAATTCACGATTAATAGTAGGAGCACCTGATTGCCTTGGGGTTTGGTGGGTGGTAGGCACCCCTGGGTGCCTAGCACCCACCCCAGTTTTTTCCCCTTGGATACTCCACATAGGAAATAATGGGCAATATTTTAAAAAATCATAAATTCATAAAAGATCATAGGAGTGTCTGATTGCTTTGGGGTTTGGGTGGTAGTTATCACCCATGGGTGCATACTACCCAACCTAGTTTGGGAGGATCAAACTGGTTCAAACCAGTTCAAAACAAACTAGGCCCAGTTCGGTTCGAATTCGAACCAGCAGTTCCAACCTAATGCCTGGTTCGGTTTGAATTCAAAAGTCAAACTGAACTGGTTTGAATTCATACCAGTTCGAATTGAAAGCAGTTTGCACATCCCTAGTTCCAGCCCCAGCAAGAAGAACTGAGATGGAGTAAAGGAGATTTTGGAAACCCTTTGTGTTTTATGAACTTGCTTCCTTATTGCAGGTAAAAGAGAGAGGGTCTTTTCTTTCAGAAAGAGAAGGGTAAATGGTTTTATGTAGGATAGTATTAGTCAGACTCTAAGAGGAAGCAGGGTTGCTGTAGGACAATACTGATATGTTGCTGGATATGCTGCTATAGCACAATATTGATAAAAGAAATTAATAAATGTATATTGTAATAGTTATATGCATTTGTGTAGCAATGTAAAAGTTTAATAAGAGGGTTCTTTGACTCTTCTGGAGGTTCCAGCCCCAGCAAGAAGAACTGAGAGGGGGGGAAGGAGATTTTGGAAATCCTTTGTGTTTTATAAACTTGCTTCTTATTGCAGTTCCCCCTCAATCAAGTTGTGCACCAGTTTGAGACTCTGGACAAGCCATATTTATGTATGCATTTATTTATTAGAAGCATTTAATATACCACCCACTCCAAAGACTCCGGGTGGTGTACAATGACATGTTAATAAAGTAACATTAAAAATTACAATCAAAAATTACAAACTAAAATAGATAATGGAAAGAAAATAAAGTAAACTACAGGGCAAATGCCCAGCGGAAAAGAAAGGTCTTCAGTAAGGATTTAAAGACTGGTAAAGAGGGGGCTAGACGAATCTGAAGGGGAAGAGAATTCCAAAGAAGTGGGGTAGCAACCAAAAAAGCCCTTTCGTGGGTCCTAGAACTCCGAACCTCTCGAAAATCAGGGACCGACAAATGGGCCATCTGAAATGATTATGGGATGTAACTGGATGGGAGAGGCGATTCATATCAGCTCATCACACATCTGTTTTCTTTGTTTCATCTGCACACCCACACTTCTTGTAGAAGTGGTATGAACTGTGCAAAAATGCTATTGGAACAATTTTCTTAAAAGAGACTGGGAGTTTGTGTGTGTGTTTTTTTTTTTTTAATCAAGCCGTATGCTCCTGTGTAGAAGAGAAGTTACCATAGAATAACCTTATGATACTATTGTATGTATGTTTTATGATTTGTACCATTTTGTAAATTTTAAGTTTAAGGTTTAATTTTATCTTAACAAATTCATTTGTACAAATACTTAACAAATACTTAACAAATTCATTTGTACAAATAAACTTTAAATGTTTATAAATCCTTCAGTTTGGTATTAGACTGTTTTTCTTTCTTGCAACCACTGGTAGAAATACACTGTCAGAAAATATAGAGACTTGAACCTCAAAACTCCAGTTTCTTACGTAAGAAGAGGGGTTATGCAATGACCATGTAATTACAGCATTTATTACTGAAATTTAGAATGGTGAATTCAAGTGAAGCTATTTATCTTTGGCATGAAAATTTATTTCATTTTATCTTCCTTTGGGCTACACAGCTTCAGTCATAATCTGTGTACATTTGGATTTTCCACTGCAAAGATTCCACATGGAATAAATATATGGGGAGAGGGAGAATTACAAGGAGTACAATTATTTTAGTATGTATTTGTAATGATGGCAAAGCTAACTCTTTTCTTGTCTATCATCAGCATTACTCTTTACTTTTACTATAATAATCATAGAGCAAGCTTTCTCCTTACAAAAAAATTATCTCCTATAGGATTGTGTAATTCTCTACAGGCCTCTGAGTGTCATGAATATTACTACTTCTGAAACACAATGCAAGCTTTACTTTTCTTTATGTTGCAATCACTTATACATTTCAGATGGATTCCAGAGAGAACAATGCCTGTCAGTTCCTGCTGCACACATTTTTAGTATTTGGTTACTCTATAGTAGAGATGTTTGAGACAAAGATATAAAACTGAAAACTAGCGTTTTGCCTGAAATATTATCATTTTTTAAAAAAATCCTTTAAGATTGGCTTTGCTACTAGCAGGCACAATAAAATCCACAAGGCCAAAATATTCTATTACATTAATCTCAATTGTTAAAATGCAAGTTTTGAGATAAAAGCAACAAACTCCACCTAAGATCTCACAAAAAGGTTCTCCTGCCACAGATCTTTATATTCTATTCAAGAAAATTTTGTTGGAGCTAGGACCCTGGCAGCATCAGCTCTCAGCTGCAATGTCTCATAGTGACCACTGGGGGGTGGGGTAGGGTCATGGATGAAATTGCTGGACTCCTCCCCTCTTTGTTCTTCCAGTGTGAGTCTCCATTTTGTCTCTCCAGAGATGGCTGTTTTGATCTCTCTCTTCAGCCATGAGCTGCAGCTGAAATAAGCTACAGGATCTTTCACATTTGTTTGTAATCTTTTCTTTAAATTAAGCCTTGTAGTTCTTCAATACTAAAGTACTGCCTCAAGACCTCTTGCTTTGCTGCTTTCTCACCAAAAGGGTTTTGCTTTGCTATTTGGAGACTGAACTGCCATTATTCCCCTACAAATTTACCTCAGGGAAGGACACAGTTTCCTTCCATGTGCTAGCTGTAATTCATGATTAAAAGTGTATGTGTTCATTTGGCTCTCCAGGAAGAAATATACATAAGTATACACATATTGTAAAGAAAATGGTAGCACCTTTACAAAATTGTACTGAATGCACCACATTATACCATTGTCTAAACTGTAAATCAGAAGCACTGAATATCAGCACTATCATATATCAGAAACAGACTTCCCTCTTGAAATGCCTGTAATCACCTCCTCAGTTTTGCTTTCTCATCCTGCCTTTGTCCTTTTCTCTGTTCTTCTCAGTTCTACTATCCTGGCAATGCAGCAGGCCTGCATGGATAAAGGAGTCATGACTCCTCTGGCTGCTATTGACTTAGCTTTTCCAGTGTCACAGAGGCTGTAGCCAGTCTTGGCTAAGTCAACCGAGTGCTTAGCAGATCTTTGGAGATTTTAAAATCTGAATTCTAATGTTAATGAGTATGTTATTGAAATTAAACTACTTCTAGGGCAGTACGTCTTGCATTTTTGAATGACCCCTTATGGGTGCAGATCAGCTGAGCAACTCTGGTTCACTTTTCTGGAAGGGACATAATACACAACAATTCTCACATATAAGGAAAGATGACAGGAAAAATCTGAATTACTAATTTAAACGGGCTATTGGGTGTTTCAGTATACAGGCGGCCCTCGTTATTCATGGGGGTTCCATTCTGACCTACAACCACAGATAATGATACCTCAGATAAGGAAACTCTGTCATTGGGAATTTAGGGGTTAGGCCCAGACCCCAGGAAAATGACCAAAAAAATACCAAAAAGACAGGCTAAAAGCAGAAATAAAGATGGAACACAGCACTCTGTGCATAAGGATGGAGCACAGCCTTGGCCACCTCAGCTCTCCTGCTACTCTCCAGTTGCTCAAGCAGTGCTCTCCAGCTTCTCCAGTAATGCGTAATCATGGTGTTTCCTCACCCCACTATTGAAGTCCACTACTATTGAAGTCCAGCACTTAGCAGCACAAGCCCCTTGGCCTGATTGGTTGGTAAAGTAGCCAAAGAGGCAGCCCAAAATTAAATCCAGTTCAAGTAAAAACACAGAGAGGAGTGTGTGAGAATCAAGGAGTGAGAGGAGAATCAATTTTCAATGGATAATTAAAATCAAATTTGAAGTTTTAATTTAAATTGAATTTTAATTGCAATATAAACTAAATAATATAGTATTGTAATTATCAATTTTAATTAAAAATAAAATTTCATCAAAATTAACATTAAATTTATAAAAGTGATAATTAGCATCTTACGAGGGCAAGAGCAATCCTGCAAAAGACTTCAGAAAATGGCTCCAGGAAGCTATGCAGGAATGGCTCCAAAAAGGCTTCCAAAGGCTAGACAGAAATGGCTCCAAAAGCTCCAGACCAATGGCTCCTGAAGGCTTCTAATTAAGGATGCGCGAACCAGCTCGAGGTCGAGCTGGTTCACCATCAAACTGGGTTGGATTTAGGGCTCTCCTGGTCCTGGCTTGGCTTGCCTGGGCCCGGTTTGGCTCGACCTCAAACCGAACCCCCTGCCCCCCCCCACCCCGCAAGTCAGCTCGGAGCCAGCTTGGAACCGGGTCAGGCATTCTAAGTTGGGAATTATTTATTTATTTATTTATTTATTTATTTATTTAGCATTTAACACTCATTGCTGGGTCCGGGTTAGCTGTGGCTGCCGTGGGGGGATCTCTGCCATATCACCTTCCCACGCCAACCTTCTCCCTTTATAAAAAGGGGCAGTTTGGCCCATTTTTGGGCCTTTCCAGCCCTTCCTCCAGTGGTGGTGGCCATTTTGGAGGTTGCCATGCATACCCAATGGTCCTCTGCATGGCCTGGGTCATGACCCAGCCCCATAGCGGCCCATTGAGAATGTGCGGCAGCCTCCAAAATGGCTTCTACCACTGGAGAAAGGGCCAGAACAGCCCAAAAATGGACTGAACCAGCTCTTTTTAGAAAGGGAGAAGGCCGGCGGGGGAAGGGGAGATGGCAGAGATCCCCCCATGGCAGCCACCGCTAACCTGGACCCAGCAATGAGTGTTAAATGTAAAATAAAATCCAACTCAGAACCCCCGGAACTGACTCTAATTCAAGCCAGGATGAGGTTATGTTTGGGCGGGAAGCAAAACCAAACATTCCTGGTTTGGTTCGAGTTAGGTCTGGACTCAAACCAGACTTGGTAACCCAGTTTTGTGCACTCCCCTACTCCCAATTGCTTCCTAAGGAATGCTGCCAACTGCTACCCAAATTGGGATTTAGAAGTGCAAAAAACTCTAAACATGCAGACCAAAGCACTACATTGTCCTCCAAACTCCTCTCACAACCCATGAGCACATGCAGCAATAGCACAATCATGTAAGGGCAGAACTGTGCTACTGAAAACCGTGGATATGCAAAGGTATATAATGCCCTACCACAGATACGTGAAAGTGCTGAAACTGCGGACAACGAGGGCCACCTGTATACTTCTTGCAGTCGGTTTATGCTGACACCTAAAACTGATTATCTTGTGAAGTTAATGAAACATTTATGATGTACTATATAGGGATGTGCAAACGGTTCGAATTCGGACCAGTTCGGTTTGATGGTTCAAATTCAAACCGAACCAGTCATCAGGTTAGAGCTGTAGGTTCGAATTTGAACTAAACTGGGGGGTTTGATTCAAACCAGTTCAAATGTTTGAACCTCCAAAAGTGGGTGGGGTGGCAGCTGGCACCCATGGGTACCTACCATCCAAACCCCAAAGCAATTGGACACTCCTACAATTTTTCATGAATATTAGAAATATTTTTAATTATTTTTCTCATGGGGTATAATGGGACTCAAACCAGCCCATTGTCCCCTATTGTGGAGCACCTCGGGGCACAAATGTGGGGTGGGCAGTAGGCATCCAGGGGTGTCTACCACCCACCAAACCCCAAGGCAATCGGACACTCCTCCGATTATTGGTGAATTTTTAAAGTATTTTTTAGTTCCTCATAGGGAATAATGAGGATTCCAGCAAATGTATCACTTCACGTTGGGGGGAAAGGAGTGGCCTAGAGCGGACTGTGGTGGGTGGTAGTTCCCAAGGGGGGCAAGGAAACCATGAATCCACTCTCATTTGCAACCAGAGAACCTACACTCAGAACACCTCAGAAACAACAAAACCCTGTACCCCATGGGTTAGCAACCCTTGGGGGTGGTTGGCAATGACTGACTACAACATATTTGCCTAACTTTCTACTGATTATGTGGTGATTTGTATGTGAAAACCTTCAAGATAGTCAGTGATAAAACTGCCTAATCGATGGTTGTAAAAAAACCCTAGGAACCGCATGTCTGGAAGCTATGTTGCCTGGACAAACAGCTACAGTTGTTCATGCTTGTGTGTAAAAAAGAATTAGATGATTATGACAGGCGATTCAATAATAATATGATGAATTCAGTTTGCCAAATTATCAGTGAAATTTCAATAGAGGAAAACACTCAGCTTCCCTTAATTGAGCATACCATTGTTTCACTGTGCAGTGCTCCTTTAAACTGCCTAATTAATGCATTAATTTAGGCAGCACAATTAATCATCTCTCTCATACTTGAAATATTGTCATTGTGCCCCTGGAGCCATGCACAGATCAAAGGTCAATTTCCTTTTCAGAATGTAAGTGGGACTATTTAAAGGCAAAATTGTCAGAATTTGGCACAATATAGACTGTTGGTGATGACGCACTTAATACTGACATGTGATAGCGTATGTGGGTCTTGTTTGTGCCAGTTTTATATTGCTTTATATTAATTATACCAGTAGGGATTTCTCCCATGTTTCCCAGAATAATTCAGTTATAAAGCCCAGTGGCCAACTTGTTGAAGCAATCGATTCCACTTGCATTTTGTGAGTCTAGATCTCATTTTTTCTTGAATCAAATGGCTGATCTCAGTGGTTGTCTCAGAACATTGCTGCATGATCCAGGAGAGTGGAAAGTCAAAAGTAACTATATATGATGTTGTTGTCCTTTAGTATACAGAAAAAATTAGACATATTTCATAAAACCAACTTGTAGGGGTTGCCCCCCGCTTTACTGGCAATGTGGTTTGTGTAGAACTGTGTTTTAGTATGTTTCATTGATTTATAAGCAAAATAAAAAAACACCCTTAAGAAGTACACCATGTCCATTTTACATTATTTTATCATGTAAATATATCTCAAAAGACTCTGAAATGCATGGGGGTGCAATATTAAATATTTTAATATTTAATATTTAATTAATTAATTAATTAATATTTAATAATTAATTAATTAATTTAATATTTAATATTTAGATATTTTAATATATGACAGTTTAATACACTGGCAGGTCAGCAGGCTGTTCCAGGAGAAGGATTTATTATTATTAGCTGTCTAATTAATTATTTATTAATTTATTAGCTGTATAATTATTTAATTATTTAATTATTGTTTATTTACTTAATTATTTATCATTTATTATTGTTATTTAATTATTTAATTATTATAATCATTAGTTGTATAATAATTAATTATTTATTAATTTATTAGCTGTCTCCCCTTCTGGCTGTCCTGCCAGCTCTTTGACCTCAGGGAGCACTGAAAACAACCTACATAGCCTTACTTTGCTCCTCAGCAATCCCAGGTCGGTCCAAAACAAGCCTGAACGCATCCATGATTTGATTATGGATGAAGGGGCCGAACTGGTATGTATTACCAAGACTTGGTTGGGGGGTGGTCCCAGCTTCTCCCTTTAGGATATGCTGTAGAGGAGCAGGTGAGGGGGCGTGGGCAGGGAGGTGGAGTGGCTGTGGTCTATAAGGATAACATCTCCCTCACCAGGGTCCCTGTTGGGGTATCAGACCATATTGAATGTATGTACTTAAGTTTAAGGACCAGGGATAGATTGCGATTTCTGTTGGTGTACCAATCGCCCCACTGCCCAACAGGATCCCTTACGGAGCTCAGGAACTTGGTCACGGAACTCGCGTTGGAGTCTCCCAGACTTTTGGTACTGAGGGACTTCAATGTTCATTTTGGGACCAATTTGTCCGGGGCAGCTCAGGAGTTCATAGTGGCCATGACAACTATGGGCCTATCTCAAGTGGTCTTTGGATCGACGCATATTGCAGGTCACACACTTGATTTGGTCTTCTACTCTGATCAGGGTGGTGTTCCGTGGGTGGGGACTCCTTTGATCTCCCTATTGTCATGGGGACCACCATCTGGTTAAGGTGGGACTTACAACCACTTCTCACCTCCGCAGGGGCGAGGGGCCTATTAGAATGGTCTGCCCAAAGAGGTTATTGTATCCAGTAAGATTCCAAGAAGCCTTGGAGGGATTCAGTGTTGGCTTTGCTGGTGATCCTATTGATGCCCTTGTTGAGAATTGGAACAACTTGCTCACCAGGGCAGTAGACACAATTGCCCCCAAGCATCACCTCCAATCCGCTTCAAAACTGGCCCCTTGGTATACAGAAGATCTGCGGGGGGGGGGGCTGAAGTGGCAAGGTAGGTGACTACAGCGCAAGTGGAGAAAGGCTCAACTCGAATCCAACAGACTATGACATAGAGGACATTTAAAGATCTATGCTCAGGCAATACGTACTGCAAAGGAGTGTTTCTTTTCTGCCTGTATTGCCTCTGCAAGTTCATGCCCAGTGGAGTTGTTCAGGGTTGTGAGGCGACTAGTATCCACCTCCCCTCCCTTGAACCAGAATTTGGAGTCATCAGCTACCCGCTGTGACGTGTTTGAAGAGTTTTCGCAGATAAAATCTCTCAGATTTGGGCCGATCTAGATGGAGACTTCACAGTTAATTTGATGTCTGAACTGGAGGTGTCCAGCAACTCCTCTTATGTGATTCAACTGGATCGGTTTCAGTTTGTGACTCTTGAGGATGTGGACAAGTTGCTTGGGGCGGTGAGGCCTACCACTTGTTCTCTTGACCCTTGAACATGGCTTGTTCAATCTAGCAGGGAGGCTGTTATAGACAGCCTGGTGGAAATCATAAATGCTTCTCTGAGGGAGGGCAGGATGCCTCCTTGTCTTAAGGAGGCAATCATTAGACCTCTTCTAAAGAAGCCTGCATTAAATCCCTCAGAGTTGAGCAATTATAGGCCTGTTTCCAACCTCCCATGGCTGAGCAAGGTAATTGAGAAGGTGGTAGCCTCTCAGCTCCAGGCAGTCTTGGAGGAAACTGATTATCTAGACCCATTTCAAACTGGTTTTCGGGCAGGCTATGGGGTGGAGACTGCCTTGGTTGGCCTGATGGATGATCTCCAATTGGCAATTGACAAAGGAAGTGTGACTCTGTTGGTCCTTTTGGATCTCTCGGCAACTTTCGATACTATCAACCACAGTATCCTTCTGGAACATCTGAGAGTGTTTGGGGGTGGGAGGCACTGTTTTACAGTGGTTCTGCTCCTACCTCTCAGACAGGTTCCAGATGGTGTCGATTGGAGACTGTTGCTCTTCGAGATCTGAGCTTGAGTATGGTGTCCCTCAAGGCTCTGTACTTTCTCCAATGCTTTTTATCATCTACATGAAACCGCTGGGAGAGATCATCAGGGGATTTGGAGCCAGGTGTTACCAGTACACTGATGACACCCAGATCTACTTTTCCATGTCAAGTTCTTCAGGAGCTGGTATATCCTCTCTAAATGCCTGCCTGGCTGGATGAGGGAGAATAAACTGAAGCGGAATCCAGATAAGACAGAGGTACTTATTGTGCAAGGTCTACCTGTTCTAGATGGGGTCACACTTCCCCAAAAGATTTGCAGTCTGGGAGTACTTCTGGATCGACACATCTTGATTTCTCAGGTTGAGGCGGTGGCCAGAGGCACTTTCTATCAGCTTCTGCTGATACGCCTGCTGCGTCTGTTTCTCAAGTTCAATGACCTCAAAGCAATGGTACATTTGTTGGTAACCTCCACACTTGACTTTTGTAATGCGCTCTACGTGGGGCTGCTTTTGTACATAGTCCAGAAACTCCAGTTGGTTCAGAATGCGGCAGCCAGGCTGGTCTCTGGGTCATCTCAGAGAGACGACATTACTCCTTTGCTGGTGGAGCTTCACTGGCTGCCCATAAGTTTCTGGGCAAAATACAAAGTGCTAGTTGTAACTTATAAAGCCCTAAACGGCTTAGGCCCTGGGTATTTAGGAGAGCATGTTCTTCACTATGAGCCACACCGCCCATTGAGGTCATCTGAGGAGATCCGTCTCCAGTTACCACTAACTCGTCTGGTGGCTACAGAGATGGGCCTTCTAGGTCACTGTCCCAGAGATGTTAACTGCCCAAAGCTGAAAGTTTGGGAATTATAGAAGTTTAATAAATAAATAAATAAAATAGTTTGTACTTCCCTTAGCTTGTTAAAATGTTAAAAGAAAAATGAAGGCATGGAAAACATGTTAATTTGTAATACATTCCAAAACCTTCACATTAGATCTATTAATATATTGTTGACTGCTAAAGGAGCATGTGGACAGATACAACACCTCTACAAATTCTCATCAAGAATGGGAGGGGCATTTTGGAGTGTTGGGAGGGGCCACAAAACCTGCTAATATTGGTGTGCAGCCCATACCTCCGCACAGAACCAAAAACCACACCCAAAGAAGCAGCACATACTCTTTGCAGCCATGAAATAGTTGAACAAAGGTTCCAAAAGGAAGACCATCTCCTTCTGTCAATCAAGAGGGCACTACCAATAACTGGAAATTTGGAGAGAGGAGGGCAGGAGAAAGAAATGGGAGAAGGGATGAGGGAAGGGGACGAGGGACACAACAGTTACACAACAGTTTAACTAAAGAAAAAAGAGGAAGAAATTGTGAAACACAAAAACAAAGAGAGGGTGTCCTAAAAACAAAACAAAAAAAAGTTTAAAAAAAGACAAAAATCAATGTGAAAGCAACCAATTATACCATACAAAACAATAAAACAAAGAAACCAATTCTGAAAACATCCTCCCAATCCTACATTTCACCTTCTTGCCACATATCAATGCCCTACTCTATCCCTTCCAATATAACTCATAGGACTTCAGATCTGATGCAACATTTTTGTCTTGGGTGGGTTTTTGTTTTGTTTTTTTAGTTCTGCTTCTATATAGCTGTTTCCTAAGAACCCTTTCTCATATTCCATCCTCACATTCAATCTTATAGAAAGCAAGCAGGTTTATACTAATTGCTTCTGTGCCCAACCTCCACATGTTCATCAGAAAGTGAAAACAGGTTATGCACACATCCATAGAGGTGCAGAGTAGGGGGTGCAATTCAGATTTTTGGTGTTTCGATTCAGATCCGAACTGAAACACCCCTGTTCTGTTCTGTATCCGAATATTGCCCATCCGAATCACCCCTGATTCGATTCGGATCCGAATTAATCTGAATCCGAATCTGAATCGATTTGGATTAAAAAAATGGGTCCTGGGGCCAAAAGAGTGGGGTGGTGTGGTAGTGCCTAATGGGTGGAGGCTACCACCCAAATTGCAGAGGCAGTGGCCAAAGGGCTGATTTTTGGTGAACTTTTGAAGTTTTAGTGTCTTTGGGGCAGATTGGGGGCATAACATGGGATCTGGGCCAAAAGAGTGGGGTGGAGTGGTAGTGCCTAATGGGTGGAGGCTACCACCCCAATTGCAGAGTGACTGGGCAAAGGGCTGATTTCTGGTGAATTGTTGAAGTTTATGCGTCTTTAAGGTTTTCCCCCATTAGGTATAATGTAGGGTGTATCGCTTCACGTCAGGGGGAAAGGGGTGGCCTGGAGTGGTGTGGGGTTGGTGGTAGTGCCGGGTAGGGGCAAGGAAGCTACCTGAATTTTTTCAAAGGATTTGGGCAGAGGGCTGATTTTTGGTGAATTGTTGAAGTTTACGCGTCTTTAAGGTTTTTCCTCATAATGTATAATGAAGCTTTCAGCAGCCCCATAAGTGCACTTGGAGGGTGCTGGGGTGGCCCAGAGTGAGTGGTGGTGTAGTTCACATGGGGTGCCAACCACCCCATGGGTTTCTAACCCATGGGGTACAGCGTTCTGTTGTTTCTGAGTTATTCTGAGTGTGGATTCTATGATAGCAAATTAGAGTGGATTCATGGTGTCTCATTAAAAATCATTTGCTAATCATTTCGGATCCGAAACAGGGGTGATTCGTTTCGGATCCGAAATTATTCGGATTTCTTAGAGGGTGATTCGGTTCGGCTCCGAATCACCCGAAATTCGCTGTTTCGGGTACAGATCATTCTGTACCCGAAACGTTTCGCACATCCCTAGTGCAGAGGCTGGGGGTGAAGAACAAGCTGGCACATGGAAGTTGGTGGTAAATCCTTCCTTTTCAATGTATTTATTGAATACAGATTCCAACCTAAGAACTATAGTCATATGAAGAAAGCTAATTACAACTTTGAAACTGCTCATTTTGACTGAAATTCTATTATATCACTTTATCTTATGAAATCATTAGATCTGTGCATGATTTCAAATTGGACAATGTACAATCCAGAAACATTGTCTAATTCAGAAAATGGGATGATGTCCAATCCAGAAACATATTTATTGGATCCAGGTCCTTTCAACTCTTCAGAATTTTGATACTAGATTCAGAATCTTTTTTTTTTTTCTTGGCAAAAATAGACTTCAATGAGGAAAGTTTTAAAAATCACTGGGAGAGAAATGATTAGAAAGGGAGATCGGAAAGTTGGCATACAAGTAGATTACAATGGTTGGACTCTGTGTATTTGATTGCAAGTGAATCTGACCATTCATTGTTTTTAAATTAATCTTTTACAGTAACCCAGAAATTGTACTTGTAGGGAATCACAGAAGAAAAGTGATGTAACCTCTGAGAATCTCAGGGGAAGTGATGTAACATTTGAGAGTCTTATCGCTTTTTTTTAACTGGTTAAATAAAATAACCAGCTAAAAATTCTTTTTTTAAAATGCATGGGCAAGCAGGCAGGTGGGCAAATAGATGCCAGAAGACAGTCCTGCCCCCTGCCAGCACATGCAAAATGCGGACTCCCGTCACCACATGGAGCTCCGTAATACTCTGAATGTTATTGGAGAACTCCAGACTGAAATTGACTTCCCTATATGGGATCCAGAATATCTCTGATACCAGCCATGCAGAATATCTCCCATGTCAGGCCATTTCTGGAATTTTCTATCCAACATTTCACAGGCCTAGAAACCATTCATTTTAGCCATTAATCTTGTGAAACCATCCATTTTAGCAATAGGATTTTTCCCCATGGAAAAATATAGCAAAGGAAAACCACTCCACATCACTGGACAGAACCATGTGACAGCAGTGTCCATTTTACCAGCTCTGATCTCACCAAGATTAGTACAAGGCAAGTAACAAGAGCTCCTTCTGAGGCAACCATGTGGCAGCGGGCAGTGTTCCCTCTAACAATGATTCCCATATGTTGTTAACTACAACTCCCAGCATCTCCAGCTGCAATGGGCTTTAGCTGGGTATTCTGGGAGTTGTAGTGAACAACATCTGGGAATTCTTGTTAGAGGGAACACTGGCAGGAGGGTATCCAGATTCGAAGTTTGGCAAGGGGAAAGAGTGAAAACCTTCCTTGCTCCCCACTGCAATCCTGAACCAGACTGAGCCTCCCATTCCTGCTGTTTAGAGAAGATTAGATGTGCAAATACTAAACATGTAGTAAATACCTTGTTAGACATACATAACCAGTAACACCTTGTAAATGTGTTGTATATGTAATATACCCTACTGCTTAGCTTTAAAATTTTGGAAACAGTAGCAGTGGCATCTTTTTGCCTCTCTTACCTTGACATCTAAGTCCATCTCCACTGTATCCAGTGGGGCAAGGTCCACATTTGAATCCCTCATCCTTTGTTGATTCACAGTACACCCCAGTGAAACATGGCATATCTGCACAAGTGATTTTCTTTCTAAGCAGGAGCCTCTTAGTAGTTTTTGTAAGTGCGAAGTGATTTACTGCTGAAGCATAGGGCTTTCTGATCAAAGCTGTCCGTGCAGGAATCCTTGATTGTACCAGCCTCCCAACTGCAGGAAGGCTGATGCTTTTGTGGCCTATGCCAGGGAAGGGAGTTTTTAGAGGCAATGGGGAAGCAAGAGGCCCTGTCAAAACAGATGTCCTTGGCTGCTCAGCCTTAAAGCCATGGGCAGATCTAGCCTGTGCAGCTGCAGTCCCGGAAGACCATTTTCCAGAAGACAACATGTCAACAGAGGTATGAATCTGCTGAGCAGAATGCGGCCTTGCAGCTATCAGCCTTGCCTTGATTTCTTGTGGGGTAGAGGCATTCCCTGTGTTCTGTGTTTGGACATAGGGCTTGTCATCCAAGATTTGGGTTGCTCCTTGGCGAGCTGCTTCACCTTTGCGGTGCAGAAGGCGACTCGGTGTGATATTTTTTGCTTCATTCAACAGAAAGGGTCTGTGAGACAATTTGGAATGGAGGGACGGTTTCTTCACAGGTGATCTATGAGGCACAAGCTCCACCCTGGCCAGTGACTGAATGTCAACAGTTACAGGGTATCTAGCCATGAAGAAACGAGCTTCTAGTTTTGGGATGTGGGCTTGTGAAGATGAAGAATTGGTAGTTTGTGATTTATTTATGCCTTCTTGGTTGGAGGAAAGCTTGATTTCCATAGGTGCTTCAGACAAGGCAAAAGAAAAATGCGTTAATAACAGTAAGCATCCTATATATGCTGCTTTAAACTTTATGGGGGAAATGCTTTATAGCAACAGTAACAACAACAATAGCCCAAATGTTCCATAATGTTTTAGAAGAGTGGAGCAAGAATTGCATCCTAGAAGAGGAGCGGCTATGGAGCTCCGCCAAAGGCTTGTCCTGCAGCTGTGGAGCGGGAAGGGATTATCACTGGGCAACCCTGGGGGACATATTTCTAGAAGCCAAAGAATACTTTTGGAGGGAGGGGAGAACAGCATAAATATTTTTCCCTTCCACTCTGCATGCACTTGGGGCTGCTGGAGGAGCCTTTGGCTGAGCTCTGTAGAATACTTTCTATGAAGGGTACAGCTTTTACTCTGCCCTCCCAATACTGTGAAACCTTTCAGATAATAAGAATGACATCCAGACAATACTGTGTGCATCAAATAATATATTTGTGTCATGTGGGGGGCTGATTTTCACTTATCCTCTCTCCATTCTGCTGTCTTCTGTATCACACAAGATATGTCCCTGGGGGGTTCTGCAGACCTCAAGGACAAATTACTGGTAGGCACAGAAGGCTGCAAATCGAAGGGTGACCTGCAGGCATCCTCCTTTCCCTATTGCACCAACAAAATGCTATGTCAGCCATCCAATAATATTGGAAGTCAGCCAAAAACAACAACATGAACAACAAAAATTCCTAGTGGCATATATTTAAACAGAATATGGATGATCTGTAATTGAGCTTTGCCCCCTCCCCCTTTCTCTAAGTAGAAAACCCATGTGTCTGATTTGAAGAATGTGGAAGTGGTGCTGGCGGGGGCGGGGGGGGGGAAGAGGTATTTATTTCCTGATCTAAATTGCCCCCAATTTGCTATTAGTTCCACAGGGAAAACAAACAGATAGCAAACAGGTACACATAAGTAACCATAAACAAACATCCAGGCTTTTGGTGCAGTGGCATGCCAAAAACAGAAGCTCCTTTCTTGAACAAAAGGAGAGTTGTGCTCCTGCCCAGTCCTTGTCCAAGCAGAAGAACTCTTGTTCTGTTCATGGAAAGAGCTTCCACCAAGGATTCGCCACTGTGCAAAAAAATCCATATGCTGCCCAAGAACGTTCAAGCATCAAATACATTCCAAAGGAGTAGCTATGTGGGTCTGCTGCAGCAGCTTGGCAAAGAGGCACCTTTTAACGTGGTGATTCTAGCAGGGGGAGAGTAACTGGCCCTATCCACTCCCAGCACAGTACTTCCAGTGACTGTTGCTGGTGTCTATCTTATGTTTCTTTTTAGATTGCGAGCCCTTTGGGGACAGGGAGCCATCTTATTTATCTTATTTATTTGTTATTTCTTTGTGTAAACCACCTGAAGCCATTTTTGGAAGGGCGGTATTGAAATCGAATTAATAAATGTACGAATGAAGCAAAGCAGCCAGCCAGCCAGCCAACCAACCATCTTGTAGCCCATTAAAAAGTGTAACATACACAGGTGCACCTAGGTAATTTTGGAGCCTGGATTTAAAGACCTTTGGAGCCCCCCGCCTCCCCTGTGAATTAAGCATCCTCATCATGCTCTTTTGGGTGACCACACCACCCCGGACAGACTAAAGAGGATTTGGGGGCCCCCAAAGGTTGTGGCAGCTCTGGACTTCAGCCCCAAAGGCCAGAGGTAAGAGCACCTTTGGTAACTATGGGCCAGAGCCCACTTCATCAGACACCTAGCAAAGCACAGTATCTTAACAACCCTTAATCCTTAACATCAATACTTTCATAAAGTTGAATAGCCATAATCCTTATTCAGGTACTGAAGCTTAACTATGCTATTCACAAGTAGTGGGGGAACAGGAGGACCCACCAGCTGTGCTGAAGCACTCTTTAGCCATGTTCTCTATTCTCACCAGGTTCAGTGTTTGCCTGTAGAGTACAGCACTGAACCTGGGGACATGTCCTCTGCACAATAAACTGTGTGGGTGAAGTGTCCGCAGGTTCAGCACTGCCTTCACCACACAAATGCTGGACTCAGCAAGGGGGTTTAGCTAAGGAGCATGTTGGCATGGGGAGGGTGACATGACCCCATTCCTTCTCTACCTGGATACAGTGTACCCAACATTTGGAAACTGAATAGACCTGTATTTTCTGCTTAATAGAAGGATGTTTGGAGTGCATGCTTTCTCAATGAAATGGGTTAAGGAAGATGGTTTCTGGCAACTGGCCTTACAAGACAACTGTGACTTTTAGAAATATTCAACATGAATATTAGCAACAATGGGCTAGCTATGCTGCTGTGCAGTACATGTAGAATAGTGTTCTTCCTTGGAGGAAGAGTGGGATATAAATGTAAAAACAACAACAACAACAACAACAGATTCACATAATACAATTTAGTGCCAATTGTATTTTTTATATTTTAAAAATGTCCACTCCATTTTAAAATGGTGTTTCTAGGGCAGTTTACAAAGCATAACAAACCAGTCTTGATAACAATAAAATCATATCATGACACACAAAACACAATAATAAAACAGCAATTAAAACAGCAGATTAAAAGCAGATGTTAAATAGATGTTTATTTATTTTATTTTTAAAAACAGCATGTATCTTAGACATCTCTGTAAGACCTGGTGTCAGACATAATGTGGGCTGGGCTCCAACTGGATTATGAGTGGTCATATCTTACTTGGTGCAGGCTAGGGAGATAAGACAGGGAGGAATTATGGGTGAAGCCCATAATTATGGGTGAGGCCCAAATGCTGCTGCAGGTTCAGCAGCAGACTGGGGCAAAGCTGGGAAGCCCTAGGGAATCTTGTAAGGTTCAGTCAACCTCTCATGAGAGGGCAAGGAATTATTCCAAAATTGCCAACACTGCAGAAAGCTCTTTTTGGAAGGACAGTGCCAGTGACAGGAGAGGTCTGCAGGGACAGCTGGTGCTCCCCAGGAGGATTCTATCTGGGGAATGAGAAGAGGAGGTCAACGGTGCCAGTTAACTCCCTCCCGTTTCTGACAGAAACTGATGGGGCAAGTGGGCTTGAAGCTGCGAGAACATTCATAGAGGACTCGGGCAACAAAACCTGGACTGAAATTCCATGCACACTTAACTGGTATTAAAAAAAACTGAACACAGTGAAGCTTACTTCTGGGGGGAAATATGCATATGGTAGGACTGCTAGTATTTCTATCAGTCTTCAGAAGGTAATCCTTCTTCATTATGATGGATAAGCCTTGCTTTGGGAGAAGAGACCTAAGTCTTATTCAGATGACATATGCAGGAATATCAAAGCATAGATGGGGGAGGAGGATCATGCCTGCTAGTCCGATCCCTTGATCTGAATAGAACTCTAAAGTTTCAAGATTAGGAAGACCTCATCAAGGCTTCAGTCCAGGCAGGTTTACCCATGCATCAGCTCTCTCACACACATACAACTCCTTCCCCTGCTTAGCACATGCAGTCAGCACTGTACTGTGCCAGAAGGAAAGTAAAAGAAAACATGAAAGTCCTGATGCCACAATGGACTCAAATGACATTATCTTACATTACTGTTACTGTCAGCAGCCTGATAATCTAGCAGTTTAATTATTCTATTTCTTTTCTGATTGCTTTCAGAACTTGCGGGATAAGATTATCCAGTACTGTGCTATATTAATACACCATAAAATGGGATTCTGAAGAATCACTTATTTCACCACTGTTTTCCCCATAGCTCTTTAGTGAGATTTTCAACTCATGAACAGAATGTCGTAGTAACTGTGATAGGAATGTCTTGAAAATGGCAAATGCTAGAAAAAACTTCCTTTCTTCCACTTGCATTTAATTTTGACTGTACTTTCCTGGCATGATAAGCATCACGTTATTTATCATCCCAAACATTACATAATACCCCAGTTCTGAGGGAAAAGTCATGTCACAAATAGAAGTTAGGGCAAGGAAAGTAGTTTTTTTTAATTCATTTCCCCTATAGTCTAAATAAAGAAGGTAGTAATAAGACTGCAAAGTTGTCCAAGGTCAGCAGCTTTCCCATATCTTTTAAAATTCAATGTGTATTTCATGCAATCAGTCAATACCTAAAATCTATAAGCCATATCAATGCAGAAGTGGAACTGCTTGTACTTTTTTTCCTTCTCTACTATGTAATTACACATTGGACTGGATGAAAAATAACAATGATAGTCCAAAGTGTTCAAGGTCATCAGCTACTTTACATTTTCCCCTCACAAAGTACCAGTGTTGGGTGTACATTAACTCAGCTATATGCAGTACCAGAACAGATTAATTTTTTTTATATGAGCAGATAAGAGTCTTGATGCACTTTAACTTCATTCCTGTCTTAAACTATTGTTATCTTTATGTAAATAAGTAGAAAGAGTGACGGCTAGTTTTTCTTCCTCCTCCTCCTCCTCCTCCTCCTCCTCCTCCTCCTCCTCCTCCTGCTCCTGCAATATTTGGTCCCCAAATCCTAGGCACTGTGGCCAAAACAGTAGCCTTCCAGGTACAATATAGCAGTAGGGTAGAGCTAGGGCTGGTGTAATAATCATGCTAAATTATATAACATCTACAACAATAATAATAGTATGCTGCAGAGAAGAGGTCCTGCTACAGCATTATAACTAATAAGCTGCTTTCTGTGTTAGGAATGTCAAACCTTTCCCTCAAACCAGTGTCTTGATGAAAATTCTAAATTGGGATGGTTTAACGAATGTACCTCATTGCAAGGAATCCTAAACCTCCCTTTCCTGCCATTTTAGTCTGAGGAAAAACATGCACAACTGTGAGTGTCCCTATTCAGATGCATGTTCTTTATAACACAAAGGAGGGGCAGTAATAATGAGTTGGGAAATCTAAAATACAGAACTGCCATGACCTCAGTTTATAATGACATACTGAAGCTATTCTGATGATCACTGAAAACCGCGCTAGGGGAGCCCAGCCCAATTTTCTGTGATTGTCAGAACCACTGGGCTCGCAGGTGAACACTCAATTTTCTGCTCATGTTTCAGCCGTGGCTGCTTGCAGCCATGGCTGGCACACTCAGGGAGGGAGGGTGGGCTTGCGTGGTGCCTTCCTGGAGTTTGGGGGGGCTGGGGCATTGTGCAGCAGCACTCCCCTTCCCCTGATTCCTGGAGCTCCCGACGGAGCCGCAGCCAGGCGCAGGAGTGCTCGGCTGGAGCAGCTGCTTGTCTGCACAGCTGATCCAGCTGCCCAGCAACAAGCAACTGCTCTTGTCCGGGGAGAGTGAGCTAAGCCTGCTCTCCCTGCACAAACCCTCCTGGTGCTTCATACTAATCGTGCGAATCACCTCATCATCTGTGATTTTAGCACCATACTGTCTGTGGCCCAGTTCATACATATGTAATAGGAAACCAGGGTTTCCCATTATGAGAACCCATTCATGATAGGAAACTAAAAAAAAAGAGAGAGAGAGAGAGTTTGGAGAGGTACAGGCTCATGGACTATCCCCTGCCTCTCCACTTTCTTACATGTGAGGAGAGAAAATATACAATTTTCACTTTAAATTTGATCCAATTAGCAATTGCATTACAAACAAACTGTGGTTTATTAATTTTTTTAATCCAGATCGAACCATGCTCCCAGATTTTGATTTATTCTATAGCTATGTTTTGAACTAAACCACAGTTCACCAAGTTCATGTTGCAGAGAAATTACTTATCCTTTATAAGTAAATGAACAGGAAGCCAACTTTAACTGATAAACATAGGCTAAGAAAACAATAAACAGGCTAACAGTCTCTTATTCAGAGAGAGGCAGAACTTCCCAGTTTGAATTTAAGTCAGTAAGTCAGAAGGAGACAAACAAAACTGTGACTCCGTCCCCAAGCCAGTACATAGAAATATTCAAATAGAGAAGCTTGCCCCATAGAAATAACTGAGACAATGCCTATGGAAAAATTCCAGCAGTTAATACATAACACAGAACTGTAGAATAGTTTCACAGAAATCTGTGGAAGTTTTAAATCTCCACCTCTCATAAGCAAAAGAGGAGGAGAGGTGATGGGGGAAGTGCATGAACCAATAGCTTTCCAAGGCTTGTCCCTATAGTTTTCTATGTGAGGTCAAACTTTACAACACTTAGGATCAAGACAACAATATTAGGGACCTCTGCATATGGTCTCTATTAGGGATGTGTGAATCAATTTGGGTACAAAATGTTTTGTACCCCAATCTAGCTGATTTGGGTAGTTTGTAGACAGAACAAATCGCCCCTGTGTTCAATTGCCCAGATTTGGGTACAAAACACATCACCCAGATTCGGACACAAAAAAATTCAGGGATTTGGACCTCCATTTTGTGGCCACAGTGGGTTGGGTGGTAGTGCCCAAAGGTATGAAGCTATCACCCAAATGTTGAAGAAATTAGGCAAAAGATTATTTTTTTTAATTTTTTTTTAAGTTGGTGCATTTTTAAGCTTTCCCCCATAGGGAATAATGCAAATTTCAGCAGCCCAGAGCAGGTTGTGGTGGGTGGTAGTTCCCAAAGGGTGCAAGGAAGCTACCATCCAGCTTTCAAAGAAACTGGGCAAAGGGGTGATTTTTAGCAAATTTCTGAGGTTTGCACATCTTTAGGCTTTTTCCCATAGGGAATAATGGGGAATTTCAGTAGCCTTAGTTATAACTCCACGGGGGGGGGGACAGAGTGGCCCAGAGTGGGTTGTGGTAGGTGGTAGTGCCCAATGGGTGCAAGGAAGCTACCACCCAGATTTCAAAGAAATTGGGCAAAGTGGTGATTTTTAACAATTTTTCTAAATTGGCATATCTTTGTGGCAGATTCGAGGCAGAAAGGGGTTTCTGAGGCAGAAGAGTTAGTCAGGCGGTAGTGCTCCAATGGGTGCCTGCTACCACCCAGATTTCAAAGAAATTGGTGAAAGGGATGATTTTTAAATTTTTTTAAAGTTGGCACAACTCTAAGTTTTTTCCTCCATAGGGAATAATGGGATTTCAGCAGCCCCATAACTCCACTTGGGTGGTACCAGGGTGGCCCATAGTGAGGTGTGGTGTAGTGCACATAGGGTACCAACCACCCCCCAAAACACAAACCCATGGTGTACTGGGTTTTGTTGTTTTCAATGTCTGAGGTGTTCTGAGAGTATATACTCTGGTAGGAAAAGAGAATAGATTATTTCCAAGTTCATTCACCATTTTTCAAAGAAGATTATGAATGATCAGTGATAGTAGATTCTAAATTCAGAACTTAGAATCCCCTATCACTGCTCATATTTTGCCCCTGGAAACCCATTTTTGCACCGAATCAATTTGGATTCAGATTCAGAAAACCTGGGTACAAATTGAATCTGGGGTGATGGGGGGGGAGATTTGGTCCCAAAACAAATCCGGGGTGATTTGGTTTGGGTACAAATTGAATCAAAAAAATTGATTGGTGCACATCCCTAGTCTCTATTTCCTTTGGCAGATCCTAATGCAGTCAATCCCTTCCTGTAACACACAAATTCAAACTTAAGTTGCAAAGTCCTGAATTTTATTTCCGATTGTATCCAAAGGATCCGATCACATGTTTTTCCATTCCAAACTATCTGCAGATTCGGTCTCAGATTTGTGTCTTTCTTTTTCCCCCCTTACAGCCATGAGTGTAGAAACTCACTATGATTGTTGTGGTTCTTCCATCTTCAGGTTAGATATTGATATAATCACATGCCTCAGGGACAGTGCCTCTAGAAGCCGTGTCCTCAAATTATATACATGCTACTTTTCATCTGAGGAAGCAAATCTCACATTCAGTTAGTATAATCCAGTCCATTATGAGCAGCTCTGCTGGCCATGCTGATCCCTTTACTTTCCATCTTAACTCTAATGCTTTACAATGTACCTCATTATTAAAACAATTATATAAATTTTCAATCTGTACAGCTTTAGCATTATGAACAGTTAGTTGCACTTTCTGGAGAGCACATTCTTTTTTCAGAAAAATATCTGTGAAGAAACATTTCTCTGACATATTGTGCTCTGTGGTTCATTATTTTAAACTTGAAACATGCACCACCACATGTGCCTTATCTAAATCGCTGAGATAATATAGAAAAATTACATTAGTCTAAGGAGTCTTGCGACAAGAACATAAGATATCTTTCCATCTTTACATTTATCTCTTTTTCTCTCTGCATTAACCGTTTCTCTAGGTTTCCCCTCTGAATTTGCTTAGTGACACGGAGAATCTGTAACCAGGTGTCTTGAAATAATAGTGGGAGAGAGAGTGGAGGGAACCGGTCAACAAAATAATCAGAGAGGAAATGACATGATACAGGCACTTATCCTGTCAGAAGCCATGTTTTTATGTGCATGGGTGCTCAATTCCACACATACAAGTGTTTGTGTGTGTAGTGTATACTTCAAGTGAATTATAATTGCTTACTACAATTTCACATATCCCAAAGAAACCTGCGCACTCGAGGGGTGTGCATAAAACTGGTTTTGCAGGATTTGAGCTGACCTGGCATAGTTCGGTTTTGCTCCTGGTTGAACTGGACCTAGTTTGAGTTTGAACTGAGCCAGTTCGACTGGCTCAGAACTCTATTGATAAAGGGGAATCCGGTGATGATTTCCCTGTACCAGTAAAGGGGCAGGGAGGACTGTCCTACACATAGAGGGGGCGGGAGAGAGAGAAGTAAATAGGTAGAAGTGCAGCCGGTGGTGGCTGCCATGGCTGTGGTGGCTGCTCCCCCCACCTGGCCTCCCCCAGAGTAGGTAGGGCTGGCAGCAGCCCTCACCAGATTCCCTTTACCAGTAGAGTTCTGAACCGGCTCGGTTTGAACTGGGTCTGGTTCAGTTCGGACTCAGACAAACCTTGGCCAGGCCAGTCTGACTCTGAGCCCATGGAGCCAAGCCAGCTTGACAATGAGCCCAGCTCAAACTGAGCTGGCTCACACACTCCTAGTGGGCTCCTCTTTCAGTGACATGTTACGTCTGGCAGCTGAATTTAATGCAGTTAAATTTCTCAGTTTCTCAAAAGAAAGTCCTGTTGTGTTGAGATTAACTGCCATATAAATGTGCACAGGATTTCAACTGAACAGCTCGAACAGCTGTCAGTTTGTAGTCATAACTGTTACTGGTTTAAATGGAATCCAAATAATTGAGCATAGGATTAAGGCTTTAATGTGTTACTGGAATCCACCGAAGACAATAGCCCTGTTCGGACATTATGAGCAGAGATGGGCAGTATCTAAAATACATATGGTTAAAAAAAAAATTTTGTATTTTGAATCTAAAATACTTTTCAGAACAGCATTTTGTGTCTAAAATACATTTGTTCAGGTATTTTGTATTTTTAAAATACATTGCTGAAACCAAAATACATCAGCTAATCATTGCTTTGGGTTTTTTTGTGTTTTGTTTGTTTGTTTTGTTTTTTGCTTCAGGGACTGCCTTTTTATTGCAAGCAAACAGCCCATTAGCATCAGCAATCTTGTATGCTCTAGTTCATCAGTCAGTTGAACAACCCAGTCAGTCCTGTGTTGTCTTTATAGCAACTCAGCAAGCAAATTCTTAGGAGGCACACCTTTCACTCTCGGATTCTCTAATTAGAAGTAGTATGACAAGGAGAAAAGCAAGTGATAACTGGCTTGACCAATTTGAAATGACCAAACTAATGTATTTCAATGTTTAGTGAACACCCACATGGGGATTCAAATTTCACAGTCACCCCCTTGGAAGGATTACAGACATGTGGATTAATTGAGATTTGCCTACACATTGTCCTTCTCTGGTCTATAGTACAGTAATCAGCAAAGCGCAGTTAGGAGGGCATGAGGTAAATAATTATTTTATCTTCTTAAAAACTCTTTGCAAATGCTTTGTAGCCAGCAGCTACCTTGTATGTAATCTGTACCCAGGTATTTGGGGGTTGGGGGGACTGTTCCATCCTGGGTACTGTATTCTTTTGTAGGGTTGCGGTGGAGGAGAGAGTGGGAGATTTTCATTTGCTTCCTAATTGCAAAAAGGTGAGAGAAACTGAGAATCCTTATATTTGCGCGGCTGGAAAAAGGTCTTATGTTTCTTATGTGTAGTGTGCAGTCCCTATCCAGTCCAGCAACCTGTTTCACACAATGCCCCACCAGATGCCTCTGAGAAGTCTACATGCAAGAGCTGAGGGCATCCCATTTCTCTTGTTGCTCCCCTGCAACAGGTATTTGAAGGCATTTGCCTCTGAGGTGCCTGGAGCTGTCTACACACAACCTTGTAGGAATAAGAGAACCTAGCTGGCCCGGGCACAAAGCATCTGCTCCTCTAGTTCTCCTCTAGTTCTCGCCTCCTTGTTCCTAGCTCTCGCCCCTCTTCTTCCCTCTTCCCCCCTCCAATGTTTTTTCTCTCTGCCCAGCTGCTTTTTTCAGCCACCTACTGCTTCCTTCCTCCCCCCCCGCCGGGCACTGCCGCCGCTTTCTCTCCTCCCCCTACCGCCGCTTTTGCTTGCCCCATTTTCAGCAGTGTCCAGCAGCAGAACACTTCCCCCACTGGAACAGGTTGGGTGTGGGGAGGATGTGACAGAATGGGCCTTTGACTTAAGAACCCATTCCAGTTTCATATTAGAACTTCCCTCAATTCCAAAAGCCAATTTTGGCCTGGGCCAATGCCCACCACTTTTGTGGATTTATTGTCTCTCACTTGTTTGTCAGGAATCTAGTTCCTATTGTTCAGAAAACTACCTTGAGGGGAAAACATTAAACTTTTGATTGTTTTGCCTATCTCCAAGAGGAGATAGTTAACCTCAAGTTAGGTGAGGAGAGGGACTCTTGAAGTTGCTATTTCCAACATGCTACTTTGGTGTTAGTTTAGCTTTGTTAGCTGAGACCAGGCTGCATAGCTCCTGGGAATGTGCAGACTTCACCACGATGCCAGCTTTTGTTCTCTGAACTACAATTTGAGACCTAAGAGCTACTAAGCCTCCTGTCTAACACCAGATAGGAAGAAAAGTATCTCACTTGTGCATTTTTACCATTTTGCTTTGGTTGCCTGTGAACTGTCCTACTTTTTATATCTACTTAAATAAACTAGCTGTTGATTGTTTTAAACTTGATCTAGCTGGAAGCGTACTCCATTCTGTCTTCCTACGTGCCTACATGCTCCAAAGAGGTTTTAAGGCATTTTGGCTTTAATCTTTGAAAAACCTGTATTGCTTAAAGGAAATGGAATCAAGATTGGATAAGTAACGAACATCTCAAAATTGTTTCCTTTTTTCAGGCACTGTATTTTGTATTTTAAAATACTATTTTGTATTTTTATTGTTTGTTTACCAAGTATTTTGTATCTAAAATGTATTTTCTCAGGTATTTTGTATCTAAAATGCTTTTTCGGAGTATTTTGCCCATCTCTGATTACGAGCACTCCAAACTCATGGTCTCTGGTCTGCCACTACAGGAAATCTGACTGACAGTTACCAAGGAAAGGGTATTTTCAGTCTTGATGCTACTTCTATGGAACTCCTTTCCCAAGGACCTTAGATTGCCTTTCTCCATTACTATCTTCAAACATAAATTAAAGGAATTCTTATTTCAGAAAACTTTTAGCCTTCAACAAAACTAATGTTATCCTGGCCTTATCTATGCTTCTACTGCTGTGAGTTTTTAAACTTGTGTTACATTGTTTTAATTGTGACTTCTATGTCCTGGCATTTGTTTTGTAAGCCTCGTTGGAATTTTACATGAAAAGTGAGATATAAATCTAGATATGTACAAGTATGCATAAATAAATGTCATATGCATGTGGAATGAACATGGAGGCAAGATAGCTTCATCATGGCAGGCTCCATTGCTCAGCCTACACGCATACATCCAGTGTCTGAACAAAGCCCCATAATACTTGTTTCCTATTCTTTAGAGTATACTTTGAGTAGTTATGCCATCCAGAAGGCCACAATTCCTTATAAACTAATCTCTATATCCCTAGATATCTAGATACACAGCCACAGATGAATATCTCAAATTCTGTCACAGATGAAACTGAGTGTTGAATTTGCAAGCTAATAATATTATTTTATTTGTTTGTTTGTTTATTTGTTTATTATATTTATATCCCGATATATTAAAATAATATAATATTAGGACATTAAGTGGAACTCAGTGACTCTCTGTTTTTCTGTTGTATTGACATGAACTGCCATATAAATGTGCACAGGATTTCAGCTGAACAGATCAATCCTATCAATTTGTAGTAACAACTCTTACTGGTTTTAATGGAATCTAAATAACTGAGCATAGAATTGCAGCTTTAGTGTGTTTCCAGAAGCTCAATCATCACAGCCACCTTGCCACTCGTGCATTGCACCCCCAGACCCTAATGAAGACAGGACAGACTTGGTTGGAGTAAATTAGGGCCACTTTATTAATGTACTATGAATAGGACTTGCAATGAGGTACCTAACTCACCAGAGTGTGGGTACTCCTCCCGTGTAGGTGTCTTCTAGTGAGGGCCATCCCACACCAGGGTGAAGGGCTGGGTACTGCTTCGGTCAGGCACCATGTCCTGATCTCCTCTCACCATGAGGGTTTGCTCTGCTGAGGGGGAGCAGCCCAACCCACCACCAACCCAAGCTGCTAAAGCTCTGAGTTGGTGAATTGAGCCTCCCACCGAACAGGGGCCATTCTGAGCCCTCTGTGCTGCCAAAACCCTGAAAGGCTGTTCCTTGGCCCCCCCACTCCAAATGGCTTTCCAGCTGAACACCGTTCATCAATCTACCTACCCAACACCCGCACTCTCCTGCAACAAAAGTGGGGCAAACCTGCCAGGCTGAAGAAAGACTGCCAGAATGGAGGCGGCCGGGCCCAATTGGCCCACCTCCTTCCCCCGATTGGCCGGTCCTGGCCACATGGAGGAGGACCTAAAATGGCAACCACCGTGCTTGCTTCGGAGATAGGGGCACAACCCTGCCCTCCACCTCAGCAAACGAGCAAAGCCTGGTACAAGGAAGGAACCTACAAAATAGATATACTTAGCAATGTAGCTTCTGAAACCACTAGAGCCAGTTGTATTCTGCCCCATGCCATGGTGATTTGCATGTTTAGCCAAATTTAGAAGACATGTTAGCCATGATGGCTCTTCAAAACCTCTAGGTTCAGAGGCAACTGGGGGGCAACTATATTGGCATCACTGCCTCTTTATGGGCTTACCAGAGACATCTGGTTGGCCTCTGTTGGAAGCAGCATATTGGACTACAAGAATCTTTGGCCTGATCCAGTAGGACTCTCTTATATTCTTATGTAAAATCCAATTCTGCTGAACTTAATTTGGAACAGAACTTGCTGCTTTTTCCCTCCCTAGAAATATCTCAAGCTCCATACCATTACACAAAACAGATGTAACAGTTTGCCTTCTGTCTGAAATTCTTTGCAATAGCCACAGAACTTGTGTTCCTTAACCACCCTATATGCCAGGCAGTCAGGCTCAGAATTTGGCAGTAATCCTTATCTGGAAGTAGATTACAGTGAATTAATGGATGATTTCAGGTAAATATGGTTAGAATGGAGAATCACTTCTCCAAAACCCAGATGTTGTATAGCACATCTCTGTGTAGTAGATTTCCCAGCAATTCTTCTCTGGCAAAGTGCAAAGACTTACACATTGCTAAATCTTTGCTTGAAAGAAAAATGGTAGTAAAAGCTGAAGACTTAATCGTTGCAAAGTGAGTGATGCTAAAATATTGGGTTATTTTATAGTGAGAAAGTTATATGAAGTGAGAGAAATCTATTTACCCGTGTCATATTAAAGGCCATATTTATTTGTCTCAGAGTCCAAATCATTTCTTGGTTTTCAAATGGAAATCTTTCAGAACAGTGTAATTGACATTTAAATCAATGTATTGCTGCATTTGAATAAAATGAGATCAAAGAATTTGAAAGCTTCAATCATGAAAGCAAACACAGCCCTGGCATGTGGCAATGATGAGGTGGAATGCAAGTCAGAAGGAATTTTTCTGAACTGTATAAGATGTGAGAGGAAATAGCATTTAATTCTAGTTAATCCCTCTCATGCGTAATAATTTCCCCAAATGCTGTATTAGAAATATTCTTTTCTTTGCTAGCTACTTCATTATGAAAAGGGCAAAGCTACAGAGAGACTTTAGACAGAGGAAGCCATGATAACTCAGGGCCCTGGGGAATATGAAATATTGCAATGGAAAACCCCAAGCACCAGGGAAAGGCATATCAAGCACATTGCAATCTAAACATAAAGTAACTACACAGCGCTGTATCACTCACTGTCTTGCAAATAAAACAGAGACAGTGTATAGATTCTTTCAGTATGGCTTATTCAAGACAGGACAAATTCCACATTAATTAAACACATGCAGTCACTGTGGTCTTCTTAGTATGCGCTGTGGTTAACATACAAAAGAACTAGACCAAGAAACCAGATCCCACTCCTTTTCACCTGCCATGAACTTTACAGACTATTGGAAGCTTTAGGGAAGAGGAAACAATAGCAATGGCACACGTTGAACCATAGAAATCTAGGTAGTAGAACATTCTAGAAGTTTGATTCTGCCCATCATCATAGAGAAGAGAGCTTAACATATATCTTGAGATACAATTTAGGCTGTCATTAGAAGCACCTGGATTGTATGTTGTATGTTTTTCAGCACATATTGGGACCACCTTACTGACCTTCCTCCCTGGAATGATTCTATGGGCATGGTAGGAGCATCAGCCTGATTTGAAGAAGTGCAGCATTTTGAGATTTCCAGTCCCAGTGAACTCCTAACGAGCTCATCAGCAACACCTAGATATCTCCCTAAGATGCCCTTGCTAGTAGTAGTGGGATGCTGCTGCTCTTGCTGCCATCTGCTTACTCAAAGAATGACAGATAAGGCTCCAGCCAGGCCTGGAGAGTTGTTGGCAGACCTTGGTGCATAGGTGTAATGCTACTAGTGTGGACAAAATTGCACATGTACACATTTGGAGCACCATCTAAAGTCTTTATACTTCAAGGCCAGGAACCCTCATGCCACTATGACTAACTAACATGGGCATCCACAGGAATTTTGACAGAGGAAACAAAGTATGCACATACAAATACATACATAACATATATAAACCATAATCTAATCCAGACATGAATGGTGTGTGTGGGGGGGGATGCCCCCTTGTCCTCCTTGTGCTCACCCATGTAGAGGGAGGCTATTAGGAGATCTCAGTCTTAATGTGCTCCTGATTACATTTAGGGTTGCCCACTCTTACTGCAGCTATTTCTGGGGAACATATTTTCTCAATGTTTTTCAGAGTATGAAGCCACTAGAATCTTCAAGGTTGCTTTCAAAAGCCACTTGAAGACTGACGTTGATTGAGATTCCAGAACAGGGCCAGCCCTAGGGTTCGGGGTGCCCTAGGCGAAGTTTGATTTGGGCTTCCTGCCTCAGCCGAGAAGTGTGGAACCCTGGCTTTAACTTGAGCCATGCAGGGTTGTCATTACCAAGGTCAAATGACTAGCCCACACTGGTTTGAGGATACAATGGGAGAGATTTCCCAGTCTATTTGGGGGGCAAAACTCTAACATTTGGGAGGTGGAAAGATGCTGCTGTTAATTCTGGAAAAGTGGCATAAAAATTGAATAGATAGATAGATAGATAGATAGATAGATAGATAGATAGATAGACAGACAGACAGACAGACAGGAAGCCAGTTCTTTTTGGAAATGAATGCTGAGGCAGGCAATTCATATTCAAGAGACGGAGTGCAATTTATGAGACCAACTCTCTGTTGGGGGTTGTGGTGCAATGAGCAAAAGAAGATTGTGTATTTTGGGGTGCAAAAGTGCAGGCTCTTTGGGGAACAGGGTGCAGTATTACATATTACATTCTTACACCACTGTGCAATACAATTCAGAGATGCAATACAAGAGCAAGAATAATGGGCAGTGCTAGATTCTGGCACTGTTTATGTCCATTGCCGCAGTTGCTCATGAGGTGAGGGGCAGGTGTGCTGTAGTTGGACTGTGCATCCCCATGGCAGAAGCCCGCATGCACTATACATCCTGCCTGTTGTCATATGGCAGGTTTTGGGGCATAGAACCAGTCAGAAGATAATGCGGGGTAGCACAGCAGGGGCAACGTGTGGCCCTGGCTTTCAAGGGCTGCATCTTCTCCTGGTCTTGCTCTTGAGAAAAGTGCCCCTTGTGTGGTACGCAATGCAACCCCCCACTCACCACCTTGTATCTTCCTTGTGCCCAATGTGTTAGGGGCACCCCAACATATTAGACCCAGGGGTACCAGCCCAGAAGTATATGGAATTCAGGCCTGTGTATGATTTCATTTTATATTAAGAGTTCAATTAATGCCTGGGCTCAGGGTGAATTGACACCCCAGATCTCAACTGGTCTGTGAGGGAAGAGGCGATCCAGCATTGTATTGTGAAATGGGTACTCAAGGAAGCACAAAAGCCAGGCCAGAACAATCCAAATGCTAAAATGTGACTCACTATCAGAAAATGTCTGTGGAAGAGGCCAGAGGCTGATCTCCCCTTTCCTGTTGCAAGAAGTCTATGTTAATCTTTGTCAATGATTGACTCAATTGCTCTCTATAGATATTCAACATAGGTAAATGCACACAAATAAAACACCTATAGACTTTAATTCTTACTTTACGAACACTTTAACACCTTTTGGGATCAGGCTAGCAAATCTGGGACAAGAGAAGATGCCCATTTGCAGCTCAGAGATGCAGATTTGCTTTGGGCAATGTCCCTCCCCTTTCTAAGCTCACAGCTTACAGAAAATGGGATTCAGATCTCTTTGGACTGGCCAATATCCTGAATAATTAAAAGACATTATCCAGAAGCTAACAGCTTTGTCACCCTTTTGGGGACCCAGGAAAAGATGAGGAGATGTGAATAGACTCTATGAGAGATCAAAGGAAAATACAACTATAAAGAATGAGGCTACTGGACAGAGAACTAGCAGTCTTGTGCCTACAAGCAGTCTTGTGCCTACATGCAATCTTCTGCCTACAAGCAAGACTTGCTCATGAGTAATCCAAGAGTTTGCTGCCCAAGCCGCGGGGCTAGAGGCAGGAACTCTGTCCATGGACAGGAACTGTCTGTGACTTCCACTGTGTAGTGAGAAGTCCTCCCAGCTGGTATTTGCTCCAACCCCCCCCCCCCACATTTTAGGGCCAAAACGGCCCATGAAAATGACCCCGCGGCTGTCGCCGCCGACCAACCGCCCACCCTCCCAGCTGCCGAGTCCTCTTCTGCCCTGGGCCACGGCCTTCACTCGAACACATTAGCTATTTAGCGAAGGAGAGAGGAGCTTGCATGCAGAGCTCCTCACTCCTTAAAGCCTCTTCCCATACTGGCGCTTTGGGCGCAAAGGATGGCTATTGCGTCCTTTGCGTCCATAGAGCCAGTTAGGGGAAAGGCTTTAAAGAGAGAGGAGCTCTGCATGCGATCTCCTCTCTCCTTCTCTAAATAGCTAATGTGTTCGAGTGAAGGACGTGGCCCGGGGCTACAGAGATCTGGCATGGGTAAGGAGGTCTCGGCAGCTGGGAGGGCGGGCGGGCGGTTGGTGGCGTCAGCTGCGGGGGCATTTTCATGGGCCGTTTTGGCCCTTAAATGTGGCGGGGGGGGGTTGGAGCAAATAACAGCTGGGGGGGCAGGCGGCCGGTTGGCGGCGGCGGCCACGGGGCCATTTACATGGGCCGTTTTGGCCCTCAATCCTCCTATATAATAAAAGGTTTGAGTGGTCTGTGCCTTAATTTTGAAAAACATGGCCGCCTGTGTCTGGGCGGCCGTATCTTTTTCGGCAGTTCTGAGCATGCGCTTCGCTCATGCTCAGAACTGCCGAAAAAGACATGGGCGCACAGGATCACACTCAAGCTTTTTATTATAAAGGATAAAGCCCATTGAATCATTTAGGATCGGTTTGGTCTCCTTTCTTCCTTGCGCCCAGATCCTACATGGTCACTATATAAAAGAACTTGGTCACCTGGTGACACTATGAGACCGGCCTAATTTTGTATGCTAGCTAATGAGTATATTTAGTATATAAATCAGGCCTGGACCACAACAACTGTTGGTGCACACCTGTTCATCAGGCCTTTCCTTTCCCATGCCAGGCCATCCTTGCTGGCTGTGGGTGAGAAAACTGCACAGGTTGCTTTGTAAGGGGCTTAGGTGTCTTGGGCACAAAATGGGCATCTTCTGTATGGTGCTGCTGCCTATTAGAGGGGGGACTGCTGGGGTGTGGTGCTGCAGCACTGTGCTATGTTGTGTGCTGCCCACCCCACCTGTGTTTCTGAAGACACTGCCGCTTGCTTGGGTCAGCCGGTGAGAGATGTGCAGCTGCCGTCACCAGTGCCTCCCCACCGTGCAGCACCCCCATCCTGAAACCCCCAAGGTATGCCCCAAGGAAATATCTCCCCCCTTGGCAGCAGCTTGCACCTCCAACTCTTTAAAGTTCCCTGTCCGCATCCCTGTTGCTAGGCAGAACAGGGAAGAATGGAAGGATGTTGTGGTGGGGCTTGTTCTCCGAGAGCCGGCCAATGAAAGCTGTGGCATGTGTAGAGGAGCCACATCTCTCGGTGGCTCTGCACCACCACCTCTATGATTGAGGTTTGGATTAAATGCAAAATCGCGGTTATAGCTGCTCGAGCAGTCAGACATAAGACTTGAGTGGCAAAACCGCAGTTGTCAGCAGTGAACCTTAGACATAAATGAAGGTTCAAATTAGAATTTGGCAAGGCAAACCGGAGGTTGCTTTCGGCCTGTAACCACGGTTTCGTACATAACAGAGTCACAACCTCAGCCACATTTAATCACGCTTAGCCGTTACATCTGAATCTGGCCCCGTTTTCTTTACCCGCAGTATAAAAATAGGCTGAAATTCACCTATTTGTGGTTTTGAATGACCAGAAATGACCTGGAAATGACTTCCCCTTCACCCTCCAACACTGATTTTCTTGGGTATTCTAAAATCCAGGGAGGTCATTAAGCAACGTATTTGGGATGTAAAATTATTCATTCATTCATTCACTCACTCACTCACTTATTCATTCAATTTATATACCACTCTTCCTAAAGTGGCTCAGGGTGGTTTACATTAAAATCAAGCACAAAATTCAATTTTAAAAAACATTTAAACCAGATTAAAAACTAAAATTAAAACTAGATATTTAAAGCCAGACTAAAAAGATTGGTCTTTAAGGCTCTCCTGAAGGCCTCCAAGGAAGATAATCCTCTTATATTCATGGGGAACACATTGCATTACCCAGGAAGGTGACAACTAAGAAGGCCTGATCCCTGGTTGCCCTCAGATGAACTGGTGGCACCTGAAAAGGGACCCCTCCTGATGATCTTAATGAGTGGTGAGGATATTGTAGAGAAAGGTGCTCTCTCAGGTAACCTGGACCTAAGACATTCTGGGCTTTAAAGGTAATAACCAGCACTTTGTACTTTGCCTAGAAACATTTTGGCAGCATTTCAAGAGGAAAGGGGTAAAATTATGTGTTATATTGCACTATGAGGCAGCTGATGTTGTAGCCCCTTAAGGCAGGGATTCTCAATGTGTGGGTCCCCAGATGTAATTGGACTTCAACTCCCATAATTCCCAACCAAAGGCCACTGGGCCTGGGGATTATGGGAGCTGAAGTCCAATAACATCTGAGGACCCACACATTGAGAACCTTGCCTTAGGGGATGAAATAGGCAGTTATGACGGCATTTATAGACCATCTAATTATTTATATAACTGAACAGTCCCAAAAGTAAGGAGAATGTTTACTCTGGCATGTCTTAATGTATTGCTCTCAGGTGTCGTGGAAGGTTGTTATGCACATATCATCTGTGTCCGTGACCTTGTCGAACAAGGATGGTTGAGTTCATTGATCATATTTTACTCCACTGCCCATTTTATAGAGATTCTCATTTATTGCTTATAACACCTATTTTTATAACACCTAAAATAACACTTATTCTAAAAAAATTTCTAGGAAGGTCATCAGGTTTTTATACTTTTCTCCTCCTATCACACTCTAACACTAACACCACTTATAGGGTGGCAAAGTTTTGTAATATTGCAAATTGTGTTAGGAAGGAGTTGACAAAAGCTTGACTATGTTTGACTGCATTGAAGGTTTTTTCGGTGTCATTGTATAATGGTTTGGTGATGATATATTTTGTATTTGCTGTGAAATTTTGTCTGGTCATTGACCATAATATACTTTGATTTGATTTGATTTGATTTGATTTGACTTCTAATGTCATTTGTGGCTGCCATTTTACAGTACAGAGCCATTTTGTGACTCTTAAAAAAATATTCCCATTTTTTTTGGTGAAAATCAGTAGTATGGGCGGGGGCGGGGGGAGCATTGCTGGAGCCCTGGAGAGCAAAGTAGAGTACTTCATTTCTCTTATTTATGCTCCTTCCGTTTTTAGTCTTTTTGTGTGTGCAGCAACCTAACTTCTAGATTACCAGAGGGGTAAGGTTTCATTATGTGCAGTTTCCGTATAGGCGAGAACGACACCCCCATGGATAATGAGACCTCCTGCACATCTCATATTTTGAGAGAAAATGAAATACTGAGGACATTATTCACTGTTATTATTAACTTGCTCCTAGAATATTTATATAGCCAAATATCACCACAGCCATGTAAGGGAATAGTTCTAATAGCTAGCATATGCAAGTTCAACAAACTGAATCACAGCCATTGTTGTTTTATCATTGCCAATTCTTACTGCTGTGCCTCTCAAGTCAGTATATAACTTGTCTGATTACAATGGACTGTAATGTTCTGTTCTGACATCAATATACTTTACATCCTCTGAATTAATGGTGGGCAGTCTACCACTATGTGCATCTGAAATGATCCATCAAAAATTGATGTATTTATTTTATTTATTTATTTGATTTCCTTCCAAAAGTGGCTCAGGGCAGTTTACACAGAGAAATAACAAATAAATAAAATAGTGTCACTTATTTATTAATAAATAAGATTTATTAATAATATAATAAAGTATAATAAATACATAAATAATTTAGTGTGCATTCACTAAAAATTAATCCATTTAAAAAAACAATTTCCCAGTCATCAACATCTCTAGGCTCAGTGTGTTCCCAAGTTGTAATTAGGGTTATCCCTCCAGATTGGCCTGGAACAGGGAGAGCCTATCCACTAGGCAGACCTAAGCAGTTGCCTAGGATACCAATGGGCCTATGTGTGGCTGAGTCATGACTCAGGCCACACATAGGCCCATTGGGCATGCACACTGGCCTCCAAAATGGCCACCGTCATGGGAGTGAGGCACAGAACAGACTGAAGACCACTCAAACTGGGCAATTAGAGCATTAACAGAAGGGTGGACTCCCCCCACCCTTTGGAGATTCGGAGAAAGGGGTCAGTAAATAAAATAATAATAATGCTTATTATATTATTTTACACAGACAGACAGGTGTTATTTACCGGTTTGTTTTATCCAGACATAGAGTCCTTCCCAAGGACCTGGGATGCCAGAATTTTATTGTCAATCTTGTTGCTGTTGTTATAGATATCGTCTCAGAATATAGGCTGTTCCCAGTAAAGCTGCTTTTTGTAATTGGCTGATAGTGATTTCTGTGGCTCCTATGGTGTTGAGGTGCTCTTCAAGGTCTTTTGGAACTGCACCCAGGGCGCCAATTACCACTGGGATTATTTGGGTCTTTTTCTGCCACAGCCTTTCAATTTCAATTTGTAGATCTTTGTATTTGGAGATTTTTTCTATTTCTTTTTCTTCTATTCTGCTATCCCCTGGTATTGCTATGTCGATTATTTTAACTTGTTTTTCTTTCTTCTCAACTACAGTTATATCTGGTGTATTGTGTGGCAGATGTTTGTCTGTTTGTAGTCGGAAGTCCCATAATATTTTTACATCATCATTTTCTTCAACTTTTTCAATTTTATGGTCCCACCAATTTTGGCTACAGATAGCTTGTATTTTTTGCAGATGTTCCAGTGTATCATCCCTGCTACTTTGTCATGCCTTTGTTTGTAGTCAGTCTGTGTGATCTTTTTACAACAGCTGATTAGATGGTCCACGGTTTCATCTGCTTCTTTACAAAGGCGGCACTTGATGTTTGTGGTGGATTTTTCAACTTTTGCTCTTATTGCATTTGTTCTTAGTGCCTGTTCTTGTTCAGCCAGTATTAAACCCTCTGTTTCTTTCTTCAAGTAAGCATTCTTAAGCCATTGCCAGGTCTTGGTGATGTCTGATTTTCCACTTATATTGTGCAAATATTGACCATGCAGGGGCTTATTTCTCCAGTTTTCTGCTCGGTTCTTGACTTGTTCTTTCTTGTAGGCCTGGTTTCTTTCATTGGTGTTGAATAGTTTCGCGTTATTGACCATTTGAAGTGCATCTTCTTCACTGTCCTTGATATATTCTTCAAGGCCTCTTTTCTCCTCCTCTACTGTTTGATGGACGTGCAGCATTCCTCTTCCACCTGAGCTGCGAGGGAGGTAGAGCCTATTGACATCACTGCGGGGGTGCATAGCATGCTTGATGGTCATGATTTTCCTGGTATTAAAATCTAGCATCTCTAGCTCTGCCTGGGTCCAGTCTATTATTCCTGCAGTGTATCTGATAACAGGTATAGTCCAGGTGTTTATGGCTTGTATGGTGTTCCCGCCATTGAGTTTGGACTTGAGGATTTTTCTAACTCTCCTGATGTATTCACTTCCTATTTTTCTTTTAACTTCACTGTGTGCGATGTTATCAGCCTGGAGAATGCCCTAGTATTTGTAATGTTCTTTCTCTTCCATTGGGCAGTTCTATTCCTTCTGTTTTTGTTATTTTCCCTCTGTTCATTATTAATGCAGCACACTTGTCTAGTCCAAACTCCATTGCTATATCGCTACTGAATATATGGACGGTGTTTAGCAGTGATTCGATTTCTGACTGGGACTTTCCATACAACTTCAGATCTTCCATGTACAGCAGATGGCTGATTCTACTTGATGTTTTAGATGTTTGGTATCCGAGGTCTGTTTTGTTTAGTATTTGTGAAAGCGGGGTCATGGCGATTACAAACAAAAGCGGGGATAGTGAGTCCCCTTGGAAAATGCCTCTTCTAATGCTAACCTGCCCAAGTGTCTCGCCATTGATTGCTAACTGTGTACTCCACATGCTCATTGCTTTTTTAATAAATATCTGAATGTTTTTGCTGACACCAGTTGTTTCTAAACATTTTAGTATCCATGTGTGAGGCAATGAATCGAAGGCTTTCTTGTAGTCAATCCATGCAACACTTAGATTTGTTTTTCTTCTCTTGTAATTTTCTAAAATCATTTTGTCAATCAGCAGCTGGTCTTTTGTGCCTCTGGTGTTCGGGCAATTTCCTTTCTGTTCAACTGGAAGCTGTTTGTTAGTTAATAAGTGTTGCATCACTTCATCTGCTATTATTCCAGTTAATAATTTGAACATGGTTGGCAGACAGGTAATTGGTCTATAATTACTTGGAACTGCACCTTTTGCTGGGTCTTTCATGATGAGATGAGTTTTCCCAGTTGTTAGCCATTGTTCAATATCCCCTCCTTGCAAAATGTGATTGAACTGTTTTGATAGTTTTTTATGAAGGCTTGTTAGGTGTTTAAGCCAAAAGCCATGCAGTTCATCATCGCCTGGAGCAGTCCAATTTTTAATTTTCTTTGCTCTTTCACTTATTAATTCTGGTGTTATTATTAGATCTTGCATTTGTTGGTTACATTTTTTGACCTCTTTCATCCAGCCTGCTTTTTTATTATAATCTATTGGATTGTCCCATAATTTCCGCCAGAATTGCACTGTTTCTTCTTTATTGGGTGTTTCTAGGTTTCTTGCAGTTTCTCCTTCTGTGCTTTTGTAGAAACGTCTCTGATTCGACTGGAATTGGAGATTCTGCCTGTGTTGTGTAGTTCTGGCTTCATATCTGCTAATCTTCTTTGACACTGCTGTTATTTACTGCTTTATTATTTCCAGGACTTCTCTAATTTTCCTTGAATCTAGGTGGTATTTTTGGATCAGATACTGTTTGGTGTTTTCATTCTTCAGCTTCTTGTCTTTCATATCTTTCAATTTACTAGCATCTGATCTAAGCCTGGAGATTTTATTTTCTAATCTAATCTTCCATTTAGGTGATGTACTACTTTCTTTTTTTACAGGTCCATTGATCTTATATCCGAGCTCTTGTGTTGTTATTGTTGCTGCACTGTACATTAGTTGGTTTGTTTCTTGCAAATTCTTGGTTGTTATTTCTGCAAGTGCAGCACTGACATCTTTTAATATCTGAGCAAGTTGTTTTTTGGCAACTGTTTTTAGAGCGGGAAGTCGAACCCTGGTGGTAGTTTGGTTCATGTGCTCAGTTATTTTTTGCTTTAGTTCTTGTTGCTTTTCTGTTAAACGGCATTTGGGTTTTTGAGGTGAAGGCAAAGGGGAGGTTGCCTGGTTTTGATTTTGAAACAGTTCAGCAACAATGGCATCCTCTATTTCCAACACCTCCTCCACCTGCGCCTGAGCAACTGCTTCAGTTGGTGGTAATTCTTCTTCCATATCTCGAGCCTGTGTTGCTCTTTGCAGTTCTTCCAGCTCAACTCCTGTGAATACTTTATTTCTTATTATGAATCTTCTCTGGTCTGCTAGCCTTTGTTCTGTTATTTCTGTATCTGGATGCTTCGCTTTCCAAATTTGGTACATTCTTTTTAAATAACCTCTTCTAGTTGGACAAGTCTTGTAATAGCAGATCATTATTTCCTTGTTGGCATTTTTCGCATTTTTTTTTCCAGTCAAGCGACGTTTCTTCCAGTAACTTTGCTGTCTTCAGCCCTGATTGCTCAAGTGAAGATCCTGAGTCCTGTTGCCCACTTGCCACCAGATGTCCAGGGACTCCAGCACCTGGCACGGTCCTTGTTGACCCGGGTGATGACCGATCCGGTATAGATTTATTAAAGTTACGTCTTACCATATTGTTAATGGGAGAGGCACTCTTTGTCTGGCTCCTCTGGTGAGACCTGTCCAGTATGGTTGGACCTCTGGCATAGCTCTCACCTTCCTCAGAGCATGCAAGCTCCACAACCATGCCAAGGTAATTGTAAAAATCCCCCCGGACCGGACTGAACTGGAGGAGGCTCGGGAGTGGCAATGCCAAACATGCACTGTCTGGTCCTAGTCCAGTCTGGACTCAAACCTAACTCAGCAACCCAATTTTGTGCACACACCTAGTGGACAATAGGAACTCAGAGATATAGCCATTAAAACACTGATTAGTTTACTAGGCGACTGGAGCGCAAGTGGAGGAGAACTCGGCTTGAATGTGACAGGACAAAGCATAGAGCCCATTTGAAGGTTTATGTGGAGGCGGTGCATGTGGCAAAAAACCAATTCTGGTCTGTGTGCATTGCTTCTGCAGGTTTGCATCCAGCAGAGCTGTCCTGGGTTGTGAGCAGTTTGATTCAGGCTCCTTCCAATTCAAAGCAATCTCCGGGGACTTTGTTCTGCTGTGATGCCTTTAATGCGTTATTTGCAGACAAAATCTCCTGTATTCGGGCCGACCTGGACTCCACTGTTTCTGCAGAGTCTTTTAAGGTGATGTCAGCAATCCCTCTGGCAGTATTAGATTGGATCAGTTTCAATCTGTGATGCCTGATTACGTGGACAAGCTGCTTGGGGCGGTGCGGCCTACCACTTGCCTGACTTGACTGCTTTTATATAGCAGGGAGATTGTTGGGGATGGCTTAGTTAGTATCATTAACTCATCGCTGAGGGAGGGTAGGATGCCTCCTTGTTTGAAGGAGGCAATTATTAGACCACTTCTTAAGAAGCCTTGCCTAGATCCCTCAGTGATGGACAGTTATAAGCCGGTCTCCACTCTTCCATGGTTGGGTAAGCTGATTGAGAGAGTGGTGGCTAATCAGCTCCAGGCAGTTTTGGAGGAAACCGATTATCTAGACCCATTTCAAACTGGCTTTAGAGTGGGCTATGGGGTTGAGTCTGCCTTGGTCGGCCTGATGGATGACCTTTACCAGGGAATCAACAGAGAGAGTGTGACTCTGTTGGTTCTTTTGGATCTCTCGGTGGCATTCGATACCATCAACCATGGTATCCTGACAGAGGGAGTGTAACTCTCTTGGTGGCGTTCGATACCATTGACCATGGTATCGTTCTGGATTGCCTGGGGGAATTGAGGACAGGAGGCACTGCTTTGCAGTGGTTCCGCTCCTATCTCTCAGGCAGATTCCAGATGGTGGAGTTTGGTAACAGTTCCCCTTTAAAACGGGAGCTATTATATGGAGTCTTTCAGGGCTCCATTTTGTCACCAATGCTTTTTAATATTTACATGAAACCGCTGGGTGAGGTCATCAGGAGATTTGGTGCAGGGTGTTATCAGTATGTTGATGACACCCAAATCTATTTCTCCTTATCATCCTTATCATCCTCATCTTCATCATCAGGAAATGGCATTTACTCCCTAAATGCCTGCCTACAGGCAGTAATGGGCTGGATGAGGGATAACAAATTGAAGCTGAATCCAAGCAAGACAGAGTTGCTCATTGTTGGGGATCGGAATTTAAGGGATGAGTTAGATCTTCCTGTGTTGGATGGGGTTACACTCCCCAAGAAGGAACAGGTACGCAGCTTGGGAGTGCTTTTGGATCCAGACCTCACTATGGTATCTCAGGTGGAGGCTATGGCCAGGAACGCTTTGTAGCAGCTTTGGCTGATTCGACAGCTGCATCCATTCCTTGAAGAGAATGATCTCAAAACAGTGGTGCATCAGCTGGTAAACTCCAGGCTTGACTACTGCAATGCGCTCTACGTGGGGCTGCCTTTGTACATAGTTTGGAAACTTCAGTTAGTTCAAAATGTGGCAGCCAGATTGGTCTCTGGGGTAACCCGGAGAGACCATATCATGCCTGTCTTAAAACAGCTGCACTGGCTGCCGATATGTTTCTGGGCGAAATACAAAGTGCTGGTTATTACCTTTAAAGCTCTGAATGGCTTGGGTCCGGGTTACCTTAGAGAGCGCCTTCTTCGGTATGATCCCCATCGCTCATTGAGGTCCGTCTCCAGTTGCCACCAGTACATCTGGTGGCGACTCGGAGTTGGAACTTTTCTGCAGCTGCTCCTGGTCTATGGAATGCACTCCCGGCAGATATCCGCAGTTTAGGCTCGCTGTCGGCCTTTAAGAGAGCCCTAAAAAACTATGTATTTGGCCTGGCCTTCCAAGGCTTATAAAGTGTTGTTGTATTTTAAAAGTATTGTAATTGGTTTCAATAGTTTTAATCATTTTTGAATTGTTTTTGTATGGTTTTTAGCATTGTGTTTGATTATGTGGGTTTTATGTCTTTTTAAAAAGTTGTTGTATACTGCCCAGAGCCTCTGGATGGAACGGTTTATAAATGTAATAAATAAATAATAATAATAAAAATAATAGGTGTAACTTTTCTGACTGAAAAGAGTTCCTGTGTTTGCACATTCAACCACTCCATTTGCATTACCCTATTCACGCATTGTGTTGTAGTGCAATACATCAGACAAAACAATGGAATCTTTTGAGATTCCTCGCAACTGCCCTAGCCAAGAAAGAAGTTCATTTGGAATGTCCCCTCAGGACACATTTTGGACTGATTCAAAATGGATTCTTGAGCCACTTGGTTACTTGGTGGAGTCACCTGTTACTTGGACACGGCAGCAAACACTAGCTATACCACATAGCTGATGTCCTTGGGATCCATCCCTGCTATCTAACTCCCTTGATGCTTCACTGATTGCTGTTCCTCGGTCCACATCCAAGGTAAGAGCTCCCTTTGTCCCTCCTGAGCCATGATAGTCTACCCACTACTGAAGGAAGGTTATGATAACAGCTGCATCCCAATCTGGGCTCCCTCTACCCCTGTCTCTTCTCTCCTAATCCAAAAGCCTGTTTCCTGATCCTCCTTTCTCTGGCCAGCCTAGAAGCTACTTTAATTCAGACATTAAGCTAAATATCTTCTTAGCAGTTGTATGGTTAATAGTGTAATGTATTTTTAGTAATAATATTGCTTTTAGTTACACTTTATTCCCTTACCCTCAAATACAATCTTATCTGTTTTTTAACATATCTCTGAGCCGGGTCTCATGATCAGTGAGACCCGGTTTGGGAAGGTAAGCGGGGAGAGTGGGCTAAGCCTGCTCTCCTCACACACGAGCAGGGTGGGAGCACTGGGCGGCGGGATCGGCCGCCCACACAATTTCCGGCTCCATGACGGAGTCAGTGGGGGCTGGGGAGTTCGGGGGTCACTCAGCCCCCGGAAGCTCCAGTATGCCCTGCGTGAGCGCGCAGGGCATACTGGAGCGACCCCAAGAGCCGGGAGGTGGCTTTTTGCCACCTCCCGGCAGGGATACTCGTGAGTAGCCATGGCACAGAGCTGTGCCATGGCTACTCATGATCAGAAAAACTGGGTTTGTGGAGTGCTCACTCCACAAACCCAGTTTAAGGGGAGGGGTACTTCGGCGGGTTAACCGCCGGGAGGCGGTTAACTTCCTAGCCCGATTTTGGCTGATCATGGGAATAGTCTCCCAGTCTCATTTTCCTGTAACCACCACTTTGCATTCAATTTATTCGGATGTGGAACTGCTCCACTCTAATCTAATTTCTCCACATTAAGCCCAAATACAATTTTGAGGTCTTCACCAATCACCCAGGGGCAGTTCCATTAACAAAAGGGAGGGTGGGGATACAGAAGATGCCCCCAACAATTGTGCAACAAAAAAACAAGTCTAGCCAGAGCACCTCTGCCACTATGGCACAACCCCTGGTTGGTTGCAGAGCAGGGGTGACCATGGAAACTCTGATGCAAGTGTTCTGTTTGTTAAACCGTTGGTCCAAAGCACAGAGCAAAGGGTTCAAAACCAAGCCACATGCCAGGTGGGTAGGACATTCCAGCACTACCACACACCATCCCACCAGCAAAGTCCCTCTGATCCCAACCTTTTGCAAGATAGGTGGGTGGGGACTCCTGCCCACACCACCACTGACACCCAAAGTGTCCTGTGTGCATATTTCAGGCTACTATGAGGGCGTGCACCATCACACAAACTTCCTCATGGCTAGAGAGGAAGGTTTTTGCCATGGCGAGCAAAGCACCCAGCACTGTGGTCAACGTCACCATGCAGATGGTCTTCAGCATCATTGAAGAGGAAGCCACATACAGAGCCCAGCAGAGGGGATGCATCCTGAGGGCCCTGCAGGGCTTGGGGCCCCATGGTGTGGCCACGGTACATATGGAGACTGCAAGGTTCCTCCATGAGATGCAAGGGTCTGATTGCATGCTCAAGGGCAGCTAGGGATGTGTGAACCAGTATAAGGGTTCAGTTCAGGGCTTCAGCAGTTCAGGATTGAACTAAAACACCCTGAACCTGCGCCCCCCCCCCCCAAGTTCGGGGGGTTTGCTATCTTCAAAAACTTTTAAATTTTATTTATTTATTTATACCTTTTACTCCCCTCGGGGGAGTTCCTGAAAGCAGAACGTGGCCCGGGCCATGCAGAGGCCATGTGCACAGACACCCAGCCCCCAACGTGTCCACTGGGCCATTAGCTGAAGGCTGAAAACCAGCTGTAGAATGCCCAAACCAGGTGAAGGGGTGATTTAGAAAGCCAGTGGGGGAGAGGGAACCTCCATGGACACACACACCCCCGCTGCCTCCAGGAACTCCCCCAAGGGGAGTAAAAGTTTTTTAAAAATTAAAGAATAATTTAAAGATTGCAAACCCCCCAAACTGAACCAGGGGGTTTGAGGGGTGCCGGACCAAACTGGCCCAGTTGTGTTTGAGGCTGGTCCGGCCCCAAACCAAACCAGGCCAGCTGATTCCACGCACATCTCTAAGAGCAGCTGTTGAAGCTATCTGGAGACAGATGGGTGCCCTCTCCTCTGCCATCCAGGCCCTCGACGAGCAGTGTTCTGAGGGAAGGAGGAGGTGGGAGCTGCCCAGTCACAACAGCACATGGAGATCCATGGAGAAAGCAGACAAGAGGAAGGACAAATGTTTTCAGGATAGCTTCAGGATGTCCAGGGCAACCTTCAACTACCTTGTGAGAGATATAGAGCCTTAACTCTGCCACCTGGACATGGTGATGCGCCTGGTGATCTCTATGTAGAGGAGAGTTGCCATAGCTGTTTACAAGCTGGCCTCCAACCTGACCCTCAGCAACCTTTTTGGAGATTGGAAGATCCACCGTGTGCAAGATAGTCAGGGAGATGGTTGACCTGAATGTGGAGCTGTTCATGGACGACATGATCCACATGGATGACCTGAAGGTGGTGATGGTGAGCTTTGAGGAGAAGGAGTTCCTGGGCATCCTGGGCTGTATTGACGGGACTCACATTGAAATATCCCCCCCTTGGACAGCAGGATGCATACTTTGGCAGAAGCACTGCTATACCATGGCCCTGCAGGGGTGTGGTGGACCCCACAGGGCGGTTCATGGACATCGACACCGGAGCATCAGGCAGGAGCCACGACCAACCATTTTCTAGTCTCTAAAACCCATCTGCAGATACGCCAAACTGCAGTTATTGAAACTGTGGATAACAAGGGCCACCTGTATATGGGGTGTTGTGTTTTTTTTAATGGATGCCTATTATTAACATATTGTCTTCTCCTATGTCCATCTAGTGGGATAAGCTTTCATAGGAACATAGGAAGCTGCCATACACTGAGTCAGAACATAGTTCCATCTAGCTCAGTATTGTCTACACAGACTGGCAGAGGCTTCTCCAAAGTTACAGGCAGGTATATTTCAGCCCTATCTTGGAGAAGCTGCCACGGAGGGAACTTGGAAGATTCTGCATGCAGATACTCTTCCCAGAGCGGCTCCATCCCCTGAAGGGAATATCTTACAGTGCTCACACTTCTCGTCTCCCATTCATATGCAGCCAGGCCAGGGTGGACCCTGCTTAGCTAAGGGGACAAGTCATGCTTGCTACCAAAAGACCAGCTCTCCTCCCTTTTGACATAAAACTATGTATTGGCATTTGGTAGATGCTGCTGGGACTTCATTAGCAGAAAGAAACCTTTTTTTTTTTTTTTTTGCGCAAATATAGTATTAGCAAGATGAAGAACAGCATTATTCTTCTCCCCCTTTCCCTACCATTAGATTAAAAAGTTGATATTTTTCCTTAGGCAAAACCTCTATTTCGTTCAGTCTTCCTATGAAAATAGCTTGAAAGATTCTCAGACAACTTTGGGGGAGGAAAAATTGCTCACAGCAAGCATATAAAGTTTGAACTAAAGGGGAAACTGCACATTCTGAATAGCCAGAATTAATAGAAGTGCAGAGGCATGCTGTACCTTGGAACAAGTTTTGTTCCAAGCTGTAAGTCGAAAAGGAAGCTTTATTTAACATTTGCTTTTTCTTTACTCTCTCACACCCTGGTCTTTATATTTTCTCATTGTGGCTGGCAATAAGAATTTTTAGTAAGTTTGTTTTGTAATAAACAACACAAATTAAACAGATTTTATTCTAAATCACACCAGCTTTTACATTCCTTAATAAATGCTTTAAAAGAGATAGGCCGACATGTTCCCTTGAAGTACTTCTGGAAATTCTATTGGGTTGTATCTAGGGATGTGCAAAACGTTTCAGGCACAGAACGATCTGTGCCTGAAACGACCAATTTCGGGTGATTCAGAGCCGAACCGAATCACCCCCGACGATTCCCGAAAAATATCGGACCCGAAACGAAATCGGGTCCGAATTTTTAGGGTGTTTCGGGTCTCCTTTTTGTGCCCCAGAAAAGTGCCAGCCTTGTCTTCGTCTTCCCCCTCCGTTTTCAGTTTGACGTCTCTTTGAATTTCCCGCCTTTTTGCCTCCATTGATTTCAATGCAGAAATTGCTTTCCTGTCACTTTAATTGAAAAGGTCCTGGGGCCAAAAGAGTGGGGTGGGGTGGTGGTGCCCAATGGGTGGAGGCTACCACCCAAATTCCAGGGGGATTGGGCAGAGGACTGATATTTGGTGCATTTCTGAAGTTTAAGCGTTTTTAAGGTTTTCCCCCTTTAGGTATAATCGCTTCACGTCGGGGGGAAAGGGGTGGCCTAGAGTGGGGTGGGGTTGGTGGTGGTGCAGGGTAGGGGCAAGGAAGCTACCTGAATTTTTTCAAAGGATTTAGGCAGAGGGCTGATTTTTGGTGATTTTATTTGTTGGAGTTTTGTTGCTTCTGAGGTGTTCTGAGTGTGGATTCTGTGATAGCAAATGAGATTTTCAATGACACACCATGAATCTACTCTCATCTGCTATCATAGAATCTAAACCTTAAAGACATGTGAACTTCAACAATTAACCAAAAATCAGCCCTCTGCCCAAATCCTTTGAAAAAATTCAGGTAGCTTCCTTGCCCCTACCTGGCACTACCACCAACCCCACACCGCTCTAGGACACCCCTTTCCCCCTGACGTGAAGCGATACACCCTCCATTCTACCTAATGGGGGAAAACCTTAAAAATGCGTAAACTTCAGAAATTCACCAAAAATCAGCCCTCTGCCCAATCACTCTGCAATTGGGGTGGTAGCCTCCACCCATTAGGCACTACCCTGGTGACGCAGTGGTAAAACTGCTGCCCTGTAACCCCTGGTGGCGCAGTGGTAAAACTGCTGCCCTGTAACCAGAAGGTTACAAGTTCGATCCTGACCAGGGGCTCAAGGTTGACTCAGCCTTCCATCCTTCCGAGGTCGGTAAAATGAGTACCCAGAATGTTGGGGGCAATATGCTAAATCATTGTAAACCGCTTAGAGAGCTCCGGCTATAGAGCGGTATATAAATGTAAGTGCTACCACCCCACCTCACTCTTTTGGCTCAGATCCCACTTTCTGCCCCCAATCTGCCCCAAAGACACTAAAACCTCAAAAAATCACCAAAAATCAGCCCTTTGCCCATTCCCCCTGAAATTTGGGTGGTAGCCTCCACCCATTGGGCACTACCACCCCACCCCACTCTTTTGGTCCCAGGACCCGTCTTTCTTACCTGAATCAATTCGGATTTGGGTTAATCCGAATCCGAACCGAATCAGGGGTGATTCGGGTGGGCAAAATTCGGGCACAGAACAGAACGGGTGTTTCGGTTCGGGTCCGAATCAAAACATGGAAAATCTGAGTTGCACATCCCTAGTTGTATCCAAACCTCAGCTTTGTGTTATTTAGCAATTGTAGAGTGCAATTTCCACCCATTTCCCCTTTTCCTCTTCACCCGACTGCAGCCCCTGACAATTTGCTCCTATGGGTTCCTTAGTCCTCAGGAACAGATTATCAAGGGGTACAGGGGACTAGAGAGGGGAGGAATGGGTGAAAATCACATTCCTTTGTGATTCCTTGCTAGATTAGTGCAAGTGAATATGAGTGGGAAGATGGGTTTTGGATACATTCAAACATTGCCTCCCCCCCCCCCAATTTCTTTTAAACTAACCCTATACTCCTAAGCTAGACTTTCACAACTTACGACCATCTATCTGAATATAGTCCACTGGGCCTGCCAAGCATTTGTCAACCCTCTTGGTTTTGCAATACCAGGAAATTTCATGTAAGCTACAACTTGTACACATGTAGGCTCTCTTGATACCTTCAGGTGAATGTGTGGAGGTCAAAGCTGGCTTATTGAGTGCATGCACAACTATGTCCACATGAATGTAAGGCCAAACTAGAAGTTAGGGCCATCCATTTTTGCTCTACACATATTTGCTCCATTTGGTTACAATGCAGAGATGTGGGGAGGGGGGTGTCTTTAAAAAATAATAATACCAAATTGAGTATGTGGGGGACAGGAACGAAAATCTCCTCTTCCTTCAGCTTAATACTCTGCACTCCACTGTTTCAAGCTGTTTTCTCCCTGCATGGCTCCTTTCTAGCATCAGAGAAAGCCTATGGAGAGACAATGCTTAAAGCAATGGAGGGCAGTCAGCAAAGGCAAAGGAGGGGTGAGTTTGCTCCTCTTGACCACCTGCTCCTTCTGCTATATAAAATAGACCCTTTCTTGGCTTAATAGGCAAATTTGGCAAACACGTTTAACAAGCACAAGCCCAAAACAAGCCCGATTCAGACATAATTTTTGGAGGCCATACTCACATATAGCCTCTGACAGCATGCCAGAAGTCCCTACCCTGGTGTATCACTCACTCAGCCTCTCAGTGGGTCATTCACACTTATAGCAGTTTCTGAAGGGTGAATGCCATAAGCATGATAGCACACATTTCTGTGACTGGCAGGCTCAGGCACTTAAAACATCATCATCATCATCATCATCTAATATTTTTATTATTTCTTGTTTACACAGTCAGACAGGTATTATTGACTGGTTTGTTTTATCCAGACATCGAGTCCTTCCCAAGGACCTGGGATGGCTGAATTTTATTGTCAGTTGTTATAGATATCGTTGCAGAATATAGGCTGTTCCCAGTAAAGCTGCTTTTTGTAATTGGCTGGTGGTGATTTCTGTGACCCCTATGGTATTGAGGTGCTCTTCAAGGTCTTTTGGAACTGCATCCAGGGCGCCAGTTACCACTGGGATTATTTGGGTCTTTTTCTGCCACAGCCTTTCAATTTCAATTTGTAGATCTTTGTATTTGGTGATTTTTTCTATTTCTTTTTCTTCTATTCTGCTATCCCCTGGTATTGCTATGTCAATTATTTTGACTTGTTTTTCTTTCTTCTCAACTACAGTTATATCTGGTGTATTGTGTGGCAGATGTTTGTCTCTTTGTAGTCAGAAGTCCCATAATATTTTTACATCTTCATTTTCTTCAACTTTTTCAATTTTATGGTCCCACCAATTCTTGGCTACAGGTAGCTTGTATTTTTTGCAGATGTTCCAGTGTATCATCCCTGCTACCTTGTCATGCCTCTGTTTGTAGTCAGTCTGTGCGATCTTTTTACAACAGCTGATTAGGTGGTCCACTGTTTCATCTGCTTCTTTACAAAGGCGGCACTTGCTGTTTGTTGTGGATTTTTCGACTTTTGCTCTTATTGCATTTGTTCTTAGTGCCTGTTCTTGCGCAGCCAGTATTAAACCCTCTGTTCCTTTCTTATTTATTTGATTTATATACCGCCCTTCCAAAATGGCTCAGGGCGGTCTTTCTTCAAGTTTCCATTCTTAAGCCATTGCCAGGTCATGGTGATGTCTGATTTTCCACTTATATTGTGCAAATATTGACCATACAGTGGCTTATTTTTTCATTTTTCTGCTCGGTTCTTGACTTGTTCTTTCTTGTAGGCCTGCTTTCTTTCATTGGTGTTGAATAGTTTCGCGTTATTGACCATTTGAAGTGCATCTTCTTCACTATCCTTGATATATTCTTCAAGGCCTCCTTTCTCCTCCTCTACTGTTTGATGGACGTGCAGCATTCCTCTTCCACCTGAGCTGCGAGGGAGGTAGAGCCTATCGACATCACTGCGGGGGTGCAGAGCATGATTGATGGTCATGATTGTCCTGGTCTTACAACCAGCGTCTCTAGCTCTGCCTGGGTCCAGTCTATTATTCCTGCAGAGTATCTGATAACAGGTATAGCCCAGGTGTTTATGGCTTGTATGGGTGGTTGCCTGGTTTTGATTTTGAAACAGTTCAGTAACAGTGGCATCCTCGATTTCCAACACCTCCTCCACCTGCGCCTGAGCAACTTCTTCAATTGGTGGTAATTCTTCTTCCATATCTTGAGCCTGTGTTGCTCTTTGGAGTTCTTCCAGCTCAACTCCTGTGAATACTCTATTTCTTATTATGTATCTTCTCTGGTCTGCTAGCCTTTGTTCTGTTATTTCTGTATGTGAATGCTTCTCTTTCCAAATTTGGTACATTCTTTTTAAATAACCTCTTCTAGTTGGACTAGATTTGTAATAGCAGATCATTATTTCCTTGTTGGCATTTTTCATATATATATATATATATATATATATATATATATATATATATATATATTGGTTAAACGACGTTTCTTCCACTAACTTTGCTGTCTTCAGCCCTGGTTGCTCAACTGAAGATCCTGAGTCCTGTTGCCCACTTGTCACCAGATGTCCCGGGACTATAGCACCTGGCGCGGTCCTTGTTGACCCGGGCGACAACTGATCCGGTATAGATTTATTAAAGTTACATCTCACCATATTGTTGATGGGAGAGGCACTCTTCGTCTGGCTCCCCTGGTGAGACCTGTCCAGTATGGTTGGACCTCTGGCATAGCTCTCACCTTCCTCAGAGCACACAAGCCCAACTGGGGGCTATTAATTAATAAATAATAATAATAATTATTATTATTATATTTTATATCCTGCTCTTACTCCAAGGAGCCCAGAGCGGTGCACTACATAGTTTCTTATCACAACAACCCTGTGAAGCAGGTTAGGCTGAGAGAGAAGTGACTGGCCTAGAGTCACCCAGCTAGTTTTATGGCTGAATGGGGATTTGAACTCTGGTCTCCCCAGTCCTAGTCCAGCATTCTAACCACTACACCACACTGGCTTAGCCTCTTCAGACAAACTCTGTAAGTATGAGTGACCAACCGGAGAGGGTGAGTAACAGGGTTATACGGAGTTTGGCTGCGGCCAGTCCTCCAGTGACTCCCCCACCCCCTAAGCTCACCCACCCCCTAGGCCTCATAATCGTATGTGCAAAGTGCACGTGCACCCCAAGCCATGCCCCATGCATCTGACATCAGACACAAGGGGGCGAGGCCAATGCCAAGGATGGGACCCATCAGCCCTGGCAGAACTTCCCCCGTCAGCAGTTTGTGGAATTTCTGACTGGGAATTCCTTTCCCTGCCTTCTCAAGAACGGGGCATGGCTTGGGGCACACATGCGCTTTGCATGAGTGACCGTGAAGCCTAGGGGGTGGGGGAGCTTATGGGGTGGGGGAGTCACTGGAGGACTTTGTCCTCCGGCCACGGCCAAGCTCCAGACGCCCCTGTTACTAACCCTCTCTGGTTGGTCATTCATGCTTACAGAGTTTGTCTGAAGAGGCTAATGTTTTAAGTGCCTGAGCCAGCAAGTCACAGAAATGCGTGCTATCATGCTTACAGTGTTCACCTCTTCAGAAAATGCTGTAAGTGTGAATGTGTGTATCAACACACATTAAATGAATGTTTATTTCAGTTTGAAAACTCACTTTTAAAAACACTAAATAGGTAAAGTGGAGAGAAAACCCAAACAGTCTGACTTTTGTTATATTCTTTTTATATATGCATTAGCTGAGGGATAGCTTGGCATTTCATTAAAAGCAAAACAAAAACAGAGACATAGTTTGAGACCTGCGATATTGGGACAGTGGTGTCCCTGGAAATATAATCCTAATAGTGTGTTTTATTAAAGAATTTCAGCACAGTGTTGTTCCAATAACACCACAAAAAGCAGAAAATTAATAAAAATGCCATTCTTATCTGATGTCTCCTGAGCCCTCAGACTCTTCCTTCTGGCCAAAACAGTGTGATACTGACATGTATGGATGATCTACATTTACAGAGATCCGATCTATTTTTCTGAGATGTATCAAGATGTATAAGGACAGATTGGAGAAGAAATTTATAATATTGCTCCAAAGGATAATCAATAATATTTCCTCAAAGGGGGTGGTGGCGGCGGCTCAAATTTAACTATTTTACAAAATGGTGTCTTTCATTTAATTCAAGCAGTAAATGGCTTAAAATTATAACCACGTTGTTTCCCATTGTAAATATCTGAAAGCGACAGTTACTTTACATGTGATTAAAAGCAGGCCATTTTCTGAATTATGATGGCTTAAAAGGAATAATTGATGTTGTTTAAAATCACATGAGTGTATGTAAATGCCCCTAGTGAGAGTTTTTCTTTAGGTGATTCTGCATAGATTCATTAACACTTTCAACTGATTAAACTTGGGCTATCAGCTTTATTTTATCCTTATTCTGCGGAAAGTAAATTACAAAGTAAATGGAACATAGGGACATAGGAAGCTGCCATTAGGGATGTGCAAAAAATTTCGGGCACAGATCGATCTGTGCCCGAAATGAGCAATTTTGGGTGATTCGGGGCTGAACCGAATCACCCCCAATGTCCCCCAATATTTTTCGGGGCCGAGCCGAATCACCTGAATTTTGGGGACGAAAAATTCGGGTGATTTGGCTCATGGCCGATTTTGGGGGATTTTTTGAATGAGAATTCACTCCTCAGAAAATAAGGGAATAACATCCCTTCAGAAAAACTTCTGAGGTGTGAATTCTCATTCAATGATAGCAAATGAGATTTTTTTCAAGTAAAGAACTCTCATGACCCCACTTTCACTTTTTCACACTTGTATTTACTATGAATATGATGAATGAATCAATCTACCACAAAGCACTTTATGAAGAAAAACCTCAGAAAATCAACAAAATCCAGCCCTCTGGCCAATCACTCTGAAATTGGGGACGGGTGGTAGCCTCCACCCATTAGGCACTATCTACCAGCCCACCCCACTCTTTTGGGGCAGATCCACTTTCTGCCCCCAAACTGCCCCAAAGACATGAAAACTTCAGAAATTTCCCAAATATCACCCCTTTGCCCAATCCCCCTGAAATTGGGGTGGTCCTCTGCAGCCATTAGGAGCTACCACCCCACCCCACTCTTTTTGCCCAGATCCCATGCTATGCCCCGAACTGCCCCAAAGTCACTAAAACTTCAAATATTCCCCAAAAATCAGCCCTTTGGCCAATCCCCCTGAAATTGCAGCCATTGGGCACTACCACCCCACCCCAAAATTTTGCCCCTGGCCCTTTCCCCCCCAAATCAATTTGGATTCAGATTCGGGTTAAATCCGAATCCAAACCAAATCAAGGGTGATTCGGGTGGCCCATATTCGGGCACAAAACAGAACAGGGGTGATTCGGTTAGGGTCCCGAACCGAATCACCGAAAATCTGAATTGCACACCCCTAGCTGCCATATACTGAGTCAGACCATTGGTCTATCTAGCTCAGCATTGTAATGTCTACACAGACTGGCAACAGCTTCTCCAAGGTTGCAGGCAGGAATCTCTCTCAGCCAAATTTAGTACAGCACCAGGCATTGTTTACTATGTATAGTCAGGATCCATGGCACTGTGCATGATGCTTTTCAGCTCTCCCATTAAAGCAGCATCTCTTGTCACCACCCAATAACACCTGCAAAGGTCAAGTGCCCTCCAGAGCAACTCTACGCACAAAAGGGGGGGAGGGACCCCGCAGGATCCCAGTTTGTGTTTCTGGGATTTCTTCTATAGATCTAGTCAAGGGACGAGGATAGGGCAATTTAAATGGCCCCAACCCAGGGAATTCAAGAATGTAGCTCAGTGGACAGCACATAGACTGAACGCTGTATGGGAAGATGAGTTAATAAAAAGGAATAAGGGTCTCCATTGCCATTCAAGATGCATGCATGCATTATTAAATAAAAGAATGGTTTAAAAGTATATAGAGTTCATTTATTAATGCACAAGTTAATAATTATGTGATACGTGTAGCTCAGTACAGTATACCTACTTTGCTACTTCATCCTCACAGTTCCCTTTTTGAATGGTTGCTAGACAAATGTCGTGTTATAATTTTGTAGAGTGATTGATTCTTTTAACTCGATCAAGTTGCCAAGCCATCTCATACGAGTAACTACACACTGAGCACTGGCTAGGGTGCAATCTAGAACATCTGAGCATAAGAAACAGAACCTGGAAAGCCACAGACATGCTTTGGTCATGAGAGCACATGGCACAGTTATCATGAACCACCTGCTAGTGTTGTAACTGAGAGCCAATCTTATAACTACACACTGAGCACTGCTAGGGTGCAATCTAGTACAGCTGAGCATAAGAAACAGAACCTGGAAAGCCACAAACATCCTTTGGTCATCAGAGCACATGGCACAGCTATCATGAATCCCCTGCTAGTGATGTAACTGACTAGAGCAGTTGCAACAGAGTTGGTGGATTCATTTATTTTTAATTTCTCTATGCTGATTTTCAGTGGCAATCCCTAAAGCAGTTTGAACAGGTTACTCAACTGTAACAATATTTCTTCTAGTGGTCTTCTGTGCATTCATATGGATGCATTCATATGCCTGCACAGAGGCCAGCTTGAGAGAGAGAGAGAGAGAAACTCCACCCCCTTTGTATCCACTCAGTGTGCATCCCTCCCATCTTATCACCTTGGTTGGAGCCACCACCACAGATACTTTGTGGAGAGAGAAATGACAAGAGAAAAAAGGGTTACAGCAGGGAGAAGGGAGGGTTGTGTGAATGTGTAGAAGACCACTAGAAGAAACATTGTTACAGTGAATAACCTGCTCTTCAATAACCATGTGATGCACAGTCTCTGTGCATCACATGGGTGGGACGTTAGTGAGAGTCTTACCTGGAAGTGGCTAGCCTTTAATGAACATCGAGGGCAGTTCAGAGAACAGCAGAAACAAAGGATGCATCAGCCCTTGCTCTCAGGTCCAATGCATAATACCAAATAAAGATGGTGATTTGGGACCAAGTAGCAGCTATTCATATTGTCTGCAGAGGGAGGTCTGCTAGGAAAGCAGAAGAGGCTGCAACAAATCTAGTGGATGAGTGTGCACATGAGTGGGTTAGCTTTTAACTAACTCATAACAAAGCTTGATTGTAGAACAGATCCAAGAAGGAAGCAGTGGCATATCTAGGGAAAATAGCACCCAGGGCAAGCACTGAAATTGCGACCCCCCCTCCAAACATCTGACACCCATCTTTCAGATAAATCTCTGAACCTCATTCCCTCATTTGCAAAATGTGAACATTAACAGGGTTACCTAATCCTATAACTGTAGGAGGAAGAAGAATGTTTTCAGCCGCAATATCTCCAAATACTATAGCACTATAGCTGCCAAAATACTGCTTTGTACCCAGCTATTAAAAGCCCATGAGCCCTATACTGTATGGAATCTTATATCAATGGCCCATCTCAAAAGCATATTATGGTGAGGCATTTATTTATGCATTACATCTATATCTTGCCTTTCTTCCATCATGGAATTCCAACTATACATGAGGTCAGTGTTCCCTCTAACAGGGATTCCCAGATGTTGTTGACTACAACTCCCATATTCCCCAGCTGTGATGGCTTTTGCTTGGGGATTATGGGAGTTGTAGTCAACAACATCTGGGAATCCCTGTTAGAGGGAACACTGCATGGGGTTCCCAAGTGGTTACCCATCCAGGCACTCATTACAACTGGACCTGTTCAGCTTCAGCAAAGGGGTTGTATTATATGGCCTCAGCCCATGGGATGGAGTAGAGAATAGTGCTGCAGTACATTTCATTGAAACCTAAAGGACTTACTGGCAAGAAAAGCATGTCTACTTAAAAATAAACTCCATTGCATTCAACTGTCCCTGGTAAGTGCATATAGGATTGCACATGCTCAGGGATGTAAACCAAACCAAACCAATTTGTGCTCCCAGCATATTTTGCTCCCTAGAGGAGACCAGTAAGTCCCACTGAAGCAAGGAAGATAGGTGGGGAAAAATAGAGAAAAAAGCAAGAATTAGCACCATTCCTCAGGAGAAAAAGTTGAGGGAGGGGGAGAGAATGAGGAATCTGCCTCTTCTTGGTAAAATTTTAAGATAGATGAGACATACCGGGGCTCAAAGAGCTCCCGAAGTCATGCCCTGGTCTGTCCTAAAAGCCATTCTCCCTGCTCCCCAATGTGGAAGTAGGGCTGGTTGTGGTCTCTCACTGTACTGAGATAAAAAACACTCTCTGCAGGGTCGTCCTTAGCAGGGTCATCCCTAGTGGGGTGTGGGGCTGGGGAGCAAATCAGCACGTGCAGGGCCTCCTTAACATTTCATATCATTACAGAATCATACTGACTGATGACATACAGTGTAAATAGTGTGAGTGAGGTTTTTGGACATGTCCAACCAGCTTGGACATATAATGCATTTCTAAAGAAATAAAAATAAAATGCACAACACATACTTCACAGTTCTCACTCAGACCTTCTGGGTTGCAAAACAACTTGAACATAAGTGCATTTATAAATGAATGAATAGATATAATATAATATAATATAATATAATATAATATAATATAATATAATATAATATATTGTTTGTTCCAGAAGTTTTTGTAATTTTCTGCCATGAAACAAGCCACTTATAAGGCTTTTTAGATAATTTTTAAAAAGGAATAAAATTTTCCAATCTGTTTCAAGTTAAATATTCAGACTTCTCAGTCTCCACCCCCCACAAAGCCCTATAGCAACAGATCCCTATATATCGGGTGTGGAGGGTAACCACAAAAAGGAATTCACATCATACCTCCATTAAGCAGGCATTAGCTGGTCTGTGCTGAGCAGAAAGAACTGTGGTGGGTAAGAGCAGCTGGCACTCGAGTTCAGACTTCAGGGAGGCCGGCACGGAGGCCTCTCTAGAAGCCCCAACCACCTGCTGATCAGCTGAGAGGCTGGGAGAGAAGGAGCTCGGTCACAGTTTGTAGGCTGCTCAGATTGTAGGCTGGAGGGCAAGGCAAGCAGGAGAAAAGAGAAGGCGAACAGGGCAAGTGGCTGAAGGGCCTTGGGGCTGGGAAGGTGGGCAATGAGGTGGGGGTGGCAGGCACTGGTGTGGCACCCCCTCCCTCAGTGGTGCCTAGGGCAAGTGCCCTGGCTGCCCCCCCAGTTACACCACTGGAAGGAAGTGAAGAGACTGGGTAGCCCATGTTAGGTTCAGCGTAGCATACAAAGAGTGCATTGGATTTGTGAAAAGCAGTTGTTCTGTGAACTTAGAAGGTATGTGCCTTGCTGCAAACATCCAAGCCATGCCATCTCTTCTCTTCTGGAGTTTGGGGAGATGGGAAAAAATGACTGGTAAGGACATTTCTTGGGAGAGACAAAACTCCCGAGATCACCTTGGATAGAAATGTGAAGCCTGTTATGAGCGAGACCTTGTCCTTATGAAATGTTAGGAAAGGTGAATCTATACAGAGTGCCCTAAGTTCACTTATGCAATGGGCAAATATGTTGTATAAGGAAGGTTGTCTTCCAAGAAAGGAGGTAAAGATCCATGGTGGCCATGGGTCCAAAGGGCTTTGCTGTTTTTACATTCAGGACCAGGGAGAGATCCCATGCTGGTGCTAACTTCGGGATTGATAGAAGCAAACTAACCAACGTTTAAAGAACTTTTTGACAACAGGAAACTTGAAGAATGGACCAGAAACATGATAGGCTGAAAATGCAGCAAGATGAACCCTTAAGGCAGGATGGATAGGCCCTGTTTTATCAAATCTATCACGTATGTTTGGACATCATCTACTGTGGTGTGGTCTGTCCACAATCACCTTTTTGTGCAGAAACTGGATAAACTGTTCCACTTGGCAAGGTAAGTACTATGAGCAGATGGCTTATATGCATTGTGGAAGACTGGAATGTCAGAATGGGTGGTGCAGGCTGAGAAGCCATGACATCAGATGAAGATTGGAAAGACTGGGGTACTGGAGGCTCCGGCCTGGGAAGGTTAGGAGGTCTGGATATTGGGGTGCCCGCCATCCTGTGAGGGAGGCGTCTGTAGTCAGCACCATCTCTGTGGTGGGAACTAAGAATGGACGACCTTCTGTTAAGTTCTCAGTAAGTGTCCGCCGAAGATCTGTCCACTGAAGATCTACGATGAACTGCAGGCAGAACCACCAGTTTTTTGGACTGATGGGCTGTCAGAGGGTGAAAGACCTTTAGAAACCATTCCCAGATGATACATATGCAGATCCTGGCAAAATATAGGATGGCCATGGTGGAGGCCATAAGGCCAAGAGCCATTGTACCTGAAAAGCTGTTGTGCACTGAGCAGTGGAAATATGCATGACTGTATGCTGTATATCTCAAACTGGTTGGGTAAGAGAAATGCAGTGGATTCGTGTGCCTCTAGGCCAGGGCTGCTCAACTTCGGCCCTCCTGCAGATGTTGGCCCACAATTCCTGTAATCCCTGGCTATTGGCCACTGTGGTTGGGGATTATGGGAGTTGTAGTTCAAAAACAGCAGGGGGGCCTAAGTTGAGCAGGCCTGATCTAGGCGGACCCCTATGAAATCTATGATTTTAATAGGAGGCATGTGAGAGTTCTTGAAGACCTAGGGTTTGCAAGGTGTTCAGAGTGTAGCTTACATCACTACTTAGTCATTCATCTGAAGCAAAAACAAGGAGCCAGTCATCCATATAAATAATTAATCATTAAATAAGTAATATTTTAGGTCATTCCCTCTGGTGACTTTGGTGCTCAAGACTTCTACTCCCAGCTTATCTATGAGGGGAATGATCTTTCACCCAATCACTACAAACACTGATGCCATTAACAGGATTGTTGATCCTCTGGCATTGATCAAGCCTCTGATCATGATGAGGGGATGATGGAGGCTGCTTGTAATAATCATTCTCAATGTCCTATATGTCATCTCCTTGATTGTAGTCCTCTGGATCAAGCGGTAACTCAGATGGAATGTGGACATCCTCAGATGCGGAATCATATGTTGGAGTAGTTCCTTTAGTGATGGGGTCAGGAGTTTCAGTTCCATGACTGGCTTATGAGGAGCTCTCCCCCCAACCTCCTCCTCCTCCTGGAGTTCTGCATGTGGCACTGTCAACTGGGTTGCCTTTTTTTTATTGGGAAGCTTAGAGGGTGTCAAGGCCTTAACGGGACAAGAAGAGGAGTCCCTAGTTTACTTTGGATGGGTAGCTTAGGTGGGGTAACTGATAGTCCCAGTTGATTTGTGGAACACTCAGGATAGACATATTGGGTGAGGTGACTCATAGATGATTTCTGAGGCAACTGATATCACAGTCATCGTCTATACCACTGATTTGGGTGACAATGCTAGGTCTGAGGCCATTGTCTGGAGAGCTGTATGGGCTACCTCCGAAAGTCGAGTGAGAGGAGAGTGAGCAGGAAGTGCTTTCTCCCAAAGCGAAGAGCACAGTCTTGATGCCCTATTCCTATGCACTGGTCAAGGGAGCCTTGATAAATCGAACATGTTTCCACCTTGTGCCCCTCCTCTAGGCAGAAAAGGCACTTCAAATGCCCATCCAAGGTTGGTAATTTACTATTGCCTGTAGCACAGTGTTTGAAAGTAGTCTTAGGCTTGTTAGGGGAGGGGGCAAAGGAAAAATTTAAAAAAACCTAATCTATAGTAGGAAGAAACACGATAGAAAGTAACCAAGAATAAAACAGTAAACAAAAACGGAATAAAATAATGAGGTTCTTAACTCTCTCTTTCTACAGATAAAGTTGTGACAGCGGCAAGGAGAAGGCGTAAAATGGTCTGAACTCTGCGGCTATCGGCAAAAAACCTGAGGTGATAAAGTGGGACATGCACTGAGTGGACACAAAGGGGGCAGAGTTACTACCAAAAATCTTTCTGTCTCTCTATCTCTGGAAGGTACCAAAGCTGGTCTCTGCGCAGGAATGAATCCCATATGTGTGATGCACAAAGATGATTAAGAAGAAATAATGATACATAAAAGCAGTTACAGGAGACCCTCATGTATGGTTTCATGTATCCACGGATGGGTATCAGAGACAAAGTTTCTTTATCCATGGCATGAAAAATAGGCAATTTTCACCTATCCGCAGTTCCAGAGTGGCCAGAAATGACTTCTGATGTCATTTTGAGCTGCCATTTTGAAGCATGGAGACATTTTATGGCTCTTTTCTGTTTAAAAAGTATTTTAAATGAAAAATAAGAGGATTTGGGAGGGCATTCCTGGTGACCTGGAGAACAAGGTACTATGCATTTCTATCCATATTTCTGCCACCTCCTCGATCTTTTAGCATTTTTTTTAGCTCAAAGAACCTAGCCCCCCCACCCCCCGCAATCCCCAAGGGTTAAGGTCTATTTATTTGTGGTTTCGTTTTCAGTGGAAATTGGCAGGAACAGAACCTCCACGAATCACGAGGACCACTAAAAAAAATGTCATAATAGAGCAGCACAATAGCCAAAAGAAAGCATTATTCTGAGGGAATAATTGCACTCCCATCCCAAGCTGGTGGGGGATCTCTCTCTCTCTCTCTCTCTCTCTCTCTCTCTCTCTCTCTCTCTCTCTCTCACACACACACACACACACACACACACACACACACCGCTGTTTGCCCCATGGATGAAAACATAGATAGATAGATAGATAGATAGATAGATAGATAGATAGATAGATAGATAGATAGATAGATAGATGCCACATTCACACATAACAGGGGACTGGAGTTGCAAGGACTCTCAGTTTCCTCGCTGTTAGGTCCAAATATGTGCAATCCCAGTCCCAATGGTAGCATGACCCAAGGCTGCACTGAGGAGACTCCAGTTTGAACCCTCAGTTTGTAGTCAGTTTTTCTGCTCCAAACCAAGGGCCCATGGAGCCTCTCTGCCATTCAAATGCAGCACTGGAGGCTGCATTTGGCTGGACTGGAGTTGAGGGAGAAAGCACTTCCCTTTTCCCCTCCCTGACTGGCTCTGTGGGCTATCCTTCAAGCAAGAAGAAAACCCCCACATCAAGCTCCCCTGCCTCTCTGTAGTCTTGTTGACTGCACAGAGGACACTCTCCAGTACGTCAGAATGCGGATGGGAGAGCAAGGTGTGTGTGTGTGCCGAACCACTGGACCCGTGTTTCCATGTGACATGTGAATGTGGCCAGGGAGACAGAGACAAAGACAGAGAGAAATTGATGAGGAAAATGATGAATGAAGAAAGTCCATAAAACAGATTGTAAGAGTAAGAGTTTTCATTAATCTGGCAACTCAGATTCAAGCAACACATTAAAGGAAAATAACTTCCCTTATGCACCTAACTGAACGTTTCCTGGACTTTGTCCTTGCTAACTGGACAAAGAGGCACCTTTTAAAAGTGGTGATTCTCTTTATTTAGCAGGGGGAGAGCAACTGGCCCAATCCACCCCCAGCATAATACTCTTCCAGTGACTGTTGCTGGTGTCTATCTTATGTTTCATTTTAGATTGTGAGCCGTTTGGAGACAGAGATCCTTCTTTATTTATTATTTCTCTATGTAAACCACTTTGGAAACTTTTGTTGAAAAGCAGTATATACATATTTGTAGTTGTTGTAGTAGTATTTGTAGTGTTGATGTAGTAGTAACCCCCCCCCAAAAAAAAAACCCACCACCAAACACCTTGGCCCAGATCTGAATCACTACCCCACAACTCCTCAACAGCTGCACTTGCCCTTTCAAAAAAGTGGGAGTTCTGAGCATGGATCTTCTAGTATCATGTCTAGTTTGGCAGCCCTAAATAGCTAGCATTATCCTGCACTAGCACGTATTCTTGAGAAATTATTTGTCCTTCATTTTCTCCTCCCCTCCCACTGTTATACAGCAAAATAATAAACATAATGGCAGAGTAGGATCTGCAGTGTCCCTGGGCTGGATTGTCCCTTTTCAAAGCTGCAGATCCTACCCTTGCCATAATGCTTCTTCATCTTCTTTGTTCTCTGTGCTCCCGAGTAACACTTTCACAGGTGATGGGGACACTGTGATGCTTATATTGCTGCTGGTTGCTGATTTATGCATCCCTCTTCATACGGCTGTCCTCCACATGATGATACCACCCATGGACACTTAGCTGAGAAAATACTGAAGGAAAAATCACTGGCTCGCTGCAAGAAAGCTTTCTCATTGTCTCTATAAGATAATCACTCAGGGCATAAATAAATGGTAGGGATGATTAAATTAAATTAAATGGTGTTTGCTTTGCTCTAAAACCAGTGACATTTCTCTCCTTTGAAAACAAGATCTATGCAAAATGTCTTGTTCTATTACAAAACTGGAAAACATATAGGAAAGACAAGAGGTCACAGAGGTGTCAAAGAGTTGTGTTAAAACATTTAACTGCGGTACAGCAAAATATTTGGATGTAATGATGTGCCATGGAAATTACTTTGGACCCAGGGAAGCAGTAATAACTTTTTGCTTCTGGGATGCAAAATAAATCCAGCAGTATCCAGTAGATGATTCTGGAACTGCTGCCAGGAGCCATCTTCCCTTCTCAGGGAAAAATGAGTTTTCTGCAATAATTTATTTCACCAAGGCAATAGCTACTAAAATCTAGATACTTAAAAAAAAAATACTACAGGGAAGTTTTCTATGGAGTATTCAATGACCTAGATATAAAACCCAAAGGTAGACATGATAGGAAGAATCTTTTAGATAATTTAAAAGATAAATGATTTTCAGCCTTGCTGATCCATATATCTCATCAATCTAGAATATGTTAAGCACTCCAAATCCAGATGATATATTTCGCAAGTGATGTGGCTCAGCAACAGAAAACCGATGAATCCCAAACTATAAAACCACTAGGGAAAAGCCGATGTTACAGGCCATGAATAATATTTACATTCACTCACAACATCTACTACAGATTACATCCCTTTCCTAACAAGATTCTGCCATTTCCCCCCTCATCTTACCTCATAGCCCTGATTGTTTGACAATTGTGGCTGTTTGCAGCAGCTCCCACAGTCTGGCTTGATTCTAACCATGCAGTGCCATGTATAGAGTGGCCAGGAAACCGGGAGCTGCTTAATTGATGTGGGCAGCCTCTCTGCTGCCCGCACAATGCATTATGGGATACTGGAGGACATCCTCCTCTAGATACCAGCTGCGGAGATCTCCACTGAGCAAATTGTGTGGGCAGAGGCGTAACTAGGGAAAATGGCGCCCGGGGCAAGCACTGAAATGGCGCCCCCCCGCGCCCCCGCCCCCCCCAACATACTACATTATACTTAGGTTTTTCCTCACAAGCGCCCGCCGCCGCTGCCAAGCCAGGCCACTGACTGGCCGCCAGGCGCCAGCAAAGCAATGGGGGGGCTCGGAAGGGACTGCTCGTGGGGGGGGGCACTGACATGCTCCCTTGACTGCTGCAGCGCTGCTGCACTGAGCAGGAAACATTTGTATTAACAAAAAATTTAAAAAAAAATTAAAAGAAATTTTTTTGTCATGGCGGTGCCCCCCACGTGACCAGAAAAGATGGCGCCCGGGGCACGTGCCCCCCCTATAGTTACGCCTCTGTGTGTGGGCAGGCAGTGTGACAGAGCACAGGTGAGCCCTTGCTCCTGTGTGGGGAGATAGATAGAATCCTGCCTTCCCCCCAGCCCTCCCTAGCCCCAGGGAATTTTTGGTCTTGTGAACGGCTTTAATAACTATCCTGCAACATGTTCCATGGCTTCTAGTAGGATGTGCACAGAACCAGTGACTCACTCAAATCCAGATTTGAGCCGGCCCAGTCTGGGCTTGCCTGAACTGGATGCTGGGCCAGTTCAAACTTGGACCATCTGAACTGGGACCATGGCAAGCCGCCTTGCGTGTGTGGAGGCACCACACAAGTGCAGAGACCAGGGGAACGTCGTGGCCATGTCAGATGCTGGGCGGAGCGCCGCTGCTGCTGCCCCATGTGGGATTGCGGATGGAGCTAAGCAGCTTTCAGGTGCTGCTTACATGCTTGTAAGCACATGTTTATTATTCCTTAAAGGTGCCTCTCGCTGTTCCTCTCCCCCACCCCATGCTGCCCTCACCTGCTGCTCCTGTGTTGATTGTAGTATCTGCCAAGCTACGTTTGAGGTTTGTATACTGAAAGATACCTATAATATTGACTGTCATGCCCTGCAGCATAATGGAGATGGCTCAGAACAGCCTGCACTACTGTGTGATCACAGGTCATGCACTACTTGTATTATTCCCGAAGCAAGTAGTGCACAACCTGCAATTGCACAAGGGTGAGTTGTACCAGAACAGCCCTCTTGCGCAGCACCATGGGTGTGTGTGTGTGGGGGGGGGAGTCCCACAGTGGCAGGGACAGTTCTGAACTGCCTGCATCACACTGAGGGGCATATCCACTTTTTTGATAGGCTATAACCCTCATAATTAAGTGTTTAGTAAGTAGGCTATGACTCTTAAAATTAACTCAGTTGAAGGAACTCTTCTGGACTAAAAGATGAAAGCAATAATGACTGCAGCAATCAACAGACCAAATGCAACCACCACCACCTCCCGCCACCGCCTATTCAAAAGATAAATCGTATTTGTAGACAATGGAGATGGTCCAGGACTACAATTCCTGGTCCAAGCAAGCAGATCCTAGCTCTATAGGCAAATGCAGCTCAGAAGCTGATCTATGCAACTAAGGAAATAATGGGGATGCATAAATAACACTAGCTTAATTCCTAACCCTATCCAGGGGTCAATATATGGCACGATGACACTGACATATACTTCACAATGTTTTTCTTCTTTGCAGGTGCTGGTTAGGAAAATAATTTCCTGTGGACATAAGCAGCTTCTTTTTTCTTCCCCACTAACCTACCATACTGTCCTGATCTTGGTAAAGATAAGCAATTTTGCAAATTTTGTATAAAGCAATTCTTATCTCTTAATTCTTAAATCATGAAAATTGAATTCAAATCATTTGAATTCACTAGCACTAATGTGTTGGCGTAGGTTGGCAGGAACAGATCGTTATTGTCTAAAGAAATACTTATCTTGCACCTGCGAGGATCTTCCCAGTCAACAGGTGAATTTTAAGTCCAGCCATTCACCTTTAGCCCATATAGTTCACTCAAAACCATTGTACCCTAGAACACACTCACTCAGGATTGAACAGGACAACATGCATTCTTTTGTCCATCACGGATGTCACCCTCATCAGCAAAGGTGATGTGGTTCGCATATGGCCCAAGGGCAGGTTTTTGCCTATTTGTATCACAAACCCCATCAAGCCATGTGTGTTATTTCCTAGAACCACCACCTGCATGTACTTGTGTCTTGGCATTAGCTATTCTACCTGCCTGTGCCTTGACCCTTGTGCCCATTCTACTTCCAGCCTCCAGTTTGAACCTGTACCCAGGTCCAACCTGTGCACCACGCTTGGATGCATTAGGGAACTGGTCCCTTGAGATCAGACCACCTTTAGAACATTTCTGGCTTCCTGGCTCGCGAGTGGTACGCTTGCCTCTGAACTCCACATTCCTGCCTGTTCCTGAGGAAGAGGTCCCCCAGCACCCACTGCACTTCAAGGATGACAGACACCCCACCAGAAGGATTCATGTGTACTAAACAGCCTATGCTCCAAAACCTCTTGCTCCTTGCTCTCTTTGGTCTAAAGTTGCTCTCTAACATCGGTTCTCTGACCAGCCTTGAGTTTATTTTAACTTGGACTTAAAGCTAAAATGCCTCTTTGTGAGATTTAAATTAGTATCATTAGTCTTATTAGTTAATATTGTATTGCTTATTTTGATTAATCAGTATTTCTGCCTTTCTGTACACTTATTACTTTTAATACATCTGAGTGCATTGTATCCCAATCTCTGGCATCATTTCCAGACCAAAGCTTTGCACAAATTGAACACTGTAATGAACTTCTCCCTCTAGATCAGTGGCGTATCGGGGGGAAACAGCGCCCAGGGCAAGCTCTGGCCCTGAAATGGCGCCCCCCGCCCCCCCGGCCCCCACACACCTGTGAGGGTGCGGCGGTGCCCCCCAGGCGGCAGATCGCCGGCGGTGGCGGAGATTTGGCGGTAGCGTGCAGCGGCGGGCGGGCGGCAGCGATTTGGTGGTGGCAGGTGGCAGCAGCGGGTCACCCGTGGCCCGCCGAGTGCAGCGTTGGCTGGTGGCGATGGGCTGTAGCGCGGCCCGAGTGGCGGCGGCAGATCACCCGCTGAGGAGTGCAGGCAGAGCGACGCCGAGCCTGCGTTCTGGCCCAGCGTCGCTCTGCCTGCACTCCTTGGCGTGCGATCCGCCACCGCTCAGGCCGTGCTATAGCCCATCGCCGCCAGCCACCAGACACCGCTGCACTCGGCGGGCCGTGGGCAACCCGCCACCACACGCCACCACACGCCCACCGCCACACTCGGCGGGCAATCCAGGGGGTGCGGGGGGGAGCCACTTTTTGGCGCCCCCCATATGACCCACTGGGGTGACGCCCAGGGCACGTGCCCTGCCTGCCCCCCATCATTACGCCCCTGCTCTCGATTTGCTTGATTCCCCCACATTAGCCCAAAAGGTTTCACAGGTGTGCTTAACCAACACCTAGAGCAGTTTCATGAACAATACTCATATTTCTTCATGCACATAAAATTAATTTATTTCTCCTTCCTTTACATCTTGTAATTATTTATCAGCAGATAATATAAAATGTTTCAGCTTAAGCCAATCCTGAATTCCTGAAAGAACAGTAAACATAGATTTAGGTTTCATACTGATAAAGAACAAATTAATCGCCCAACAGGTGCTACAGCTATAGCTTTTTCTCTTGCTTTTCAAGCATATATGAAATGTTCTTATTCTCAGAAAGGAGAGTTACACGGAAGGTTTCTCTTTATAGCACCAGAAACATCTTCAAGAGTTATATGCAGACCTTCTACATTCTTACCCCATTAAAACAAGTATCACTTCACTATGATACTGTGTTCAGTTTAAGGCACCACATTTTAAGAAGGAAATTGATAAACTGCAATGGTTTTCAATAAAAATGGTGAGGGGTGGGTCTGGAAACCAGCTCCTATCAGGATGGTTGAAGCGGAGCTATGATAGCCATCTTCAAATAGCTGAAGGGCTGTCACATAGAATAGGGAGCAGACCTTGCTGTTGACCTTGTTGCTTCTGAGGGCAGGGCTAGACTTAGTGGTTGAAATTACAAGGAAAAAAAGATTCAGTCTAGACACTAGAAGGAATTTTCTAATTGCAAGAGTTGTATGACAATCATTCTGTCTCATATGGGAATGGGTTCTGCTTTGCTAGAGGCTTGTCATCAGCTGCAGAGGGAAGCCAGTGGTGGCCTGGGTGCTGCCTCCATTGCAGTCCCCCCCCCACCCCGCCGCCTGCATCTGACATCAGACGTGGGGGCATGGTTTCTCTCCTAAATGGCGCCATCAAATCTCTTTATTTGGGTCAGTGACCAAGGAGCTCAGTCAATCAGTGCTGCATTTGCAGCGCAGCCAGAGTGACTCTCCCTGCCTTTTAAAGACAGGGAGAATCGCTCTGGCCATGCTGCAAAGGCAGCGCTGGCTGATCTAACTCTCAAACATTTGCAGTGTGGCTAGGAGCAGCTCTCCCTGCCTTTAAAAGGCAGGAAGAGTAGCTCTGGCCACACTGTGAATGAAGTGCTGGCCGATTTCGCTCCCCGCATCTGACATCAGACATGGGGTACGTGTCGGGGGCCATGAGGCACAGCCCTTGAGGGGTGGCGGCCCAGGTTCTTTGAACCCATTTGCCCAATGATGGCTCTGCCCCACTTGTCATCTCTCAGGGAGACTGTAGCAGATTTCTGCAATGAGCAGGGGGTTGACTAGGATGGTTTCTAAAATCAAAGATGTTACTTGGTACCCAGAAGCAGAATGATAGAATTTTAGACTTGGAATGGACCTTGGAAGTCTTTTAGTACACCCAAAGATGTTGTTCACTGCCATCCCTTTCTTCTGGAAGCTAAACTGTTAACTTCCAGCACTGAAGCAAAGTATAGACAGATTCTGAGGCTGTTCTCATGTGGCGCACCAGGATTCATGTGGATCCAGGTGCTCCCACTCAGTGTAACCCTGCTCCTAAGCCCAGCTCTTAGTCAAGGTTACGGGAGCATGCACTCCCTTAACCCGTCTGCTGGGATTGTATCCCTCCTCAGGCTGAATGCAGCCCGAGGAGACAAAGAGATGGGCGCCTAGAGTGTAGGTCTGATGGGGGATGTCAACAATGTACAGGGCTCATGTTGCAGTGCATTGTGGTAGATCCGGATGTGTTGTCCCAGCCTCCGGAGCTCTGCACTGCATGGTGCAGCACAGATAATCATGGAGTGCAGTCCATATTCTCAGCAGCATTTCCATGATCATGGGGCGGGGGGGGGGAGGTGAGTTGGACAGGCTTCCCCCCCACGCCGAAGCCTTCCTGGTCTGGAATCTATCCAAGAGGTAGGAGCAGAACCACTGTAAAACAGTGCCTTCTAGCCCCAACATTTCTGCTTGCATGCAGAAGGTTCCAAGTTCCTCCCTGGCATTTCCAAGGTAGGGAGGTTCCTGTATGCAACCTTGGAGAAGCTGGTGCCAGTCTGTGTAGATAATACTGAGCCAGATGGTCCAATAGTCCATCTTGGTATAAGGCAGCTTCCTATGTTCCGTGACCCTCAGAGGCATAATTTCAGGTGGCACGGAATGCTTCCAGTGAATAGGGAGATCAGTGAAAATTATCCTCCAATGTGACCACTTGCACTTCAGAAGTGGGTTCGCAGCCATTGCATGAATGCATCTTTTGAATGCATATGTGTAATCAGTATGTTGGCAGTGTATACATGATTGTTGACCTGTATATGTATACAGCATTCTCATATTATGTTCAAAATGAATACAGTAGTATTTGCAATTGGAACTCTATGATTTTGAGGGGTCCAATTCCCATGTTTGACTTTAAAATGAACTTATGTACAGTTATTCCCACAAAAATATGTATACATGTACAGGTACCTGTACATGAGCTATGAGCACAACATGTGAACAGCCTATAGATTCTATGCAAAGAGTCTGCAATGGTTAATCATTTTTCAATGGAACAGGATATTATTGAGTGACATTCTCACAGAGGAATAAAAAAGCATGTTGTAGTTTCAAATCATAGTAATGCCCTCAATATAATGTCAGAAACAAGAATGACCTCACAGGAGTTTCTTAAACCGATAAATGAGCCTCTTCCTAAGAGAACAATATTCATTTCATTGAACTGTCCATCCAAGACACCCTTTTACAAAGTGTTGTGTGTATAATTCATGGCTTACTGATGTTTTGTGTGTTCATCATGATGCAGTCTTAACCAAACACTAGTTTCATCACTGAAGAACTCCTAGAACTGTTGTCTGAATCACTGGGGTCCTTTTTTGCAGAAGCCCATAGCTTTTTCAAGCCCTTTCAGCTATGCCATGCTTGGAATTTAATTAACATGGCAAAACAATATTAACCCTGGCTCACGTCCACACTGAAATAGCAGAAGTGTGGATGGCTGTATAGTATGGAATAAGAGATAGAGAGTTTAATTTGAATAATTAAATAAAGCCATTCTCAGAATCCCAAATACATGTATACAGAATTATTTGATAAATTTGTTTTGGAATGCATTTGTAAGAAAGCACAACTTATCCCGTTTGGCCTTCAAAAGGCTGCAGAGAATTTTTAAAAAAACTATGATGAAAAACAAGATTTGTTGATTGATGGTTGAATGCTTTTTGAGGTCATGTTTTGAGGTGATGTCATATTTCTTCTATGTTTATAAGACTAAGGGTTCATGTCTTCCTAAGGAGCTGATGTATTCCCAGAGGTGAAGTACTATACAGTTTGTGCAACACACTACTGAAATGTTGCTTGACAATTTTAATTACCATTTGCCCTATGCCACTGACACAAAGGTCTGCTTCTTCTTTTCTGGATAGGTGACCTTGATGTAGCAATATCTTGAAAACAGTATAAACAGATAATATGGAAGGAAGCTAGAGTGGAAACAAAAGCCATGTTTTCCTCAGAACTTATATAAATTGGCTACTTCATATCTGAAAGCTGAAGTGTTTGTGTTCTTCAGTGAAGATCTAAATCTAGTAGTCCTTGAAAAAATGATCAGATTCATGACTTTGACACTTCCACATGCAGACTTATGGTGTTTTCAATTTCAGTGGTTCATTATTTCCTTTTAAAAGGTTCATCTTTCCATGAATTCAAAGGGCACCATTTAGAAGAGGCTTCATGAAAAAGAATGCATCAACCATCTCCTATTGTTGTTCTTCAAAAGGAGAAATATTTCAACAATATTTCCTGAATAAATGTATATAGAATGTTCAATATTTGTTATGACACTGATAGTATAGTATTTTGGCCACATCTACATATTTATCCAAAGAAGTTTGATGGCAGTGCTAACTCTGGGAACCCATACAGAAGTTACATGTGATACGATATCCCTTTTAAAAAAACTTTAAATGACCACTGTGGGCTTCAATTTTTATTGAAGCAGTGGCAGTATGAAAATGCGTCATCTCCATACAATATTTGCCTACATTGTATAGTCCTAAATGAATTCTGCTGAATGAAGAAATGGGACAGATTTTGAAATTCTGCCTTTCTGCCTTCGATTGAAAAATGAATCTTCAGCAGGCTCCGAATTCCGGCACATTAGGTACCTGAAGGTCTCCATGTGAGGAAATGTAGACTGTATTCATCATAATTTTGCTCCATGTGCAGCAGAATTCCAAAATCATCTGCCAAGTACAAGAGTATTCCTCTAATTTACAATAAGTTCCCACTCCCAGCTCTGGACACAATCCAAATGAGAGTCCGGAAATTCCATGGAAACCTCGTGCCAGAAATTCTCCTCTGTGTTTCATACCATTTTTAGTATACATCAGCAACATTCTCTGACTAGGTTGGGCTTGTTATGGTATAGAAAACCACATTAAACAAGCCCATTGGTTAAAGACTGGAAGTGTCAATCCTACAGAATAATGTCATCAGCCCTACTCATCTATGTCTACTGAACATGATAATTAAAGGCAAGGATAGAATCAAAGATTATTTATTACTTACCAAATTCTCTTTAAGATTTTAAGAAGTGCATAGGGACCATGGGTTGCTTCTACTTGGTTGGACAGATGAATATTCCTTACTGTGAAAGGTTTTTTAACTCTAGTTTGCATATTTTAGTTTAATTCAGACCGCAAATGCTTTCATAGATACAGTCATATATTTAACAATATCACATACTTACATTGACTTCAGTGCTAACGTATACAAGTTTTAACTCCTGATAGCCAATTTATTTAGACCAATTCTGAATCTGTAAAATCCCAATTTAATAAAATGTACCTGGTCTAGGTGCTCTTGTGCAGATGCGTCCATTTCCAATAAAACTTGTTGGACACCGGCCACAGATGTACCCAATATTTGGAGGTTTACGGTCAACACATACAACTCCGGGAAAGCAAGGTTTGTTGGCACAGTTAGTGATAGATGGCAGAACTGCTACATGACCTAAAATAGTATCCAAGAGTCATTTCTTACTTTTAAACTATTAACTGTAAAGTTAATTAAAAAGTCAAACAGGGAGCATATATAAGCTTTAGCCAAGACTTTCCATTAGTTTTACTCTTTTTAATATAATTAATGTTGAATGCCCCCAAACCGTGTGCCAAGCACAAGAATGCCTCAAAGGCACAACATATCAAATCAGCTGTTTCTTATTAAAGCAAGATTGATTAGTCTTCTAATTACATGTTCTAAAATTTATTATTCAAAAGTACTTGGCATTTATCAGAGGTGAAATCAAAATAGTAATTTTTGTGTGCTAGGCAAAGATGACATAAGCAAAGAAGCTGCATCAGTCAGAGACAACACATGTCACAGCAGTCGAGGGTAATGACACACCTTTTCCTTTGCAACACATCCTCTGAAGAAGATGCTTTGAGTTGGAAAAGGAAGAGGAGAGAAGGGAGTGATTTACTAACTCCCCTACCCTCTTTTACCATACCCAGCATTCCAGATCATGTTTATCTTGCCATCAGGAATCTGCAAATGTACAGGAGTAAAATCAGCTTAACACAGAGAGAGTTTCAGATGCAAACATACACTGGAGAATGCTGCTGATTACTCAGGCATATCCTAGGTGTGGCTTATTTGCCCCACCCAGCTTCAAATGAAGCAGGAGGTGTTGGGGGCTTCCTGATTGGTCAGGAGGATCTGAAGCAGGGTGGAGCCAGAGAACTCTGCAGTGCACCTACTCACACCCTCATTTGGTGTTAGGAAGTCATCTCTCCCCTACCCCAGGTGAAATGCAGCCCCAGTATCAGACATTTTTAATTTGGGGTCCATGAAGTAGGTCCAGGTGGTCTATTAAAAATAAATATATAATTAAATATGGCTCCCCAGAAAAATTTATAACCAACTATGGTACATCCTTAATTTTCTTGAATTTTAATCAAGTTATAAATGTGGTAGGGGGTCCATAAAATTATAAATGGGGTAGGAGTAATACTTGAGAATCTGGGTGAGGGGATCCATAGATGCAGAAAAGTTAGAACCCCTGCTCTATATCTTTAAATGCATAAATGTTGAGGAAAAATAAGTTTGCATAACAGGTGAAAGTTCCGTACATGAGCTGTAAACGTCAAAAAGAAAACCCTTGACATTTGTTGAATCAGACTATACTTGCCATACACTTTGCTAGCATTAACATGCTTAATTGGAGAAACGGTCATCACTTTTAGGGGTTTCGCTGGCCATTTTCTCTCTGTCTTATTCAATTCACCTTTGGTATTATGATTATCAGTAATGAAAGCTTCCATCATGTCAGCAGTGTCCTCAGCTGTAATAAAGGAGAGCAGAGGTGAAAAAGACACAGCGTTGGAATTTTTGCTGTGATTGATGATGGAAATGAAGACTAACATCAAATTAGATAACCCTCTAGGTTGTTTATCGTGGAAACCAACCAGGGAACAAAGGCAATCAAATGAGTCAGCATCTGGAGTTTCATCAAAACAAGACATCATTTAGCAAGTCCAATCCACATCTAACTGAGGGCATGAAACTAGAAGTAGTCTACCACAACGACCTTTGAAATGGTGACAGACTTTGTTGGAGAGACTACCGGAATGATACATTATCTTGGCCAATTAGAAAAAATATCACGCTGGCCCTAGTCCATCTCTAGCCCGCATTTACATCCATGGACTGTCGCCAAACTACACTACGATGTCTCTCAACAGCAGCTGGCTCAAGAGCAGTACTTTGGACACTCTTGCTTAAAGTGCTCAAGGAAGTAAATCAAGTAAATTGTCCTTTGGAGACTATTTAAAATATTAATTTCCTCCAATAAGTTAGAGTCTGAATATTCCACTTGGAGTCATGTTTCATAGCAATTAGCTACTGGCTAGCTTCAATAGGGCAATGAGAAGGTGTGTGTGTGTGGATGTGTTCAGTCAAAGAGTGGAAAAGATTACTCTTGCGGGCACTCCATGCACAGGTTAGTAAGAGTCCACCATAGGATGGGACAGGCCTGAGAAAGGGAATTGGTAACACAGATACAAGGATTTATGGAGCTCCTCTGTGTGAGATGTGGCAAGCTTAGGCAGAAGAACTGAGGGTCTGGTGAGGTCTAAGTGAAGGGGAAACACTGATTTAAAAAGAGGAGCCACAGGAATTAAGGCTAATAGACCAATGACTGACCTCATTTTACATCTCAGGATATTGTGGCAAATAAATTTCCTCCTAAAGAAGGAAACAAAACAGTTTACAGGCCCCATCTTATGCCCCATTGTTTAGTTGCAGAACGCAGCCCTGTGACAGCACAACATCTACTGTGCCTTAATAACAGGCCACTAGTTGAAGTAGTTCTGTTGCATCATATGATGTTAGCTGATGTAGCTCTGCTGCATCAAATCGATGATAGTTGATGAGCTCTGTTACATCATATGCTGTATCCCTTAAAACCTCTTAAAGTGTGAATTATAGTGCATCTGGTGGTCTCTTGTACCACAATGTAAAATCCCCTGGAGAGTGGGTTCCGTATCTCTGGGACAATGTGGTTTGCATCATTTACAAAATGACTCTAACAATTGTAATGAGAAACTATAACCAAAGATAAGCATAAGATCAGGCTTGCAATATGTTTGGCTAAGGTCAAAACCTGAAACTTTCACTCCATCCCCCGTGGTCCATGTATCTTTCTTTCTTACTCTCCAGATGAAGCTTTGTCTTTATGTTTCTAATGGAACCAGATGCAAAGGAGCACAGTGACCATACACCTACTACTTTTATTAGAAAAAATAATTTTGTCATCCAGAAATGAAAAAGGTATACTTTTCTACGTTGTTGTTGTTGTTGCTGCTGCTGCTGCTGTTGTTATCATCATCAATTTCCACAGCCAGACAGGTGTTATTGACTGGTTTGTTTTATCCAGACATCAAATCCTTCCAAAGGACCTGAGATGGCTGAATTCTATTATCAATGTTGTTGCTGTTATTATTATAGATATCGTTGCAGAATATAGGCTGTTCCCAGTAAAGTTGCTTTTTGTAATTGGCTGATGGTGATTTCTGTGGCCCCTATAGCAATAGCAATAGCAATAGCACTTACATTTATATACCGCTTTATAGCCGGAGCTCTCTAAGCGGTTTACAATGATTTAGCATATTGCCCCCAACATTCTGGGTACTCATTTTACCGACCTCGGAAGGATGGAAGGCTGAGTCAACCTTGAGCCCCTGGTCAGGATCGAACTTGTAACCTTCTGGTTACAGGGCGGCAGTTTTACCACTGCGCCACCAGGGGCCCTATGGTGTTGAGGTGCTCGTCAAGGTCTTTTGGGACTGCACCCAGGGCGCCAATTACCACTGGGATTATTTTGGTCTTCTTCTGCCACAGCCTTTCAATTTCAGTTTGTAGATCTTTGTATTTTGTTATTTCTTATATTTCTTTTTCAACTAGTCTGCTATCCCCTGGTATTGCTATGTCGATTATCTTGACTTGTTTTTCTTTCTTCTTGATGTTTCTTCCATTGGGCAGTTCAATTCCTTCTGGTTTTGTTATTTTTCCTCTCTTCATTTTTAATGCAGCTCACTTGTCTAGTCCAAACTCCATTGCTATATCGCTACTGAATATACAGTGTTTAGCAGTGATTCGATTTCTGACTGGGACTTTCCATTCAACTTCAATTCATCCATGTAGAGCAGATGGTTTATTTTACTTGTTGTTTTAGATGTTTGGTATCCGAGGCCTATTTTGTTTAGTATTATTATTATTATTTCTTTTTACACAGCCAGACAGGTGTTATTGACTGGTTTGTTTTATCCAGACATCAAGTCCTCCCCAAGGAGCTGGGATGGCTGGATTTTATTATCAATGTTGTTGCGGTTATTACAATAAATATCTGGCATATTGTGTGGCAGATGTTTGTCTGTTTGTAGTTGGAAAACCCATAATATTTTTGCATCTTCATTTTCTTCAACATTTTCAATTTTATGGTCCCACCAATTTTTGGATACAGGTAGCTTGTATTTTTTGCAGATGTTCCAGTGTATCATCCCTGCTACCTTGTCATGCCTTTCTTTGTAGTCAGTCTGTGCGATCTTTTTACAACAGCTGATTAGGTGGTTCACTGTTTCATCTGCTTCTTTACAAAGGTGGCACTTGCTGTTTGTTTTTGATTTTTCGACTTTTGTTCTTATTGCATTTGTTCTTAGTGCCTGTTCTTGCGCAGCCAGTATTAAACCCTCTGTTTATTTCTTCAAGTAACCATTCTTAAGCCATTGCCAGGTCATGGTGATGTCTGATTTTCCACTTATATTGTGCAAATATTGACCATGCAGGGGCTTATTTCTCCATTTTTCTGCTCGGTTCTTGACTTGTTCTTTCTTGTAGGCCTGGTTTCTTTCATTGGTGTTGAATAGTAGGGGTGTGCAATTCAGGATTTCGGGTGATTCGGCTCGGACCCGAACCGAATCACCCCTGTTCTGTTTTGTGCCCGAATCTGGGTCACCCGAATCACCCTTGATTCGGTTTGGATTCGGATTTAATCCGAATCCGAATCAATTCGGGGGGGTAAAAAGGGGCCCAGGGGCAAAATTTTGGGGTGGGGTGGTAGTGTCCAATGGGTAGAGTCTACCACCCCAATTTCGGGGGGATTGGGCAAAATCCTGATTTTTGGTGAATTTTTAAAGTTTTAGTGACTTTGGGGCAGTTTGGGGGCATAGCATGGGATCTGGGCAAAAGGAGTGGGGTGGGGTGGTAGTGCCTAATGGGTGCAGGCTACCACCCCAATTTCATGGGGATTGGGCCAAGGGCTGATTTTTGGTAAATTTCTGAATATTTCATGTCTTTGGGGCAGATTGGGGCATATTGGGGCAGAAAGTGGGGCCTGGGGCAGAATAGTGGGGTGGGGTGGTAGTGCCTAATGGGTGGAGGCTACCACCCCAATTTCAGGGGGTTTGGACAAAGGGCTGATTTTTTGAGAATTTTTGAAGTTTTAGTGACTTTGGGGCAGTTTGGGGGCAGAAAGTGGATCTGCCCCAAAATAGTGGGGGTGGGGTGGTAGTGCCTCATGGGTGGAGGCTACCACCCCCATTTCAGGGGGATTGGGCAGAGGGCTGATTTTTTGAGAATTTTTGAAGTTTGGGTGTCTTTGGGGCAGATTGGGGGCAGAAAGTGGATCTGCCCCAAAGGAGTGGGGTGGGCTGGTAGATAGTGCCTAATGGGTGGAGGCTACCACCCATCCCCAATTTAAGAGTGATTGGGCAGAGGGGGGAATTATGGTGAATTTATTTGTATGAGGTTTGTCTTCATAAGGTGAAGTGTGCTAAATTGATTACTTCCTCATATTATTCATAGTAAAGGAAAGTGTGAAAAAGTGAAAGTGGGGTCATGAGAGTTGTTTAATTGAAAAAAATCTCATTTGCTATGATAGAATGAGAATTCACACCTCAGAAAAAACTTCTGAGGTGTGAATTCTCATTCTATCATAGCAAATGAGATTTTTTTCAATTAAACAACTCTCATGACCCCACTTTCACTTTTTCACACTTACTATGAATATGAGGAAGTAATCAATTTAGCACACTTCACCTTATGAAGACAAACCTCATACAAATAAATTCACCAGAATTCCCCCCTCTGCCCAATCACTCTTAAATTGGGGATGGGTGGTAGCCTCCACCCATTAGGCACTATCTACCAGCCCACCCCACTCCTTTGGGGCAGATCCACTTTCTGCCCCCAATCTGCCCCAAAGACACCCAAACTTCAAAAATTCTCAAAAAATCAGCCCTCTGCCCAATCCCCCTGAAATGGGGGTGGTAGCCTCCACCCATGAGGCACTACCACCCCACCCCACTATTTTGGGGCAGATCCACTTTCTGCCCCCAAACTGCCCCAAAGTCACTAATACTTCAAAAATTCTCAAAAAATCAGCCCTTTGTCCAAACCCCCTGAAATTGGGGTGGTAGCCTCCACCCATTAGGCACTACCACCCCACCCCACTATTCTGCCCCAGGCCCCACTTTCTGCCCCAATATGCCCCAATCTGCCCCAAAGACATGAAATTTTCAGAAATTTATCAAAAATCAGCCCTTGGCCCAATCCCCCTGAAATTGGGGTGGTAGCCTGCACCCATTAGGCACTACCACGCCACCCCACCCCTTTTGCCCAGATCCCATGATATGCCCCCGAACTGCCCCAAAGTCACTAAAACTTTAAAAATTCACCAAAAATCAACCGTGAACCGAATCACCCGAATTTTTCGTGCCCGAAATTCGGGTGATTCGGCTCGTGCCCAAAAAATATCAGGGGACATCGGGGGTGATTCGGTTCGGCCCCGAATCACCCAAAATTGTTCATTTCGGGCACAGATCGTTCTGTGCCCGAAATTTTTTGCACATCCCTATTGAATAGTTTCTTGTTCTTGACCATTTGAAGTGCATTTTCTTCACTGTCCTTGATATATTCTTCAAGGCCTCTTTTCTCCTCCTCTACTGTTTGATGGACTTGCAGCATTCCTCTTCCACCTGAGGTGCGAGGGAGGTAGAGCCTATCTACATCACTGCGGGGGTGCAGAGCATGATTGATGGTCATGATTTTCCTGGTCTTACGATCCAGTGTCTCTAGCTCTGCCTGGGTCCAGTCTATTATTCCTGCAGTGTATCTGATAACAGGTATAGCCCAGGTGTTCATGGCTTGTATGGTGTCCCCGCCATTGAGTTTGGACTTGAGGATTTTTCTAACTCTCCTGATGTATTCACTTCCAATTTTCCTTTTAACTTCAGTGTGTGCAATGTTATCAGCTTGGAGAATTCCCAAGTATTTTTAATGTTCTTTCTCTTCCAGGTTCTTGATCTTGCTTCCATTGGGCAATTCTATTCCTTCTGTTTTTCTTATTTTTCCTCTGTTCATTATTAATGCAGCACACTTGTCTAGTCCAAACTCCATTGCTATATCGCTACTGAATATACGGACAGTGTTTAGCAGTGATTCGATTTCTGACTGGGACTTTCCATACAACTTCAGATCGTCCATGTACAGCAGATGGTTGATTTGACTTGATGTTTTAGATGTTTGGTATCCGAGGCCTGTTTTGTTTAGTATTTGTGAAAGTGGGGTCATGGCGATTACAAACAACAGAGGGGATAGTGAGTCCCCTTGGAAAATGCCTCTTCTAATGCTAACCTGTCCAAGTGTCTCGCCATTGATTGTTAACTGTGTACTCCACATGCTCATTGCTTTTTAAATAAATATCTGAATGTTTTTGCTGACACCAGTTGTTTCTAAACATTTTAGTATCCATGTGTGAGGCAATGAATCGAAGGCTTTCTTGTAGTCAATCCATGCAACACTTAGATTTGTTTTTCTTCTCTTGTAATTTTCTAAAATCATTTTGTCAATCAGCAGCTGGTCTTTTGTGCCTCTGGTGTTCGGGCAATTTCCTTTCTGTTCAACTGGAAGCTGTTTGTTAGTTAATAAGTGTTGCATCACTTCATCTGCTATTATTCCAGTTAATAATTTGAACATGGTTGGCAGGCAGGTTATCAGTCTATAATTATTTGGAACTGCACCTTTTGCTGGGTCTTTCATGATGAGATGAGTTTTCCCAGTTGTTAGCCATTGTTCAATATCCCCTCGTTGCAAAATGTGATTGAACTGTTTTGATAGTTGTTTATAAAGGCTTGTTAGGTGTTTAAGCCAAAAGCCATGCAGTTCATCGTCGCCTGGCGCAGTCCAATTTTTAATTTTCTTTGCTTTTTCACTTATTAATTCTGGTGTTATTATTAGATCTTGCATTTGTTGGTTATATTTTTTGACCTCTTTCATCCAGCCTGCTTTTTTATTATAATCTATTGGATTGTCCCATAATTTCCCCAAGAATGGCACTGTTTCTTCTTTATTTGGCGTTTCTATCTTTCTTGCAGTTTCTCCTTCTACGCTTTGGTAGAAACGCCTCTGATTCGACTGGAATTGGAGATTCTGCCTGTGTTGTGTAATTCTGGCTTCCTATCTGCTAATCTTCTTTGACACTGCTGTTATTTGCTGCTTTATTATTTCCAGGACTTCTCTAATTTTCCTTGAATAATCTAGGTGGTATTTTTGGATCAGATACTGTTTGGTGTTTTCATTCTTCAGCTTCTTGTCTTTCATATCTTTCAATTTACTAGCAACTGATCTAGGCCTGGAGATTTTATTTTCTAATCTAACCATCCATTTAGGTGATGTACTGCTTTCTTTTTTTGACAGGTCCACTGATCTTATATCCGAGCTCTTGTGTTGTTATTGTTGCTGCACTGTACATTAGTTGGTTTGTTTCTTGCAAATTCTTGGTTGTTATTTCTGCAAGTGCAGCATTGACATCTTTTAATGCCTGTGCAAGTTGTTTTTTGGCAACTGTTTTTAGAGCTGGAAGTCGAACCCTGGTGGTTGTTTGGTTCATGTGCTCAGTTATTTTTTGCTTTAGTTCTTGTTGCTTTTCTGTTAAACAGCATTTGGGTTTTTGAGGTGAAGGCAAAGGGGTGGTTGCCTTGTTTTGATTTTGAAACAGTTCAGCAACAGTGGCATCCTCTATTTCCAACACCTCCTCCACCTGCGCCTGAGCAACTTCTTCAATTGGTGGTAATTCTTCTTCCATATCTTGAGCCTGTGTTGCTCTTTGGAGTTCTTCCAGCTCAACTCCTGTGAGTACTTTATTTCTTATTATGTATCTTCTCTGGTCTGCTAGTCTTTGTTCTGTTATTTCTTATTATGTATCTTTCTGGTCTGCTAGTCTTTGTTCTGTTATTTCTGTATCTGGATGCTTCTCTTTCCAAATTTGGTACATTCTTTTAAAATAACCTCTTCTAGTTGGACTAGACTTGTAATAGTAGATCATTATTTCCTTGTTGGCATTTTTCGTATATTTTTTTCGGTTAAGTGATGTTTCTTCCAGTAACCTTGCAGTCTCCAGCCCTGGTTGCTCAACTGAAGATCCTGAGTCCTGTTACCCACTTGCCACCAGATGTCCAGGGACTATAGCACCTGGCGCAGTCCTTGTTGACCCGGGTGATGACCAATCCGGTATAGATTTATTAAAGTTACGTCTCACCATATTCTTGATGGGAGAGGCACTCTTTGTCTGGCTCCTCTGGTGAGACCTGTCCAGTATGGTTGGACCTCTGGCATAGCTCTCACCTTCATCATTATTATTGTTATTATTATTACTATATTTACACACAGTCTACCAGATGTTATTGACTGTATTTAGTACTTTAATTATTGGGCCACTTCTAAGCATGTAGGATGACTAAAGAAAAATTAAAGATAGCATTGTAGTATTTGTTCTGTCCCGTGTAGTAGTGTTGTTGTTGTTGTTATTCATTCAGTTTCTATACTGCCCTTCCCAAAATGGCTCAAGGTGCTTTACACAGAAAAATAATAAATAAATAAGATGGATCTCTGTCCTCAAAGGGCTCACAATCTAAAAAGTAACATAAGATAGACACCAGCAACAATCACTAGAGGTACTGTGCTGGGGGTGGATAGGGGCCAGTTACTCTTTCCCTGCTAAATAAAGATAATTGCCACATTAAAAGGTGCCTCTTTGCCAAGTTAGCAGGGGTTGTTAAATGTTGTTAGTTTGCAACATCTGCAGGAGAGCTGAAGCTGTGCAGACCTGACCTAGGGACTGACCTAGGTAGCAGGGCTGCAATTTTTTATATTTATTTTTAAAGCACAGCACTCCAGTTATTAAAGCCACTGGGATCTGTCTACAAGCAATGAGAAAAAAACTAATATACAAGAAATAAAATTCTAAGCAGCACTTAGTTAAAGCCTGGGGGCAGCTGGTAGAATTTAAATAAAGTTAGGAGGGCAGGAATCACAGGATCCCAGTGATTAAAAAGGACTGGCTACAAGCAATGAGAGAGAAAAGAAAATAAATACAAGGAAATAAATTTCAAGCAATACCACGTCACTGGGGCTGCTGATACACACACACACACACACACACACACACACACACACACACACACACACACACTTACTTTCTGGCAGCACTGCAAATTAAAAGGATTGTTTTAAAAACCAGAGTCAGATAAGCATCTGTGTCTCTCTCTCCACTCACAGCAGCCAGGTAGGCTGGCAGGCCGGCCCAGACCACCACCAATACTCTGCTCTCATTGCTGTTGATATCTCTTTCTGATGATCATCTCCTCCTGAGGCGCAAAAACCAATCGCTCTTTCTGCCTCCAAGCATACCCTTAAATGCTTTTTAAAAATCCCTCCTTTGGCCTCCCCCCTCCCAGCCAATGGGGAAAGAGTTGCCCCTGCCAACACTTGATTTGAACGACAACAAGCCAATCAAGAAGCAAGGAAATCTCAAGCCAATCAGAAGCCAGTGCCAGAAAAAGAATCAGCGATTGAAAAAACATGAAGACAAAATGGCACCCATGATGCACAACACATGAATCAATTTGCAATGAATCAGGGGCAATTCAATTCACACCCGAATCAGCCCCTTCATTTAATTCATTAAACACCTACTGTAACTTGTGGGTGAATCAATGAATCACCCCCGATATGCTGTGAATTGAATTGCACATCCTATCAGCCACCTCATTTTTGATTGCTTCTGTGGCTGCTACTTCAGCAGAAACGATAACTTCTTGACTCGGTCTCCTTCCCCAAAGGTGCTGTGCTGGGGACAAAACAGGCGCTTTAGCCTCCGGTACAATACTTGTTTCCTCCAGTTTCCTTTGGGGAGGAAGCAGCAGGGGCGGAGCCACCATTGGGCCAACGACATCAGACACGGGGTGCTGGTTTAGCTCTCGAGCAGGGGCTGCGCGGCCCCTTTGGGAGCTAAACTAAGGCTGGTGCTACGCTCGCAGTGCAGCCAGGAGTGGCTCTTCCCTGCTAAGGCAGGGAAGAGCCGCTCATGGCTGTGCTATGAACGCCTAAGTAGCTCCTGAAGGGGTTGTGCTAAGGCAGGGAAGAGCTGCTCCTGGCTGTGCTGCGAATGCAGGGCCAGCCTAAGCCCCGCACGGCCCCTTCAGGAGTGAAAAGGCTGGCACTGCGAAAGCAGCACCAGCCTTAGTTTAGTTCCCAAAGGGGCCGCGCTGACATCAGATGCGGGGAGCGGAGTCAGTGGGGCCACACACAGGCCACTGACAGCCAGGCTCCACACCTGGGAAGCAGACATATTCTTTTTTGGGGGTGGTGGTGCATGATTTATTTTAATTATCAGAAGGAAGGGTGTGTGGACCTGAGGTCTGGATCTTTTTATGTATCTGGCTACACCCCTGATCAGAGCAAACTTTTAAAATCCCGAACATGTTCAATTAAGCAACTACATTTGGGGCACACAGAAAGCACACATATATTTCAAGGCCGCAACTAAATGGTCCCAGATCAAGCCAAAGACTAGAAAGCAGTTTCTATCAGGTAAAATTTCTATATTTCACTAGAGAAAGTTTTAATCAGTTTTATAATAGAGGATTGATTGTAGGATCCTTAGATTTGTAAGCCATTCTTAACCTAAACACTCTCTCACACAGCTGCTGCTTTCTTTCATAACCAACAAAAGGAAGAATGGGCCTCTTGACCCTTTCATTTTTCATTTCATTTTTTTCTTCTCCACGTTGAAGGTTAATTGACATGTATACAGGAATAGAAACATCAGGAAGACAGGTGGCTAGATCCTCAGGAGTGTTCATAAATTATTTGATGCATAATGAAGTGAATGATTCATTAAACACCTACTGTAACACCCGCTTAGGGGGCTCAGAGAGTCATACTCTATTCCTGGGGACAATGTTGCTAATATACATGCACAAAATCATTGCTGCCAGGAAGGCCTTGCTCGTCCATGGTCATACGTTTTTCTCAGGACCCTACAACACAACCAACTCAGGATGTCTATGCCACAGCAAATATACAATACTCTCGAATGTGTGTTTTGATTTTTGAAATGTGGATCTTGTGCTGCATTCAGCATCTTGAAAATCTATGCTTGCATTTATTTATTTATTTAAAAACCAAGAACCTTGCAACCCTCACAGTTACAGAAGTGAGCTTGAAATATGTGTGTTGCTTGATAAAATCTCAGAAGCTCATACCATCAAATATTCCAGAGGAAAATGTCCTTATTCTCATAGATAATCAATGTCTGTACCTAATGAGCAGCGGGGAAATAACTTGCCTAGGGAGCAAGAAGTTGTTGGTTCGATGCAGCAAAAGGCTGCTAGTTCAAATCCCCGCTGGTATATTTCCCAGACTATGGAAAACACCTATATCGGGCAGCAGCAATATAGGAAGATGCTCATACTGTGCGGGAGATGGCCACAGTAAACACCTCTTATATTCTACCAAAGAAAACCACATGACTCACTGTTCCACATGTCTCTGGTACTCCAGGGTCACCTGCACATTTCTGCTCATAGACATATCTACCTGACTCTCCCCATAGGTGAGAGGAAGGCTCCAGCGGTTCCTAGACCACACCCTCCTCTACCTCCCTCCTCCTCAGATACCCATTTATGTCCACACTCATAGCTCACCCCCATGCACCAAGCACCATCCTGTCCAATTCAGGCCTTTGCTATATCTCTTCTTCCAGAGAAGTGCATCTGGGAACTCCTCCCCCAGTAAGGTCCATCTGTCTCTCCTCTCAGCAGCGCCATCCAGCCTCCAACCCACTTCAAGCACCACTGGAGGGAGCTGCGCGCTCTCTCTCTCTCTCTCTCTCTCTCTCTCTCTCTCTCTCTCTCTCTCTCTCTCTCAGAGTCTTCCTTACTTCTCCCTCCCTCCGGGCTGTGGGGATGTGCCCACTGTTGACCTCCCGCAGCTCCTCCTTGCCCAGCTTTGCAGCAGGCAATCAAC